>NC_047141.1:5194279-5896779 GCF_009829125.3 Periophthalmus magnuspinnatus
TTATTAATGGCATTAGTAAACCACTGACATATATTTTCAATCTATCATTTCTAATGGGATCATTCCCAGACAATATGAAAATTTGCCAAAGTAATTCCACTCTACAAAAATGGAGATGGACGTTTATTCACTAATTATAGACCAGTGTCTTTACTTCCTCAATTTTCAAAAATTCTCGAAAAATTATACAATAACAGATTGGAATCATTTTTAGATAAATATGACATAATCAGTGAGAGTCAGTATGGGTTTAGAACAAAAACATCAACAACAATGGCACTTATGGACGCTGTTGAGGAGATAACCAATGCACTAGATAACAAAAAGTATGTTGTGGGGGTTTTTTATTGATCTAAAGAAAGATTTTGACTCTCTAAACAACTCAATACTACTCCAAAAACTTAAACTGTATGGCATAAGGGGCATTGCACTAAATTGGATTGATAGTTACCTGACTGGAAGACAACAGTTGTGAAAATAAATGGATACACTTCCAGATTTATGAGTTCTAATTGTGGAGTGCCGCAAGGCTCAATTTTGGGACCTAATTTATTTAATTTGTATTTAAATGACATATTTAAAACATCTAACATATTAAAAATAATTTTATTTGCAGATGACACCAATATATTTTTCTCCAGTGACAATTATAAAAAACGTATTACAACGATGAACGCAGAGTTAAGTAAAATTGAATTATGGATGGATTCCAATAAGTTATCCCTAAATTTAAAAAAGACAAAAGCTATGTTTTTTGGTCATGATAAAAGAAATTCAGAACTTTCAATACTTGTTGATGGGGTTAAAATTGAGTGGGTTTCTAATTTTAAATTTTTAGGTATAATGATTGATGAAAACTGAGCTGGAAACCACACATCAGATACAATCCAAGGTCTGAAAAAGTGTTGCTGTAATCAATAAAGGGAAATACATTTTCAATCAAAAGGCTCTGTACATACTGTACGGCTCACTCATACTTCCATATCTGACATATTGTATTGAAATTTGGGGCAACAACTACAAAACGTTACTCCTTCCCCTTTTCAAATTGCAAAACGTGCAGTGAGAATCGTGCACAAGGTTGGTTACCTGGACCATACAAACAATCTGTTTTTCAAATCAAAATTATTAAAAAATTTTGATCTGGTAAAAATCTATACTGCTTTGCTTTTGTATAAAGCAAACAAAACTATGCTGCCATTAAATATCCAAAAACTGTTCAGCACACAGGACGTACACTATGATTTAAGGGGAAGGGGTAAATTTAAAACAAAATCAGTGAGAACCACCAGGAAAAGCATGTGTGTATTTGTGTGTATCTGTGTGGG
The DNA here is from genome assembly GCF_009829125.3 of Periophthalmus magnuspinnatus. Taxonomy (NCBI): domain Eukaryota; kingdom Metazoa; phylum Chordata; class Actinopteri; order Gobiiformes; family Gobiidae; genus Periophthalmus; species Periophthalmus magnuspinnatus. Next base: position 5,195,608 of record NC_047141.1, read on the forward strand.
TGTGTGTGTGTGTATCTGTGTGGGTGTGTGTGTGTGTGGGTGTGTGCGTGTGTGTGGGGGGGGGGGGTCAGTCTGTGAAATGGGTTGGAAGATAATGATTATATGTATATATGTATATATATGTATATATATATATATATATATATATATATGTATATATATATATATATATATATATATATATATATATATATATATACATATATATATATACAGATGTAATATGTCATTTATTGTATGTAAATATTTGTTAAGCGCCGGGATCAATGTACAAAAGTAACCACATAATTTTTGAAGTTATGATATGATCAGGGGTGGGTTAATATAAGTTTTTCTTCTTCCCACTCCTTTTCGAGAGATGTGCTTTTCTTTTGTTTACAATGTACATGTAGTAAACATGAATATTCTTTCTCTTGGCACTAACTCGAAATAAACCAATCAATCAATACTTCTGGTTATTCTTAAATGTCCCTGAATTCAGATGTATTTCTAATCTGATTATATTTTATAACAAATTGTGTTGAAAGTAATGGGACTCACACTTGCAGCTCCTCTTCCTCCTGTTTGTTGTGCTGTTCTTCTGGCTCCTCTTTAATCTCTGGGATTTCCTGTTTCAGAGTGAGACCAGGACACAGAGAGGACATGTGGACACCTGCAGGAGACAATGGGCAAACAAAGATGATAATTACTTACACATACACAGACACACGTATTATTTGTCCATGAAGTTGTACATTAAAGTAGCGCTCTGCGTAAAAAGAGACATTTATTTTGTAAAGAAAGGATGTGACGTCATTTAAGCGCGCTCTCCTCTCTTCATGGCGCTTGTACTTTATGGCCGCTGTTGGCCGTACAAGAGTTGCATTAAAATAAATATGCCAAGCATTTTTCCCAGGTATAAAGAGACACTTCTGCCAAAAACACCTTAACACTGACAGACTATAATGTGATGGATGTATTTAGCAGCAGCTTATCGGCCTGTTGCACGGCTCTTTTACACTTGTATTGTTGTTGCTAATGCGTGTCTATGGACGTGCGCCACATTTGGACAGTAACACGTGGCTCGGACACATCAGACTCACCGGCTCTGGTCAGCACGACTCTCGGGCTCAGAGTCGAGTCCAGGAGCCGTTGTTTCCTCTCGTTCTCCTGTTTGGAGCGACACAGTTCCTCCTCATACTCGGCTATGATTCTTTCAAACAGCACATATATGTCTTCAGCAGCCGCAGTCAGCCGCTCCTCCACCAAAGCTCTCAGCCTTTGGACTTTAGACATTTTACAAACCGTTTGGTTTTGTCACTTTTTCTGTTTTCTGTCTCTTTTCCTTCCTAGCTGGTTGTGGTAAAAAAGCTCGCTCCTTCGGGCGCTCCTCGCTGGGGCCGTGTGGCGTGTTGCTGCCGCACACTGGTCGCCCGTGGTACTGCAGTAGAGGGAAGTGAAGCTCACATCTGCAACTGGACATTATTACTGACATAGACAAAAGACTATCTGACTATCAGACTGTACTATACTGGGGGGTCGATCTGGTTGATTTTTCAAAATGAAAACACATAAACAACACGTAAAGCAGTGATTTTAGACATCCACAGCCCAGTTTCACTACAGAACTAAAAGTCTCTTCAAATGATGTGCAGCTCTCTTGAAATAAAGCGTCACGTTATTTTAATAGATCCATGAGTGTCACATTTTTCCTTTAGTCACGTGGTCGACCCAAACTAAATATTAGCCTCTGTTGGAGCTTTGTGCTATTGTTAAAGAAGTACAAATATCAGTAGGTCTACCTGTGTTTTAATGAACCTTGAGTCTTTGAATATTCTGTGTGTCTGATCAGAGTCAGGGAATATCTTTATTTTGTGACTTTATCCTCTGCTGTCTACAATCAGACCAATGTTATAGCACATATGTTATAGTTTTTGGATTGATATAAACTTGTTAAATATGTTAAAGGATTTTTTTCAGCTCCAGTTCTTTATGCTACACACTCAGATGTGTGAAAACATTCTCTTAAGTCTGTCTCTTCACATTTTTTAACTACAAGTAATGCTGCACTAATCCATATTCCATCTTGTCATGTACTGTTAAATAGTTCATCAGTTTTATGAAAATGTTATTTTATTAAGATGACAAGAACAGATATTCATTATTATTATTAGGGACCGAGCATGAATGTGTGAGGAGGGAGAGTCATGAACGTGTTTTGGTCAAAAATGTGCAGATCAACCCAAGAACAAAAGCAAAATACTTTGTGAAGATGCTGCTTTGAAAAGTGTGTAGCTTTGTCATTCTGGTATAAATACTCAGAGCTCAGATGCTCGGGGGAACAGAGTAGGGGAGACCAAGGACTGGAGGAGAGATGCTCTAGAGGAGAGACTCAGAGAGACTCGGGACACCGAAAGGCGACCAGTCTGTGGCCCTGTCCTGTCTGTATCTGCTGTAACAAAGACTAAACCTTTTTTGTATTTCAAAACTCACCAGGCTTCACAAATGGATTACTTTTCATCTAGAACTGTAATTTCTCCACAACAGCTTCATGAGGAAAGAACATAATGTAGAACATAATGAACATCCCATTGAAAGTTTATGGGCACACCTGAAAAGTCTGTGATTTAGTTTAGTCTTCAGCCCTGGTTTAGTCCTGGTATAGTGCAGAGACAGAGATACAACAGTTACATTTGTTATGATCTAGTAGGTGCACCCAAAAGCAGAAAAGAGGCAGGTCAGGAACAAGGATTATTTTAGAGGCAGGATGGTGACAGAGGCTGTGAGCTGACAGCTGGCGTGTTGGTAAGTGGCGTGACCAAACACTCAAAGTGGCCCAGTGGAGACTTCATGACCTTATTTTATCTGAACCAGGTGATACATGTTGAGAAGATCCAGTTTGGTAAAGATCTGTGCTCCCTGTAGAGACTCAAAAGGAGATTAAAGACAGTGAGCACTTTAATTTTTACAGTAATAATACATAGGACAAAGTGTTTCTTATCAACAAAGAAGAATCCTGCACCCAGAGGAGAGGAAGAAGGCCAAATTATACCTGCTGCCAGAGAGTCCTTGTTATACACCTCCATAGTTTGTCTCTCAGGTCAGGTTAGATCAGGGGTCGGCAAAGTGCGGCTCCGGAGCCGCATGCGACTCTTTCATCCTTATACTGCGGCTCTGCGTGGCTTGGGAAAATACTTTTTAAGTATTTAAATGAAGTGTATTTTATTTGTGTTTGTTCTTTTTTATTGTAGTTTAAATTGGATGATTATTATGATCTTGAAATATTAAAATAAAATTATATTTTCTTATTTTTCGTTGCTCTAAATAAGCGTCACACTCGCGGAACAATGTTAAAAACAAACACTGCTCACGCCTCACAGACACAGACACAGCTCACAGTCCTGCGTAAAGACACAGATTTTCAGACACTCTATTCGTATAGGGGTCAGGAGCAGGAGGATCTTCCCTGACGTAACTTTCGCCCGTCCGTAATGACGCGCTAATAAGCTCGTCCGTAGATATATCATGAAAATCCTGATAGGAAATCGCCACAGAAATCTATTTGATGTAGTGGCAGGTATATTATATCTGTGACAGATCTGCTCTTGTCTCCGTGATGACGTATCATGTATAACACATCAGACACATCGCCCAAAAGTAGAGCCACAAGCGAGTGAAAATGAGCCAAAACAAAAGTCTTTGGAGAGCTTTTTAACAAAGGGGAAAAGGCCAACTGAGGAACCAGAAGAGGAGACGACCTCTAAGAAAAAGAAAGATCAATTTAACAGACAACACTAGGAGTCCTACTTAAAATATAGGTTCATGGGTTTGTCTCTACAGGTGAGTCTCACGTGCAGAGTCTGCTTTGCGTAATATGTGGAGGAAAAGCGAATGAGGCAATGAAACCTTCAAATCTGCTTTGGCACATGGAGACTAAGCACCTGGGATAAAAAGATAAGATTTAGAGTTTTTTGAATGAAACTGCGGAGCAGAGTAGACATAATCACGCTGTGGGTGTCATTGTCTCTCATCACTCCTCGATGGGTCAACCTCATCCCAAAGAAACAAGTGCAGAGCTCCGTCTGATGCAGCGGTTTGGTGAGTTGTATTTTTTATGCACTTAACTTATTTTTGCCATATTTATCTACCACTTGTAGAAGGCCGGTCCGTGAAAATAAAACCTACATTATTCTGGTCCGTGGTGCAAAAAGGTTGGGGCTCCTGTCATAAGCACACTATAGTTGTTTGCACTAAGCCTAAAGGTAAAAAAAAACAAGCCAAAACAAAACAATATATACACTGTTATCTTCATTTTAGATGTCAAAAAGTATTTGCGGCTCCCAGTGTTTTATTTTCCGTGGAAAGTGGGTCCAAATGGCTCTTTTCATGTTAAAGGTTGCCGACCCCTGGGTTAGATCATAAAAGCAACCAGCAGGATGAGAGGCTTTTCATTCTCATTTTCACACTGACCGCTGAGTGTACTGAATAAACATATTTGTTTCATAATTTATCTCCAATTTATATCCATTTCTAAACAGTGTATTTTTTCAGGATGACAAAGAGATGGAGAAAATCAAGAACTACAAGCCAATAAACTGCACTGAAGCAGACTCTACTCTCAAATCTGCTGCTGCCACTCAGACTGTGACTGTGGCAGAGTGGTTATCCTGTCTCCTCCCTCTCACCAGGAGGTTGTGGGTTAGACTCCTGATCTGGAGTGTGCATGTTCTCCCTGTGTGACTGTGGCAGAGTGGTTATCCCGTCTCCTCTCTCTTTAGGACCTCCCCTGTTCATCCTGCTGACCGTGGCTCTGGTTTATCTGATGAAGTTGGGACACTGATGCCTTCAAATCATCAGCAGATTCAGCAGTTTTAGATTTGACTTTCATCTTGAGCCTGTGACCAAAGTATGTTGTTGTGTTGGGAGAGTGGAATGTTTGGTTTTTACTTCTTTTACATCTGATGTCGTTTTGTATTAATCGTCGTTTTGTATTCAAAACCAGGACCTCATGAAAACCAGGGTCCAACTTGAGCCAAATCATTTATTTCATTTGTTATATTCAATAATTCGTTACCTTTTTTCCGGACTATATGAATATGAATATATGAATATATTACCTGGATTCATATACTTATATTAATCATACATTGATTAATCATTTTTTTAATTACTAAATAAACATATAACCCAATTTATGTGGAAAAAACGTACACCTAGAACTGCCTACAAGACGCTGTCCAAACCCAAAGATAAAGGGGGACTGGAGCTTCCAGACTTCCAGTTGTATTACTGCTCATGTCAAGTAAAAGCTGTGTTAGGCTGCTTGATACACAAAGTGCTCCCCACTGGACACTCATTGAGAGAGAACTTTGCTCTCCTGTTTGAGATGTGTGTGGAAAGGGAACCAGTGTTTATAGATGTGCCTGCACCAGCACAAGAGCCAACACAAGTGTCAAGCACTGCCCAAACCTCTCCATCTTTCCACGTGTCCGTATCTTCTCAAGAATCAGTGCAAATCTTTCAGTCACCGAAAGTACGACCTGTTTGAGAGATCCATGTTTCATCCCACAGTTGTACCTTCGTTTGTGTCCAAAGACTTACCAGCTGTTGTCTTGAAAACGCCACCAAAATACAAGAAAAAATCTTGTTCTCCTAAAAAGATTTGTGGCAAGGCCAGTACATTACGCAATTAATGGTCTCTGCTTTGATGGTTAAAATGTTCAAAGGCAAAGTTGCGTTACACCCGCGAAACGAGACTTATAACACAATCCTTAATCGTTTAACCCAAAAAGCTTGGGAGAAAACTGACATCCCAAATTAAGAAGACCGAAAAGAGCGTGCACAAAATCATCAAAAAGATCACAAAGGAACTTACAAGGGAGTACGCTGTGCTACTAAGGGTGGAGGATGACAAAGACGGTAGGTTCGATGCCACAGTTTGCGGAGCTGCTGAAAAATCATGTCCAGATTAACATAAATAAGGGCCGCTCTCTGTTAAATCATTTTTTCAGACTAGTGTGCATGGCCTTCTGTTTCCCTTGCATGTACGAAGATTAAGCCCCCGTCAAACGGGCTAATTGAGTAACTTTCATTTTAGACCCCTCGCATTTGGATTACTCATTTATCTTCTAAGAAATGCCTTTAGTTGTTCAGTGCAGTGTGAGTAAATATCCCACAATGCATTGAGTTTGAACTAGAGTTGTTTCGTTATAGAGATAAAATAAACTAAAATCTGAATGAGAGGGGTGGAACTGAAAATACAACCAAATTTAAACAACTGAATAAAAATAAATTCTAATTTGCATTTGAAGGTGATGTCTTTCTTTTTACTGAAAAAACCTTTTCCTCATCCAGAAGTGTAATATTTTGTTTGAACCCATAAGAACCCGGATCCATTTTTCCTTAAAGGAAAATTATGTGGGATATACCACAGACCAAGTGGACCACATAGAACACATTTCTGCAAAGTGTTTGTTATACTGGTGTCACTGTGGGTTCTTATGGGTTAACTGTTAATCACTATGGTAACATGTAATCCAGAGTTAAAAATGTGATTTAAAAAAAAAAAAAACAAACAAAAACAAGAAAGAAACAAACAAAAAGCAAAAAAAAAAACAAATACATATTGATGCACATATCTTTTTTTTAAATATATATATATTATAATTATAATATATTAGTCCCAAGCCCCTACAGGGCGTGGGGCTTATTGCTTTCGCAACTTCAGTCTGCAACTCAACATTGTTCTTGCTAACATATCTTCATCAACATGTCCCCCAAACAAACTCGTGGCCCTACTCAAGCACCCATGGGCCTTATTTATTACTCCTAAAATGAACGAAAGGCAAAGGGAAGTGAATGATTCACCATTGTCCCCACGGTGACATGGGGACAAACGATACTTTTGTATTGTCTTGTCTCCAGACTCACACACAGTGGCTCAGGACAAAATCAAATAGAACAGAATATGTGAAGGGAATTAAACCTTTATTGAACCTAAACTTTATATTATGTAAAGAGTGCTGAGGTTTCTGGAGCTTGTGATTGGCTCAGTGTTGTTTGACCCCAGAGCTCTGTCCTGATTGGAGCATAGGTCACTCCTGGAGCTCTGTCCTGATTGGTCACTGTGAGGAGCATAGGTCACCCCTGGAGCCCTAGTACAAGTGTGGTCCTTGAGGCTGAGACCAGAGTGCTTCTCCTCTCTTGCATGTGTGTAGCTGCAGCTGTGTGACTCTACTCTCCAAAGCCATGTTCTTATTACTCTACAATACTTTCACATTGGCTCTGTGTTTGCTCCAGTTTCAAGGTGAGTAACAGCTTTTCTTTTGTTAAAGTGGAGATTCAAGGCTTGGGAGGGTAGAGTAGATGATGTTAAAATTATATTATTGAAGTAGAAGTACAAAGTAGTGTTTCAAGAAAGTACTGATGTAAGAGAGAAAAAGTATTTGAGGAAAGTACTGCTCAAGTAAGAGTAACTTTTTCCACTTACTCACAGTGGGAAGAGCAACCATAACTTTTACTCTAATACAACTATTACTCAAGTAACAGTATGCTGCTAGAAAAGTACTTTTTCTTTTTTAAAGTTGCTCATGTAAATGTAACTGAGTACTATCCAACTCTTTTGTGTGATACTTGAACCTCGACCAAGACATTTGAAACTGATGCTTTGTTAAATTACCGTCTGAATATCGTTCTTGAGATACTGCAATTAACTCTGGAGATATGATTTTTTTGTGAGTATGGCCCACCCCTGTGTAACACCATGTGACAAGAAAACACAGGTATTACCGTTTCATTTATAATAATAATGTTGTGTCTTTTTGTGTCTACGCAGTTGGTGATTCTCTTGAACCTGAGGCAGGGCTGTGTGGTGCCAATTGTTCTGGTGAGAATTTAAAGTCATGATACTAAACTTTTAAACCCCATTTCGATATTAAGAAATAGACTCAACTCAATAATGATTCTGATTAAATGGTAGTACTTTCTTTCATATTCCCATGTGTGTTATATGTGTGTAATCCCTCAGTGTGCAGTAGGTTCATAGTGGTCCATGGGTGTATACGAGTCTATGTGTCTTATACTTGTGAAAGATACAGATCAGGATCATTGTAAAGTTTGGTTCATTTCTGTCCTTTGAATGTGACTTTTGTAATATTGATACTGCTTAAAATCTCCTAACCCTGTAGTTCTGTACAAACATGTTCTGAAATGTGATTCTTGCATTAATTTGTCAGTTCAGATTTCAGTCTTTTTTGTCAATTCCTCTGGATGTGTTTAAAATATGAACTTTGAACAGATTTATATTATTAAAACATAAAAAATCCCTAAATCCTTCAGCCCTACATTGGTAGAAATAGAACTGAAAAATTGTACTCAAGTAAACAAATAGTTACTTGACTAATAAATACAGATACAGGTTTAAACATCGACTGAACTAAGTACAAATGATACTGTGCAGCTGATGTCATCAACATTCTTTGGCGGTGTGATGCTAACTGTAGGCACTGCTCTGTTTGAAGTTTGTTAGACTTTATTTTAAACTATTTCTCTCCTGTGTGACTTTTTGTATGTCTTTTCAGATCAATGCTCTGGGCAGAACAGCTGTAAGGCTTTTCTCCTGTGTGTGTTTTCATGTGTTGTGTGAGATGACTCTTTTGAATAAATGCTTTCTCACAGAGAGAACAGCTGTAAGACTTGTCTCCTGTGTGTGTTTTCATGTGTTGTGTGAGATGACTCTTTTGAATAAATGCTTTCTCACAGAGAGAACAGCTGTAAGGCTTTTCTCCTGTGTGTGTTCTTATGTGGCATGTAAGATCACTCTTTTGAATAAATGCTTTCTCACAGACAGAACAGCTGTAAGGTTTGTCTCCTGTGTGTGTTCTCATGTGGTAAGTAAGATTACTCTTTTGAAAAAATGCTGTCCCACAGACAAAACAGCTGTAAGGTTTGTCTCCTGTGTGTGTTCTCATGTGGTAAGTTAGAGTACTCTTTTGAATGAATGCTTTCTCACAGACTAAACAGCTGTAAGGTTTGTCGCCTGTGTGTGTTCTCATGTGTTTTGTGAGAGTACTTTTTAGATTAAATACTTTCTCACAAACAGAACAACTGTAAGGTTTGTCTCCTGTGTGAGTTCTCCTGTGTGTTGTGAGAGAAGTCTTTCTATTAAATGCTTTCTCACAGAGAAAACAGCTGTAAGGTTTCTCTCCTGTGTGTGTTCTCATGTGTCTTGTAAGACCACTATTGAGAGTAAATGATTTCTGACAGCCAGAACAGCTGTACGGTTTCTCTCCTGTGTGAACTCTAAGGTGTCTTTTTAAATTGATATTTAAGACAAATCTCTTTTTACAAACAGAGCACTGGTGTCTCTTCCCTGCAGTTCTTTCGGCTGTTCCTGACACGTCCCCATTGTCCACAGTGGCTCTGGTCTCTGGTGCAGACTTGTATTTGGGGGATAGACTTGAGTTTGGTGCAGTGGTGCTTTTGGCTCTGATCTGGACTTGGTTGTAGTTGTCTCCATCTGCCTCTGTCTCCATCTGTGCAGCTGAAGAGCTGATTGGAGCACTCCAGTCTTCATCACTGTCAGTGTCAGAAGAGTGCTCTGTGTCTCCCTCAGTCTCGGGGTGGACATGTGTCTGTGAGCTGATGTCCTCTCCCTGTATGTCCTCTCTGTGGACATGTGTCTGTGAGCTGATGTCCTCTCTGTGATCAGTGTCTTTTCTTTGAAGCAGTGAGGACTCTTCTGTCTTCACACAGTCATCACTGGCCTCAGGGACAGACCTGAAGAAAAGAAAATCTACATAAATCAAAAACAGTTTGGAACAATTGTCCTTTGAGGAGAAGTCAGTGTCTGTGTCTGCATAAGATAAGATCAGATAAGATATGCCTTTATTAGTCCCACAGTGGGGAAATTCCAGTATTGCACCACACAGTTCAAGAACAGCAAGAAAATGGTAAAATGCAATAAAACAAGATAATAGATAATAGCTTTAAAAATTTTAAAAATAGACCTAAAAAATAAACTAAAAATAGACCCTAATAAAAAACTTAGATTAGACTATTATTTACAATAAGAGTGACAGTGCAGCAAATGAATAGAAAAGTATTCTTATGTATAAAACCTGCTAACTCTGTTCATGGGATTCAATTATTATCACTTTATACTTCTGGCTGTTCTTAAATGTCCCTGAATTCAGATGTATTTCTAATCTGATTATATTTTATAATAAATTGTGTTGAAAGTAATGGGACTCACACTCGCAGCTCCTCTTCCTCCTGCTTGTCGTGCTGTTCCTCTGGCTCCTCTTTAATCTGTGGAGTCTCTGGGATTTCCTGTTTCAGAGTGAGACCAGGACTCAGAGAGGACATGTGGACACCTGCAGGAGACAATGAGAAAACAAAGATGATAATTACTTACACAAACACATGTATTATTTGTCCATGAAGTTGTACATTTAGTCCAAATCCAAACTTTTTGAGATCAGGATTATGTCGTCACACAGAATGTTCAGTTCCTCTAATGTTAAACCGATTTGAAGATGCTAAATACAAACCTTAGCGTTCATTTAAAAGACTGTTTATTGACTGTTAAGTATTGTTCATTAAAGTAGCGCTTTGCGTAAAAAGAGACATTTATTTTGTAAAGAAAGGATGTGACGTCATTTAAGCGCGCTCTCCTCTCTTCATGGCGCTTGTACTTTATGGCCGCTGTTGGCCGTACAAGAGTTGCATTAAAATAAATATGCCAAGCATTTTTCCCAGGTATAAAGAGACACTTCTGCCAAAAACACCTTAACACTGACAGACTATAATGTGATGGATGTATTTAGCAGCAGCTTATCGGCCTGTTGCACGGCTCTTTTACACTTGTATTGTTGTTGCTAATGCGTGTCTATGGACGTGCGCCACATTTGGACAGTAACACGTGGCTCGGACACATCAGACTCACCGGCTCTGGTCAGCACGACTCTCGGGCTCAGCGTCGAGTCCAGGAGCCGTTGGTTCCTCTCGTTCTCCTGTTTGGAGCGACACAGTTCCTCCTCATACTCGGCTATGATTCTTTCAAACAGCACATATATGTCTTCAGCAGCCGCAGTCAGCCGCTCCTCCACCAAAGCTCTCAGTCTTTGGACTTTAGACATTTTACAAACCGTTTGGTTTTGTCACCTTTTCTGTTTTCTGTCTCTTTTCCTTCCTAGCTGGTTGTGGTAAAAAAGCTCGCTCCTTCGGGCGCTCCTCGCTGGGGCCGTGTGGCGTGTTGCTGCCGCACACTGGTCGCCCGTGGTACTGCAGTAGAGGGAAGTGAAGCTCACATCTGCAACTGGACATTATTATTGACATAGACTAAAGAATATCCATTACTGTACTATACTGTGGGGTCGATCTGGTTGATTTTTCAAAATGAAAACACATAAACAACACGTAAAGCAGTGATTTTAGACATCCACAGCCCAGTTTCACTACAGAACTAAAAGTCTCTTCACATGATGTGCAGCTCTCTCTTGAAATAAAGCGTCCCGTTATTTTAATAGATCCATGAGCGTCACGTTATTCCTTTAGTCGACCCAAACTAAATACTTTTTTTTTTTCAAATTAAGAAGACCGAAAAGAGCGTGCACAAAATAATCAAAAACGTCACAAAGGAACTTACAAGGGAGTATGGCTCATCCGACGCTGTGCTACTAAGGGTGGAGGATGACAAAGACGGTAGGTTCGATGCCAGAGTTTGTGGAGCTGCTGAAAAATCATGTCTAGATTAACATAAACAAGGGCCGCTCTCTGCTAAATCATTTTTTCAAAACGTTTTCCTCATCTAAAAGTGTAATATTTTGTTTTAAACTGTTAATAACTATGGCAACATGTAATCCAGAGTTGAAAGTATAATAATAAAAAAAAAGAAACAATAAACAAAACAAAAAAAAAAATACATATTGATACACACACACATATTTATAGGTATATATGCTTGAGTATATATATATATATATATATATATATATATATATATATATATATATATATATATATATATATATTTTTTTTTTTTTTTTTTTTTTTTTTTTTTTTTTTTTTTTAGGCCCGAGCCCCTACAAGATGTAGGGCTTATTGCTTTCACGACTCTAGTCTGCAACTCAGCATTGTTCTTAACATATCTTCATCAACATGTCCCCCAAACAAACACATGGCCCGACCCAAGCACCCATGGGCCTTATTTATTACTGCTAAAATGAATGAAAGGCAAAGGGAGGTGAATAATTCACCACTGTCCCCACGGTGACATGGGGACAATGGTGAAAGATGAGAGCTTTAAAAAAAAATGTATAACATGCCATTGTAATGTTATCAGATATATTGTTTTAGCTAAAAAATATTATTATTAGGCCCGAGCCCCTACAGGGTGTAGGGCCTATTGCTTCTTGAACGATGAGCACATGGTCGAAGTATCCTGACCTCATCAGACTGGAACTAGAGCTGGAGAAGTGGTTGGAGTTGTAGAAGACGTAGCAGAGATGGTGATGACTGTGGAAATGTTTTTTCTCTGGCAGACACAGACAGGAACAGAGATGTAGAATCTAGACTTGGGTCCCTTTAATGAAACCTAAAGAAATGTCTAATCAATCATGTATTTATGATTATTTATGATTATTATTATTATGACATATTAGATTTGAGTTTGGCAGGATTAAACTACAGTCCTATGGATCCTAAAAGTGCAAAAATCTCGAGTTACCTTCTCACTGTGTTGAGTCATTGTCTCATGTCAGGATCAGGGCTCTTCCGGTGGTGGTTCACTGTGTGGACGATACCATGGACAGCTCCATCAGACTCAGCTCTCTGTGAAAAGTTAAATGATTGCAGTGGAAACAACAGTCTATTGTCATTAATAAAAATATAACTTTTGTATTGCTCTTTACTCTTTACTATTGCTCTTGCTCTGGACTAGGTCAAACTCACACTCCTATAGGACAAATGCACAAACCTGGGGAAATGTACTTTAAGTCCTTCTTTAAAAGAACAACAATCTGTAAAAACAGGCTTTTTCATACCAATTCATAGGGCCCTAGCCTTCAGGGGCCCTCGCCGCTTCAGTGCCACGTATTTCATATGTGACAAAATGAAGACAACACAGTCATTATCTCAACTAGTTTTAAAAAATTGAAAACTCTAAAGGCTCACAACAGCAATAGCCACAATTATAACAATATAAAACATGTCAGGAAGGGGGGTCTGGGGGCCTCCCACAGAGAAATGCTTAAACTCTAGACATTTCTTTCCTGACTTCTAGTGCATTTTAATGTGTTCCAGTCGGCTAATGTGGGCTTACATTTGTCAATTTTTCCATCTATCAATCCATCCATAATTTTCTTCCTCTTTTCCGGTGCTGGGTCGCGGGGGCAGCAGTCTAAGCAGGAACTCCCAGACTTCCCTCACCCCAGACACATCCTCCAGCTCCTCCTGAGGGACCCCAAGGTGTTCCCAGGCCAGTCGAGAGACATAGTCCCTCCAGCGTGTTCTGGGTCTTTCCCTCGGCTTCCTCCTGGTGGGACATGTCCGGAACACCTCCCTAGGGTGGTGTCCAGGAGGCATCCTGAACAGATGCCCGAGCCACCTGAGTTGGCTTCTCTTGATGTGGAGGAGCAGCAGCTCTACTCTGAGCTCTTCACCTTATCTCTGAGGGAGCGCCCAGCCACCGTGCAGAAGAAACTAATTTTGAATGCTTGTATCCACGATCTTTTCCTTTCGGTCATTACCCAAAGCTCATGACCACAGGTGAGGGTAGAATGTAGATTAACTGATAAATCGAGAGCTTTGCCTTTCGGCTCAGCTCCTTTTTTGCCATAAAAATAATGAACAGAACAGGTGACAAAGAAATGTGATTCCCCTGTAGTTGGAATACACCCTCCGTTCCCTTTTTAAACAGAGGGACCACCACCCCAGTCTGGCAGCCCTGCGGTACTCTCCCCGACCATCACGAGATGTTTCAGAGAGGTGTCAGCCAAGACAGCCCCACACCATCCAGACACTTAACGTTCTCAGGGTTTGTCATGGCGGCAACACCCAAACCCGGTAGACCACAGCTACGAGCCGGTGGAACGACAATACAGGTGGAGAACTTGGCCCACTCTGAATCCATGTCCCAACCTCCCCCGGAATGTGGGACAAGCTCTCCCAGAGGCGTGAGTTGAACAGAGGGCTCAGCAAGACAGACCCTCACAATACTCTTGGGTCTGACAGGTCTGTCCGGCTTCCTCCTCCACCAGGTGGTAAATGTTTGACAGCTCTGCCCCTCCCGAGTATCCAAGACACAGGGCCGGAGGTCAGATGACACGACAACAAAGTCGATCATCGACATATCGTCAGGCTTTGCATGTAGGGATGAGTTAGTTGACCGGCATTTGCATACAAAATTAGTGCATATAATGAGCATTTAGGAAGCATTCAGGAGTCGTTCACGGGTCGCTCAGTCGTCCAGCAGATGTAACAAAGAGGTTTCTGCCACAATCAATGTTGCTAATCCTACACTTACATCATCTGACAGTTTAGATCACAATGGTGAGCCACAACCAAAACCATCGAGTTTAATAAGTGTAATAAATACATGTCCAATGATGGAGAGTACTGACATTTTGAGTCCTCTCTGAAAAGTCCCTCTTTCCCCAAAACCATCTTCCTCTGGGGCTCGTCATGCTTTGTCTCGTACTTTAGATAAACTTAACTTCACTAACTTTTATTCTTTTAGTCTGTAAAACACCCATTCAAATGTACCTCTACCTGAGGCACCCAGAGCAGACCTCGAGGGAAGAGGGGCCTTCACACCGGTGTAAACACATAGCTGTCCACACCAATGCCCGACTCAAAAACAAATTGCTGCCAGCACATATTTACCTACTGGAAATAAAGCACATTTAATCATTTTAGAGGGATATTTAGACTAGTATGAACACCCGAGCGCCGTTTTGTTTCCAAAAAATCCAATAATTATTTTCAATATAAAAGCCTGTGCTCTTGGGGGCCCTCTGGTGGCCTCAGGGCCCTAAGCAGCTGCTTGGTCTGCTTATAGGCCGGGCCGGCCCTGGAAGCACTTTAAATCTATTTGTTATTTGCCATATTTCTTTTAAGTTCACTAATGTACACTGTATTATGTTGTCACAGTTTCACACCTGCCGTATAAAAACAGTCTAAACCCATCCTGGCATCAGTGACTTATTGTGTGGAGATGTTTAACTCCTGGACATTAGACACTACGAGGCCAGTGCACACACAGACACAGAAGGAACATGCAAACTCCACACAGACACAAGCAGAATATGCAAACTCCACCCAGACACAGGAGGAACATGCAAACTCCACACAGACACAGGCAGAACATGCAAACTCCACACATAAAGAATGAAACTACCACTGAGCCTTAACTGTGTCATTTGAATGAGGGTTCAGTGGGACTTTTGTATTGTCTTGTCTCCAGACTCACACACAGTGGCTCAGGGCAAAATCAAATAGAACAGAATATGTGAAGGGAATTAAACCTTTATTGAACCTAAACTTTATATTATGTAAAGAGTGCTGAGGTTTCTGGAGCTTGTGATTGGCTCAGTGTTGTTTGACCCCAGAGCTCTGTCCTGATTGGAGCATAGGTCACTCCTGGAGCTCTGTCCTGATTGGTCACTGTGAGGAGCATAGGTCACCCCTGGAGCCCTGGTACAAGTGTGGTCATTGAGGCTGAGACCAGAGTGTTTCTCCTCTCTTGCATGTGTGTAGCTGCAGCTGTGTGACTCTACTCTCCAAAGCCATGTTCTTATTACTCTACAATACTTTCACACTGGCTCTGTGTTTGCTCCAGTTTCAAGGTGAGTAACAGCTTTTCTTTTGTTAAAGTGGAGATGTAAGGCTTGGGAGGGTAGAGTAGATGATATTAAAATTATATTATTGAAGTAGAAGTACAAAGTAGTGTTACAAGAAAGCACTGAAGTAAGAGAGAAAGTATTTGAGGAAAGTACTGCTCAAGTAAGAGTAACTTAAAGAGTAAATGTCAGGATGTAATTTCTGTTTTATAATTTTTCCACTTACAATGGGAAGAGTAACCACAACATTTACTTGAGTACTGTTACTTCAGTGCTAGAAAAGTACTTAAAAAAAATGCTCAAGTGGGCGACAGTGGCTCAGTGGTTAGAGTGTTGGTCCCCCAACCCGAAGGTCAGAGGATTGACCAAGTTCTGTCGTTGTGTCCTTAAGCAAGACACTTCACCCACATTGCCTAGTGTCAAAGTGGAAATGTGCAAATGATAGGTGGTGGTCTGAGGGGCTGATGGTGCAGATTGACATCCTCGCTTCTGTCACTCTGCCCCAGGGCAGCTGTGGCTACAGTAGTAGCTTACCATCACCAAGTGTGGAAATGAATGAATAATGACTATAGTGTAAAGTGCATTACAAGTGTAAGCTATTATTATTATTAAGTAAATGTAACTGAGTACTATCCAACTCTGCTCATCTGGACCATTCATGTTTTGTGTGATACTTGAACCTCGACCAAGACATTTGAAACTGATGCTTTGTTAAATTACTGTCTGAATATCGTTCTTGAGATACTGCAATTAACTCTGGGGATATGATTTTTTTGTGAGTATGGCCCACCCCTGTGTAACACCATGTGACAAGAAAACACAGGTATTACTGTTTCATTTATAATAATAATGTTGTGTCTTTTTGTGTCTGCGCAGTTGGTGATTCTCTTGAACCTGAGACACGGCTGTGTGATGCCAATTGTTCTGGTGAGAATTTAGAGTCACGATACTAAACTTTTAAACCCCATTTCGATATTAAGAAATAGACTCAACTCAATAATGATTCTGATTAAATGGTAGTACTTTCTTTCATATTCCCATGTGTGTTATATGTGTGTAATCCCTCAGTGTGCAGTAGGTTCATAGTGGTCCATGGTGTATACGAGTCTATGTGTCTTATACTTGTGAAAGATACAGATCAGGATCATTGTAAAGTTTGGTTCATTTCTGTCCTTTGAATGTGACTTTTGTAATATTGATACTGCTTAAAATCTCCTAACCCTGTAGTTCTGTACAAACATGTTCTGAAATGTGATTCTTGCATTAGTTTGTCAGTTCAGATTTCAGTCTTTTTGTCAATTCCTCTGGATGTGTTTAAAATATGAACTTTGAACAGATTTATATAATTAAAACATAAAAAAATCCCTAAATCATTCAGCCCTACATTGGTAGAAATAGAACTGAAAAATCTTTTAAGTAAACAAACTGTAGCTGGCAGTAATATGTCAGTATATTTGTTTTCAGAATTTAATTCAAATGTTCTGTATTTGTGTCAAAGCACTGATGTATTTATTTTATTAATTTTTATATATATCATATTTGTAAAAAATATTTACTGTTGTGAGTCACGTGAGCACATGTTTGCCCCCGGAAGTTAAAGAGAGAGAGAACTAGTAATAGCCGCGAAAAGTGTAAAAGAACGAGCAAAGAAATACAGAAAAGTGCAAGATGTCAGATTTAACTACCGCTGGTCATGATGGCGAACATGGTAAACATTGTGTTTTTGTATTTATTTTAATGTATTGTATGTTTTAGAGTTTTAGAGTTACGCAAATTTTCCTTTATCTGTCCTTTAGTTTTCACCGTGTGGAGGTGGAAAGTGTGAACGAGATTAAACAATGGCACATGAACATCAGTAAGGAGCGTGAAGTCCTTTTATTAGAGAAGAAAACCAGGGTACCTACACAAACAGTTACTTGACTCATAAATACAGATACAGGTTTAAACATCGACTCAACTAAGTACAAATGATACTGTGCAGCTGATGTCATCAACATTTCCTGGCGGTGTGATGCTAACTGTAGGCACTGCTCTGTTTGAGGCTTGTTAGACTTTATTTTAAACTATTTCTCTCCTGTGTGACTTTTTGTATCACTTTTCACATCAATGCTCTGGGCAGAACAGCTGTAAGGCTTTTCTCCTGTGTGGTTTCTCATGTGATATGTAAGACTACACTTTTTAATAAATGCTTTCTCACAGACAGAACAGCTGTAAGGCCTGTCACCTGTGTGTGTTCTCATGTGGTATGTAAGACTACTCTTTTGAATAAATGCTCTCTCACAGACAGAACAGTTGTAAGGCCTGTCATCTGTGTGTGTTCTCATGTGGTATGTAAGTCTACTCTTTTTAATAAATGCCTTCTCACAGACAGAACAGCTGTAAGGCTTGTCTCCTGTGTGTGTTTTCATGTGTTGTGTGAGATGAGTCTTTTGAATAAATGCTCTCTCACAGACAGAACAGTTGTAAGGCCTGTCTCCTGTGTGTGTTCTCATGTGATTTGTGAGATGACTCTTTCGATTAAATGCTTTCTCACAGAAAGAACACCTGTGTCTTTTCACATCAATGCTCTGGGCAGAACAGCTGTAAGGCTTTTCTCCTGTGTGTTTTCTCATGTGATATGTAAGACTACTCTTTTGAATAAATGCTTTCTCACAGACAGAACAGTTGTAAGGTCTGTCTCCTGTGTGTGTTCTTATGTGGTAAATAAAATTACTCTTTTGAATAAATGCTTTCTCACAGAGAGAACACCTGTAAGGCTTGTCTCCTGTGTGTATTCTCATGTGTTGTGTGAGATTACTCTTTTGATTAAATGCTTTCTCACAGACAGAACAGCTGTAAGGTTTCTCTCCTCTGTGAATTCTAAAGTGTCTTATTAAATCTATTTTTAAGCCAAATCTCTTTTTACAAACAGAGCACTGGTGTCTCTTCCCTGCAGTTCCTTCAGCTGTTCCTGACACGTCCCCATTGTCCACAGTGGCTCTGGTCTCTGGTGCAGACTTGTATTTGGGGGATAGACTTGAGTTTGGTGCAGTGGTGCTTTTGGCTCTGATCTGGACTTGGTTGTAGTGGTCTCCATCTGCATCTGTCTCCATCTGTGCAGCTGACGAGCCGATTGGAGCACTCCAGTCTTCATCACTGTCAGTGTCAGAAGAGTGCTCCGTGTCTTCCTCAGTCTCGGGGTTGACATGTGTCTCTGAGTTGATGTCCTCTCCCTGTGTGTCCTCTCTGTGGACATGTGCCTCTGAGTTGATGTCCTCTCTGTGATCAGTTTCTTTTCTTTGAAACAGTGAGGACTCTTCTGTCTTCACACAGCCATCATTGGCCTCAGGGACAGACCTGAAGAAAATAAAATCTACATAAATAAAACAGTTTGGAACAATTGTCCTCTGAGGAGAAGTCAGTGTCTGTGTCTGCATAAAGTATTCTTATGTATAAAACCTGCTAACTCTGTTGG
The DNA here is from genome assembly GCF_009829125.3 of Periophthalmus magnuspinnatus. Lineage (NCBI taxonomy): Eukaryota > Metazoa > Chordata > Actinopteri > Gobiiformes > Gobiidae > Periophthalmus > Periophthalmus magnuspinnatus. The sequence continues at coordinate 5,214,880 of NC_047141.1, forward strand.
GATTCAATTATTATTATCACTTTATACTTCTGGCTATTCTTAAATGTCCCTGAATTCAGATGTATTTCTAATCTGATAATGATGGGACTCACACTTGCAGCTCCTCTTCCTCCTGTTTGACGTGCTGTTCTTCTGGCTCCTCTTTAATCTGTGGAGTCTCTGGGATTTCCTGTTTCAGAGTGAGACCAGGACTCAGAGAGGACATGTGGACACCTGCAGGAGACAATGAGCAAGCAAGATGACAGTTACTTACACAAACATATGTATTATTTGTCCATAAAGTTGTACATTTAGTCCAAATCCAAACTTTTTGAGATCAGGATTGTGTCGTCACACAGAATGTTCAGTTCCTCTAATGTTAAACCAATGGAGATTTGAAGATGCTAAATACAAACCTTAGAGTTCATTTAAAAGACTGCTTACTGACAGTTAAGTATTGTTCATTAACCACGACGTTCCGATGGCCCGCCCACAGGCCATCGCCATTACGTTACAACTTTACAGCAATGTACGTAAATTTCTGCGTCACCCACACAAACAATCTACACATCAAATGAAAGCTATGAAATGAAATGAAAGCTGTTTTTACAGAGAAGTCAGAAATGTGAATTTGGACATCACTCATTCGTTCCGTAAACGTCCAGAGAATATAATCAAGTCAAGAAATTATGTCCACAAAAGAAGTTAGGTCCTCCATGTCCAATCTGCTGCACGAAAGTGAAATCTTCTCCGTCACTTTTTTGCATTTCTTTTGTCGATTTCAAGCATAATAAACTTCTGACAGCGCCAGCTTTGTTCTTCAGTGCAAAACAAACTTGTTAGCTTGTGATAGACACCAACGTTGGCCAATAAGATGGGGTTACTGGAGCCGCGGACAGTGAATCAGTGCAACAGATGACTGAAAGAGTACGCCCCACTCTCCCCCTTGTAGAATCAAGCAGTTACATTACACACGTTTAGTGATGTTTTCCCCTTAAAGCCGATGAGCAGCGGAACATGACGATGCATGACATACAATGGTTTCCCGTAAACAGGCTATGCTGCGCGCGTAAAAGGAGGAGACTGGATACAAAGATCAGTGCGTAAAATTACGTGCACTTGATCCTTCAACCTTCGGGTTGCGGGACCAAAGCTCTAACCACTGAGCCACTGTTGCAGAATGACTGTCTCACTGTACAATCATGTACAGTGTGTTTTCAGTTTCCAGTGTGTGTGTGTGTGTGTGTGTGTGGGTGTGTGTGTGTGTGTGTGTGTTTGTTCACTGTTTGCAGTGTGTGGTTTGTAAATATATATTTATTTTGACTCATACCACTTGTTTTGACTATATTTTATATACAAATATACATTTTATATTGTGTTTTGATATGATATATGAATGTACAGTAATAGAGCAGGGTGCTGGGTGTGCAGATACAGATTCCTCTCAGTGTGAGTTTTCAGTAGAGCCCTCACTGATGTCTGTGGGTTGAAACATTCAAAAGTTCTTGCAGTTTTTCCAAAAGTTCTCCAAATGTCTTCATTTGGATAGCTTTGGAGAGGCCTGGACTTACTGATGATAAAATGATTGTAAAACTCTCATTTTTATAGGTATTGACCTTAAATTTGAAATGTAAGTGGTCAACAACGTAAGGGGCGACAGTGGCTCAGTGGTTAGAGTGTTGGTCCCCCAACCCGAAGGTCGGAGGATTGAGTCCCGCTCGGACCAAGTTCTGTCGTTGTGTCCTTAGGCAAGACACTTCACCCATATTGCCTAGTATGAAAGTGGTGTGTGCGTGAATGATAGGTGGTGGTCGGAGGGGCCGATGGCGCAGATTGGCAGCCTCGCTTCCGTCAGTCTCCCCAGGGCAGCTGTGGCTACAATAGTAGCTTACCATCACCAAGTGTGGAAATGAATGAATAATGACTATAGTGTAGTGCTTTGAGAGGCTTTGAAAGGCCTGTAAGGCATTATTATTATTATTAACAATACTGTCAGTTTTCATCCCCTGCTCTCTACTGCAGCTTTCTACACTTTCATTTTCACAGAAAAGCAGTCTGCTCAGCAGACAAACTTAGTGATTCTGACACCTGTGGGTAAAACTATAGGGTGTTAACTTTACAAAGACCCAAACTTGTGTATTTACTACTGAGGGTTCAATAATAGTGATCATTTTAATTTGGAGGGGTCAGAACAAAGGCAATTTCACCAAAGTGACCCACAATGTTAAGGGGTTAAATTAGCGCTCTGTGTAAAAAGAGACATTTATTTTGTAGAGACAGGATGTGACGTCATGACGCTTGTACTTTACGTTTGTACAAGAGTTGCATTAAAATAAATATGCCAAGCATTTTTCCCCAGGTACAAAGAGACAGTTCTGCCAAAAACACCTTAACACTGACAGACTATAATGTGATGGATGTATTTAGCAGCAGCTTATCGGCCTGTTGCACGGCTCTTTTACACTTGTATTGTTGTTGCTAATGCGTGTCTATGGACGTGCGCCACATTTGGACAGTAACACGTGGCTCGGACACATCAGACTCACCGGCTCGTGTCAGCACGACTCTCGGGCTCAGAGTCGAGTCCAGGAGCCGTTGGTTCCTCTCGTTCTCCTGTTTGGAGCGACACAGTTCCTCCTCATACTCGGCTATGATTCTTTCAAACAGCACATATATGTCTTCAGCAGCCGCAGTCAGCCGCTCCTCCACCAAAGCTCTCAGCCTTTGGACTTTAGACATTTTACAAACCGTTTGGTTTTGTCACCTTTTCTGTTTTCTGTCTCTTTTCCTTCCTCGCTGGTTGTCATGGGAAAAAAAGCTCGTTGCTTCGGGCGCTCCTCGCTGTGGCCGTGTGGCGTGTTGCTGCCGCACACTGGTCGCCCGTGGTACTGCAGTAGAGGGAAGTGAAGCTCACATCTGCAACTGGACATTATTATTGACATAGACTAAAGAATATCCATTACTGTACTATACTGTGGGGTCGATCTGGTTGATTTTTCAAAATGAAAACACATAAACAACATGTAAAGCAGTGATTTTAGACATCCACAGCCCAGTTTCACTACAGAACTAAAAGTCTCTTCACATGATGTGCAGCTCTCTCTTGAAATAAAGCGTCCCGTTATTTTAATAGATCCATGAGCGTCACGTTATTACTTTAGTCGATCCAAACTAAATACTTTTTTTTTTTTTTTCAAATTAAGAAGACCGAAAAGAGCGTGCACAAAATCATCAAAAACGTCACAAAGGAACTTACAAGGGAGTATGGCTCATCCGACGCTGTGCTACTAAGGGTGGAGGATGACAAAGACGGTAGGTTCGATGCCAGAGTTTGTGGAGCTGCTGAAAAATCATGTCCAGATTAACATAAATAAGGGCCGCTCTCCGCTAAATCATTTTTTCAGACTAGTGTGCATGGCCTTCTGTTTCCCTTGCATGTACGAAGATTAAGCCCCCGTCAAACGGGCTAATTGAGTAACTTTCATTTTAGACCCCTCGCATTTGGATTACTCATTTATCTTCTAAGAAATGCCTTTAGTTGTTCAGTGCAGTGTGAGTAAATATCCCACAATGCATTGAGTTTGAACTAGAGTTGTTTGGTTATAGAGATAAAATAAACTAAAATCTGAATGAGAGGGGTGGAACTGAAAATACAACCAAATTTAAACAACTGAATAAAAATAAATTCTAATTTGCATTTGTTGGTGATGTCTTTCTTTTTACTGAAAAAAATGTTTTCCTCATCCAAAAGTGTAATATTTTGTTTTAAACTGTTAATCACTATGGCAACATGTAATCCAGAGTTAAAAATGTGATTTAAAAAAAATAAAAAAATACGGGCATAGGGCTTATTGCTTTCGTGACTCTAGTCTGCAACTCAACATTGTTCTTGCAAACATGTCTGTTCTTGCTAACATGTCTGTTCTTGCTAACATATCTGTTCTTGCTTACATATCTGTTCTTGCTAACATATCTTCATCAACATGTCCCCCAAACAAACTCGTGGCCCGACCCAAGCACCCATGGGCCTTATTTATTACTGCTAAAATGAATGAAAGGCAAAGGGAGGTGAATCATTCACCACTGTCCCCACGGTGACATGGGGAAAGACAAGCGCTTTTAAAAAAATTGTAATGTTATCAGATATATTGTTTTTGCTAAGCATATTATTATTAGGCTCGAGCCCCTACAGGGTGTAGGGCCTATTGCTTCTTGAACGATGAGCACATGGTCGAAGTATCCTGACCTCATCAGACTGGAACTAGAGCTGGAGAAGTGGTTGGAGTTGTAGAAGACGTAGCAGAGATGGTGATGACTGTGGAAATGTTTTTTCTGTGGCAGACACAGACAGGAACAGAGATGTAGAATCTAGACTTGGGTCCCTTTAATGAAACCTAAAGAAATGTCTAATCAATCATGTATTTATGATTATTTATGATTATTATTATTATGACATATTATATTTGAGTTTGGCAGGATTAAACTACAGTCCTCCATATGGATCCTAAAAGTGCAAAAATCTCGAGTTACCTTCTCACTGTGTTGAGTCATTCTCTAATGTCAGGATCAGGGCTCTTCCGGTGGTGGTTCACTGTGTGGACGATACCATGGACAGCTCCATCAGACTCAGCTCTCTGTGAAAAGTTAAATGATTGCAGTGGAAACAACAGTCTATTGTCATTAATAAAAATATAACTTTTGTATTGCTCTTTACTCTTTACTATTGCTCTTGCTCTGGACTAGGTCAAACTCACACTCCTATAGGACAAATGCACAAACCTGGGGAAATGTACTTTAAGTCCTTTTTTAAAAGAACAACAATCTGTAAAAACAGGCTTTTTCATACCAATTCATAGGGCCCTAGCCTTCAGGGGCCCTCGCCGCTTCAGTGCCACGTATTTCATATGTGACAAAATGAAGACAACACAGTCATTATCTCAACTAGTTTTAAAAAAGACTGAAAACTCTAAAGGCTCACAACAGCAATAGCCACAATTATAACAATATAAAACATGTCAGGAAGGGGGGTCTGGGGGCCTCCCACAGAGAAATGCTTAAACTCTAGACATTTCTTTCCTGACTTCTAGTGCATTTTAATGTGTTCCAGTCGGCTAAAGTGGGCTTACATTTGTCAATTTTTCCATCTATCAATCCATCCATAATTTTCCTCCTCTTTTCCGGTGCCGGGTCACGGGGGCAGCAGTCTAAGCAGAAACTCCCAGACTTCCCTCACCCCAGACATGTCCTCCAGCTCCTCCTGAGGGACCCCAAGGTGTTCCCAGGCCAGTCGAGAGACATAGTCCCTCCAGTGTGTTCTGGGTCTTTCCCTCGGCTTCCTCCCGATGGGACATGTCCGGAACACCTCCCTAGGGTGGTGTCCAGGAGGCATCCTGAACAGATGCCCGAGCCACCTGAGTTGGCTCCTCTTGATGTGGAGGAGCAGCAGCTCTACTCTGAGCTCTTCACCTTATCTCTGAGGGAGCGCCCGGCCACCGTGCAGAAGAAACTCGTTTCGAATGCTTGTATCCGCGATCTTTTCCTTTCGGTCATTACCCAAAGCTCATGACCACAGGTGAGGGTAGAATGTAGATTAACTGATAAATCGAGAGCTTTGCCTTTCGGCTCAGCTCCTTTTTTGCCATAAAAATAATGAACAGAACAGGTGACAAAGAAATGTGATTCCCCTGTAGTTGGAATACACCCTCCGTTCCCTTTTTAAACAGAGGGACCACCACCCCAGTCTGGCAGCCCTGCGGTACTCTCCCCGACCATCACGAGATGTTTCAGAGAGGTGTCAGCCAAGACAGCCCCACACCATCCAGACACTTAACGTTCTCAGGGTTTGTCATGGCGGCAACACCCAAACCCGGTAGACCACAGCTACGAGCCGGGTGGGACAAGCTCTCCCAGAGGCGTGAGTTGAACAGAGGGCTCAGCAAGACATCCCAGACAGACCCTCACAATACTCTTGGGTCTGACAGGTCTGTCCGGCTTCCTCCTCCACCAGGTGGTAAATGTTTGACAGCTCTGCCCCTCCCGAGTATCCAAGACACAGGGCCGGAGGTCAGATGACACGACAACAAAGTCAATCATCGACATATCGTCAGGCTTTGCATGTAGAGATGAGTGAGTTGACCTACATTTGCATACAAAATTAGTGCATATAATGAGCATTTAGGAAGCATTCGGGAGTCGTTCACAGGTCGTTCAATCGTCCAGCAGATGTAACAAGAGGTTTCTGCCACAATCAATGTTGCTAATCCTACACTTACATCATCTGACAGTTTAGATCACAATGGTGAGCCACAACCAAAACCATCGAGTTTAATAAGTGTAATAAATATATGTCCAATGATGGAGAGTACTGACATTTTGAGTCCTCTCTGAAAAGTCCCTCTTTCCCCAAAACCATCTTCCTCTGGGGCTCTTCATGCTTTGTCTCGTACTTTAGATAAACTTAACTTCACTAACTTTTTGTCTTTTAGTCTGTAAAACACCCATTCAAATGTACCTCTACCTGAGGCACCCAGAGCAGACCTCGAGGGAAGAGGGGCCTTCACACCGGTGTAAACACATAGCTGTCCACACCAATGCTCAAAAACAAATTGCTGCCAGCACATATTTACCTACTGGAAATAAAGCACATCTAATCGTTTTAGAGGGATATTTAGACTAGTATGAACACCCGAGCGCCGTTTTGTTTCCAAAAAATCCAATCATTATTTTCAATATAAAAGCCTGTGCTCTTGGGTGCCCTCTGGTGGCCTCAGGGCCCTAAGCAGCTGCTTGGTCTGCTTATAGGCCGGGCCGGCCCTGGAAGCACTTTAAATCTATTTGTTATTTGCCATATTTCTTTTAAGTTCACTAATGTACACTGTATTATGTTGTCACAGTTTCACACCTGCCGTATAAAAACAGTCTAAACCCATCCTGGCATCAGTGACTTATTGTGTGGAGATGTTTAACTCCTGGACATTAGACACTACGAGGCCAGTGCACACACAGACACAGGAGGAACATGCAAACTCCACACAGACACAGGCAGAATATGCAAACTCCACACAGACACAGGAGGAACATGCAAACTCCACACAGACACAAGCAGAATATGCAAACTCCACACAGACACAGGAGGAACATGCAAACTCCACACAGACACAGGAGGAACATGTAAACACCACACAGACACAGGAGGAACATGCAAACTCCACACAGACACAGGAGGAACATGTAAACTCCACACAGACACAGGCAGAACATGCAAACTCCACACATAAAGAATGAAACTACCACTGAGCCTTAACTGTGTCATTTGAATGAGGGTTCAGTGGGACTTTTGTATTGTCTTGTTTCCAGACTCACACACAGTGGCTCAGGGCAAAATCAAATAGAACAGAATATGTGAAGGGAATTAAACCTTTATTGAACCTAAACTTTATATTATGTAAAGAGTGCTGAGGTTTCTGGAGCTTGTGATTGGCTCAGTGTTGTTTGACCCCAGAGCTCTGTCCTGATTGGAGCATAGGTCACTCCTGGAGCTCTGTCCTGATTGGAGCATAGGTCACTCCTGGAGCTCTGTCCTGATTGGTCACTGTGAGGAGCATAGGTCACCCCTGGAGCCCTGGTACAAGTGTGGTCCTTGAGGCTGAGACCAGAGTGCTTCTCCTCTCTTGCATGTGTGCAGCTGCAGCTGTGTGACTCTACTCTCCAAAGCCATGTTCTTATTACTCTACAATACTTTCACATTGGCTCTGTGTTTGCTCCAGTTTCAAGGTGAGTAACAGCTTTTCTTTTGTTAAAGTGGAGATGTAAGGCTTGGGAGGGTAGAGCAGATGATGTTAAAATTATATTATTGAAGTAGAAGTACAAAGTAGTGTTTCAAGAAATTACTGAAGTAAGAGAAAAAGTATTTGAGGAAAGTACTGCTCAAGTAAGAGTAACTTAAAGAGTAAATGTCAGGATGTAATTTCTGTTTTAAAATTTTTCCACTTACAATGGGAAGAGTAACAACAACATTTACTCGAGTACTGTTACTTCAATACAACATTACTCGAGCAAAAGGATGCTGCTAGAAAAGTACTTAAAAAAAATGCTCAAGTGGGCGACAGTGGCTCAGTGGTTAGAGTGTTGGTCCCCCAACCCGAAGGTCGGAGGATCGAGTCCTGCTCGGACCAAGTTCTGTTGTTGTGTCCTTAGGCAAGACACTTCACCCACATTGCCTAGTGTCAAAGTGGAAATGTGCAAATGATAGGTGGTGGTCTGAGGTGCTGATGGTCCTCGCTTCTGTCAGTCTGCCCCAGGGCAGCTGTGGCTACAGTAGTAGCTTACCATCACCAAGTGTGGAAATGAATGAATAATGACTATAGTGTAGTGCTTTGACAAGCCTGTAAAGTGCATTACAAGTGTAAGCTATTATTATTAAGTAAATGTAACTGAGTACTATCCAACTCTGCTCATCTGGACCATTCATGTTTTGTGTGATACTTGAACCTCGACCAAGACATTTGAAACTGATGCTTTGTTAAATTACCGTCTGAATATCGTTCTTGAGATACTGCAATTAACTCTGGGGATATGATTTTTTTGTGAGTATGGCCCACCCCTGTGTAACACCATGTGACAAGAAAACACAGGTATTACTGTTTCATTTATAATAATATTGTTGTGTCTTTTTGTGTCTGTGCAGTTGGTGATTCTCTTGAACCTGAGACACGGCTGTGTGATGCCAATTGTTCTGGTGAGAATTTAAAGTCACGATACTAAACTTTTAAACTCCATTTCGAAATTAAGATATAGACTCAACTCAATAATGATTCTGATTAAATGGTAGTACTTTCTTTCATATTCCCATGTGTGTTATATGTGTGTAATCCCTCAGTGTGCAGTAGGTTCATAGTGGTCCATGGGTGTATACGAGTCTATGTGTCTTATACTTGTGAAAGATACAGATCAGGATCATTGTAAAGTTTGGTTCATTTCTGTCCTTTGAATGTGACTTTTGTAATATTGATACTGCTTAAAATCTCCTAACCCTGTAGTTCTGTACAAACATGTTCTGAAATGTGATTCTTGCATTAGTTTGTCAGTTCAGATTTCAGTCTTTTTGTCAATTCCTCTGGATGTGTTTAAAATATGAACTTTGAACAGATTTATATAATTAAAACATAAAAAATCCCTAAATCATTCAGCCCTACATTGGTAGAAAAAGAACTGAAAAATCTTTTAAGTAAACAAACTGTAGCTGGCAGTAATATGTCAGTATATTTGTTTTCAGAATTTAATTAAAATGTTCTGTATTTGTGTCAAAGCACTGATGTATTTATTTTATTATTTTTTATATATATCATATTTGTAAAAAATATTTACTGTTGTGAGTCACGTTAGCACATGTTTGCCCCAGAAGTTAAAGAGAGAGAGAACTAGTAATAGCCGTGAAAAGTGTAAAAGAACGAGCAAAGAAATGCAGAAAAGTGCAAGATGTCAGATTTAACTACCGCTGGTCATGATGGCGAACATGGTAAACATTGTGTTTTTGTATTTATTTTAATGTATTGTATGTTTTAGAGTTTTAGAGTTACGCAAATTTTCCTTTATCTGTCCTTTAGTTTTCACCGTGTGGAGGTGGAAAGTGTGAACGAGATTAAACAATGGCACATGAACATCAGTAAGGAGCGTGAAGTCCTTTTATTAGAGAAGAAAACCAGGGTACCTACACAAACAGTTACTTGACTCATAAATACAGATACAGGTTTAAACATCGACTCAACTAAGTACAAATGATACTGTGCAGCTGATGTCATCAACATTTCCTGGCGGTGTGATGCTAACTGTAGGCACTGCTCTGTTTGAGGCTTGTTAGACTTTATTTTAAACTATTTCTCTCCTGTGTGACTTTTTGTATCACTTTTCACATCAATGCTCTGGGCAGAACAGCTGTAAGGCTTTTCTCCTGTGTGGTTTCTCATGTGATATGTAAGACTACACTTTTGAATAAATGCTTTCTCACAGACAGAACAGCTGTAAGGCCTGTCACCTGTGTGTTTTCTCATGTGATATGTAAGACTACACTTTTGAATAAATGCTCTCTCACAGACAGAACAGTTGTAAGGCCTGTCACCTGTGTGTGTTCTCATGTGGTATGTAAGTCTACTCTTTTTAATAAATGCCTTCTCACAGACGGAACAGCTGTAAGGCTTGTCTCCTGTGTGTGTTTTCATGTGATATGTAAGACTACTCTTTTGAATAAATGCTCTCTCACAGACAGAACAGTTGTAAGGCCTGTCTCCTGTGTGTGTTCTCATGTGATTTGTGAGATGACTCTTTCGATTAAATGCTTTCTCACAGAAAGAACACCTGTGTCTTTTCACATCAATGCTCTGGGCAGAACAGCTGTAAGGCTTTTCTCCTGTGTGTTTTCTCATGTGATATGTAAGACTACTCTTTTGAATAAATGCTTTCTCACAGACAGAACAGTTGTAAGGTCTGTCTCCTGTGTGTGTTCTTATGTGGTAAATAAAATTACTCTTTTGAATAAATGCTTTCTCACAGAGAGGACACCTGTAAGGCTTGTCTCCTGTGTGTATTCCCATGTGTTGTGTGAGATTACTCTTTTGATTAAATGCTTTCTCACAGACAGAACAGCTGTAAGGTTTCTCTCCTCTGTGAATTCTAAAGTGTCTTATTAAATCTATTTTTAAGCCAAATCTCTTTTTACAAACAGAGCACTGGTGTCTCTTCCCTGCAGTTCCTTCGGCTGTTCCTGACACGTCCCCATTGTCCACAGTGGCTCTGGTCTCTGGTGCAGACTTGTATTTGGGGGATAGACTTGAGTTTGGTGCAGTAGTGCTTTTGGCTCTGGTCTGGACTTGGTTGTAGTGGTCTCCATCTGCATCTGTCTCCATCTGTGCAGCTGAAGAGCCGATTGGAGCACTCCAGTCTTCATCACTGTCAGTGTCAGAAGAGTGCTCCGTGTCTTCCTCAGTCTCGGGGTGGACATGTGTCTGTGAGCTGATGTCCTCTCCCTGTGTGTCCTCTCTGTGGACATGTGTCTCTGAGTTGATGTCCTCTCCCTGTGTGTCCTCTCTGTGATCAGTTTCTTTTCTTTGAAACAGTGAGGACTCTTCTGTCTTCACACAGCCATCATTGGCCTCAGGGACAGATCTGAAGAAAATAAAATCTACATAAATAAAACAGTTTGGAACAATTGTCCTCTGAGGAGAAGTCAGTGTCTGTGTCTGCATAAAGTATTCTTATGTATAAAACCTGCTAACTCTGTTGGGATTCAATTATTATTATCACTTTATACTTCTGGCTATTCTTAAATGTCCCTGAATTCAGATGTATTTCTAATCTGATCATGATGGGACTCACACTTGCAGCTCCTCTTCCTCCTGTTTGACGTGCTGTTCTTCTGGCTCCTCTTTAATCTGTGGAGTCTCTGGGATTTCCTGTTTCAGAGTGAGACCAGGACTCAGAGAGGACATGTGGACACCTGCAGGAGACAATGAGCAAGCAAGATGACAATTACTTACACAAACATATGTATTATTTGTCCATAAAGTTGTACATTTAGTCCAAATCCAAACTTTTTAGATCAGGATTATGTCGTCACACAGAATGTTCAATTCCTCTAATGTTAAACCGATGGAGATTTGAAGATGCTAAATACAAACCTTAGCGTTCATTTAAAAGACTGCTTACTGACAGTTAAGTATTGTTCATTAACCACGACGTTCCGATGGCCCGCCCACAGGCCGTCGCCTTTACGTTACAACTTTACAGCAATGTACGTAAATTTCTGCGTCACCCACACAAACAATCTACACATCAAATGAAAGCTATGAAATGAAATGAAAGCTGTTTTTACAGAGAAGTCAGAAATGTGAATTTGGACATCACTCATTCGTTCCGTAAAGGTCCAGAGAATATAATCAAGTCAAGAAATTATGTATACAAAAGAAGTTAGGTCCTCCATGTCCAATCTGCTGCACGAAAGTGAAATCTTCTCCGTCACTTTTTTGCATTTCTTTTGTCGATTTCAAGCATAATAAACTTCTGACAGTGCCAACTTTGTTCTTCAGTGCAAAACAAACTTGTTAGCTTGTGATAGACACCAACGTTGGCCAATAAGATGGGGGTGACTGGAGCCGCGGACAGTGAATCAGTGCAACAGATGACTGAAAGAGTACGCCCCACTCTCCCCCTTGTAGAATCAAGCAGTTACATTACACACGTTTAGTGATGTTTTCCCCTTAAAGCCGATGAGCAGCGGAACATGACGATGCATGACATACAATGGTTTCCCGTAAACAGGCTATGCTGCGCACGTAAAAGGAGGAGACTGGATACAAAGATCAGTGCGTAAAATTCCGTGCACTTGATCCTTCAACCTTCGGGTTGCGGGACCAAAGCTCTAACCACTGAGCCACTGTTGCAGAATGACTGTCTCACTGTACAATCATGTACAGTGTGTTTTCAGTTTCCAGTGTGTGTGTGTGTGTGTTTGTTCACTGTTTGCAATGTGTGGTTTGTAAATATATATTTATTTTGACCCATACCACTTGTTTTGACTATATTTTATATACAAATATACATTTTATATTGTGTTTTGATATGATATATGAATGTACAGTAATAGAGCAGGGTGCTGGGTGTGCAGATACAGATTCCTCTCAGTGTGAGTTTTCAGTAGAGCCCTCACTGATGTCTGTGGGTTGAAACATTCAAAAGTTCTTGCAGTTTTTCCAAAAGTTCTCCAAATGTCTTCATTTGGATAGCTTTGGAGAGGCCTGGACTTACTGATGATAAAATGACTGTAAAACTCTCATTTTTATAGGTATTGACCTCAAATTTGAAACGTAAGTGGTCAACAATCTTGTCAGTTGAGATATAGTGTTTTCGTCCCCTGCTCCCTACTGCAGCTTTCTACACTTTCATTTTCACAAAAAAGCAGTCTGCTCAGCAGACAAACTTAGTGATTCTGACACCTGTGGGTAAAACTATAGGGTGTTTCCTTTACAAAGACCCAAACTTGTATATTTACTACTGAGGGTTCAATAATGGTGATCATTTTAATTTGGAGGGGTCAGAACAAAGGCAATTTCACCAAAATGACCCACAATGTTAAGGGGTTAAATTAGCGCTCTGTGTAAAAAGAGACATTTATTTTGTAGAGACCGGATGTGACGTCATGACGCTTGTACTTTACGTTTGTGCAAGAGTTGCATTAAAATAAATATGCCAAGCATTTTTCCCCAGGTACAAAGAGACACTTCTGCCAAAAACACCTTAACACTGACAGACTATAATGTGATGGATGTATTTAGCAGCAGCTTATCGGCCTGTTGCACGGCTCTTTTACACTTGTATTGTTGTTGCTAATGCGTGTCTATGGACGTGCGCCACATTTGGACAGTAATGGGCTCGACACACGGGGAGCGACGTCGCTCGCTCTCCATTTATTTTCAATAGTCTCTGTGCGACACTGTGTAAATCGCTCGTCTCTCTCACCTCCGCGACAAGCGAAAGTCGTGCACGTGAAAACCTCGCGCTCGTGCATGTCGACGTGCACACGCGGGCCTGCGACGCGACTAATGAAAGTTGAAAAATGTTCTACTTTTATCGCTGTCACCTGCACAGCAGCCAATCAGCGAGAGTTTGATTGACGAGCCAATGCACTGTCCACCTCAGAAACATCATGGAGGAGAAAATTATGCTCACGGTGTCGGATTTCCCAATTCTTTTTGACATATCTCAAAGAGACTACCGAGATATATATATAAAAAAAGCAGCTGCCTGGGAACTCGTTGGTGACAGGGTGAATATGAGTGGTAAGTTAACATGCACAAATTTGTTAATTCAGATAAATTTATGGAGGCTAATAACCAAATGTATTAAAGACTGATTCAACATAAAAAATATATATTTATTTAAGATTTTTACATTAAACAGAATTAGCTGCAGAATAGGGTGGACCCAGGATCGCTTTTTTTTGTTTTGTAGAGTACAACCAATTGTAATATTTTAGTCAAATGAAGCAAAACTTTACGAGATTTCATTTTAGCGTCTTTTTCCCGTCTACCGCTATTAACCTCAAAATTCCCTCTAAATAAACAGCTAATCAGACGAGTAGGAGGCTCGCGATCTGCTCTGGAACAAAGCGCGACGTGACAAGCTGCCGCTAGTCGCTGCAGTTTGTCGCTGCCCGTGTGTTCGATTTTAAAGCCTCTGTGATGAGTGTCGCTGCACGCTGTCGTTAGTCGCTCCCCGTGTGTCGAGCCCATCACACGTGGCTCGGACACATCAGACTCACCGGCTCGTGTCAGCAGGACTCTCGGGTTCAGAGCGCTCAGAGTCGAGTCCAGGAGCCGTTGGTTCCTCTCGTTCTCCTGTTTGGAGCGACACAGTTCCTCCTCATACTCGGCTATGATTCTTTCAAACAGCACATATATGTCTTCAGCAGCCGCAGTCAGCCGCTCCTCCACCAAAGCTCTCAGCCTTTGGACTTTAGACATTTTACAAACCGTTTGGTTTTGTCACCTTTTCTGTTTTCTGTCTCTTTTCCTTCCTAGCTGGTTGTCATGGGAAAAAAAGCTCGCTCCTTCGGGCGCTCCTCGCTGTGGCCGTGTGGCGTGTTGCTGCCGCACACTGGTCGCCCGTGGTACTGCAGTAGAGGGAAGTGAAGCTCACATCTGCAACTGGAAATTATTATTGACATAGACTAAAGAATATCCATTACTGTCCTATACTGTGGGGTCGATCTGGTTGATTTTTCAAAATGAAAACACATTGCTTATGTGTTTTCTTCCAAGAAATGCCTTTAGTTGTTCAGTGCAGTGTGAGTAAATATCCCACAATGCATTGAGTTTGAACTAGAGTTGTTTTGTTATACAGATAAAATAAACTAAAATCTGAATGAGAGGGGTGGAACTGAAAATACAACCAAATTTAAACAACTGAATAAAAATAAATTCTAATTTGCATTTGATGGTCATGTCTTTCTTTTTACTGAAAAAAATGTTTTCCTCATCCAAAAGTGTAATATTTTGTTTTAAACTGTTAATCACTATGGTAACATGTAATCCAGAGTTAAAAATGTGATAAAAACAAAAACAAAAACAAAAAAAAATACGGGCATAGGGCTTATTGCTTTCGTGACTCTAGTCTGCAACTCAACATTGTTCTTGCTAACATATCTGTTCTTGCTAACATATCTGTTCTTGCTAACATATCTTCATCAACATGTCCCCCAAACAAACACGTGGCCCGACCCAAGCACCCATGGGCCTTATTTATTACTGCTAAAATGAATGAAAGGCAAAGGGAGGTGAATCATTCACCACTGTCCCCACGGTGACATGGGGAAAGACAAGCGCTTTAAAAAAATTGTAATGTTATCAGATATATTGTTTTTGCTAAACATATTATTATTAGGCCCGAGCCCCTACAGGGTGTAGGGCCTATTGCTTCTTGAACGATGAGCACATGGTCGAAGTATCCTGACCTCATCAGACTGGAACTAGAGCTGGAGAAGTGGTTGGAGTTGTAGAAGACGTAGCAGAGATGGTGATGACTGTGGAAATGTTTTTTCTCTGGCAGACACAGACAGGAACAGAGATGTAGAATCTAGACTTGGGTCCCTTTAATGAAACCTAAAGAAATGTCTAATCAATCATGTATTTATGATTATTTATGATTATTATTATTATGACATATTAGATTTGAGTTTGGCAGGATTAAACTACAGTCCTCCATATGGATCCTAAAAGTGCAAAAATCTCGAGTTACCTTCTCACTGTGTTGAGTCATTCTCTAATGTCAGGATCAGGGCTCTTCCGGTGGTGGTTCACTGTGTGGACGATACCATGGACAGCTCCATCAGACTCAGCTCTCTGTGAAAAGTTAAATGATTGCAGTGGAAACAACAGTCTATTGTCATTAATAAAAATATAACTTTTGTATTGCTCTTTACTCTTTACTATTGCTCTTGCTCTGGACTAGGTCAAACTCACACTCCTATAGGACAAATGCACAAACCTGGGGAAATGTACTTTAAGTCCTTCTTTAAAAGAACAACAATCTGTAAAAACAGACTTTTTCATACCAATTCATAGGGCCCTAGCCTTCAGGGGCCCTCGCCGCTTCAGTGCCACATATTTCATATGTGACAAAATGAAGACAACACAGTCATTATCTCAACTAGTTTTAAAAAATTGAAAACTCTAAAGGCTCACAACAGCAATAGCCACAATTATAACAGTATAAAACATGTCAGGAAGGGGGGTCTGGGGGCCTCCCACAGAGAAATGCTTAAACTCTAGACGTTTCTTTCCTGACTTCTAGTGCATTTTAATGTGTTCCAGTCGGCTAATGTGGGCTTACATTTGTCAATTTTTCCATCTATCAATCCATCCATAATTTTCTTCCTCTTTTCCAGTGCCGGGTCGCGGGGGCAGCAGTCTAGGCAGAAACTCCCAGACTTCCCTCACCCCAGACATGTCCTCCAGCTCCTCCTGAGGGACCCCAAGGTGTTCCCAGGCCAGTCGAGAGACATAGTCCCTCCAGCGTGTTCTGGGTCTTTCCCTTGGCTTCCTCCTGGTGGGACATGTCCGGAACACCTCCCTAGGGTGGTGCCCAGGAGGCATCCTGAACAGATGCCCGAGCCACCTGAGTTGGCTCCTCTTGATGTGGAGGAGCAGCAGCTCTACTCTGAGCTCTTCACCTTATCTCTAAGGGAAATAAAAATAATGAACAGAACAGGTGACAAAGAAATGTGATTCCCCTGTAGTTGGAATACACCCTCCGTTCCCCCTTTTTAAACAGAGGGACCACCACCCCAGTCTGGCAGCCCTGCGGTACTCTCCCCGACCATCACGAGATGTTTCAGAGAGGTGTCAGCCAAGACAGCCCCACACCATCCAGACACTTAACGTTCTCGGGGTTTGTCGCGGCGGCAACACCCAAACCCGGTAGACCACAGCTACGAGCCGGTGGAACGACAATACAGGTGGAGAACTTGGCCCACTCTGAATCCATGTCCCAACCTCCCCCGGAATGTGGGACAAGCTCTCCCAGAGGCGTGAGTTGAACAGAGGGCTCAGCAAGACATCCCAGACAGACCCTCACAATACTCTTGGGTCTGACAGGTCTGTCCGGCTTCCTCCTCCACCAGGTGGTAAATGTTTGACAGCTCTGCCCCTCCCGAGTATCCAAGACACAGGGCCGGAGGTCAGATGACACGACAACAAAGTCGATCATCGACATATCGTCAGGCTTTGCATGTAGAGATGAGTTAGTTGACCTACATTTGCATACAAAATTAGTGCATATAATGAGCATTTAGGAAGCATTCAGGAGTCGTTCACAGGTCGTTCAATCGTCAAGCAGATGTAACAAAGAGGTTTCTGCCACAATCAATGTTGCTAATCCTACACTTACATCATCTGACAGTTTAGATCACAATGGTGAGCCACAACCAAAACCATCGAGTTTAATAAGTGTAATAAATACATGTCCAATGATGGAGAGTACTGACATTTTGAGTCCTCTCTGAAAAGTCCCTCTTTCCCCAAAACCATCTTCCTCTGGGGCTCGTCATGCTTTGTCTCGTACTTTAGATAAACTTAACTTCACTAACTTTTAGTCTTTTAGTCTGTAAAACACCCATTCAAATGTACCTCTACCTGAGGCACCCAGAGCAGACCTCGAGGGAAGAGGGGCCTTCACACCGGTGTAAACACATAGCTGTCCACACCAATGCCCGACTCAAAAACAAATTGCTGCCAGCACATATTTACCTACTGGAAATAAAGCACATTTAATCATTTTAGAGGGATATTTAGACTAGTATGAACACCCGAGCGCCGTTTTGTTTCCAAAAAATCCAATCATTATTTTCAATATAAAAGCCTGTGCTTTTGGGGGCCCTCTGGTGGCCTCAGGGCCCTAAGCAGCTGCTTGGTCTGCTTATAGGCCGGGCCGGCCCTGGCAGCACTTTAAATCTATTTGTTATTTGCCATATTTCTTTTAAGTTCACTAATTTACACTGTATTATGTTGTCACAGTTTCACACCTGCCGTATAAAAACAGTCTAAACCCATCCTGGCATCAGTGACTTATTGTGTGGAGATGTTTAACTCCTGGACATTAGACACTACGAGGCCAGTGCACACACAGACACAGAAGGAACATGCAAACTCCACACAGACACAGGAGGAACATGCAAACTCCACACAGACACAGGAGGAACATGTAAACTCCACACAGACACAGGCAGAATATGCAAACTCCACACATAAAGAATGAAACTACCACTGAGCCTTAACTGTGTCATTTGAATGAGGGTCTCGGAGTTAGAAACGCGGATCCGCTCATTGGAGGCTCTGACCCTGAGTTACAGTCAGGTAGCAGCAGTAGGGACCGCGGACCGCAGTAGCTTTAGCGTAACTAGCGAGACTAGTCCCCCAGCGCATCCCGTGCAGCCGGGATCAGACCAGGACAGGTCTGTGACAGTTAGAAGAAAGCGTAGGACAGGCCAGGGACACAGGGCTGAGAATTGGACTGTAGCAGACCAGGGACACAGGGTTGAGAGTAGAGAGCTCCCCGTCCAGAACAGGTTTGCTCCCCTGAGCTGGACCCGGGACACTTCAGTCATAGGGAGCTCCATAGTCAGGGACGTGGAACTGCCTGCAGCTTCCACGCGGTGTTATCCTAGAGCCAGACCGGGTGACATCGAGGGGAATCTTAGGCTTTTAAAGAAAAGTAAGAATAGATACCGCCGGATCGTTATACACGCGGGGGGTAACGACACTCGGCGCGGTCAGTCAGAGGTGGTTAAGTTACAGATAGCTGCAGTCGGTCAATTGGCTGTCGATGTCGGAGTCCGTGTACTTCTCTGGCCCCCTCCCAACCTATACCAATTGTGAAATGTACAGCCGCTTTTCAGCAGTCAACCAGTGCTTGACCAATTGGTGCCCGCAGAATTGTGTCATCTTCATAGATAATTGGAGGGCATTTGAGGAGAAGCCTAGGCTTATACGTAGAGACGGCATCCATCCCACACAGGCTGGCTCCGCCCTGTTAGCGCAGAATATGATTGCTAGTCTAGATTGACCAGGTAAGACTAACACGCAGAATAGCTCAGGGAAGCACAGTGATAGTGACGTTAGGGAGCAGTTTAGACCAGTGAAGTACAGCTCAGTCAGAGGGAACAGCTCCAAACAGACAGAGACTGTGTGTGCCCCACGTGCCCCACATACAAAAAGCACAATAAAAACACCTCTAAACTCTGACAAGGAAGCTGTCAGATCTCATAACTTAATAAAAATAAATAAATGTGCCGCAAATAAACAAAATGATAAGTGTGTAAAATGTGGACTGCTAAACATCAGGTCTCTTTCCTCCAAATCTCTTTTAATAAATGAACTAATTGGCAACCTTAATATTGATCTGTTAGCCCTAACTGAAACATGGCTTCGGGAAAATGATTATGTTAGACTAAACGAATCTACACCATCAAGTCACATGAACTTTCAGAGTGCCCGGAGCACAGGTCGAGGTGGTGGTGTGGCCGTCATCTCTCATTCCAGTCTAATTCTCAGCCCCAAACCTAACTATACTTACCTCTCCTTTGAAAGCCTCGCACTCTCCATTACATGCCCCAATTGGAAAAAACAAAAAGCTGTTATATTTATAATAATTTATCGACCTCCTGGTCCATATGCCGACTTCCTGACAGATTTTTCTGATTTCATCTCAAGTTTAGTCTTGAACTGGGAAAGGATTGTTATAGTTGGAGATTTCAACATACATGTAGATAACGGCAGTGATTGCCTCAGTGATGCTTTTGGCGCACTCCTGGATGGGATCGGTTTCACCCAGAGTGTGAATAAGCTGACTCACTGTCACAATCACACTCTAGATCTCATTCTAACCTACGGTATTGAGATTAATGATCTAATTGTCCTTCCTCAAAACCCTATACTCTCTGACCATTTCTTAATTACCTTTCAATTTATACTAAAAGACTATCCAGTCCCACAGAAAAAAACTATAATGAAAAGAACATTATCAGATAAATCGGTTACAGAGTTTAAAGAAATTATTGAGTCATTAAAAAAAGATATGTCACGTGACAATGACAATAATTTAATCCAATTGTCACTGATCAATTGGTTGACAGAACAATGCTCACCTTAAAATCTCCTCTCGATGTTGTAGCTCCACTAAAACAGAAAAGCATTAAACCAAGACCTCCGGCTCCATGGTACACGTTACAGCTCAGGACACGCAAACAACATGTAAGACGCACAGAGAAGCTTTGGCGCCGCTCGCGCTCTGAGCAGTCTCTGAAGGCATGGAAGCTCTGCCTGCTCACTTATAAGGCCGCTCTGCGGAAAGCCCGAACTAGATACTATTCAAATCTAATAGAAGTAAACAAAAATAACCCCAGATTTTTGTTCAGCACTGTAGCCAGGCTGACAAACTCCCACACTGCTAATGAGTCTCTTATCCCCTCGAACATTAGTTGTGATGACTTTCTTCACTTCTTCAATTACAAAATTACAACCATTAGAGACAAAATTAACAAAGCTACTCCAAAAATCAGCTCTGAGCAAATCCAGTCTGTAATGCCAATATCCCATATGGACCCTCTAATAATATTAGATAAATTTACTCCTGTTGATGAGGTGGAGATTACCTCAGTCATCATGTCGTCAAAACCATCAACCTGTTTGCTCGACCCTATTCCAATCAGACTCCTCAAAGAAGCCCTCCCCCTAATAATAGATTCCATCCATAACATATTAAATATGTCGTTAGAAAATGGCTACGTTCCTCAGTCCTTTAAGTATGCTGTGATTAAACCCCTTTTGAAAAAACCTAACCTAAATCCTGATGAATTAGTCAACTATAGACCTATCTCTAATCTTCCCTTCCTCTCAAAAATTCTAGAACGAGTTGTGGTGAAACAGCTCTGCCGCCACCTGCAGGACAATAATATATTTGAAAAATTTCAATCTGGATTCAGAGCTCACCACAGCACAGAGACTGCACTGCTTAAAGTAACAAATGATTTACTACTAGCTGCTGATAACGGGCTGGCTTCAGTCCTGGTCCTACTGGACCTCAGTGCAGCGTTTGACACCATTGATCACAACATTCTACTGCAGAGGTTAGAATGTGACATTGGAATCAGAGGGACCGCCCTCAAATGGTTTAAATCCTATCTATCAGATAGGTACCAGTTTGTTAGTATAAACCAGAGCACCTCTCCCTGTTCTAAAGTAGCCTGTGGTGTTCCACAAGGATCTGTGCTTGGTCCAATCCTATTTACTCTGTATATGTTGCCATTGGGTAACATTATCAGAAAACATGGCATTAATTTTCACTGCTATGCTGATGACACTCAGCTGTACTTATCAATGAAACCAAATTAGACTGATCAAATAGATAAACTCAGTGCCTGTGTGACGGACATCAAAACCTGGATGACCTTGAATTACCTGCTCTTATATCCTGACAAAACAGAGGTCATTGTCGTTGGTCCCAAAGGTCAAAGAGATTCTCTGTCGGACCAGATAATCTCACTCGACAATGTGAGTATAGCTTCTAGCCCTACTGTAAAAAATCTTGGAGTCCTATTTGATCAAAATCTCTCATTCACAGCCATATAAACCTAGCTTGTAAAACCGCATACTTTCACCTGCGAAATATAACTAAAATTAGAAATATTTTATCTAAAAACGATGCTGAAAAACTCATCCATGCATTTGTTACTTCCAGACTTGATTACTGTAATTCTCTGCTCGCCGCCTGCCCCAAAAGTACTATAAGGAGCCTCCAGTTGGTCCAAAATGCAGCGGCCAGAGTCCTAACAGGAACTAAAAGAAGAGACCACATCAGTCCTGTACTAAAATATCTGCACTGGCTTCCTGTCGAGCTTAGAATCAAATTCAAAGTCGTCCTCCTGACATACAAAGCCCTAAACAGTATGGCCCCATCCTATCTGCAAGATGCTATTGTCCCGTACCAGCCAAACGGAGCACTCCGCTCTCAGAATGCAGGACTATTAGTGGTTCCTAGAGTGTCCAAAAGTACAGTGGGAGGGAGAGCATTCAGTTACCAAGCTCCTGTGCTATGGAATCAACTCCCTGCTGATGTTAAACAGGCCCCCACAGTCTCTGTATTTAAGACCAGGCTTAAAACCTTCCTCTTCGGTATAGACCAGGTTACATAGTGAGGGAGTTAGGGACATTAAAACCTGGGATAAGACAGGCTGCAGTAGGAGATAACTAGCTGGGGGAAGTATGGCAACCTGAGCACTATCCTCTGCTTTGTCCTATTTTCTCATCAGCAATTCTATTCACATGTTGTCCCCTGTCCCACTCCCCCTGTGGAGTGTATCTCTTTCAGATGCCCCGATGACAGCTGGACCCTCTCCTCCTCCCCGCCTGGCCCTCCTCCTCGCCGGGCTCTCCTCCTCCTCGTCTGGTCTTCCTCCTCCTCGCCTGGCCGATTTTTCTTGTTTTGTCTGATTTTTCCTGTTGTTTTGTTTTTGTGTGTAGGCAGCACGGTGGCTGAGTGGCTCATGCCTCACAGCAAGAGGGTTTGGTTGGATCCCCGGGTCACCCAGGCCTTTCTGTGTGGAGTTTATGTTTCTCCCCGTGTCTGGATGGGTTTCCTTCAGGTACTCCGGTTTCCCCCATCAACCAAAACATGAACGCCACTAGAGACAACTGTTGTTGTGATTTTGGGCGTTACAAAATAAAATGAATTGGATTGAATTGAATTGAAAAATGAGGGTTCAGTGGTACTTTTGTATTGTCTTGTCTCCAGACTCACACACAGTGGCTCAGAGCAAAATCAAATAGAACAGAATATGTGAAGGGAATTAAACCTTTATTGAACCTAAACTTTATATTATGTAAAGAGATTATGCTGAGGTTTCTGGAGCTTGTGATTGGCTCAGTGTTGTTTGACCCCAGAGCTCTGTCCTGATTGGAGCATAGGTCACTCCTGGAGCTCTGTCCTGATTGGAGCATAGGTCACTCCTGGAGCTCTGTCCTGATTGGAGCATAGGTCATTCCTGGAGCTCTGTCCTGATTGGTCACTGTGAGGAGCATAGGTCACCCCTGGAGCCCTGGTACGAGTGTGGCCCTTGAGGCTGAGACCAGAGTGCTTCTCCTCTCTTGCATGTGTGTAGCTGCAGCTGTGTGACTCTACTCTCCAAAGCCATGTTCTTATTACTCTACAATACTTTCACATTGGCTCTGTGTTTGCTCCAGTTTCAAGGTGAGTAACAGCTTTTCTTTTGTTAAAGTGGAGATTTAAGGCTTGGGAGGGTAGAGTAGATGATGTTAAAATTATATTATTGAAGTAGAAGTACAAAGTAGTGTTTCAAGAAATTACTGAAGTAAGAGAAAAAGTATTTGAGGAAAGTACTGCTCAAGTAAGAGTAACTTAAAGAGTAAATGTCAGGATGTAATTTCTGTTTTATAATTTTTCCACTTACAATGGGAAGAGTAACCACAACATTTACTCGAGTACTGTTACTTCAATACAACATTACTCGAGTAAAAGGATGCTGCTAGAAAAGTACTTAAAAAAATATATATATATATATATATATATATGCTCAAGTGGGCGACAGTGGCTCAGTGGTTAGAGTGTTGGTTCCCCAACCTGAAGGTCAGAGGATTGACCAAGTTCTGTCGTTGTGTCCTTAAGCAAGACACTTCACCCACATTGCCTAGTATCAAAGTGGTGTGTGCAAATGATAGGTGGTGATCTGAGGGGCTGATGGTGCAGATTGGCATCCTCGCTTCTGTCAGTCTGCCCCAGGGCAGCTGTGACTACAGTAGTAGCTTACTATCACCAAGTGTGGAAATGAATGAATAATGACTATAGTGTAAAGTGCATTACAAGTGTAAGCTATTATTATTAAGTAAATGTAACTGAGTACTATCCAACTCTGCTCATCTGGACCATTCATGTTTTGTGTGATACTTGAACCTCGACCAAGACATTTGAAACTGATGCTTTGTTAAATTACCGTCTGAATATCGTTCTTGAGATACTGCAATTAACTCTGGGGATATGATTTTTTTGTGAGTATGGCCCACCCCTGTGTAACACCATGTGACAAGAAAACACAGGTATTACTGTTTCATTTATAATAATATTGTTGTGTCTTTTTGTGTCTGTGCAGTTGGTGATTCTCTTGAACCTGAGACACGGCTGTGTGATGCCAATTGTTCTGGTGAGAATTTAAAGTCACGATACTAAACTTTTAAACTCCATTTCGAAATTAAGATATAGACTCAACTCAATAATGATTCTGATTAAATGGTAGTACTTTCTTTCATATTCCCATGTGTGTTATATGTGTGTAATCCCTCAGTGTGCAGTAGGTTCATAGTGGTCCATGGGTGTATACGAGTCTATGTGTCTTATACTTGTGAAAGATACAGATCAGGATCATTGTAAAGTTTGGTTCATTTCTGTCCTTTGAATGTGACTTTTGTAATATTGATACTGCTTAAAATCTCCTAACCCTGTAGTTCTGTACAAACATGTTCTGAAATGTGATTCTTGCATTAGTTTGTCAGTTCAGATTTCAGTCTTTTTGTCAATTCCTCTGGATGTGTTTAAAATATGAACTTTGAACAGATTTATATAATTAAAACATAAAAAAATCCCTAAATCATTCAGCCCTACATTGGTAGAAATAGAACTGAAAAATCTTTTAAGTAAACAAACTGTAGCTGGCAGTAATGTCAGTATATTTGTTTTCAGAATTTAATTAAAATGTTCTGTATTTGTGTCAAAGCACTGATGTATTTATTTTATTAATTTTTATATATATCATATTTGTAAAAAATATTTACTGTTGTGAGTCACGTTAGCACGTTTGCCCCGGAAGTTAAAGAGAGAGAGAACTAGTAATAGCCGCGAAAAGTGTAAAAGAACGAGCAAAGAAATACAGAAAAGTGCAAGATGTCAGATTTAACTACCGCTGGTCATGATGGCGAACATGGTAAACATTGTGTTTTTGTATTTATTTTAATGTATTGTATGTTTTAGAGTTTTAGAGTTATGCAAATTTTCCTTTATCTGTCCTTTAGTTTTCACCGTGTGGAGGTGGAAAGTGTGAACGAGATTAAACAATGGCACATGAACATCAGTAAGGAGCGTGAAGTCCTTTTATTAGAGAAGAAAACCAGGGTACCTACACAAATAGTTACTTGACTAATAAATACAGATACAGGTTTAAACATCGACTCAACTAAGTACAAATGATACTGTGCAACTGATGTCATCAACATTTCCTGGCAGTGTGATGCTAACTGTAGGCACTGCTCTGTTTGAGGCTTGTTAGACTTTATTTTAAACTATTTCTCTCCTGTATGACTTTTGTATGTCTTTTCAGATCAATGCTCTGGGCAGAAAAGCTGTAAGGCTTTTCTTCTGTGTGTGTTTTCATGTGTTGTGTGAGATGACTGTTTTGATTAAATGCTTTCTCACAGACAGAACAGCTGTAAGGCCTGTCACCTGTGTGTTTTCTCATGTGATATGTAAGACTACTTTTTGTAATAAATGCTTTCTCACAGACAGAACAGCTGTAAGGCCTGTCTCCTGTGTGTGTTTTCATGTGTCCTGTGAGATGACTCTTTTGAATAAATGCTTTCTCACAGACAGAACAGTTGTAAGGCCTGTCTCCTGTGTGTTTTCTCATGTGATATGTAAGACCACACTTTTGAAAAAATGCTTTCTCACAGACAGAACAGCTGTAAGGCCTGTCACCTGTGTGTTTTCTCATGTGATATTTAAGGCTATTCTTTTGAATAAATGCTTTCTCACAGACAGAACAGCTGTAAGGCCTGTCACCTGTGTGTTTTCTCATGTGATATGTAAGACTACTCTTTTTAATAAATGCTCTCTCACAGACAGAACAGCTGTAAGGCCTGTCTCCTGTGTGTGTTCTCATGTGAATTGTGAGATGACTCTTCCGATTAAATGCTTTCTCACAGACAGAACAGTTGTAAGGCCTGTCTCCTGTGTGTGTTCTCATGTGACTTGTGAGATGACTCTTTCGATTAAATGCTTTCTCACAGAAAGAACACCTGTGTCTTTTCACATCAATGTTCTGGGCAGAACAGCTGTAAGACTTTTCTCCTGTGTGTTTTCTCATGTGGTAAATAAAATTACTCTTTTGATTAAATGCTTTCTCACAGACAGAACAGCTGTAAGGTTTCTCTCCTCTGTGAATTCTAAAGTGTCTTATTAAATCTATTTTTAAGCCAAATCTCTTTTTACAAACAGAGCACTGGTGTCTCTTCCCTGCAGTTCCTTCGGCTGTTCCTGACACGTCCCCATTGTCCACAGTGGCTCTGGTCTCTGGTGCAGACTTGTATTTGGGGGATAGACTTGAGTTTGGTGCAGTGGTGCTTTTGGCTCTGGTCTGGACTTGGTTGTAGTTGTCTCCATCTGCATCTGTCTCCATCTCTGCAGCTGACGAGCCGATTGGAGCACTCCAGTCTTCATCACTGTCAGTGTCAGAAGAGTACTCCGTGTCTCCCTCAGTCTCGAGGTGGACATGTGTCTGTGAGCTGATGTCCTCTCCCTGTGTGTCCTCTCTGTGGACATGTGTCTGTGAGCTGATGTCCTCTCCCTGTGTGTCCTCTCTGTGGACATGTGTCTCTGAGTTGATGTCCTCTCTGTGATCAGTTTCTTTTCTTTGAAACAGTGAGGACTCTTCTGTCTTCACACAGCCATCATCAGGGACAGATCTGAAGAAAATAAAATCTACATAAATAAAACAGTTTGGAACAATTGTCCTCTGAGGAGAAGTCAGTGTCTGTGTCTGCATAAAGTATTCTTATGTATAAAACCTGCTAACTCTGTTGGGATTCAATTATTATTATCACTTTATACTTCTGGCTATTCTTAAATGTCCCTGAATTCAGATGTATTTCTAATCTGATCATGATGGGACTCACACTTGCAGCTCCTCTTCCTCCTGTTTGACGTGCTGTTCTTCTGGCTCCTCTTTAATCTGTGGAGTCTCTGGGATTTCCTGTTTCAGAGTGAGACCAGGACTCAGAGAGGACATGTGGACACCTACAGGAGACAATGAGCAAGCAAGATGACAATTACTTACACAAACATATGTATTATTTGTCCATAAAGTTGTACATTTAGTCCAAATCCAAACTTTTTGAGATCAGGATTATGTCGTCACACAGAATGTTCAATTCCTCTAATGTTAAACCGATGGAGATTTGAAGATGCTAAATACAAACCTTAGAGTTCATTTAAAAGACTGCTTACTGACTGTTAAGTATTGTTCATTAACCACTTGACGTTCCGATGGCTCGCCCACAGGCCGTCGTCTTTATGTTACAACTTTACAGCAATGTACGTAAATTTCTGCATCACCCACACAAACAATCTACACATCAAGTGAAAGCTATGAAATGAAATGAAAGCTGTTTTTACAGAGAAGTCAGAAATGTGAATTTGGACATCACTCATTCGTTCCGTAACGGTCCCGAGAATATAATCAAGTCAAGAAATTATGTCCACAAAAGAAGTTAGGTCCTTGTGAACAATATACAAATATATTACAGTATGTTCTGTCTCCCACGAGACGGTGTCATTTCTTACTCTCAGACATAATGTTACATTTTGGCCAAGGCCACATTTCGCATTTCTTCACAATAGCTTCTTTGATACAGAACAAGTGACACCCACCCTGAGATGATTAAAAACACTGATGTCATCACAAATTGTCAGACTCTGCATTTGATGTTACATGGACTTTGCATCTGATTCTGCTGTACGCTGCCTTTAACCCGACTGTAAAATAAAAATCTACAGAACGATTCCCGAGCCTCTGTGCCTGTTCTTCTGACAACAGAACAGAAACCGACATCCTCCATGTCCAATCTGCTGCACGAAAGTGAAATCTTCTCCGTCACTTTTTTGCATTTCTTTTGTCGATTTCAAGCATAATAAACTTCTGACAGCGCCAACTTTGTTCTTCAGTGCAAAACAAACTTGTTGGCTTGTAATAGACACCAACATTGGCCAATAAGATGGGGTTACTGGAGCCGCGGACAGTGAATCAGTGCAACAGATGACTGAAAGAGTACGCCCCACTCTCCCCCTTGTAGAATCAAGCAGTTACATTACACACGTTTAGTGATGTTTTCCCCTTAAAGCCGATGAGCAGCGGAACATGACGATGCATGACATACAATGGTTTCCCGTAAACAGACTATGCTGCGCACGTAAAAGGAGGAGACTGGATACAAAGATCAGTGCGTAAAATTACGTGCACTTGATTCTCCAACCTTCGGGTTATATATATATATATATATATATATATATATATATATATATATATATATATATATATATATATATATATATATATATATATATATATATATAAAGCAGCTGCCTGGGAACTCGTTGGTGCACAAATTTGTTAATTCAGATAAATTTATGGAGGCTAATAACCAAATGTATCAAAGACTGATTCAACATTAAAAAAATATATTTATTTAAGATTTTTACATTAAACAGAATTAGCTGCAGAATAGGGTGGACCCAGGATCGCTTTTTTTTAGTTTTGTAGAGTGCAACCAATTGTAATATTTTAGTCAAATGAAGCAAAACTTTACGAGATTTCATTTTAGCGTCTTTTTCCCGTCTACCGCTATTAACCTCAAAATTCCCTCTAAATAAACAGCTAATCAGACGAGTAGGAGGCTCGCGATCTGCTCTGGAACAAAGCGCGACGTGACAAGCTGCCGCTAGTCGCTGCAGTTTGTCGCTGCCCGTGTGTTCGATTTTAAAGCCTCTGTGATGAGTGTCGCTGCACGCTGTCGTTAGTCGCTCCCCGTGTGTCGAGCCCATCACACGTGGCTCGGACACATCAGACTCACCGGCTCGTGTCAGCAGGACTCTCGGGTTCAGAGCGCTCAGAGTCGAGTCCAGGAGCCGTTGGTTCCTCTCGTTCTCCTGTTTGGAGCGACACAGTTCCTCCTCATACTCGGCTATGATTCTTTCAAACAGCACATATATGTCTTCAGCAGCCGCAGTCAGCCGCTCCTCCACCAAATCTCTCAGCCTTTGGACTTTAGACATTTTACAAACCGTTTGGTTTTGTCACTTTTTCTGTTTTCTGTCTCTTTTCCTTCCCCGCTGGTTGTGGTAAAAAAAAAAAAAAAAAGCTCCCTCTTTCCGGCGCTCCTCGCTGTGGCCGTGTGGCGTGTTGCTGCCGCATACTGGTCGCCCGTGGTACTGCAGTAGAGGAAAGTGAAGCTCATATCTGCAACTGGACATTATTATTGACATAGACTAAAGAATATCCATTACTGTACTATACTGTGGGGTCGATCTGGTTGATTTTTCAAAATGAAAACACATAAACAACACGTAAAGCAGTGATTTTAGACATCCACAGCCTAGTTTCACTACAGAACTAAAAGTCTCTTCACATGATGTGCAGCTCTCTCTTGAAATAAAGCGTCACGTTATTTTAATAGATCCATGAGCGTCACGTTATTCCTTTAGTCGACCCAAACTAAATACTTTTTTTTTTTTTCAAATTAAGAAGACCGAAAAGAGTGTGCACAAAATAATCAAAAACGTCACAAAGGAACTTAAAAGGGAGTATGGCTCATCCGACGCTGTGCTACTAAGGGTGGAGGATGACAAAGACGGTAGGTTCGATGCCAGAGTTTGTGGAGCTGCTGAAAAATCATGTCCAGATTAACATAAACAAGGGCCGCTCTCCACTAAATCATTTTTTCAGACTAGTGTGCATGGCCTTCTGTTTCCCTTGCATGTACGAAGATTAAGCCCCTGTCAAACGGGCTAATTGAGTAACTTTCATTTTAGACCCCTCGCATTTGGATTACTCATTTATCTTCTAAGAAATGCCTTTAGTTGTTCAGTGCAGTGTGAGTAAATATCCCACAATGCATTGAGTTTGAACTAGAGTTGTTTCGTTATACAGATAAAATAAACTAAAATCTGAATGAGAGGGGTGGAACTGAAAATACAACCAAATTTAAACGACTGAATAAAAATAAATTCTAATTTGCATTTCACTTCAATTCAATTCATCTTTATTTCGGACTCGTGGTCCATTCAAAAAACAGACAGACAGTAACAATACAAAACAATAAACATCTATGTTTTAAAAAGACAACCATACCAATGTCTCCACATTCTGGACTGGTAGCGAATTGCACTGCATCTTATACTTGTGAGTGACAGTAGAATTTCATTTTCTGACTTGTTCAGTCTGCAGATAAACCTGTACATTAAAGTTCTCAGTACAGCTTGCAATGTATTCACTCGTGCGGTGACAAACAATTCAGTCGCACTGGTCCATCGTGGCCTCCTCAAGAGCACCCGCAACGCGTCATTATAAGCCACCTGCAGCCTCTGTAGACTGGCTTTTTTGTACTGAGTCCAGAGGTGGGCAGTGTATAGTGGTGTGCAATATGATTTAAATAACATTAACTTTACATCATCAGAGCATGAACCGAACTTGAACAGAAGAGTATTAGCTTGTGCATACAACATCCTGCGTTGTCTATAGATATCATCATCATCTGCCATATCCGCAGTGATGATATGCCCAAGATATTTAATTTTAGCTGTAACATTCAATACAACATTAGACAGGCAAAAATCAGGATACCGCATGTGTTTATCCTCTTTAGTCCTGCAAATCATGATCATGCTCTTAGTTGCGTTATACTTGATGTCATACTCCACACCATAAACTGAACAGATGTTGAGTAGCTGCTGTAACCCAGCGGTGCTCGGACTAAACACAACCAAGTCATCTGCATACATTAAATGATTAAGGACAAAATTCCCAGCCACACATCCAGTTTTACATCTTTTGAGCTTTGTAGACAGTTCATCTAAATACAAGTTGAACAGAACTGGGGACAAGATTCCTCCTTGTCTAACCCCATTGGTGACTCTAAATGGGGCAGAGACCCTGTTTCCCCACTTAATCTGCATTGTCTGCTGTCCATACCAATAAATTAAAATACGCACAATATATTTGGGTACACCTTTCTGTATCAACTTCATAAATAATTTTTGGTGATTCTGTCAAATGCCTTGGATGCATCTAAAAAACACATAAAAACTGATGAGTTCTGCCTCCTGTATTTGTCAATAATCTCTTTTAGAGCATATATACACATGTCTGCCCAGCAGAGCCTAAAACCCAAACTGATTGTCTGTGGATTTAATACAGTGGGAGATCCTGTCAAGCAAGATTAATTCAATAATTTTTGAGACTATACTGGCCAAAGCTATAGGTCTGTAATTGTTAGAGCTGCCAACTTTTCCAGTCTTATCTTTAATGACAGGGACTAGCAGTACAGTTAACAAACAGTCAGGTAAAAATCCATGAATAAGGAAACCCGTGAGACAGATGGAAAGCAGTGGTGCTAACCTCACACTTGCAAATTTTAAATGCTCTGCTGAAACACCGTCCTGCCCACTGGCCTTATTATTAGATAGTTTGGTGACAGCTTTAAGGACTTCATGTGACAGGATTACATCTGCATGGTCAACATCAGGCATAACATAAGGCTCACTCTGAACACAGTTAAATAATCTACTGTAGTGCTGACGCCAAAGCTCCAAGATGTTCTCCATCCACTGCACATGTCAAAGACGTTTTAGTGGCAGTCATGTTTTTTATTTCTTTCCAAAAGCCAAACGTGTTGTTGAAAGAGAGTTTTCTGGCCAACGAGTCCGCTCTCATGGCTTGCTCATTTTTGGTTATAAAATGCAAGGCATACTTATACCGAGCATTTGTGACCCGCTTTTGTTCATACACAGGCCCACATCTTGGTCTTCCTGCCTGTATCCACTCCTGGGAAGCCCATTTGTTGGTGATGTCTTTCTTTTTACTGAAAAAAATGTTTTCCTCATCCAAAAGTGTAATATTTTGTTTTAAACTGTTAATCACTATGGTAACATGTAATCCAGAGTTAAAAATGTGATGAAATGTGAAAAAAAAACCCAAAAAAAACAAATACGGGCATAGGGCTTATTGCTTTCGCGACTCTAGTCTGCAACTCAACATTGTTCTTGCTAACATGTCTGTTCTTGCTAACATATCTTCATCAACATGTCCCCCAAACAAACACGTGGCCCGACCCAAGCACCCATGGGCCTTATTTATTACTGCTAAAATGAATGAAAGGCAAAGGGAGGTGAATCATTCACCACTGTCCCCACGGTGACATGGGGAAAGACAAGCACTTTAAAAAAAATTGTAATGTTATCAGATATATTGTTTTTGCTAAACATATTATTATTAGGCCCGAGCCCCTACAGGGTGTAGGGCCTATTGCTTCTTGAATGATGAGCACATGGTCGAAGTATCCTGACCTCATCAGACTGGAACTAGAGCTGGAGAAGTGGTTGGAGTTGTAGAAGACGTAGCAGAGATGGTGATGACTGTGGAAATGTTTTTTCTCTGGCAGACACAGACAGGAACAGAGATGTAGAATCTAGACTTGGGTCCCTTTAATGAAACCTAAAGAAATGTCTAATCAATCATGTATTTATGATTATTTATGATTATTATTATTATGACATATTAGATTTGAGTTTGGCAGGATTAAACTACAGTCCTATGAATCCTAAAAGTGCAAAAATCTCGAGTTACCTTCTCACTGTGTTGAGTCATTCTCTAATGTCAGGATCAGGGCTCTTTCGGTGGTGGTTCACTGTGTGGACGATACCATGGACAGCTCCATCAGACTCAGCTCTCTGTGAAAAGTTAAATGATTGCAGTGGAAACAACAGTCTATTGTCATTAATAAAAATATAACTTTTGTATTGCTCTTTACTCTTTACTATTGCTCTTGCTCTGGACTAGGTCAAACTCACACTCCTATAGGACAAATGCACAAACCTGGGGAAATGTACTTTAAGTCCTTCTTTAAAAGAACAACAATCTGTAAAAACAGGCTTTTTCATACCAATTCATAGGGCCCTAGCCTTCAGGGGCCCTCGCCGCTTCAGTGCCACGTATTTCATATGTGACAAAATGAAGACAACACAGTCATTATCTCAACTAGTTTTAAAAAAGACTGAAAACTCTAAAGGCTCACAACAGCAATAGCCACAATTATAACAATATAAAACATGTCAGGAAGGGGGGTCTGGGGGCCTCCCACAGAGAAATGCTTAAACTCTAGACATTTCTTTCCTGACTTCTAGTGCATTTTAATGTGTTCCAGTCGGCTAAAGTGGGCTTACATTTGTCAATTTTTCCATCTATCAATCCATCCATAATTTTCTTCCTCTTTTCCGGTGCCGGGTCGCGGGGGCAGCAGTCTAAGCAGAAACTCCCAGACTTCCCTCACGCCAGACACGTCCTCCAGCTCCTCCTGAGGGACCCCAAGGTGTTCCCAGGCCAGTCGAGAGACATAGTCCCTCCAGCGTGTTCTGGGTCTTTCCCTTGGCTTCCTCCTGGTGGGACATGTCCGGAACACCTCCCTAGGGTGGTTTCCAGGAGGCATCCTGAACAGATGCCCGAGACATCTCAGTTGGCTCCTCTTGATGTGGAGGAGCAGCAGCTCTACTCTGAGCTCTTCACCTTATCTCTAAGGGAGCGCCCGGCCACCGCGCAGAAGAAACTAATTTCGAATGCTTGTATCCACGATCTTTTCCTTTCGGTCATTACCCAAAGCTCATGACCACAGGCGAGGGTAGAATGTAGATTAACTGATAAATCGAGAGCTTTGCCTTTCGGCTCAGCTCCTTTTTTGCCATAAAAATAATGAACAAAACAGGTGACAAAGAAATGTGATTCCCCTGTAGTTGGAATACACCCTCCGTTCCCCTTTTTTAAACAGAGGGACCACCACCCCAGTCTGGCAGCCCTGCGGTACTCTCCCCGACCATCACGAGATGTTTCAGAGAGGTGTCAGCCAAGACAGCCCCACACCATCCAGACACTTAACGTTCTCGGGGTTTGTCGCGGCGGCAACACCCAAACCCGGTAGACCACAGCTACGAGCCGGTGGAACGACAATACAGGTGGAGAACTTGGCCCACTCTGAATCCATGTCCCAACCTCCCCCGGAATGTGGGACAAGCTCTCCCAGAGGCGTGAGTTGAACAGAGGGCTCAGCAAGACATCCCAGACAGACCCTCACAATACTCTTGGGTCTGAGAGGTCTGTCCGGCTTCCTCCTCCACCAGGTGGTAAATGTTTGACAGCTCTGCCCCTCCCGAGTATCCAAGACACAGGGCCGGAGGTCAGATGACACGACAACAAAGTCGATCATCGACATATCGTCAGGCTTTGCATGTAGAGATGAGTGAGTTGACCTACATTTGCATACAAAATTAGTGCATATAATGAGCATTTAGGAAGCATTCAGGAGTCGTTCACGGGTCGCTCAGTCGTCCAGCAGATGTAACAAAGAGGTTTCTGCCACAATCAATGTTGCTAATCCTACACTTACATCATCTGACAGTTTAGATCACAATGGTGAGCCACAACCAAAACTATTGAGTTTAATAAGTGTAATAAATACATGTCCAATGATGGAGAGTACTGACATTTTGAGTCCTCTCTGAAAAGTCCCTCTTTCCCCAAAACCATCTTCCTCTGGGGCTCTTCATGCTTTGTCTCGTACTTTAGATAAACTTAACTTCACTAACTTCTAGTCTTTTCGTCTGTAAAACACCCATTCAAATGTACCTCTACCTGAGGCACCCAGAGCAGACCTCGAGGGAAGAGGGGCCTTCACACCGGTGTAAACACATAGCTGTCCACACCAATGCCCGACTCAAAAACAAATTGCTGCCAGCACATATTTACCTACTGGAAATAAAGCACATTTAATCATTTTAGAGGGATATTTAGACTAGTATGAACACCCGAGCGCCGTTTTGTTTCCAAAAAATCCAATCATTATTTTCAATATAAAAGCCTGTGCTCTTGGGGGCCCTCTGATGGCCTCAGGGCCCTAAGCAGCTGCTTGGTCTGCTTATAGGCCGAGGCCGGCCCTGGCAGCACTTTAAATCTATTTGTTATTTGCCATATTTCTTTTAAGTTCACTAATGTACACTGTATTATGTTGTCACAGTTTCACACCTGCCGTATAAAAACAGTCTAAACCCATCCTGGCATCAGTGACTTATTGTGTGGAGATGTTTAACTCCTGGACATTAGACACTACGAGGCCAGTGCACACACAGACACAGGAGGAACATGCAAACTCCACACAGACACAAGCAGAATATGCAAACTCCACACAGACACAGGAGGAACATGCAAACTCCACACAGACACAGGAGGAACATGCAAACTCCACACAGACACAGGAGGAACATGCAAACTCCACACAGACACAGGCAGAACATGCAAACTCCACACAGACACAGGCAGAACATGCAAACTCCACACATAAAGAATGAAACTACCACTGAGCCTTAACTGTGTCATTTGAATGAGGGTTCAGTGGGACTTTTGTATTGTCTTGTCTCCAGACTCACACACAGTGGCTCAGGGCAAAATCAAATAGAACAGAATATGTGAAGGGAATTAAACCTTTATTGAACCTAAACTTTATATTATGTAAAGAGTGTTGAGGTTTCTGGAGCTTGTGATTAGCTCAGTGTTGTTTGACCCCAGAGCTCTGTCCTGATTGGAGCATAGGTCACTCCTGGAGCTCTGTCCTGATTGGTCACTGTGAGGAGCATAGGTCACCCCTGGAGCCCTGGTACAAGTGTGGTCCTTGAGGCTGAGACCAGAGTGCTTCTCCTCTCTTGCATGTGTGTAGCTGCAGCTGTGTGACTCTACTCTCCAAAGCCATGTTCTTATTACTCTACAATACTTTCACATTGGCTCTGTGTTTGCTCCAGTTTCAAGGTGAGTAACAGCTTTTCTTTTGTTAAAGTGGAGATTTAAGGCTTGGGAGGGTAGAGTAGATGATGTTAAAATTATATTATTGAAGTAGAAGTACAAAGTAGTGTTTCAAGAAATTACTGAAGTAAGAGAAAAAGTATTTGAGGAAAGTACTCCTCAAGTAAGAGTAACTTAAAGAGTAAATGTCAGGATGTAATTTCTGTTTTATAATTTTTCCACTTACAATGGGAAGAGTAACCACAACATTTACTCGAGTACTGTTACTTCAATACAACATTACTCGAGTAAAAGGATGCTGCTAGAAAAGTACTTTTAAAAAAAATGCTCAAGTGGGCGACAGTGGCTCAGTGGTTAGAGTGTTGGTCCCCCAACCCGAAGGTCGGAGGATTGAGTCCTGCTCGGACCAAGTTCTGTCGTTGTGTCCTTAGGCAAGACACTTCACCCACATTGCCTAGTATCAAAGTGGTGTGTGCAAATGATAGGTGGTGGTCTGAGGGGCTGATGGTGCAGATTGGCATCCTCGCTTCTGTCAGTCTGCCCCAGGGCAGCTGTGGCTACAGTAGTAGCTTACCATCACCAAGTGTGGAAATGAATGAATAATGACTATAGTGTAGTGCTTTGACAAGCCTGTAAAGCGCATTACAAGTGTAAGCTATTATTATTATTAAGTAAAGGCAAGGCAAGGCAAGGCAAGTTTATTTGTATAGCACAATTCGTACACAAGGTAATTCAAAGTGCTTTACAGAATAAGAAAGAAGAAGAAGTAAATGTAACTATATTATTATTACTAAGTAAATGTACTATCCAACTCTGCTCATCTGGACCATTCATGTTGTGTGATACTTGAACCTCGACTTTGTTAAATTACCGTCTGAATATCGTTCTTGAGATACTGCAATTAACTCTGGAGATATGATTTTTTTGTGAGTATGGCCCACCCCTGTGTAACACCATGTGACAAGAAAACACAGGTATTACTGTTTCATTTATAATAATAATGTTGTGTCTTTTTGTGTCTGTGCAGTTGGTGATTCTCTTGAACCTGAGACACGGCTGTGTGATGCCAATTGTTCTGGTGAGAATTTAAAGTCATGATACTAAACTTTTAAACTCCATTTCGATATTAAGAAATAGACTCAACTCAATAATGATTCTGATTAAATGGTAGTACTTTCTTTCATATTCCCATGTGTGTTATATGTGT
Source organism: Periophthalmus magnuspinnatus (assembly GCF_009829125.3). Lineage (NCBI taxonomy): Eukaryota > Metazoa > Chordata > Actinopteri > Gobiiformes > Gobiidae > Periophthalmus > Periophthalmus magnuspinnatus. The sequence continues at coordinate 5,252,004 of NC_047141.1, forward strand.
GTAATCCCTCAGTGTGCAGTAGGTTCATAGTGGTCCATGGGTGTATACGAGTCTATGTGTCTTATACTTGTGAAAGATACAGATCAGGATCATTGTAAAGTTTGGTTAATTTCTGTCCTTTGAATGTGACTTTTGTAATATTGATACTGCTTAAAATCTCCTAACCCTGTAGTTCTGTACAAACATGTTGTGAAATGTGATTCTTGCATTAGTTTGTCAGTGCAGATTTCAGTCTTTTTGTCAATTCCTCTGGATGTGTTTAAAATATGAACTTTGAACAGATTTATATTATTGAAACATAAAAAAAATCCCTAAATCATTCAGCCCTACATTGGTAGAAATAGAACTGAAAAATGATACTCCAGTAAACAAACAGTTACCTGACTAATAAATACAGATACAGGTTTAAACATCGACTCAACTAAGTACAAATGATACTGTGCAGCTGATGTCATTGATATTCTCTGGCAGTGTGATGCTAACTGTAGGCACTGCTCTGTCTGAGGCTTGTTAGATATTATTTTAACACAATCTGACCGAAAAAAGATGGTTTCGATGGAACTAGAACAGACGAGCTGATTTGAGATGTGAAACAAATCATCACACATACAGTTACAGTCAAACTAGGTCGCATTAGCCAACAGTTTTTCAGTCACTCTCACCTTTTTGTTGAAATTCAAACTCCTAAACAGGATCATGAAGTTATCTTGATCACAGGCTGCTGAAAATATGTGGTTTAAATCAATTTAGTTTTTTCTTGAGTTTTCAGATAATCTTAAAACATTTTGACAGTGTTTGCTCATGTTCGCATTGTGTCACCATGGTAACTGCTGAACATTCCACCATAGAGATACATGTAAAACACCCCTGGCGTAATGTCACTTCAAAATATAAAGTACTCCAAACATCTACCCAATCACAGTAACATGAGTATTTGATGTGGTTGAACATGTATTACATATTGTGAACCCTCTGTGCTCTGTCCTGTTTGTCTCAGGTGTTGGTCCTGGGTCAGACTGGTCCTCTCACACGGGCCTCACATACACATACAGATACAGCTCCACCGTCTCCAGCAGTGTGCACGGCTCCAGCAGTGTGCACGGCTCCGGCTCTGGTAGGAACGCGCTGGCCCTGGACTGCCTGGTCCACATCCACGTGGTCTCCAAGTGTCATCTCACCATGCAGGTTAGAACTAAACTAAATGATTTAAACATTTGTGTTTCTTGCAGCTCCTTCAGATATGATTTATTTGTTCTTATTTTTGTATCTGTCCTTTGAGAATACCATAAGTTGTGCTTTAATTAATGTTTTGTCAGTTACTTTTACTGGTTTAGTCGTTTTGTCAAATACTTTTTTTTAATCCTTACCACTACTCTCTGCTTCTACTTGAGTAATATTATTATGAAGTTAGTCTTACTTCAGTACATTTTTTGGATACTCTACACCCCTGCCCATGTGTGACTAGATGAAAACTTACAGCATGTCCCAGGTCATTTATGGGTGTGTTTACACTTGTCGTTATGTGTTAATTTTTGTCCTGATGTAGACTAAGTTTGGTCCTGTTCTAGTCCTTGTTTAGTCCTGATCTAGTCCATATTTAATTCAGGTTTGGTTCAGGTTTAGCCCCTTTTTTAATGAGGCTAATGTGCACACACCCTATATGTAACACTTTTGGTCATCTTGTGCGTTCACACTTAACATAATTTGGTCCTGGATTTAGCCCAGTTTGGTCCTGATCTAGTCCAGGTTTAGGCCTGGTTTAGTTTCAGTTTTAGGATGGTGAATGTGCAAGTGTGAGCACACCTTTTATGCAGGTAGGTAGAGTAGCTACAATTTGTACTCAAATAAGAGTAATGTTACTTCAAAATGGTATTACTCAAGTAGAAGTACAAAGAAATTGCTGAAGTAAGAGTAAAAAGTATTCCTATTTGAGTATCTTAAAGAGTAAGCGTTCAGGCGAATCATCTGGTTTATAATTTGAAGTCATTGTAAATGTAAAGACACAGTAAATTTCCCAGTGTAAAAAATCCATAGTAAAAGTTTATTAACTCTTTAAGAGTAAGTATTACAAAAGTTAGAGTGAAACTCCCTCTAGCACCCTTGTAAAAATAGAGCGTAAACCCGTCAGTGTCATAATTGCACTGAGAAGCTCCGCCCCCTCACACTTCTCTCCAATTTTTTCGAGTCCGCCATTTTTTCTTCATCGCTTCACTTCGGCAAGTGGCTGCTACACGTCTCAAGTAAGTAGTAGTTTCGCAATTTCAACTATATTTCACGTATAAATGTGTTGAATGGACGAGCATGGCACACTTTTTCGTTTACCTTGTAATATTTAAGACATATTTAGTGGTTATATGGAGCCCGCGCGAGGTGCGGTTGGGCTAGCTAGTTTCGGAGGAGAAAAAAAACCGGACACTAGCATTTGAAAATTGTTCCAAATGGATAATTATATTGTAAATATTTACATTTACAATATCACCACCAAAAATAAGCTTTTATTCTCTTTAATCGTAATTTCAATACTAACGGTGACCAGGTATTAGACGGCTGCCGCCCTGTCTCCGTCTATTTCATGGTCATAGTGGGCACGTCTTTACTACACGTAGCAACACAGAGTAAAGTGCGCGACTTGAAATTATAATTTGAAATTGAATATCGCATTTTTAACTAATAAGTAGTTAGAGAGCACAGTTTGATTGAATCTTTACTGTGCTATGGAGCAGATTGTGACAGGGAGCGTAGCAGAGGGGACCATGAAGTAGTCGGTTACAAAGGGCGATGTTAGCAGGAGTTTTCTTAAGGGTTTGTTCCGCTCATAATGAGCCCAATGGAACCGAACCTAAACACGGAGCCAGACGCGGCAGTGTGTCTAGTGTGAGTGCAAACGACCCATATCCAGGCGCGGAACGTTTCTTACTTGGCCCGGCTGTAGGAGGTGAGCCAAAGTACAGCACGTTTGTTTGTGTACGCGCACACGCACGACGTTAGTGCACGAGCCCCGTCAGGGCCATGGGTGAAGGTGAGCCCGACTAATGTTACTCATAACTGAAGAAAACAGTGTTTCAGATCCGCGCTTACCTTGAACAGGATTGTGGACGATTAGCCTCTGCGTCTATTCGCGTCACTTTTTATATACATTTCATTTCGCTGGACGTATTTTCTCTGCGCAAGCGTTAGCCCTGTTTACATGAATAGCTGACGTCCGATGTGATGACGTCACCGGACCGGTGCTGCGTTTTTATTTGCAGGTGAGCGTGCAGGCAACAAAATCTGCCATAATCGTTCCTGAGCACAGCAGTGCTGGTGTGAGTGTGTCCAAAATAACAGTTGAATTGTTGACTTCAAAATAAAGTGAAAAGTGCCTTAGCATTAAAAGCATTTCTGTTTTTTCAGAGAAAATGCTACTAAAAGTTAAAATAGCCAACGTCCAAAAGTTTGTTCGAGTTCCAGAGCTGAATCTGAGAGCATTTCTGAATGCAGGTAAGCAATATAGTGTAATAACATTTTTAATTCTTATCTGGTACCTAATGTAAACTCACAAAGAAATGTGCATAAACTGCTGAAATATTAGAACAGTCTGTCAGTAATCTTTACTGTTAGATGTGCTGGGATTACAACATTTTTAAGCAGGAAATTTGGGAGGGATATTTTAATAATTTTATTATCTCCAGTGCAAAAATAATGTTCAGTGGCTGTGTCACATTTTATTTCCAAATTGTTCATACTGTTTTATTTCTTTAGCATTTATTAAGTTCGGTGTTTCCCCTGTGACAGAAGGTGTGCTTATCCTTGACAGTTCTGGACCTGAGCTTGATGAGGAGGTTTTCGAGGATGTGGTAAAAGATCCTCAAACCGGTGTTCTGACCATCACATATGATACCGGTTTGTATTGTGTGTAAAACATGACTTGATCTTGCTTTGGTAACTCTTGAATTGTTTTTAAGTCACTGATGGTCTCAGAATACAGTATGTTTTTTAATGGTTGTTTTAATTTATTTCTTGTAAAGTGAATGTTGAGTCTGCCAGAGGGATTGTGAATTTGTTCCCCCATCTCTGGGACCCCTTTTCAGAAAATGGGCATGTGAGTTGTATATTTCAGTGAATTACCTTTTATTTTCAAAAAGTACCATAAATTTCGGACTACAGAGCGCACCTGAATATAAGCCGCACCAGCTAAATTTGAAGAGAAAATCAATTTTGTACATATATAAGCCGCAGGTTTTCATATTGTAACATGAGATATTTACACAGAAAGACGGTGCACCGACAAGCTTTTTTTTAAACTGTGCCTGAAAATTGGCATCAACACGGGATGAACACACCTGCAGGTTTAGAAAATAAAACTGCACCAACACGGAAAATCTGCTTTTATTTCCTCTGAAAACTTTTGTTGTCTTTTTACATTGACCAAGTTGGATTCATTGATGTCGAGCTTACGTGCAGTGGCTCTATTTCAGGGGTCGGCAACCCACGGCTCCGGAGCCGTATGCGCCTCTTTCAGCCTTATGCTGCAGCTCTGCGTGGCTGAAGTGTATTTTATTTGTGTTGGCTCTTTTTTGTTGTAGTTTAAATTGGAAGATTATTATGATCTTAATATAAAATGATATTTTCTTATTTTTCGTTGCTCAAAATAAGCGTCACACTCGCGGAACAATGTTCAAAACAAACACCGCTCATGCCTCACAGACACAGACACGGCTCACTGTCCTGCGTAAAGAGCCCTGACTTTCAGACGCTGTGCGCACAGGGGTCAGGAGCAACTTTCGCCCGTCCCTAATGACACACTAATAAGCTCGTCCGTAGATGTATCATGAAAATCCTGCTGGAAATCGCCACAGAAATCTATTTGATGTAGTAGCAAGTATATTATCTGCTCTCGTCTCCGCGATGACGTATCACGTATAACACATCAGACACGTCCCCCAAAAGTAGAGCCACAAGCGAGTGAAAATGAGCCAAAACAAAAGTCTTTGGAGAGCTTTTTAACAACGGAGAAAAGGCCAAATGAGGAGCCAGAAGAGGAGACTACGACCTCCAAGAAAAAGAAACATAAATTTAACAGACAATGCCTACTTAAAATCTGGGTTTGTCGCTGCAGGTGACTCTCACGCACAGAGTCCGCTCTGCGTAACATACGGGAAAAGCAAATAAGGCAATGAAACCTTCAAAACTGCTTTGGGCCAAAGGAGAATAAGCACCTGGGAGTAAACGATACGCTTTTAGAGGTTTTTTTTTTTTTAAAGAAACTGCAGAGTAGACATAATCAAATAATCGCAGGGCGCAGGGCTCACACTGATGCAGCGGTTTGGTGAGTTGTATTTTTTTAATGCACTTAAGTTGTTTTTGCCATATTTATCTGCCACGTGTAGAAGGCTTGTCCGTGAAAATAAAACCTACATTATTCCGTTATATTATTATACACAGTGTTATCTTCATTTTAGATGTCAAAAAGTATTTGCGGCTCCCAGTGTTTTATTTTACGTGGAAAGTGGGTCCAAATGGCTCTTTGCATGTTAAAGGCCGACCCCTGCTCTATTTCCTTCTTTATCTTAAAAACTGCATCATATCCATTTCATGATGCGCAAAATGATCGTTCAAAATCAAAACTAGTGAATTCTTCAGAGCAGAATCTTTCCCCACGTCTGTCTCATTTTTACGTTTACAGCTAGAGCGCGCCCCCCAGGGGCCGTTATCCAGTAAAAATTCCATAAATAAGCCGCGCTGCTGTATAGGCCGCAGGGTTCAAAGCGTGGAAAAAAGTAGCGGCTTATAATCCGAAATTTACGGTATATATTTTTTTCTTTTTTTTGGCGACATCCAGGAGCATTATTATGATGGTAAAAGTGACAGTGGTTACTTGGCTTGGAGGCTTAAATACATTCAAAGATGCAATGCCCAAGAAAGAAGATCAGTTGAAGGTAACTTCAGAATATTATTTACTCTTTTTTGTTTTACAGTTATCTTGATTGTTATTTGTGTGTTCTAGCCTCTTCTACTGAAGGAATAAGTGGTGAAGCACTGTTGGGAGGACCAACTGCCTGACGGGAGTTCCAGTATCTTCCAGAGGCACCTCTGAGTGACAAAGAATGTCGAGGAGCCATGTCACTGATGACACATTCAGCTGATGAAAACACAGTAAAGAAGAAAATGAAGCAAAATTTGCTTATCGGCGAAGCATGGTCCTGGACTCCCAGTTGTCAAGCAACGTACTGTCACACTTTCCACGATTCAAAGATGTCACAGGATTGGTAATTGTCAAAAAAAGAGAATGGCTGATTCAAAGGTTGCTTAACAAATATGTATTCACTTTTTGGAATTAAGAATAAATTATATCTAGATATCAGACATCATTATGTGCATATTTTATCAGTTTATCATTTAATATTATAAGTCATATTACAATGACACATATATTCCTATTTTACTGATAGCTTTCAAGTTTATATATATATATATATATATATATATATATAAAAAATTTGCTGACAAATATGTATTTTCCTATTCCCATTGAATTCATCATTAGATGCCTTATTTCAGACACCAGTGGAGGGTGTACCTGAGTAAAGGTCAGGTGAGGGAGGAGTGAGAGCAGGGACAGGTTTCACATCTGCCATCTACTGATAAAATAAATCTGATCTGATCAATTTAAGCTTCATGGTAAATCAAAAGGTGCCATCAGCTGAGAATTCATGTAGGCCTGAGCTATTCTGTTCTCTTAATGCAGATCGAACAAGATTTTGTTCTGATGTTTGGTGAGGATGTATCTGGCAAGCTTCTGGAGAACTGGCCAACAATGTTCAAGGAGAAGATAATCAAGCAGTGCAGAAAACTTCCATCTACCACAGACCTGGATGACCTTCTGTTGGCTGCAGATCCTCAGAAGGATGATGCTGGTGGCGCTGATTTTGGCAAATTATTGGCCAACTTTTAAATTCTTTAACATGCGAATGTCCTCTGTGAAATTTAAAACTCAATTCAAAACTAACATCTGTTTTTAAGGAAATTTGTGTTGTTTTTTCTTTTTTTAAAGGCTGGGATAGTGACATTTCTTCTATTTTGCTGCTTCTGCATCTTGTTCCACCCACTGCTCAAGGGAAGATGTCAGCATCTCGAGCAGAAAAACATCTTGTGGTCTTCAAGAAGGTGTGCATGGTTTCTGGTCAGATTGTGGCTTACATCATTGAAAAAATATATATTTTTGTTTGTTTCTAATCATGTTAACCAGTGTGCAGCTACCTACATGTTATTTCCTGTCTAAAGATGAACTTTGTTATTATTAAAAAACTAAACAACGTTTACATGTTTTTTAGAGTGGCACAAGAATTGAAGAACATCTCGACACCATCACTTCGAGCACTCAGCCTTACCTCCTCGCAGTTGGCACCCAAAGGAACAGGATCAGCCAGTACTTCATTATCCTGGACAAGAATGCCATCCCTTGTATGTCTAACTCTTCTTTAAGTGCTTTTGATGAGTTGTTCAAGGCACATTTTGTGTTTGGCACATCATACCGCACCATGTTGCGCAACATGTACACATTCATACAGTCCACAGTTTACAATATTGATGTTGGCAAGGTGAGGGAGAGACCTTGTATTGCAGAAATAAGAGCAAGGTTACTTCATTAGTGTTTCTATGAAGTGCGGTGTTTGCTGGGCTGAGTTTGAGAGTTCAGATTTGCTTGTTAGGCATATCAAACTGATTCATGGGTTTCTTCCAGTCTTAGATGTGTTGAGACTGGATGTGGTCGTGTCTTTGGTTCCTTCTCTGGGTTTAGAAAGCACTTAAATGTCAAGCACACTGACCATACTGTACTAGTTACTGAATTGGCTGAAGTCTCAGATTGTGGCGTTAATTGTCATTCTTTTGATTATGGTTACAATCAGCAGCAAAATCGTCCACCAGGAGTCAAATTGTGTGATGGAAGCAATGATTTGGGGCTTAACGCTATACAATCTTGGTGCTTACTGCGCAACTTGCCGCTATTGTTCGGGGATTTAATAGAGACAGGAGATGAGCATTGGGAACTTCTACTTTTGCTTCTTCAAATTGTCAACATTATATTTTCTCCTGTTCTTTCTAAAAGTATGACAATATACCTAAAACATTTAATCGCTGATCATCATAGACTTTTTAAGCGCTTATTTCCAACAAAGAATCTCCTTCCAAAGCATCATTTCATGCTCCACTATCCCCGTAGCATAAGGAAAGTTGGTCCAATCCTCCACTTATGGTGCATGCGCTATGAAGCCAAACATAACCTCTTTAAAAAACAGTTAAAAAACTTCAAAAACATCACTCTGACTTTAGCCAAGAAGCACCAGAGTTGCATGGCGTTGTGCCAGGAGTCATTTACCAAGGAACAGCTGACTTTAGGTCCAGGAAAGATCATTCCACTCTGTCAGATCATAGAAGGTCCAGATATTGCTTCCAAGTTGAGGTGTGACTTGTCAACAAATGTGCTTTCTGTTAAGTGGGTTAAATGTCAAGGCACAGAATATCATCCAGAAAGCATTGTTTGTATGGAGGTAATTTCTGGAATGCCTGTGTTTTGTATGATCAAAGCCATTTCTGTGATCAATGAGACTGTTGTCTTCTATGGTGAACTGATGGACACTGTCTATTTTGACCAACATTTCTATGCTTTTAAGATCAGACGGCATCCACACACAGTTTGAAAAGTTTTTACAGTGAATGAGTTGTGTTACTACAAGTCATTTGATGTTCAAATGAAGTATGGAACCTTGGATTCATCCAAGTATATTGTACCTTACTGTGATTTTGTATTTTAAGTCAATGTTTTATTGAAATGGTTTTAACATCAATAAAATTAAATTTATATTTCAAATTGTGGTTTTATTTATTTAGTAGCAAATTGTAGTTTACACTACAAAAGGAGTGAAGTTGACTCTTGCAAGAGTAAATGTGACGATTTAATTTGACCCTTACAAAGAGTAATTTCTACTCTATACAGTATATGTGTTATTAATTACAGTGTATGTGTTATTAAAATCACTCTCATAAGTGTCATTATTAGCACTGCAAGAGAGTAAACAATGAACATTACTTTTAGTACTATTAACTCTGTGTAGAGTAAATAATCCGCTAGAGTAAAATTCTGAAAACACTGGTCAGTGTCATCAGCTTACTCAATAAGTGTAAAATTGACACTGAAAATTTTTACTCTCAAGCTAGAGTAAATCTTACTCTGTACATAAGGATAAGGACCATATATATTCGGAAATAGTGTAAAATTTTACTCTAAGTGTTGGTTTAACACTGGAAAATGTGTAGGAGTAAGAGTGTGCTGCTACAAAAGTACTCTGAAAAGTACAATTTCTTTAAAAAGTTACTCAAGTAAATGTGTCTGAATAAATGTAACTGAGTACTCCCCATCTCTGCCTCTGTGTAACACTTTTAGTCACTTCATTTGATACTTTTGGATATGTTTGTCTGTTTTTATTTTACAGATGAGAAACCCCCAGATTAAGCGTGTTTCCGCTCAGAAGGAGCATTCAGTACAAAGTTTGAAGACTCTGAGGTACTACATATGTTACCTTGGTCAGGCCTATAGACACATGTGTTCGTTCTGTGTATTCTCTGAGTGTCATCCGCTGCAGAGGCTGCGCTGGTCTGTGCTCAGGCCACAGGAACTCATTGGGGCATTGTTCTTGCTGGGTTTCTCTTATTATTATTTTTCTGCCCAAACAATCGCATTTTTCACCCCCTGAACATGCACGAAAAGTCTCACATGGGGGTATAGAATCGACTGTCTCGGGGAAAAAATTCATAAAATTGGCATCGTGACAATGTCCCATGGCCCCTGACTCGACAGTGCCACCTAGAATTTGACCCCTATGGGAGAGAAGCCTGATAAATTTTGGAATACATGCACAAAAATCGGAACAGTGATAGAGCACCATGGGACAAGCATAAAAACAAATTGAAGCACTGCCCCATGATGGACAAGAAGTCGGCCATATTGGATCGAAAATTCGCCAAGTTTTTTTCGCAGTGTGTTTTCAAAACGTATCTAGTTCCAGATTTTTGGTGCAAATGAGCTCAGACTTCACATGCCACATCTAGACACATGGGTTTTCATAAAACATCCACATTTTCTCCAAATGCCACGCCTGTACGCCCCAGCCAAAAAACGCCTTTGTTTCCTGTTTATCTGATTCAAGCTCACAGATGGATCAGCCTAAAAAGCTCAAATTCTAACCAACTATGCAGAATAAAACTGTGAATAGAGAACCATAATGAGCATGTGGCCAGTGGCCTCTATAGTGCCCCCTACAGTACAGTTAAAAGACACAACTTTGTCCGATTGGCATGAAACTTGGGGAGATAATTGTGGACCTCAAAAGGGGCAAAAAAGTCAAATAAACTATATCTGTATTATGCATGAGGTTGCTGGTGCAAAGCCACAGACCCTTACCCTAAAATGGTAATTCGACAAGCCATTGACATACACGGTACAAGTCTACTTATAGAGTCATAGTGATAGCGTGCGCAGAAATTTGTACATGATGATGGCATGGCTTTTTACAGCAGATGTCTTTTCAGATGTAGCACTTAACATTTTCACAGGTTCCTGTTGCATTTCCTGTAATTGGCCCTCGCCTGTTACATTTCCTGTAATTGGCTCTCGCCAATTACATTTCCTGTAATTGGCCCTTGCCACTCACTTCGTGAGAGGCCTTTCCGCAGTTTGTTGTTATTATTGGCATCGCCACTTACGCAGTTCTTCCCATCTGTCAAAGTGGCATGGAAATTTAAATCCAATATAGCTGACTTCCTGTCCATCATAGAGCAGTGCTTCAATTCATTTTTATGCTCGTCTCACGGTGCCCTATCACTGCTCTGATTTCTGTGAGTGTATTCCAAAGTTAACCAGCCTCCTCTCCTGTAAGGGTCAAATTTTAGGTGGCACCGTCGAGTCAGGGGGCATGGGACATTTTTCCGATTCCAATTTTATAAAATTTTTCTGAAGGGGGATGGATAGCGGACGGGGGATGGCCGGGCGGGAGGAATGGTGCGTGGGGGCAGTGGCCGGCCCCGGGCGGTCATGTGGGGGAGCGGTCGCGAGGGGGGCGAGGGCCATCATTGCCGCTTGCGGCTTTAATCTTCTGTTTGTGTTTCCAGGGAATTGCTGGAGAGAGCGCGCCTCCAGTTCTCCCTGCGGGGGGGCAGTGTCACGACCCTGTGTCTGCAGGAGGGCCAGCAGGTGTGGGTCCGAAACATTCAGAGAGCCGTACTGAGCATGCTCCAAACCTCAGCTACAGCCGCCAGATACACTGTACAAAACGAGGTGAGGGGGAGTGTTTTACATTTGTGCGTGCTCTAGTGACAGTTTTAGAACAATTTAGTTATGTCGTACAGTCCTTGCATTTCAAATACCATCAAGACTGTAGAAATATATTACAAATATTTAGAAGAACTAAAATGTCCAATAAATAATAAAAATATAAAAAATCCGTATTTCTCACATATTTTTACATTTTTACTAAAAGTCCAGTACTCTATCCTTCAAAATTGTAAATGACTACAATTTTCAGAAAGTTTTTTTCAAACCAGATAAGTTAATATTAATTAATTAATTAATTAATATATTAATCTATTAATATCTTTTAGTATCTCTCAATATTAATAAAACAAATAGAAATTGAACATTTAATTTGCAAATGCTTCATTAAAAAGAATTAAAAAAAACACATTTATGAATTGGTAATATTTAAAATCTAATTTTCAAATCTCACACCAACATATCCACCAAGATAAAATTGACAGGAGAGATGCTGGCACTGGCTCTAGCATGAATGCTCATTTACACGTGTCGTCCCTGAGCAGGTCGTGGAAATGCTGAAGATACAGATTAGATTAGATTTGTTTATTGGTCATTTTTATGTTATGCAATATCTATACTATTCTAAAAACAACATACAGCCATACACATAAACACATATATTCTGCTCCCCTTAGCCCCTCCCCGCTGCATCAAGGACTGTATAAAGAAGCGAACTATGCAAGTGTGACATCACCAATATCACCATAGCTCATCCAGGCTAGCAGATGAAAAATAGCCGTCTGGCTAACTCTGGCATATTTATATGCAAATGTTGATTAATATGCACTGTCCCTGAAATAAAGAAATAAAATAAATAAGGGCCAATATGAAGCCAAGCCATATTAGGAATGCAGCAGCCAACAGGTTAGCTATGTATGTCCATTTATATATACAGTCTATGGGCCGAACACATGCACACACACCATAGTTCTACATGCTCCTGATCATTCAAATCTCACTCATCTCTAAAGTATACAAATGTGTTAAGATATGTGTCACTTCTTGCTGCAGGTTAGAATCTCTGTTGGTAAAAGATTCCAATGACTGAACATTGCAACTGCAATGTTTTAATATGGCTTTGAGGTCGGATCATTTTTACATTTTAATTGTGAAACGCAGTCTACAGAAAACTGCTCATGTTCTTATATAAAAGATTCCAAAAGTTGTTGTAGCACATGAGTAAGTCTAGTGGGTCTTTTTGAAGTTTGAGTGAGTCTCGTGGGTCTGTTTGGAGTTTGAGTGAGTCTCGTGGGTCTGATTGGAGTTTGAGTCTCGTGGGTCTGTTTGGAGTTTGAGTCTTGTGGGTCTGTTTGGAGTTTGAATGAGTCTCGTGGGTTTGTATGGAGTTTGAGTGAGTCTCGTGGGTCTGATTGGAGTTTGAGTGAGTCTCGTGGGTCTGATTGGAGTTTGAGTGAGTCTCGTGGGTCTGATTGGAGTTTGAGTGAGTCCCGTGGGTCTGTTTGGAGTTTGAGTGAGTCTCGTGGGTCTGTTTGGAGTTTGAGTGAGTCTCATGGGTCTGATTGGAGTTTAAGTCTCTTGGGTCTGTTTGGAGTTTGAGTGAGTCCCGTGGGTCTGTTTGGAGTTTGAGTGAGTCCCGTGGGTCTGTTTGGAGTTTGAGTGAGTCTCGTGGGTCTGTTTGGAGTTTGAGTGAGTCTCATGGGTCTGATTGGAGTTTAAGTCTCGTGGGTCTGTTTGGAGTTTGAGTGAGTCCCGTGGGTCTGTTTGGAGTTTGAGTGAGTCTCGTGGGTCTGTTTGGAGTTTGAGTGAGTCTCTTGGGTCTGATTGGAGTTTGAGTCCCGTGGGTCTGTTTGGAGTTTGAGTGAGTCTCGTGGGTCTGTTTGGAGTTTGAGTGAGTCTCATGGGTCTGATTGGAGTTTAAGTCTCGTGGGTCTGTTTGGAGTTTGAGTGAGTCTCATGGATCTGATTGGAGTTTTAGCCTCTTGGATCTGTTTGGAGTTTGAGTGAGTCCCGTGGGCCTGTTTGGAGTTTGAGTGAGTCTCGTGGGTCTGTTTGGAGTTTGAGTGAGTCTCGTGGGTCTGTTTGGAGTTTAAGTCTCGTGGGTCTGTTTGGAGTTTGAGTGAGTCTCATGGATCTGATTGGAGTTTTAGTCTCTTGGGTCTGTTTGGAGTTTGAGTGAGTCCCGTGGGTCTGTTTGGAGTTTGAGTGAGTCCCGTGGGTCTGTTTGGAGTTTGAGTGAGTCCCGTGGGTCTGTTCGGAGTTTGAGTGAGTCTCGTGGGTCTGTTTGGAGTTTGAGTGAGTCTCATGGGTCTGATTGGAGTTTAAGTCTCGTGGGTCTGTTTGGAGTTTGAGTGAGTCCCGTGGGTCTGTTTGGAGTTTGAGTGAGTCTCGTGGGTCTGTTTGGAGTTTGAGTGAATCTCGTGGGTCTGTTTGGAGTTTGAGTGAGTCTCGTGGGTCTGTTTGGAGTTTGAGTGAGTCTCGTGGGTTTGTATGGAATTTGAGTGAGTCTCGTGGGTCTGTTTGGAGTTTGAGTGAGTACTTCACTGTGGTTATGCTTCTCTGTTTGACTCTTTAATCTCCTGGCGCACACAAACTTGACTTGGTTTTATTTTGAGCCACTTTGGTTCTGTCCTAATCCCAGTGTAGTCCAGATTAAACTCCAAATAGCCACATGACTCTGTTTTAAGGCCTAACCTACCATTTGGGATTCATTTCAAGGCTCTGTTCTAGGTTTAGTTCTGGGTTTAATCCCAGTTTAGTCTCAGTTTTGCTCTGGTGTGTGTGTTTGCGTGATTTCTCTGTGGCCTTATGGCATTTGCTTTTGTGTTTCAGACTGACATACACGGCACATGCAGTAGCAGATATGAGAGGCGAGGAGCTTTTCTACTAAAGACTCGGGATTTAAACCAGTGCCATCTGCCCAGACTGGCTGCTCTGTGGCCCCACTCTGTCACAGTGTCTGACCAGACAGTGAGAATGAATAAATTCTCTTTGTGAACACATCTCCAGCTGTCACATGTGCTTTAAAGGAACTGTATGCAGGCCGCACTATTGGAGTTTTAAAAAGTATCTCACTGTGTCCAGAGCGTTAACCTGCAGATAGAGGACACATACATGTTTTTCTTATTCTCACTATATGGACAGGCCTCATGTGAAAACTCAGAACCTGCCAAATTCACTCACTGAGCTGCAGAGGCTGCACTAGCACTGATTCATGATTGGCTGCAGGTGCTAGGGTTTAGGTAGTGACTATTCAGATCAGGGAGAGACATTTTAGGTTTAAACCAACTGGATTTCAGGATTGAAAATGGCAACACAAATGAGACACTTATATGAGGCTCATTCTGCTTTCTGACTGGATAAGTGTCTTGAACCAAAACATCAAATTATAACAAAACCAACCAACATAGCCATCAAGTCCAATGTTTCTGTAATTAAGAATAAGTCAGCATTAAAATTGTGTTGAGTTTACGTTTACCTCGTGCCTGGAGACACAGTTAGATCATGTTTATCATGGTTATCAAATTTCATGTCTAAATCTTACATACAGTTCCAAAAATTCTAAAACTTCGACACAGTGGGAGGGAGTCTGATGTTTTCTCTCATCAAGGCTCTGCAGGCGGAGCTACAGTGTGTTCAGCGCCACGGCCCTTCGGTGATGGAGGAGGTGAACTGTACTGAGACTGTTACCATGGCGATGTTGTCTCCAAACCCAGGACAAGTCAGAACTCAGACAAGGTCCACTCTGGTCCTGCTCAGAGCCCAGCCTGGAGTCACAGTGCCGACTTCAGGTCAGCACCACACACACACACACACACACACACACATACACAGTAATATACAACATATGCACAATATGTAAATGTATGGAACATCTGCAATCCTAGTAAGATGGAAAAAAACATGCCTGATTAGGCTTTAGATATCATCCATGCATGTTTGAGTAATCTAGTGATTTCTGCCGGGCCCTATTCAAACCCTCCTTACTGCACAATTCTGCCCAAAGCTCAGCCCACAATACACTACAATGTCACAAACCTGATGTGATGTGCAGTAGTTTCATTAGTGGGATTCACACTGATTGTGTTGTGATAGGGCTCTGAAGGGGGGGGGGGGTGACTTAAGGTGGGGAACAAAGGGAGGGGGTCTCAGAGCATGAAAACAAAACTGAAACTTATAAAACATGTTAATACGTTGTTTTGGGAATACAGCATTTTCAAAACAATAAAAGATAACATAGTGATCTCAATATGTGTTATTTTTAAAACCCCATAGAAGTAAAATACCTTCTCTTTAAGAACATTATTATGCAATGCTTTTATATTATTATTGAGTTCTAATGATGAAGATTCTTATGATACTTTGTCACCACATACATACTCTGTAGCCCCATTCACACATACATAGTGTGAACTGTTCCGGCAAAATGCAGGTAAATTTCCAGGTCAGGCTGCATGTGTGAATGGGGCTTAAGTGTGTGTGTGTACAGTGAATGAAACCTACATGTGTGTGGTTCTTTGTTGCATGTTTCAGGTTTCGAGCTCACCGATCTGCAGTTTGAGGATGAAGGCTCCAGAGGAAACAAAGTGTTAGCTCCTGATGCAGCGCGCACAGTCTGGACATTATGTGGCCTCAGTGATCCACAGCAGGTGCACCTTCCATATAATGTTAGAGCAACAGAATGTGATTTTTAAACATTAAAGGGCTCATATTACACTATTTTCTGATCTATGTTCTAACATTGCTCGAAATCATTCTAAAGATATTCAGGAAAGGTAAATCTTTTTCCTGTGAATGGGACTTTTTAGTATCAATTCCTGCTCAAATGAGGATCTAGTTTCGATGCTAGTTTTTGTATCAATTAGTATCTTATTTTTGTTACCTGACCACCCTAGAACAAGCTATTCACACAAAACTATTCTGGCGCACTTTAACATGGACTGGTTACCGTGGAAACAGTAACAAACGTGCCATAGAGCAGGGTTACTCTGATATACTATGTGATATAAATACTTGGGTGCGTGATTTAAGTACTTGGGTGACACATGGAGAGATCCTGACAGTGCTCGGTTTGTGTTTGCAGATATCACACACACTCCTTCAGCTCGTGTTCCAGCTCAGAGACCTGCCTCTATCTCAGCTAAAACTGCTCTGGCAAGAAGCATCCTTCAAATGTTCAAATGACTGGTCAGTATCAGTGTAACAATAAATGATGAATGATCTACTACTTGTAGTGGCGGTAGCTCAGTTTAGAGTGTTTGTCCATGGATGCAAAGGTTGGAGGTTTGAATCCCGCTCTTGACATAAACATCAGTGTTTGAACAGTCAGGTTGGCGGTGCAATTCCAGCTCCCATAGATGATACTGTCGTTGTGTCCTTGGGCAAGACACTATCCCACCTCACCCCCAGTGTCTGCGTACACTGGTGTGTGAATGTGTGTGTGAATGGGTGAGTGGTTCCTTGATGTAAATTGCTTTGAGTGCCTTGAAGACAGAAAAGCGCTGCATAAAATGTGGCCATTTACCCTTTACCATTTGAGCTCACAGTCATATCTCTTTTCATGTATGTCTTTGGCAGGCAGCCCCTGTTAGAGGCTTTATCAGCGTGTGCGTCTGAAAACTGCATCATGCTTCTGACAGATTTGATGAGGAGCCCGGAGCTGAGGGAGGCGCAGGCTCTGTCCATACTGTCCACTTTACCTCCAATACCTCGCCCAACGCCCCAGATCATCGCTTCAGTCAATGTAGGAGACCACCACGTACCTTTTATCCACACTGATCTCACGTTTGTACTAACTGAAGGTGTTGTGCTAGGCTTTATTGGAAGTCCCAGAGTTACGACCCAAAGTGATGTTAGTAGGTTCATCTTTGGTCCATCAGCTGTGCCGCACCTGGCCCTCTCCCTGCACTGAGCTGCCTCCTGTGAAGTCCTTCTTACAAGCCCTTATGGAGGTGTTGAGAAGTGGTTGTGAAAAAGCACAAAAGCATCAAGTCAAAGAGGTAAGGCTTGTGATTTCACCAATACATCAATCAGGCACTTAAAGCAGAGCTATCGTACTTGTGTCCGCTCTATAGTTACAATCTATTAAATCTGTGGATCATTTTATAATTTGCACATTTTAAATTGTAATATTCATCTACCTTCCCGTAAATTATATGTGTGTGAGTGTATTTGTGGGTGTGTGTGTGTGGGTGTGGGGGGGTGTGTGTGGGTGTGTGGGTGTGCGTGGGGGTGTGTGTGGGTGTGCATGTGGGTGTGTGTGTGTGTGTGTGTGTAGTATACAGTATTGTTGTTAGACAGTTAACAGGAAATCTGCTGTTCTGCAGCTCTTAATATTAAATCCAGGTTAAGGCCCGCGGTGCTGTCAGTACTGTCAGTGCTGTGTGGCTGTCAGTGCTGTCAGTGCTGTGTGGCTGTTAGTGCTGTCAGTGCTATCAGTGCTGTGTGGCTGTCAGTGCTGTCAGTGCTGTCTTGCTGTCTCTGTCTCTGCAGTGTTTGGTGCTGCATTGCTCTGGGGCATTGATGGAGCTAATGGGAGACTATTATAACTATAATCCCTATCACTGAACATTTCACATTTTACTTCAAAACTAATGTACAGCTTTAAAGATGTATATCCATCCATTTTCTTCCGCTTATCCGGGGCCGGGTCGCGGGGGCAGCAGTCTAAGCAGGGACTCCCAGACTTCCCTCACCCCGGACACGTCCTCCAGCTCCTCCGGGGGGACCCCAAGGCGTTCCCAGGCCAGCCGAGAGACATAGTCCCTCCAGTGTGTCCTGGGTCTTCCCCGGAGCCTCCTCCCGGTGGGACATGCCCAGAACACCTCCCTAGGGAGGCGTCCAGGAGGCATCCTGAGCAGATGCCCGAGCCACCTCAACTGGTTCCTCTCAACGTGTAGGAGCAGCGGCTCGACTCTGAGCTCCTCCCGTGTGACCGAGCTCCTCACCCTATCCCTAAGGGTGCAAGGTGCGGTGCTGCCACGAAGTTGCGCGCTTCGTGCGCCCGGCCACTCTGCGGAGGAAGCCCATTTCAGCCGCTTGTATCCGCAACCTTGTCCTTTCGGTCATTACCCAGAGCTCATGACCATAGGTGAGGGTAGGAATGTAGATTGACCGGTAAATCGAGAGCTTCGCCTTTGGGCTCAGCTCCTTCTTCACCCCAACGGACCAATACAGCGACTGCATCACTGCAGACGCTGCACCGATCCGCCTGTCAATCTCCCGCTCCATCCTTCCCTCACTCGTGAACAAGACCCCGAGATACTTGAACTCCTCCACTTGGGGCAGAGACTCACCACCCACACAGAGAGGACAAACCACCTTTTTCCGGTCGAGAACCATGGCCTCGGATTTGGAGGAGCTGATTTTCATCCCAGCCACTTCACACTTGGCTGCAAATCGCCCCAGTGCCTGTTGCAAGTCCTGGCTCGAAGAAGCCATCAGGACAACATCATCTGCAAACAGCAGAGATGAAGCTTTAAAGATATAATACTCAAAATTACAATTTACATGTTCCAAACTATGTCACATGAAGAGCTCGGTTTTGCTGTGATCCAGAGGCTGTAAAGTCTGGATGTTCACATCTGGCTCATGGTGCAGATCTGAAACATAATTTCAAAAGAGTTTAAGGAAATGTTTGATGTTTCACTGTAATGTTTAATAATATTTCAATTGTTGGATGTTTTATTGAATTTTAATCCATGTTTGAATTCACTTTTTAAGTTAAATACATTTTTGTATCATATGCAATGCACCAATGTTCAATTATATGTGTTCATAAGGTGGATGCTTTAATATAAGCCCTTTTAGGCTTTTTGCCTCTTCCTGCACCTGTTTTTTATGTACTTTCATTTTTATTGTTATATGAATGCAAAATAAATTAATAAATAATGTAATAATCACAAATAACCTCTAAGTGCCTGTGATAAAGTGAGAAATTCTTATATGAACACAGACTCAATGTTATAGCCAATATTGTATTATATTATGTATACTAATCTATTAACAATTGACTGATTAGTCACTTGCTCTTGGCAGTGTTTATCATATCAAACATAAATTTATAAAGGAAAAAGTATATTATGTTAAAACTGGTTTTGTCTAAACAACCTGTTCATTTTATAGCTTTTACAACCTGTAATTATATTCTCACTTTAGCCAACAGGACCACAGTATAATGCACCACCTATTTTGATATGGTTACAGTGTCTGACTTAAAATTCTTGATTTCTATACAAAAGCTTGTAACCGCATCTTTCTGTATAGTGTATTATTTATACAGCCTGTAATCTGTAGAGATCTGTAGAGTATGCGCAGTATCAAGATCCTATGTGGGATTTGTACCATCAATAGTTGAGCTTGGTTGGAGTTGCTGATGTGGTGAGAGCCCCTAAGGCAAATTCTGCTCAGGGCCCACTAAAGGCTACGTGTATCACCAATTAAGTAAATAAAATTGATGAAAAAAGCAAGTACGTCACAGCAGGTGTGCACCAGTGAAGGTGAAAATGGGGGTGAATAAGAAGGAAACTATAACTATAACATGGTTAAAAGCTCTGAACGAACATTTAGAGGATAGTTATGAGTGTGCCTTATCCATCTATGACAGTATTCTGGATTAATGTTGTCACGATACAAACATTTCAAACTCGAAAGATACAGCTCAAGATCATTCTAAAGATATTCAGGAAAGGTTCATTTCTGTCCTGTGAATTGGACTTTTAAAGTATCAAAACCTGCGAAAAATGAGTATCAAGTTTCAGTACTATTTTTGGTTTTGATTAGTATCTGATTCTTTGTTGCTATTTCATACATTGACGTCCATGTTCTCTTTGTCAGCTCCTCTTCACTCTGAAGTCAGTGGGGAACATGGGGGTCTCTACTGAGTCCCTCATCGCTCTGCTGAGTGTGTGCGCTCTCAGTGAGTCTGCCCCGGTGGAGCTGAGACTAGCTGCTGTCCAAGCCTTCAGACGCATGCCCTGCTCCCAGAATGTGAGTGTGTGGTCAGATGAGAAAAACACTGAGGGGGAGGTGAAACTATACAAGATTCTAATTTGATATAGTAGTTAAAAGTCAAACTTAAAGGAACTGTATGTAGCCTGCATTTTTTCAGTTTTGATTGTAGTTTTGTTTTGTTTGTTTTTTTGTATCTGTGTTGCCAGAGCCTAAACCTGCAAATAGACAAGTTTGTCTCAGTCTCAGTAGTGATGATTCAGATCAGAGAGAGTGCTTTTAGGTTTAAACCAACTGGATATCTGCATTGAAACTGGTAATCCAAATGAGATACTTATATGAGGCTCATTCTGCTTTCTGAAAGGATAAATGTCTTGACTGTGTAATCCCTCAGTCGTCCATAGTAAAAGCCACAGTTAAATCTGTCAACTGGACAAAAACGTTGACAGATTTAACTTTGGCTTTTACTATAAATGTATTGATAACCAAAACACAAAATAAGCTACATTTGATTTGAACATGTTTACCTTGTATCTGGTCATGTTTATGGAATTCAAAATCAAAATCTCACTCATGGCTTTTTAAAAACTATATCATACTGCTTCTCTTGTCGCTTGTGTTCAACTTTGCATTTGGTAAACCCTGCCACCTGCTTGTCTCCATGGAGATGTTATTGCTTCACCTGGAATGGTCCACTTTATCGGTCTTCATTGAGTCAAACAAGTTACATCACCAGGCCAAGTTACAGGTCAGATCTGGGGAGAGGTGACCCTTCTTTCTCTGAGTTTAGTGGTGTCACAATACTCAGATTTCAAATTCAAATGAATAGACTCAATACTGATTCAGATATTCCGATGATAATTTAAAAAACAAAGAAACACTCTTTCTCTAGGCAATAGAATGTGATTTTCCACATAGTAGTACTTTCTTTTCTATTCCCATGTGGCCTTATATCTGTCTAATCCCTCAGTGTCCAGTAGGTTCATAGTGGTCCATGGGTGTTTATTAGTCTATGTGTCTTATACTTTTGAAAGATACAGCCCAAGGAAAGATATTCAGGTTCATTTCTGTCCTGTCAACGCAACTTTTTTAGTAGCAATACCTGCTCAAATAAGAATCTAGTTTCGATACTTGTTTTATTTTCGATTAGTATCCAATTTTTGGCAGTCAAATTGTATTCTAGGTCCATTTGAAACAACACCCCTCCTCATGATGTCTTGTGAACCCAACCCCCTGTTTACATTCTTGGCTGAATTCGTTTTCAAAGGCATTTCTAAAAGCGTTGGTGCTAATGAATGCCTGATGCAGCGACATTTGGACTGACTGGGGCTTGTCTCCTCAGAGGGCTGTGCTGTTGCAGCTGTATGGGACGTCCCAGGAGGATCCAGAGGTCAGGATCGCTGCATACCAACAGCTCCTGCTCTGCCCCAACCAGGAAGTGTACACCGCAGTCCGGGACACACTCAGGACTGAGACCTCCAGCCAAGGTCCCACAACGTTCACTTTATTAAAGAGGGGGTATTTTTCTTCTATGGGGTATTGACTGCTTACACATAACATATTTAGATCACATGTTACCCAGCTATAAGCTATATTCACCAGAAACAGCGTATTAAATGTAAAATATTGTGCAAAATTGACTCTCGTGAGCGTAAATCCATGTTATAATGCTGTTTCCTCCTCAAAAACAGACCTGGAGTTGTGTTTTGTTTCATTCACAGACTTTTGAGTAACACTTTATTATTAGTCTGTCTGCATCTCCTGAGTTAAAAATGCTCCATTCCACCTTGTGATGTCATGAAGCGGTAGTTTTCAAGTTAACAGCTATCTTTTTTTTTTTTTTTTTTTTTCTATAGAGACTGGAAATTCCTGGGCTGAAATGATCCAAATGATTCTAATGAAGGTGTGTGGAGTTTAAAAACACAGTGGAACACTTCCTGTATCACCACATGACATCACAAGAGTGTTTTCTGTGTGAGAGGAGAACTCAGCCTAATAATAATGAAATGATAAATGGTCACAATTTTATACAGTGCTTTTCCACCTTCAAGACACTCAAAGCACTTTACATGAAGGTATAGGGCTTGTGTGTTAAACATGTGAGAATGACACAAAACACAACGCCAGGTCTGTGATGAAGAAACAACATAATAGTGAAAATAGCGTAATATGGGTCCTTTAAGCCTTAGACAAGTGGTTTCTTATACCTAACCAAAGGGAGGGTTTGAATTAGCCTGAACAACTAGTCCTTTCTTGTCCTGACTTGGGACAGTCCAACCTCAGCTGCTAATTTGTATCATGTGTCTCTCAAATGCTGAAGACATCTCTCCAAAATTCTCATAACATTCAGATTTAAATATATCATTTCTTTTACCTCAGATAAATAAGAGTTTGATGCTTTGATTGTTGACTATGCACAAATCCACTCTATTTTTTATCCACCATGTTTGTTTTGACACTAACAGACAATGTTTTCAACAAGGGAACAACATTATAACATGGTAGAAAGCTCCAAAAAGCTGATTTAGGATAATACCCCCTTTACCCTATGAGCCTTTTTCACATAAATGTTTCCTAAGGGACTGTTAGATCCTAAAGTGCTTCTTTCTTGTCTCCAGTGGGCTCGTATGTGTGGAGCCACCTGACCAGTGTCCTGAGGAGTGAGGACCCCTTCAAACAGAGTCTACTCCAGTCGCTCCCTGATGACATCATCAGCCGAGACTTTGAGGGAGAGTTTTTAAAATACTCGTCATACTCTGACCACACTCTAGTCTCAGGTACAAAGTGCATTCACACTGCAGATCTTCACACTCCATTCTTACTTTTTCCCTAAATCAGATTTTTTTTTTTTTTTTGCAACGTCTCCACATAGTGAAAAATCATACTGCAAATAAAATGTGACACAAATCAGTTTTCATGTGTGAACCATGTGTGGACATGGCTAGTCGTCGTGTTCCTAATAGGACGTGAGCATGGGCGCGCGCTTCCAGCTACATCAGCTCCAATTTACATTCTGTTGAAAAAACATTGCCCCTCTCTCTGCAACTGCTGCTGTCAGACTCGTCATTTTGGTCTTAAACTAAAACCAGCGGTGCAGGCGGGAAGGGGCGTTACCTTCAACAGCCTCACTCTGGATTGGTTCTTTGGTTGCTATGGTACTCACGGTTAGAACTCCAAATATGGAACTCGGCTCCAAATTGGCCCCTATAACTGATCAAGCCTTAGTCCACTTTTTTGTACTAATTCTTTATCTATGGTGTGAACCCAACAGTGCTGAAGTGTCCTGTGTGCAGAAGAGGACAGGGCAAAATCAGGGTTCACACCGTTATCACATTATGACACAGACTATACCATTTACATATTTACATAATTATAAATGTGTCATCTTTTTTTCTTAGCTTAAATAAGATAAAGTTGATATTTTATGTTTGACTCGTTTCTTTCCCAAAATATCAACTAATCTTAAAATCTCACTTTATTTCTAGCTTTACTACTGTGTCTGTTCATGCCTTTTCCTGTGAATAAATGTAGAATCTGTAGCATTTCAACTGCACTGTGCCAGTTTGTCAGCCAGGTTACAGTACTATACAGAAACCTGCTGTTGTTTTTGTTTACTTCTACAAAATTTGAATAATATCTGGTTTGGGCCTTCCGCAGAGCCTTCTTAGAAGTTAATAGGTAGATTTTTCATAGAGATTTCTCAGTGTGGGAGGAAATGGCTGTCAGTGCTGACAGCCATTTGATGACCCAATACCTGGCTAGGATGACCCTTACCCTACCGTGGATAAGCCTCCCTCTGTCCCTTAGTCTGGAGTGGGCACTGACTCTACAGACTTGAACTCTATCTGCAAATGGATGCACATTTGTCTTGGACACATCTGTAAACTCGCCATCCTGGTTTAGGCCTGGTTTAGTCCTGGTTTAGTCCTGGTTTAGTCCTGGTTTAGTCCTGGTTTAGTCCTGGTTTAGGCCTGGTTTAGGCCTGGTTTAGGCCTGGTGTAGGCCTGGTTTAGGCCTGGTGTAGGCCTGGTTTAGGCCTGGTGTAGGCCTGGTGTAGGCCTGGTTTAGTGTTGGGCTTTACAAAAATACATTGAATTGAATTGAATTGAATTGATAGCATGTCAGTGCTGAAAAAGTCAGATAAATGTGACTTGTGCCTTCACACTACAGATCTGATTTATTTCCATATGTGACGATGACCTGAGTGGCATTTGAAGAATCAGATTCAGGTCACATCTACGCAAAAAACTCCACTTTGACCTGCAGCGTGAAAGTAACCTCAGCTACTGTTTGTCACATGTTTAAGTGAAGTTCGCATTTGTTCCAGATCTGGGAATGGCAAATGTGGAAACGTCCTTTGTTTTCTCTCCCAAATCCTTTCTGCCAAGCTCCGCCTCCGCCAACCTGACTGTGTATTTAAATGGAAGAGCCAGCAACCTTCTTGAAGTGAGTTTACAGCTATAGATCGTATACTATACATCCAGAGGTGGGTAGAGTATCCAGAATGTGTACTCAAGTAAGAGTAACATTACTTCAAAATAATATTACTCAAATAGTACAGAGAAGTGGTCCAAGAAATTACTCAAGTACTTAAGTAAGAGTTACCTAAAGAATAACTGTCAGGACATAACAAGTGCCATTGTGATTACTTTTCACCATTCATAAGATATAATAAGTTGCTTTGAACTGTTAGTTCAACTGTGCCAATAGTTCATGACTTTGATAGTCAGTAGAAAACGATGACTCACGTTTGATGTTTTATAGATGGACCTTCGGATAGAAAACACTGAGGGGTTCTTCAAGGATCTTTTTGGCCATGAAAGCTCCAAGTCAGAGTTTATTCAAAAACCAGTGGAGCCCAAAGAGACTAAAAGGAGACAACCACAAGACAGAAAAAGAGATAAAGAAACATGTTCATCTGGAGCAGAGAGTTATCTGAGCAAAGCCAGTGCTCTGGTGAGTGCCACACATAATACTCTCAGCTATTAAAGCAGACCTTTTCTGAAAAATTGACTTTTCATGCTTTTACCATGTTATAGTTGTTTCCTTCATTGAACCTCTGAAGTTGTTTTTGGAGCGATGCATGTTTGAACAATCTTTAATCGCTTATTTTCAAGACGCCATTTTGTCGATCAACTCCCATTTTCACCGTCTCCTGTACAAGCCATGGCTCTGTACTCCAATTTTATTTTCTTAATGAGCGATACTTGTAGGATTTGGCAGCATCGCGGAGTCGTTTTGGTACAAATGGAAAAAAAGAAATCATTGTTTGCTAATGTGATCTGCAGCTATCCACCAGATTGGCTGACAGCTGTGTGGCTTTTACGATGTTAACGCCGATGTCAGCTGCCATTGTACACCGCAGTTTTCTAACGTGGAATTCATTGGATATTGCGATTTAAAATGTGCAAATTATAACATAATAATCCACAGATTTCATAGACTATAACTATAGAGCAGACACAAGCACAACAGGTCTAATTTAAAGACGCTGCCTTAAAGTGGGATTAAACAGACACACTTAGATTTAGGCGTTTTTGATCAGAAAGCTGCAAATGTAAAAGTAGACAAGGCTATTCAAACACCATATAACTATTCATGGAGTTTATAAGAGCTTTTCACAGCTTTTCAGTGACCAGGGCAGAGTTTTTCAGAGTTACAGTAATGCTAACAACAACTAGCATGCTAACATGCACTTCCAGATTATTGGACAATAACAATGAAATTTATAATGAAATGCCGACAGTGACCTCAAGAGCTGCTTAAGCAATATATCTGTACTGGGATAAGAACAATTTTTGCTCAAATACATAGAAAAAATTGTGTGTACTTCTCATGTCAGTAAAATATGACTGCCACTAATACTCTTCTGTGTATTTGGATTAATTAGAATAAAATAAATAGTTACTTATAGTACGCAAAATTGATCTTGCTATATTATGATGTTGTTACCTCTTCAAAAACACACCTGGAGTTGTGTTTTGTTTCATTTACACATGTTTGAGTAACACTTCATTATTAGTCTGTCTGCATCGCCAAAGCTCAAAATGCTCTGCTCCATCTTGTACCACATGACACCACAAGGCAGAACAGAGTGTTTTCCATTTCAGAACTGAGCCTAAATATGCAGGGTTTGTGTGTTAAACATGTGAATGATACTAAACACAACTCCAGGTATATTTTTTATGAGGACATGACATTATAACATAGATCAGAAAATAGTGTAATATGGGCACTTAATAATAAGAGTAACAGCAATAATGAATACAATACAAATTTGACTTTTTATAATTGACATATCAGATTTGTGTCAGCTTTTCAGGAGGACGAATGAGCAGAGGCCCCACCCACAGTGTTGGCTCAGTGTTAAGGTGTTTGGGAGTGAAGTCTCTGTGGTTTCCTGTGAAGACGTCTACAGTGGAATGAACCAGGCGTCTCTGAGCCTGGCTGAACTTGCCCTCAAGCTGCTCAAGGTACAGATACTGTCCCACTATATTCACCCAGGGTGCTTTTCACATCTTTGACAAAGCCACTGTACCCAAAATAAGACTGGGGAAATTAATTTAAGGTCTGTATCACAATGTTTAAACAACACATTTTCAGGAGTCTGTGATCGATGCGAGCGTTTATGGTCCTGTTTAGGAGTTTGATTTTCAACAAAAAAGTTCAGTTAAAACAGTTATTGGCTAATGTTAGCTTCCTTGTAATGTATATGTGTGATATCATTTGAGAGGGACTTGTTTAAATGTACAGTATGTAGCTGCATGATCTCACGGAAATAGAAAGTTAAAACCATACTTCGGAACATTCTCCACAGAGTCATGTTTGTCCACTCACGGTAAAACCGCTTAGTAAAATCCAAAAGTAAAATCTGTCAACCGGACAAAGACCTGAGGGATTACACAGACAGTAAGAATGTTTTTTCAGTTCAGTAAAAAGAATGGAGAATATATGTTTTTACTTTAGTCAGTTTTTTGGCTCAAAAGTTACATACTGTAGCTTTAACATCTACGGTGGTTTTCAGACATGTTAGTGGCTCTGTGGAGGGACCCCAGTGGCACTAGATTTAGTTTTGTTTACGTTACTTTTGGGTAAGTCTTGTTCACATACACTGCATCATTCACCCCAAACACCATGACCTACGTGAGTCGATCAGCTGATCAAAGAACTTACTCGATCGCGCTTCAAGTGGACAGAGCCCCGTGAATGCTCGCTTCCCTTACACGCACTGGTCTTTTCTTTCACCTGTGGCTACACTATGCACTGTTGGAGGAGGAGAAAAAGCTTTTGAACGACACACAGACTCAGACAGACTTGCGCAGAGACAGAGACAAGAGGAGACTGTCCCTGATATTCAGTTGATCTAAATTGCCTCGTCAGACGAAGATGTCAAACAGCAGCTCTATAGTACCCATTCATACAAATATACATGATCAGAGCGCTTTTTTGCCCAATTACAAACACTTGTACTGTCCTAGCAGATAGTAAAAGTGGCCAATCTTGGGCCAACGTATGTCGGCCCGAGTTCGGCCGCGTACACACCGCACTCGCCCTGCTCCAGAGCTCAGGTAGAGCTGCTCCAAGACCTCCTGTTTCTAGCGCTCTTGGGCCGACTGTTTACTGCGGTTCAGATTGTGACTGCTGGGATCACAACGTCC
Organism: Periophthalmus magnuspinnatus; assembly: GCF_009829125.3. Classification (NCBI taxonomy): domain Eukaryota; kingdom Metazoa; phylum Chordata; class Actinopteri; order Gobiiformes; family Gobiidae; genus Periophthalmus; species Periophthalmus magnuspinnatus. Next base: position 5,279,919 of record NC_047141.1, read on the forward strand.
CAAGCATTGCTCTCAAGGCAAATCACACTGCCACTAGTTGACGACTCAACTAGTGGCAGACCCTTAAATATCGGTCTTCCCAGTCTCCGGAGGCTGTGAGTATGGCGGGTTACATTTAGATTTGAGTTATTGACTTTCTTGCTGTTTTCCTAGCTAAAATCACCAACACGGCAGGACAGTACACAGCTCGTCTCTTTATTGAACAACCAACACTCAACACGTGCGCGCCCTGTGCGCGTTCACACTCCCACCCATTTCCCGGTGTGCTCCCCAAATGCTCTGCACCGCAACAACAATAGGAACCAACATTAAATGTAATTTACCCAAACATAATATAAATAAATATGACTTATTAATAAAACAAGTACAAAGTAATAAACAAAATACAAATGCCCCAAATTAACGTCAATATATAAAATAACATACATCAAATAAATCAAAGGTTACAGCAGTGTGAAAAGTCGAATCTTTCTGGTCAGATTGTGTTAAAACAAATCTGAAATTAAAGTCTAGCTTGAGTACCAGAGCTTCAGACAAAGCAGTGCCTCCAGTTGAGAGGTGTGAATAATCAGAGTGTTGCATTGGCAGGGGAACGAGGTGCGGCTGGTGCACAGGTCAGTGCTGCTCAGCGAGAGGCTGGTGCTGCCCTCTGTGTCGGGGCTGCCACTCACACTGTCCCTGAACATGAGCTCTGTGCTGTCTGTGCGACTGAGAGGCTCCGCCCACTACAGAGACTCATCCCACTGGGCCCTCAGTGGACACGTCAAACCCAAGTATGTTTCTTTTCAGTCTTATATTCAGACAGAGCTAAGTGTTAAGGATCAAACAAGTCAATGATACTTTGAAAAATTCAGATCTATTTTCACATAAGGATACATTTGATTATTATACATTCTTGTGGATCTAATTCCCTTTTAAACATGCTTTTGGTCATGTTTCTTCATGTCATTTTCTCACTTAAAATAATGTCTGCTAATGGAAAAATACTGAGTCATTTAAAAATTCAGGTTTTGCACTGAATTTGAAAAGATTCAGTGCATAGCTAGACGTTGATGATAAAGCTGTAGCTCTGTGGTCCTGCAGTGTGTATGTGGGTGTGGAGGCGAGCATGGGTGTGGACAGTGCTCTGGGCCATGCTGCGGTGGAGTGGGACACTGCTCTGAGCAGCGTCCTGAGTTTGGACGGGAGTGTCCAGCTGCAGGAGGGACAGGACCTGAGACTCATGCTCAACACCCCAGAGGACGTGCTGGACATCTTCTCCTTCAGGTCAGACACTCAACTCCGTGGCATCTCTCTGAGTCATTAAAGGTACACTGTGGAACTTCTCTAATGGAGAGCCCACCATTGGCTGGTCTCCATGGAGATGTTATTGTTTTCAGCAGTATGGTTTTAAATGTGTCTATCTTCATGGAGACAAGCAGGTGACACCATCAGGTCGAGTTATAGGACTGAATCGTGTTTTTTTTTACTAATTGCATAACATGCCATTAGTTTAATAAAGTTCATTAAAAAATATATAAAAAAACCAACTACTTAATAACCTGTGTTTGACCCCACCAGCTCCCGTGTGTTTCAGCTGAATGGGGACAACAGAGAGGAAATAAAAGGCCCTAAGAATCGTATCCAGAAGACCACATGTACACCGAAGACTTGTGAGTTTGAAATATCAATATAAAGGTAAGAAACGGTACACCAAACAAAGTAAGCATTGTCCCCTCACAGTGTCTAAGCTGGTGGGCTGGCAGCTGTGCTCCAATGCCTCGTACCCGGTCTCCGGCCTGTCCCTGCCCCCCTCTGGTCCCTCCCACTTCTCTGTGCGCCTGCTCAAACTGGACAGAGGGCTGCAGTACTACCTGCTCGAGGCGGCGTACTCAGCGCGTACTCAGGTGATCGTCTGCTCCTGCCTGTTTACAGTTACATATTTGTATAAAGCTACAACCATAAAACTCTCTTCTATTTCCATTGTTACTCATTAGTCTGTTCAAAAATGGCACACAGAGAATGGGGCAGTGCAAAAAAATATCGTTACATGCCGATACTGATACTGGAACCGATATATCACTCATCCCTAGTTTCTAATCTACATATGTGAGCGACTCTGTGTATGTTTGTGTGTTTGTAGTCTGCATATGTGAGCTCTGCTGTGTAAATGCAGGAGGTTTGTGTTTCAGAGGGGCAGCTGGACCCCCACAGAGGCGTCCCTACACCTCCTGTTGGCCACGCCCCAGTCCTCCGTGCCCAGGGACATGTCTCTGGACCTGGCCTTCAGTTCCCATAGACTCCTCCTCCGGCTCAAGCACCCACTGAAAAGCATCGTCATACAGGGTCAGTACTAGGGTCAGTGGCATACCCATAAACTCTGTATATTCTAGAGTTGTATGTGTTGTCACTATACTAAAAGTCAGTGTCAATACTAAGGAATAGACTCGATACTTTCTTTAGACAATAGAATGTGGCCTTAAATCTGTGTAATCCCTCAGTCGTCTAGCTAGATCCCACCAAAACGCAAGACTGATAAAGAAAATACAAATTGGAAACTGAAGTACAGAGCAGTGGGTAGGAGTTGATCAACAGTATGGCGTCTTGAAAATAAGCTATTAAAAATGGCTCAAACATTCATGAATCACTCCAAATACAACTTCAAAGGGTCAGTGAGAAGAAACCACTATAACATGGTTAAAAGCTCTGAAAAGTCAATTTTGCAGATTTAACAAAATGTCTAATGTTAACTGTAAAATAAAGAGTTAACAGTAAAACCTAATATAAAACTGTTTAACATTTCCAGGTCAACTAGAACAGGACAGGAACATGAAGTCAGCCAAAGTGGAGATCTTGGTCGATGGTGCTCATTTTTATATCATGGTAAGTGCCTTTAATAAGTGAGGCATTCCCCTACATTAAAGTGTAACTAAACACTAAATCCACTTTTTACAACTAAGCTGTGTACATGGGTTTGAGTAGTATTGTCTACCTAGTGCTTTCTGGTCATTTTAGCACAAACTAAGTATATTTGCAAGTACTACCCAATATCAAACAGGACTGCCCTGTTTGATATTGGGCAGTCCTCTTTGTTTTTTCTGATTACAAATGCCTGACTGCAGGGGCGGAGTTTGAAGTGTGAGTACCTTTTAGACCAATCACCCCACACCTTTAGTCCTCCAGATGCTGCCCAGTTTAGCCGCTCTATTTTAAATGTAGTTGTGGGCGGAGGTTAGGCATTTAGTCCCACTTTAAAATCACCCCTGTCTGTCATCTTTAGGGTTTCACTGATAAACAAACCATTGCAGCAGAGCAAAGGACCAGCTACCACATGGAGGTCAAACTATCTGGCACTGGAGCTCCCATGATCCTCTCTGCTAACGTCACTCGCGGCCTGGGCAGGAAGACCAGCTTTTGTGCAGCGGTGAAAAATGTGTTCAGAGAAACCGCCTCAGTGTCAGGTATCTGTCCTGTAGTCATAAAGAAGACTATGTATATTAGTGTTGTCATGATACTAAAATTTCAATACTAAGGAATTGGCTCAATGTTCAATACTGATTACGATACCAGAATGAAGATAAAACATGCTCCTTTTTTAGTAATACAATGTAATTTTCATATACACAGTTCAGGAGAGCTCAAAGTTTGTCATGGTAATGTGATTTTTTTTGCAGCATTGATGCTTGCTCAAATGTGTATGTAGTTTCGATATTAGTTTTAGTATCAATTAGTATCTAGTTTTCGATACTTTTGGCATACATGACATTGAGCCCTTTTCTATCAGACGTTTCATTCTAAAGCCGTGTTGTCCTCTGTGCAGTGGCTCTGGAGCGCAGGCGTGACTCCAGCAGTCAGCAGTACTCTGTGGAGGGGGAGCTGCTTCTGCCTGGGCTCGTGGGGGGCAGGATGCTGGGTCTCCTGGAGCAGAGGGCCTCACTGTGGAGCTCCGCACTCAGGCTCAAGTATGGACTGGGAGGTAAAAGTCTATATATGTGTGAAGTATATAGTGTCTGTAAACAGGTTTGTACTGTGAAGTTTCAACAATAAAAAGTACCATTACATACATGTGGATCATCAGCAAGTCATACTACCAGTCTTTTTTCTATATGTTTACTACTTTATACATTTTATACACACAGAAGACATCAAATATATGAGACAATATATATGGAATTGTACAGTACAGAAACAAGTTCAATTAAAGCCACAAGCGGCGATGATGGCCCTCGCCCCCCGCGCGACCACCCGCCACGCAACCGCCCGGGGTCAGCCACCGCCCCCACGCAGCATTCCCTCCGCCCGGGCCACCCCCTGGCCGATATCTGCCCCCCTTCAGAAAAAATTCATAAAATTGGAATCTGAAAAATGTCCCATAAGCCCTGACTCAACGCCGCCACCTAGAATTTGACCCTTATGGGAGAGGAGGCTGGTTAATTTTGGAATACACTCACAAAAATCAGGGCAGTGATAGGGCACCGTGAGACAAGCATAAAAATGAATTGAAGCACTGCTCTATGATGGACAGGAAGTCGGCTATATTGGATTTAAATTTCCATGCTACTTTGACACATGGGAAGAACTGTGTAAGTGGTGAGCGCAATTATAAGAACAAACCGTGGAAAGGCCACTCACAGAGTGAGTGCCAATTACTGGAAATGCAACAGGAACCTGTGAAAAGGTTAAGTGCTACATCTGAAAAGACATCTGCTGTAAAAAGCCATCATCATGTACCAATTTCTGTGCACGCTATTACTATAATGGCTCTAGAAATAGACTTGTACCGTGTATGTCAATGGCTTGTCGAATTACCATTGTAGGGTAAGGGTCTGTGGCTTTACACCGGCTACCTCATGCATTATAGGTATGGTTTATTTGACTTTTTGGCCCCTTTTGAGGTCCACAATTATCTCCCCAAGTTTCATGCCAAATTGGACAAAGTTGTGTCTTTTAACTGTACTGTAGGGGGCGCTAGAGAGGTCACTGGCCACCTGCTCATTATGGTTCTTTATTCACAGTTTAATTCTGCATAAGTGGTTAGAATTTGAGCTCTTTAGGCAGAGCCATGTGTCTGTGAGCTTGAATCAAATAAACAGGAAACAAAGGCGTTTTTCTTTTTTGCTTGTCTCCATGAGCTCTATCACTGGTGTGAATTTCGTCGAGCTAGGGCGAAAAATGCTCAGCTCCCAATTCATTTGAAAATTTAGAATTTTCTAGGTGGTGCTGTCGAGCCGGTGGGCGTGGGACATTCTTGGGATGCCAATTTTATGAAATTTTTTACCGAGCCGGTCGATTCTATACCTATATGTGGGACTTTTCGTGCATGTTCAGGGGGTGAAAAATGCGACCGTTTGGGCGGAAAAAGAAGAAGAAGAAGAAACCCAGCAAGAACAATGCCAAGGCCAATAACTCAAAAAAAATTTGTTGATTAAGATTCAAAGCAAGTATCCTCCCTCTGCTTTGTCACAAGCGCAGCAAACCCTTGTCTTTCTCTCATTGACCTTTATAATAAAGTAACCTAAAATAGTTTGCACTTCAAGATGTGCCTTATCAGGACCAAGAAATGCCAAGTGTCCAAAACAATGATCAATGCAAAGGGTAAAGGCTATTTTTAAAAGATCTAAAATAAAATAAAAAAAAGTTTGAGTTATAGTTTTGAAGCTTTAGTAAAAATCTACAATGTAAATAATCATGGAAATCATGGAAGAAACATAATGAAAAAGTGTGTCCAAACATATCATAAACAAATGAATATGTGTTATGAATTATGACAAAACTCTACAATAAATATATCAACAAAGAAAAGGTCAAAATGGAGAGGAGAGTCATGTTTCCTCACAGCATTTAGGTTTGTTTAGTTTATTTGACATTTGTAGTTAAAATTTGAAATGGTCATAAAGTCTGACCAGCGCTCTGCTTTCAAAAACTACCACGGCTATTATCACAACATGTGCAGCCAGAGCGTAGGCTCGAGGATGTGACACAGATGATCACTGTAGTTAGTCTGAAATGTTTTTGACCTTTGACCTTCACTTCAGGGGAAGCTCGGCATCTGCATCAGGAGTGCTTCACCTCTCAGAGGCTGAAGAGTGAGAGAGACACCAACCACAGCTACATCATGAGAGCAGATCATGAGTTTTACTGCTCCAGCACAGCAGCCATCAACCACAAGGCAAGACACCAGCTGACAGTCAAACTGTCTGTCTCTTCCGCTGTCTCTTCCACTGTCTCTTCCGCTGTCTCTTCTGCTGTCTCTTCTGCTGTCTCTACCGCTATCTCTACCGCTGTCTATTCCGCTGTCTATTCCACTGTCTCTACCAGCACACAGTTAAAACATCTGTCTCCACCGCTGTCTCTACATTCTACTTTCACAGATAATGACAAACATGATGTAATGTTTTGTATTCAAAATGAAGACAGATCTATCGTGCACTAAACAGAACACAGAACTTGGTCTGAGATAAAAAACAAAACAAAAACAAAACAGAACTATACAAGCACAGTAAGGTCAGTCAAAGGCTTTAAAAGGCTCATGTAGACCTTTTAAAGCCTAGTTAGTTTATTTTAAATTAACTAACTTTATTTTGATACTAAGGAATAGACTCAAAACTTAATGTCAATTCAAATACCATGATGGTAATAAAAATACTCTTTCTTTAAACAATAGAAAGCGATTTTCAGCAGTAAATAGTAGTACTTTCTTTTCTATTCCCATGTAGCCTTATATATGTGTAATCCCTCAGTCGTCCAGGTAGGTTCCATGGGTGTGTACTAGTCTATGTGTCTTATACTTCTTCTGATACAGCCCAAGATCATTCTAAAGCTATTCAGGAAATGTTCATTTCTGTCGTGTGAATGTAACTTTTTTAGTATCGATACCTGCTCAAATCTAGTTTCGATACTAGTTTAAGTATTTTTGATACTTGCATACTAACATGGACAGGCAGTGGTCAGTTGATGTATTTTGTCTGCAGGTTCAGGTCCGACATGAGGAGAGTCCGAGTCTCCTCAAATCACATCTGGATCTGAGCTACGGAAAACACTGGGACGAGATCACCAACAAGCACAGACTCATTCTGAGCCAGACGTTTCTAAACCAGTCTGCACCAAACCACACCAGCTACACTCTGGAGGTAACCCTGGATTTAAAGATGTGCTTTTCAGAGTACCTTTCTTGCAGCATACTTTTACTTGAGTGATATTTTTATTGAAGTAGCAGTACTCTTATTTCAGTAAAGTTTTTATTCTTATTCCCACTGTTAGTAAGTCTACAAGTGACAAAAGCTTCATGTTGACAATGGGAACTGATTTGAACATTTGTGTTTCGTTTTGCGCTGTACCTCCAGGCATGGTTTATCCATTCATCCATTTTCTTTCGCTTATCCGGGGCTATGTCTCTCGAGCCAGCCTCCAGCATGTCCTGGGTCTTCTCCGGGGCCTCCTCCCGGTGGGACATGCCCAGAACACCTCCCTAGGGAGGCGTTCAGGAGGCATCCTGAACAGATGCCCAAGCCACCTCAACTGGTTCCTCTCGATGTGTAGGAGTAGCGGTTCTACTCCGAGCTCCTCCCATGTGATCGAGCTCCTCACCCTATCCCTAAGGGTGTGCCCAGCCACCCTACGGAGGAAACCCATTTCGGCCTCTTGTATTTGCGATCTTGTCCTTTTGATCATTACCCAGAGCTCATGACCATAGGTGAGGGTAGGAATGTAGATTGACAGGTAAATCGAGAGCTTTGCCTTGCGACTCAGCTCCTTCTTTACCACAACAGACGCTCTCACGCTCCATCCATCCCTCACTCGTGTACAAGACCCCGAGATACTTGAACTCCTCTACTTGAGGCAGAGACTCACCACCCACCCGGAGAGGGCAAACCACCTTTTTCCGGTCGAGAACCATGGCCTCGGATTTGGAGGAACTGATTCTCATCCCAGCCGCTTCACACTCGGCTGCAAACCGCCCCAGTGCCTGCTGCAGGTCCTGGCTCGATGAAGCCATCAGGACCACATCATCCGCAAACAGCAGAGATGAAATCCTGTGGTTCCCAAACCAGACCCCCTCCAGCCCCTGGCTGCGCCTAGAAATTCTGTCCATGAATATAATGAACAGAACCGGTGACAAAGGGCCAAGGTCCAACATGCACCGGGAACAGGTCTGACTTACTGCCGGCAATGCGAAAACAACTTCTGCTCCGGTCATACAGGGACCGGACAGCCCTTAGCAAAGGGCCCCGGACCCCATACTCCCAGAGCACCCCCCAAAGGACACCACGAGGGACACGGCCCAATGCCTTTTCCAGGTCCACAAAACACATGAGGACTGGTTGGGCAAACTCCCATGAGCCCTCGAGGACCCGATGGAGAGTATAGAGCTGGTCCAGTGTTCCGCGACCAGGACGAAAACCACACTGCTCCTCCTGAATCCGAGGTTCAACTATTAGTCGGATTCTCCTCTCCAGTACCCTGGAATAGACCTTACTGGGAAGGCTGAGGAGTGTGATTCCCCTGTAATTGGAACACACCCTCCGGTACCCCTTCTTATACAGTGGGACCACCACCCCAGTCTGTCAGCCAAGACAACCCCACAACATCCAGAGACTTGAGGTACTCAGGACGGATCTCATCCACCTTGCCACCGAGGAGCTTGCAAACCACCTCGGTGACTTCAGCCAGGGTGATGGACGAGTCCACCTCGCAGAGACTCGGTCCCCAGTCTCTACTTCCTCCTCAGAAGACGTGACGGTGGGATTGAGGAGATCCTCAAGTATTCCTTCCACCACCCAACAACATCCCCAGTCGCGGTCAGCAGCTCTCCACCCGCACTTTAGTTTGTCTCATTTTTGGGTCCATCTTTTCAAGATAAGATAAGATTTTGTTCATTATTTAATGTTTTGTTCTTCAAATTACATTAACTTCAAATTATAAATCAGATGTTACGTCCTGACAATTACTCTTTAAGTTATTCTTACTTAGTTTTCCCAAGTACTTTGTTTACCCTTACTTGGGTAATTTCTTGGACCACTAATTTGTCCTTCTAGTAATGTTATTTTGAAGTAACATTACTCTTACTTGAGTACAGTTTTTGGCCACTTGACCCACCCCTGCCTCTGATAGTACTGATGTACTAAATAACCACCCCCTTTCTCCTGTGTGGTCTGTTGGTAGTTCAGTCTGCAGGTGCCAGAGAAGAGCATCCACCACAGGACCCAGCTGCTGCACTCTCACCTGAAGCAGCAGGGGTCAGAGAGCAGCACTCACCTCAAAGTCCACTACAACCAGCGCACGCCCCTGGTGATCGGCCTGCACTGGAGAGGCCCCCCTCACAGCGCCCTGCATAAAAAGTGGGAAGGTAACGTTCCATTAGTCAATCACTTTATTTGTCCCAGAGAGGCAATTTAAAGAGGGAGTGTTATGAAAAATCTATTTTTTTTAGCTTTTCATCAAAAACATGATGACTTCAGATGTCATGTTTGAGTAATCTAATGATCTCCCAGGCCCTATTTGAACCCTCTTTACGGATTCTGTCCGATGCTCAGCCCACAAGCCTGCATCACCCATGCTTCCACAGGACCATTTTTTTCATAAATATACAGAAAACCCAAACATTATACAAAACAGCATGATGCACACTGAGTTACTTGTGATATCAGTGTGAAGGGGAGTGACTGGAGGGGGGGCAAAGTGAGGGGGACTCAGAGCATCAAAAATGAAACTACAATATTAAATAAAAATAAAAAGGTAACATTATGATCTAAATATATTATGTGTTAATAAGGAATACACCATAGCAGTATAATACCCCCTCTTTAACAAATGCCCCTGCTCATGTTGCCCCTTGTTGTCTCAGGCACGTTGAGCTTGGACTGTCCCTGGCTGTACCTCCACACCTCCCACAGGCTGAGCAAACATCCCCACACACTGCAGCTCAGCTCAGAGCTCACCTGCAGCAAGAGCCTGTCCCTCCCACACCTTAGGCTGGAGGCTCTGTACCGACACAGGGGCCGAGAAGCAGAGGCCCGGGTACACGTGCACTCTCCTGACCTCATGTACCTCCAGGTAATGAGGACAGCATTTTTTAAAGTAATTTTGAATGCATAATGTATTTGATATCAATATTTTAGCACATCCTCGCTCAGTCGTTAGTAGAGGTGGGTATAGTAGCCAAAATTTGTTCTCAAGTAAGAGTAATGTTACTTCTAAATAATATTACTCAAATAGAAGCACACAGTAGTCATCAAGTAAGTAACTTGGAGAGTAAGTGTGAGGACGTAGTATCTCATGTATAATTTGAAGTTAGTATAATGTGGACAAACTTTAAATTCTGCACAAAATGTGGTATTTTCAAACAGACATAAAAATGAAACAAACTAAATCATATCTGAAGGAGCTGCAAGAAACGCAAATGTTCAAATCATTTCGTATTGTCAACTTTTGTGTCTTGTAGACTTGGTAGACAATGGAAAGAGGAGCCACAACTTTAACTCTTACTTTAAATTTTAATGAGTACTGTTACTTAGATAAAAAAAAAAAATAGTACTTGAGTTAAAATATGTTGCTAGAAAAGTACAATTTATTTCAAAATTTACTCAAGTAAATGTAACTGAGTACTCTCTACCTCTGGTCATTAACCCTTCTAAGAGTGATCCATGCCACAGCTAATCAAGTGAATACTTAAAGGTCCTATATTATACAAAATTCACACATGTTTGAGTGACGCTTTTTTTTTTTTTTTTTTTGGTCTTTCTACATCAATCAATCAATCAAACTTTATTTCTATAGCACCTTCTAACAACCCAGGCTGCCCAAAGTGCTGTACAACGTTAAAAAAACATGATTAAAAACAATAAACTTCATACAAATCAACAAAGCATATTACAGCATTAAAATAAAGAGTCACAGGGCCACTAAGTGCTGAAAGCCATTCTAAATAAATAAGTTTTCAGTTTGGCTTTAAACAGAGGCAGGTCAGAGATGGAACGCAACTCTGTGGGCAATGAGTTCCAGAGTTTTGGACCCGCCACTGCAAAAGATCGATCGCCCCACTGTTTGCACCGGGACCGGGGGACCTCCAGCAGATGTTGCCCAGCAGATCGTAGAGCTCTGCTGGGTTGGTGAGGGGTCAAAATGTCACATCACATCAAGTCTCAAAATTCTCTGTTCCACCTTGTGATGTCATAAAGCGATAGTTTTCAACTTAACAGTTACATTTTATCTTTATTTCAGTTGAGACAGGAAATTCCAGGATTGAAATCATCCAAGTATTCTAGTGAAGGTGTGTGGAGTTTAAAAACACAGTGGAGTGGAGCACCTGTATTAATTCAATTCAATTCATTTATTTTTGTAACGCCCAAAATCACAACAACAGTTGTCTCGAAGGGCGTTCATGTTTTGGTTGATGGGGGAAACCGGATTACCCGGAGGAAACCCATCCAGACACGGGGAGAAACATGAAAAACTCCACACAGAAAGGCCTGGGCGACCCGGGGATCGAACCAAACCCTCTTGCTGTGAGACATGAGTGTTGCCACTCAGCCACCGTGCTGCCTACACACAAAAACAAAACAACAGGAAAAATCAGACAAAACAAGAAAAATTGGCCAGGCGAGGAGGAGGAAGACCAGACGAGGAGGAGGAGAGCCGGGCGAGGAGGAGGGCCAGGCGGGGAGGAGGAGAGGGTCCAGCTGTCATCGGGGCATCTGAAAGAGATACACTCCACAGGGGGAGTGGGACAGGGGACAACATGTGAATAGAATTGCTGATGAGAAAATAGGACAAAGCAGAGGATAGTGCTCAGGTTGCCATACTTCCCCCAGCTAGTTATCTCCTACTGTTATTACCACATGACATCACAAGGTGGAACAGAGTGTTTTCTCAGGAAGAACTCAGTCTAAGTATGCAGGGTTTGTGCATTAAACATGTGTGAATGAAACAAAACACAACTCTAGGTATGTTTTTGATGAGGAAACAACATTAGAACAGAGATCAGAAAACATTGTAATATGGGCCCTTTAGTCAGTGGCAATGTAAGCCTCCGGCCTCCTGTGGCTGTGTTACCAGAGCGGAGGCTGGGTGCTGGTGGGGAAGAGGAGCGTGAGAGCGTCCTGTTCCTGGGAGTCGGTCTGGACCCCTCCTCTGAGTGGGGGTCTCTCTCTGGAGACGTCTAAGCTCAGCCACAATTTGGAGATGAACTGCAGCTACGGCCGACACAATGCCAGTGTGATGGCTGGACTCACCTCTGCTGACAAGGTACAGACCACTGACAGTGACCCCAGCACCACAGTGTGATCGTGTCACCTAGGACTGTGGGCCTTTAGTCGTTTAGTCAATTAGTTGGTTGATGACGTCTTAGTGAACCAAAAATTGTATTATTTGATTCATGATTTTATTTAGATTATGACAATTTATATGGGACAACAGCAGACAGGAGAGGTGACAGATTTAACTGAAGATTTTGGTATTTAAATGTAAAAAATCAGATCTCATGATTCACAAGTTTAATCTGTCTTCATATAAATATATAAATATATAAAATGTATTCCTAGTACTTTTTTCTGCCTAAAATAGTAGTTTTGGCATTAACTTCCCCTGCAGGTGTAGTCTTTTAAGTGCAGTCTGGGTCAGATACATAAAGATAAGTAATAGTTTTGAGCAGTGAGATACCAATACTGGTATGGGCCAAAGCTCCAATAACTCACTTTTTTTTTTAAGTATCAATATCAGTGAGTACTCAAAGCACAGCATGTATCCGAAACGACTTTACCGTACTCGTAGATGCAAGCGCTGCCACTATTGATGTCTGTTGCTAATACAACTAGAGCAGGTTAAATACAGACTGTGGAGGCTCTGCAGACACTTAAAACATGCAAATAATAACAGAAAAGACATTTGTGTTATATTTTTGATAGCTTCATTAAGCCTTTTGTTGTGGACACTGAAGTTAAAATAACGACGGAGAGTGCAACCCATAGACTGTCTATTGTACAACCTGACAACAACTCTGACCCGACAACAGCACCAACACCACAACAGAGCTAACAGACTTTGTTTACTCATCATAATTAGCCATGCGCTCTGAGGATGAAGTCTTTTTCCAGGCCTCACTGCTATTTTCACTCACGCTCTGTTGTACAAAGTGAACAGTCAAAGTCAAAGTGGTTAAATTAGCACAACTCACCATCAGGACCATTACACATTTGACTCTGATACTTTAGTCCTCAAAATCTCATTTATCCTTGTAGATTTTCTTCATAATCTTTTGCTAGAGGTAAACTGTATCCAACTGGTATCAGTATCAAGTACAATAGGGCCAAGTGTCAGTATCAGATTGAACAAAAAAAAAATGGTATCAGAACAACACTAGTTTTGAGAGCTTTTGCCATCCCCCCTTTTTAGTCGACTAATTGATGGGCAGCACATGTCTCTTATCCACCAAGCACTTGTTCAGTTGACTAAAGCCCTAATGTCATCATGTGATTTCTTAAAGAAACTGAGGAAGAGGCACGCCGTACTGAAGATGACCTGGTGTGAGCTCCCTGGGCCTCCCTCCGAGCTTCTGTTGGAAGGAGAAGTAGAGGAGCTGAAGAGGGACAAAAAGATGTTTCAGAAAATGGCCAAGCTCCAAATCCGGTCTGTGCCTCTTCTTCAGTCACATAATCCTCTACAGTTAAAGTGTGTATGGCAGGTTAGGCTACTCACAAAAAAACATTTGTGTTGTTCCTGCACAGACAGCCCTTCCAGGTCTTTGCTCACAGCCTCCTTCTACAGGAGACGTTCACAGTGGACTCCCTCAGAGGCCTCTACACTCTAGAGTCCAGAGCCACGGTCAGTGGAGACAAGGAAATGCTCCATACTGTCACCATCAGCCACAGAAGACCCAAAGTTTTTGTGAGTTCTACAGAGATCTCCTCTTTTTAGCAACAGACGATTCAATATGAACTGGAAATAATCACTGAAGTCATGGCATATTTTTACAGATTTGCTCTGCACTGACTCATCCTTTCAGCTCCAGCTATCTCCCATCTGAATCAGAAATGTGTCTGAACTTATTTTTCAACAAGGTACCCTCGCAGTAACTTAAAGCTGCACTATGTAGTTTTTCTGGGTCCGTCATCTGCTTTTTTCCATGGAGATGTTACAGTACAGAGTATGGCATTAGACCTGTATATCCCCATAGAGACAAGCAGGAGATGCCATTAGACCAACTATTTTTGAGCAATAAAACACCTGTAATTGAAAACCAATCAAAATACAGTTGTGAAGTGATGATATCATTTCCAGGTCCAATCAGAAACTTCACAGCTGATTTTTATCTTTGTTTTTGTTCCTTATTTATCAAATAACAGACAGTTATCTTTGAAAAGCATATGTTTAACCACAAACTGTAATATGTAAATAATATAGTAATAATCTAGCAGAACATAGGATTATCAGTGTTTATATCTCACTAATTACTGGTCAGCACTAATCCTAGCTTAGCCTAACCTAGCCTCGTACCTCAACCTCCCTCTCACACTTTCTGTCACTGTTAAAACCATGTTTAAACCATGTTTAAACGACTCCTATAGAGAGATGTACAGCCATACTGGGGAACATTCCAAACAAAGTAAAAACATCTCCATAGAGACCCCCCCCCCCCCATCAGAAAAGTTACACATTGCGCCATTAACACATGGTAGTAATAGCACTTGTATTGTTTCTAAATGTGTCTTTTTATGTAGACGCAGAAACAAATCTCAGGACAGTTTCGTAGAGCCGGCAAAGACATGCTTTCTTTCTATGGACACGTTCATTTGAAGGGGCCACCACTCACAGGGATACAAGTGTCTGCTAATATGAGTCATCAGCTACAGGTAAACATACTTTGTGTTACTTATAAAACGATGTAGAGATTTCAACCATAGACTGTATATATAAATGGACATAGCTAAGCTGCTGTGAGCCTCGTCATTTTGGTCTTAAAATGTTCATATTAACCCGCTCTATATGATTGTGGTGTTTTTATTCTGCTATTGTGTCAGTAAATCAATTAGTAAGAGACAAATCAGGCACCTTCTTTCCTCGAGGTCACTCCCGTTAACATTAGCAACAGGTTTGGTAGACAGAGTAGCGAAGTGCCCGCTCCTTGCTAAACCAGCGGCGCAGGCGGGAAGGGACGTTATTTTCCGTAGCCTTGCTCCAGATTGGCTCTTTGGTTGCTATGATATTCACGGTTGGAATTCCAAATATCAAACTCGGCTCTGAATTTGCCCCTATAACCGCTCTAGCCTCGATCAGTTTTATTTACAGCTGACTGCACCCCTGAATTGGATTGTCTTCTGTGTTGATATGTACGGCCTGTTTTTACTTAATTTACCCTTGTGTAAAATGACTGTGGGAATCATTTCCATAACAACATGTCCAGCTGTGTGCAGTATAGTTTAGAAAGGATCCAAACATGTGACTGTTCTTGTTACAGCTGCAGCTCCCCTCCGCTGCGGTGATGGAGGGACATGTATACTGGACCAGTCAAAACAACACAGACTTCGACTATCAGGCCAAAGGGGAACTCCGAGTCGAACGACAGCAGTGCCAAGTGTGTGCAAGACTCACTACGTTTACATGCACAGAGAACCCAGAGAACACTAAACAAACTAATTCAAATTGTCTTTGCCCAAAAACCTAGGGGCAAAGAGGCATTCAGGGGCATCTAGTAATTTAGCACTACAACTAAAACTTTGCAGTGATAATTGCCAATAAAAATGGTTATCATACACTTAATGTTACTCCGGCATCTTTTACTTTGACTTTCAAGGGCCCATATTACCGCTATGCCATTTTCTGATGTATGTTATAATGTAAAAACATACCTAGAGTTGTGTTTTGTGTTTGTGTTGTGTTGAGTTCTTCTCTCAAACAGAAAACACTCTGTTCCACCTTGCTATGTCATGTGGTAATACGGGAAGCACTCTGCTGTGTTTTTAAACTCCATTCACCTTCACTAGAATCATCTGGATAATTTCAGGCCTATAATTGCCAATCTCTACTGAATGAAAGGTAAAAGCTACCAAAACTACCAAATGAAACAAAACACAACTCCGGGTATGTTTTTGATGAGATAACAACATTATAAAATGGCTTAAGCCCAAAAGTGTCCATTTTGACTAATATATGAAAAATGGCATGTGTCAGTGCAAGGTGTAGGGACTGTATTTTGTCATCGCAGCTGATCTAAAATGAGTGAGCACACATCCAAACACACACATTTCTGGGTGTTTCTTACCACGTGCAGCTGAACGCCTCTCCTAGACTGCGCCTAATGTAAATCAGACTGTGCTGCTACATGCAGCAAGTATCCGAGTACCTACCGGCTTCTCCAGATGTGTTATTGGGGTCTTTGAGATACGAACCACAACACCTCATTCGTAGTTTCTGGGTTTACATGCATTTTGATAAATCGGTTTAAATTGAACGAGGTCTGTTATCCGGTTTCCTTGATGTGCATGTAAACGTAGTGATTATTGTGTCTTTTACATCACTTTCTTATATAATCATTTAGTTGCACTGTGGTGTTTCAGGTTATTCTTCAGCTCAATGGTACATCAAATCAAATTGGCGTATTTTCATCCCTGAGTCATCCCTTTAAGTCAAAGATCCCTAAATTACTGGAGGTGAGACTGTTTTTACACTTTACTCTCATATTGCTTTTGTATTTCAGCTGTTTTTGTGATTTGGATCCTCTCTAGGCCCGAGCCACAGCCGACATATGGACTGTCTCTGGAGGAGGCCGGACTTCTGTTCTTTTGAGGGCTGATGGTAAAGAGAAGCTGACAATGGACGCCCAAATGTTCCACTCTTTACAGAGAGCAGAGCGAGCAGTGGGTCTCAAGATGAATGTGCTCCAGAGTCTACTTCCAGTGACTAAGGAGCTGTTGTTCCATGTGGGTGCCAACATGTCTGCAGAAAGGTCTGTCAATCACACATGCATGTATAACCTCCATATCAAAGCCTGATGTTGTCTGATCTCAGAAGTTAAGCAGGGTTGGGCCTGGCTAGTACTTGGATGGGAGGCTGCTGGGAATGCCAGGTGCCACAGGGGGCGGCCTGTCTGACTAGGCCTGTCATGAGAAATACTTTATCAACTTGAATATATTCTAATTGGAACAATCATTTTTTGAGGGTCAGTATTTATCGTGGGGCTTTTTCCCAAGACGATATTTTTTCTGCAATATGGTAAGATCTGAGCTGTAGAAGGTTGGATTAACAACAAAAAATGCACAAATTCATTACTTAAATCTTGCATTCTGCTATTTAAATGTAAGAAATTGTTGAATATTGTTGAGCTGTATGAATAACATTTTTGTGAATTATTCTGCTTTATAGTTTGGTTTCAATATTGTCATTATCGTCTGTATTTACTTCAGCAATATATCGCCTTTCAAAATGTGTTACTGTGACAGGCCTAGCGGTGGCAAAAACTGTTGTTATGTCCTTAGGCAAGACATGTCCCCACCTTGCCTTATATGAATATGGTGTGTGTGGGTGTGTGTGTGTGTGTGTGTTGGTGAACGGATCGAACTCGATCTCATTTTTAAAAAAGCCAAATCCTTTTCTTTCTCGTTTTTGTGCATTTTATTATAAATCTAAATGAGATAGCTCTTTGAACAGCTCTTTTATATAAGCACATCCAAAAGATTTGGATTCCACGAAAGAGCCAAAAGTCCCATCACTAGCATCTGAATAACTGCTACTTAAACAAATGCATTATAATTATACATTATAAAATATTATGTTTGTTGTCTTTTTTCATGCATCTTTTTGTTAATTCGCTATTTGTTTTGTTCATTTCAGTGTTTACTTCTACGGCTCCCACAAACAAGGCCATCAGACTCTTCTCACTCATATCAAATATTCCTGTAAAAACGCTTCTGGAGCACAGACCGCAGTGTCCGGGGACATGCGCCACAACATGAGGAGTCTGCACTTTCTGCCCTCTGCTGTGGGGCTGTACGGGACAGTGGGAAGGACTGACAGCCTCCTGCACGGTAGCTTCTTTTCAAAATGCACTTTGAGTGAGACTCATACAAAACAGTATGCTAACCAAGATTTACTGTTAAAGGACCTATATTACACTGTTACCTCATCAAAAACAGACCTGGAGTTGTGTTTTGTTTCCTTCGCCCATGTTTGAATAACTCTTTATTACTGGTCTGTCTACATCTCCAAAGCTAAAAATGCTCTTTTCCACCTTGTGATGTCATGTAGTGGTAGTTTTTAAGTTAGCAGCTCCTTTTACCTTTTGCTCTGTAGAAATGTTCAATTCCAGGGCTGAAATCATCCAAATGATTCTAGTAAAGGTGTATGGAGTTTAAAAACACAGTGGAGCACTTTCTCTATTACCACATGACATCACAAGTGTTTTCTGTTTGAGTGAACTCAGCCTAAATATGCAGGGTTTGTTTGTTAAACATGTGTGTATGAAACAAAACACAACTCCATGAATGTATGTGATGAGGGAAACAAACACATGCATATGAAAGATTCATAGGATTTTGTAATTCTGACTTAATTTGACAGTGGGATACTACCTGCTAATATAAATAATAGTTTTACACAAATGAAGTAGCAGTTTGTGAAGAAAAGTGTTCACAATATAATACAATATATATATATATATATAATATATAACACTTTTCTTCAGTAACTTTAGCATGAAGATACTGAGTTTTGTAAGCCCTTTTGCAGGGGTTCTTATCACTATTGTTCTTTCAGGACTGCTGAGAGTGAAAATGTCAGATGCCCTGTATGGAGTGGAGCTTAGACACCAGAACAGTGCTCCAGAGGGGTTACACCAAAGAAGAGACACAAACCAGAGCGATGGCCGTGGCTGGCTCTGTGTTTGGTCTGGGCCACACAGTCTGTGTGTGAATGTGAGCCACAGTGTGACACAGCAGACGGGCCGAGTGTACGGGGTCCTGTCTCATAACTGTGAGAGGCTGAACATGTCAGGTAAACCATCCGAGCACAGGGACAGAAGAATACGCTTCATTACAAAGTGACTTGTATAATACAGTCTATAATGTGTCAGAGGTACGTAGTACTCAGTTACATTAACTTTGTACACTAAATTTTACTTTTCAGAGTCCTTTTCTAGCAGCGTACTTTTACTCCTACTTACTTAAATCATATTTTTATTGAAGTAACAGTACTCTTACTTGAGTAAAATTTGCGGTTCCTCTTCCCTCTGTGAGTGAGTGTAAAGTGACTTGAACTTTATGTGTTTTTGTGTTTCTATTTGTGTTTCTTGCAGCCCCTTCAAATATGATTTAGTTTGTCTTATTTTTGTGTCTGTTTGAAGTGACAAAATATGAAATAGTGCACAAAATCTGGTATTTTCAAATTATAAATCAAAATGGCCCTTTAAGTACTTACTTAAGTAGTATTTTTTCTAAATACTTTTTACTCATAATTGAGCAATTTCTTGGACCATTACTTTGTCTTTCTACTTGAATAATATTATTTTTGAAGTAGCAGTACCGTTACTCTTATTCAAGTAAAATTTTTGGCTACTCTACCTACCTCTGAATGTGTCTTATTCATCCATCATAACATCTATTCTCATTTGAAGGGGTCCCACCCAGCAGCAGTGTCAAAGTGCGCTTGACACAAGACAGTGATCAAATATCAGGTGTAGCAGAAGCCCAGTCTGGAGCTGAGCGTGTTAAAGTGGAGTTTAATGGAGGCACAGATAGTGAGCTTTGGGAGTTTGACACTAGACTAGAGCACCAAGTGACAGCTCTGCTCAAAAGAGGTGTTCCAGTCTCAGCCCGAGCCAGAGCACATTACAAGGTACAGTTTCACATTTGTACAGAAGTTATCGTAACACCCTTATAACATTCACTGTGTCTTTTCAGTTAGAGTCGGATGGATTGCACTCTGGGATGACTTTTACTGTGGATGAAAGAAAAGTTATTGACACCATTTTAAACATTGGCTCAAGGAACAGCACTGGTGTAGTAGCAGTGTCACTATGGCAACAGATCCAGCTGCTACAGGGTGTAGTACCTACAGCAGTACAGGTAAAAGCTCCATTTTAAACTTTATGTCTACATTTGGGTTTGTATTACACTAAATTGACTCTTTTGAGCTTTATGCTATGTTATAATGTCATTAAAGCCATACCTGGAGTTGCGTTTCATTTCTTTCACACGTGTTGAGTAAACCTGGTATGTTACTCTGTTCCACCTTGTGATGTCAGGAAGTGGTAGTTTTCAAGTTAACAGCTACCTTTTATTTTGGGAAATTCTAAAGATTGTAAATTCCATGGCTGAAATTATCGAAATTGTCATAACGCTCGGCACAAGGGGGGACCAAAGATACAGAACTCGGGGAAGGTTTACAGTATTTATTTACAAGGTGAAGAACAATCAAATGTGGAACAAGTGGTGAATCGGGAGCAGGGCGTGGGTCGTGGTCCAGGAGCAGGGTGTGGGAAACGGAGGCAGAGACAGGACAGATGTACCGGCAGAGTAGAACTGGGTCTGAGACAGGAAAGCAGAGCGGGTCCAGGGAACAGGAGCAGGGCGTGTGAAGCGGAGTCTGAGACAGGGCGGACTGTACCGGCAGAGTAGAGCTGGGTCTGAGGCATGGAGAGCGAACAGATCCAAGGAACAGGAGCAGGATCTAGTGGAGAGTGAAGTGTCCAATTTTAGCAGAATCAAAAACAATACGAGCAAAAAACAAGAGCTGACCCAAGCATGAATACCACTGAGGTATGCGGACGATCTGGCGCTGAGTGTTAGGTCCTGGCTCTTCTTATTCTCATCAGGTGCGGCTGATTAGAGATTTGCCCCAGGTGTGCACGGGAGGAGCCCAGCTCTCCGCCCCAGCTCCAGACTCAGACACGTGACCAGAAAGCAAAAATACACAAAATAAGCTAGAACAGAGCAGGATCATGACAGAAATGATTCCAGTGAAAGTGTATGGAGTTTAAAAAACACAGTGGAGCACTTCCTGTATTACCACATGACATCACAAGGTGGAACAGAGTGTTTTCTGTTTGAGAGAAAAACACACCATAAATATGGAGGGTTTGTGTGTTTAAACATTTGTTAATCAAAGCAAAACACAACTCCAGGTCTGTTTGTGATGAGGAAAAAAACATTATAAGATACATCAGAAAATAGTTTAATATGGGCCCTTTACAGTTACTTCTGCTAACATGTTAACTACCCCAAAAAAAGCAGACCATCCCTCTCTGCCCGACATTCTAGTATTAAAGAGGGGGCGTTTTACTTCTATGGGGTATTAACTGCTTAAACATAACATATTTAGACCTCCTTTTATTGTTTTGAAAATGCTATCCATCCATCCATCCATCCATTTTCTTCCGCTTATCCGGGGCCGGGTCGCGGGGGCAGCAGTCTAAGCAGGGACTCCCAGACTTCCCTCACCCCGGACACGTCCTCCAGCTCCTCCGGTGGGACCCCAAGGCGTTCCCAGGCCAGCCGAGAGACATAGTCCCTCCAGCGTGTCCTGGGTCTTCCCCGGGGCCTCCTCCCGGTGGGACATGCCCAGAACACCTCCCTAGGGAGGCGTCCAGGAGGCATCCTGAGCAGATGCCCGAGCCACCTCAGCTGGTTCCTCTCAACGTGTAGGAGCACCGGCTCTACTCCGAGCTCCTCACCCTATCCCTAAGGGTGCGCCCGGCCACTCTGCGGAGGAAGCCCATTTCAGCCGCTTGTATCCGCGATCTTGTCCTTTCGGTCATTACCCAAAGCTCATGACCATAGGTGAGGGTAGGAACGTAGATTGACCGGTAATCGAGAGCTTCGCCTTCCGGCTCAGCTCCTTCTTTACCACAACGGACCGATACAGCGACCGCATCACTGCAGACGCTGCACCGATCCGCCTGTCAATCTCACGCTCCATCCTTCCCTCACTCGTGAACAAGAACCCCGAGATACTTGAACTCCTCCACTTGGGGCAGGGACTCACCAACCACCCGGAGAGAGCAAACCACCTTTTTCCGGTCGAGAACCATGGCCTCGGATTTGGAGGAGCTGACTTCTCATCCCAACCGCTTCACACTCGGCTGCAAACCGCCCCAGTGCCTGCTTGCAGGTCCTGGCTCGAAGAAGCCATCAGGACAACATCATCCGCAAACAGCAGAGATGAAATCCTGTGGTTCCCAAACCAGGCCCCCTCCGGCCCCTGACTGCGCCTAGAAATTCTGTCCATAAATATAATGAACAGAACCGGTGACAAAGGGCAGCCCTGGCGGAGTCCAACATGGCCACTGGGAACAGGTCTGACTTACTGCCGGCAATGCGAACAACAGTTCCTGCTCCGGTCATACAGGGACCGGAACAGCCCTTAGCAAAGAGCCCCGGACCCCATACTCCCAGAGCACCCCCCAAAGGACACCACGAGGGACACGGTCGAATGCCTTCTCCAGATCCACAAAACACATGCTGGACTGGTTGGGCATGCTCCCATGAGCCCTCGAGGACCCGATGGAGAGTATAGAAGCTGGTCCAGTGTTCCACGACCAGGACGAAAACCACACTGCTCCTCCTGAATCCGAGGTTCGACTATCGGTCGGATTCTTCCTCTCCAGCACCCTGGAATAGACCTTACCGGGAAGGCTGAGGAGTGTGATTCCCCTGTAATTGGAACACACCCTCCGGTCCCCCTTCTTATACAGAGGGACCACCACCCCGGTCTGCCATTCCACAGGTACTGTCCCCAACCGCCACGCGATGTTGCAGAGACGTGTCAGCCAAGACAGTCCCACAACATCCAGAGACTTGAGGTACTCAGGGCGGATCTCGTCCACCCCCGGAGCCTTGCCACCGAGGAGCTTGCCAACCACCTCAGTGACTTCAGCCAGGGTGATGGACGAGTCCGCCTCTGGGTCCCCAGTTTCTGCTTCCTCCTCGGAAGACGTGACAGTGGGATTGAGGAGATCCTCAAAGTATTCCTTCCACCGCCCGACAACATCCCCAGTCGAGGTCAGCAGCTCTCCACCCGCACTGTAAACAGTGTTGGTGAAGCACTGCTTTCCCCTCCTGAGGCGTCGGACAGTTTGCCAGAATCTCTTTGAGGCCGTCCGATAGTCCTCCTCCATGGCCTCCCCGAACTCCTCCCAACCCGAGTTTTTGCCTCTGCGACTGCCCGAGCCGCGGCACGCTTGGCCCGTCGGTACTCATCAGCTGCCTCAGGAGTCCCACGAGCCAACAAGGCTCGATAGGACTCCTTCTTCAGCTTGACGGCATCCCTTACTTCCGGTGTCCACCACCGGGTTCGGGGATTGCCGCCGCGACAAGCACCACAGACCTTACGACCACAGCTACGAGCAGCCGCATCGACAATAGAGGTGGAGAACATGGCCCACTCGGAGTCCATGTCTCCAACCTCCCCCGGAATCAGGGAGAAGCTCTCCCGGAGGTGGGAGTTGAAGACCCCCCTGACAGAGGGCTCCGCCAGACGTTCCCAGCAGACCCTCACAATGCGCTTGGGTCTGCCAGGTCTGTCCGGCTTCCTCCTCCGCCAGCGGATCCAACTCACCACCAGGTGGTGATCAGTTGACAGCTCAGCCCCTCTCTTCACCCGAGTGTCCAAGACACGCGGTCGGAGGTCAGATGACACGACAACAAAGTCGAT
Source organism: Periophthalmus magnuspinnatus (assembly GCF_009829125.3). Classification (NCBI taxonomy): domain Eukaryota; kingdom Metazoa; phylum Chordata; class Actinopteri; order Gobiiformes; family Gobiidae; genus Periophthalmus; species Periophthalmus magnuspinnatus. The sequence goes on from NC_047141.1 coordinate 5,303,535, forward strand.
CATCGACCTCCGACCTAGAGTGTCCTGGTGCCATGTGCACCGATGGACACCCTTGTGCTCGAACATGGTGTTTGTTATGGACAAGCTGTGACTAGCACAGAAGTCCAATAACAAAACACCGCTCGGGTTCAGATCGGGGAGGCCGTTCCTCCCAATCACGCCCCTCCAAGCGTCACTGTCGTTACCCACATGGGCGTTGAAGTCCCCCAGGAGAACAACGGAGTCCCCGGTTGGTGCACTGTCTAGTACCCCTCCCAGGGACTCCAAGAAGGCCGGGTACTCTGCACTGCTGTTTGGCCCGTAGGCCGACACAACAGTGAGAGACCTGTCCCCGACCCGAAGGCGCAGGGACGCGACCCTCTCGTTCACCGGAGTGAACCCCAACACGCAGCGGCTGAGCTGTGGGGCAATGAGCAAGCCCACACCAGCTCGCCGCCGCTCCCCGCGGGCAACGCCAGAGAAATGGAGAGTCCAACCCCTCTCAAGAAGTTGGGTTCCAGAGCCCAGGCTGTGCGTGGAGGTGAGGCCGACTATATCTAGCCGGTAACGCTCAACCTCCCGCACAAGCTCAGGCTCCTTCCCCCCCAGCGAGGTGACATTCCATGTCCCCAGAGCTAGTCTCCATGTCCGGAGATCCGGTCGTCAAGGTCCCCGCCTTCGACTGCTACCCGGATCTCTCCGCACCCGCCCCTCATGGCTCCTCCCGCAGGTGGTGGGTCCACGGGAGGACGGCCCCACGTCGTTTCTTCGGGCTGGGCCCGACCGGGCCCCGTGGGGAAAGGCCCGGCCACCAGGCGCTCGCTGCCGAGCACCCACCCCAGGCCTGGCTCCAGGGTGGGGCCCCGGTAACGCCAGTCCGGGCGACGTAACTGGCCTTGATCTTTTTCCTTTCATGTGGGGTGAAAATGCTATATTCACCAAAAACAACATATTAACATATTTGATATGTTTCACTTTTGGTTTTGACGCTTTTGAGTCCCCCCTCCCTTTGCTCCCCGAGCTAAGTCACTCCCCTTCAAAGCAATAACATAACACAATCGCTGTGAATCCCACTAATGAATGGTTCGGTAGAAAGCTAAAAAACAAAGTTTTACATAATACTTATATTAAGCTTTTTCCTGGTATGTAAAGAATAGTTCTGTTTCTGGACACCAGTAGGGGGCTGTACAAGGAGTAAGTGATTAGCTGGTGAACAACTGCATGGTCTCTTGTATTTTTTGTTTTGTTTTGACAGATGAACTGCACAGGGGACGTCTCTGCTGACCGCCTCTCTGTCCAGTGCTATGGAGATGTGGGTGGTCTTCTAGAGGTAGGAGTCTTTCGCTCCTATAGAACTCTAGTGGACCTATGGTAGACCTACAGTTCACTTGTAGTAGACCTGAAATAGACCTGTAGTTGACTTATAGTAGACCTGTAATAGACCCATAGTCGAATTATATTAAACTTATAATCGACCTGTAGTAGACATCTAGTTGACCTATGGTTGACCTGTAGTTGACCTCCACATATGTATTTTTGAATAATGCCAGCATCCATCCATCTTGCTTGACAGACCTCCCTTCCTGCCTCTGGCTCTGGGAGTTCTGCTGTGGGCTCTCTCAGTATGTGCCTCCAGTGGCAGCCCACTGTGCGGTTCAGGGCCTCGGTGCAGCAGTCTTTGGACCTCCTGCAGGCTCTGGGGCTTCCTGCTCATGTACAGGTCACGCTTAACCCCTCTCCTCCTGAGACCCCCGGGCTGGAGGTGGGACTGGAGCTGGGAGACTGTCACTTCAAAGGACAGCTAGGGAAGACTGTGGATCAGTACACAGCCAATGCTTCCAGTTATTGTCCAGCTCTGCAGGTAAGTGTGCTACAAGTGCCCTAGCCCTAATGCTACATAAACAGCAGTTAGCTGGCATCCACCTCTTCTGCAGACAGTACAGTTAATTTATTTTGACCTCAAGAGCTACTTATACAGTACATACGGGGCAAGGCACTGGGGCATGTATTACTCAAATACATAAAAATAAATCAAGTACAGGGCCTTTATCTTAAAATGCTGAAATATTCCAATGCAATAAACCATAGTTTTAACTTGATCTTAATTATTATAAAATGTTAACTTTTAATTGGAACTTTTTAATTAGCTTGAAATGGGACTATCAGACAAAAATGTGTGGTTGACAAAATGTTCTATTTAAAAGTACAGTATGTAACTTTCTGGAGCTGGCACATCACCTGCATGATTCCATGGAAATATAAAGTTAAAACCATATTTCGGAACATTCTCCATGCAGAACTCTTCTTCACAGTCACTCCTTGTCCCAGCTTTTATCATTCGTATAACCCTCATGTTGTTGACTGCAGGACAGCTCGGTGCCTGTGTCACTGGTGGTTAGTGCTGGTCTCCGATGGGACGCCCCATTTGGGCTGATCCTCTCCTCTGCTCTGAGCGCAGACGAGCAGGCCCTCAGTATGGTCCTGCACCGGTCCTGTTCCCCTCCCCACGCATCTGCCTCTCTCTCTCACTCTTTCACTGAGCTCAGGAGGAGAGGAGTGCCCCAGGACCTCACTGTACAGGCTACCGCTCCCTGGGGCCCCCACCATCCAGGGGCCCTGCTCATCCAAGCAGGGCCATGTCACTTCAAAGCCAACAGGGTCCAACAGGACAGTGAGAAGAGCCAGATCTGGGCTGTGCAGTCAGACTGTCCACTGACAAAGGTGGGCCAAATGCATGCGCTGTCATGGAATTTTGTAGCTAAGGAAAAATAGTATAACTCTAAAATCCTCAGAGTATCTAGCCTTTTCTTTGTCGACAGCGTTGCTAAGGCAAGTTTATTTGTATCGCACAACTGGTACATAAAGTGATTCAAAGTGCTTTACAGAATAAGAAAGTATTAAAATCACAAGACAACAAATCAAAACATATATAATCCCAAATAATCATCATCAAATAAGAGAAGAGAAGAGTGCAGAATAAAAATATTTCAGTCATATGCACAGCTAAACAGAACTGTTTTGAGCCTGGATTTAAACATTGTCAAAGTAGAGGTCTGTCTCACATCTTCAAGAAGACTGTTCCAGGTTTTAGCTGCATAAAAATGAAACACTGATTCTCCATGTTTAGTCCTGACTCTGGGCACCGGCAGGAGGCCAGTCCCTGAAGTCCTCAGAGGTTCATATTGCACTAACATGTGCGAGATGTACTTTGTAAACCCTTGGCCTTTTCTCAGTGAAGTTCATGATGAAGTCTAAAATGGTTTTCACTTCACAGTTGTGCTGCGTCAGGGTCAAGAAATACCAAAAGTGCAAACCAGGGATCAAAGCAAAGGGCAGCTAGTTTTAATACTTTTTAATCTTAAACAAGTTTGAAGTTATTTTTCGTTTAATCTTTGCTACATTCCATATGTGTCCATTCATAGTTTTGATGCTTCAGTGAGAATCTACAATGTAAATAGTCATAGAAATAAAGAAGAAACAGAAATGAAAAAGTGTGTCCAAGCTTTGACTAGTCATGTACATTTGACAGATTTGACTGTGTCTTAGGTTGTAAGTTGGTTCTGTGCTTGTGGGTCCTCTCTCCAGGCTCACATAAACGGGTCCGTGGTGCTGGATCAGGGGCTCTGGACAGTGTTCATGGAGGCCGGTCTGGATGGAAAACAAGGTTTCCTGAGGATCACTGCACGGGCCCGGCCTGACCTGCTCTTTGAGAGTGAGCTCAGCCATAACCTGCCAGGCTTAGGCCCGGTCCCAGAGCGCTGCAGCCTGCAAGTGAACACTCAGACCGAGACACAGCCCTACAGTGCAGATGTAGTGCTTCACATGGACCACTGCGCTGTGAGGGCCAGAGCAGAGGCACAACACGGCCTACACGGGGAGCTGCTCTACCACCACAACTGCACACTCCTACAGGTACAGAGCAGTATCTCTAGAGGTTATGAAGGTGACATCAAAACAGGCTATTTTTTTTAGAATGAGTGTCAATGATGAGAAATGGGCTTTTCTGTGAAAGCTGTCTAAAATAAAAGTCTACAACTCTGATAAATATTTAGTTTGTACCTGACTCTAAAAATAAGTCAAAACATGTTTAATCAGATTAGGTTTAAGATAAATTCGTTGTCTACAATTTTATTTAAAGACCAAAAACTCCAAAAGCCACTTGGTGCTAATTCACCACTGCTAATATGGCGTCCCTGTCAAATGTGGTCACATGGGTCAGGAGCTCTATAGAGACACTACTGTCAGTTTCCATTTTTCCTTATAAAGCCAACTTGAGTAGCATCTTTGAGTGTTTAGAAAAGGGCTATATAAATAAAATGTATTATTATGAGTTAAAAATGGCTCCATGGACCAAAAAATTGGTCAAAAAATCAGTTCTGCCTCAGTGCCACTCTCAAATAAAATGATGTCACTACATAACCTCTATTATTACATGAAATACAAAATGAACTTACACAACTGTCCTGGGTGTAGACATGGGGGAGTCCTCACAACGTGCGTGCATCTGGCTCTCTGCTCATGTCCTCAGCTCTGAGCAGGTCCCAGGTGACCATGAGTGTGGACGACAGGGAACTGCACACGTCACTGTCTCTCACTAATACAGAGGTACGCAGGTGATGTGTCCAAGTTTAACTCTGTGGACAGTAGAATCCTCATGAACCAAATGATTTTCCCTCAGAGCAAAAAGGAAGTGACTCTTCTTCTGCACCACTCTTTGTCCTTTCTGAAGAAGCTTGGTCTTCCACAAAATGCCTCAGTCAAAATGCATTGTGGGAGTCCTGGAAATGGTTCCTTCAGTTATGTTTTAGAGAGCAGAGTGGGACCACAGGAGGTATGGTGTCTATAATGTCTTCTGTTTTAATGTAATAATTTAATTTACAGAGATGGGTAGTATACAGCTACATTTGCGTTTTTAAAGAAATTGTACTTTTCCGAGTCCTTCTCTACTAGCATAATTTTACTTCTACTTGAGTAATGTATTTATTGAAATAACAGTACTCTTACTTGAGTAAAAGTTGTAGTTTCTCTTCCCACTGTGAGTAAATCTAAAGTGACTTGAGCTTTATGTCGACAATATGAAACATTTGTGTTTCTTGCAGCTCCTTCAGATATGATTTAGTTTGGCTCATTTTTGTGTCTGTTTGAAAATACCAGATTTTGTGCATTATTTCATGTTTTGTCCTTTAAATTGCATTAATTTTAAATTATAAAGCAGATGGCACGTTTCAACAGTTACCCTTTAAGTGGCTCTTACATGTAGTAGTTGTTTTCCCAAATATATTAACTTTATGGACCACTACTTTGTACTTCTACTTGAGTAACATTACTTTTACTTGAGTACAGTTTTGGCTACTCTACCCACCTCTGTTAAAGTGTTGTCTCTGTGTGTCAGCTGCACCAGGAGCTGATGCTGTTCAGACAGTCTGAGACAGTGCGAATGCAGAGCCACTGCACACACAGAGTGGACGCTCTGAGGACACACGGGGTCCCTGTAAACACCAGCATACAGGTGAGACTGAGGGACAGGACCGAGATAGGAAAACAGAAGGGAGGGGTAGGGATAAAGAGGGACAGAGAGGGGACAGAGAGGGATCAGAGAGGGACAGAGAGGGGGCAGAGAGGAACAGGGGATAGAGAGGGGACAGGGAACAGGGAGCGGACAGATGGAAGGTCAGTGGCGAGATGACAGGAGACAGGGGAGGGGACAGAGAGGAGACAGGGGAGGGGACAGAGGGGACAGGGGACAGAGAGGGGACAGGGAGGAGACAGGGCTCCTGAGACTGACCCAGACTGTGTGTGCAGGTGGAGCTCAGGTCTGGTGAGGATAAGGCCCTGATGGTGCAGTCCTGGTTTGACCATAAACCCAGTGGAGTAAAGTTGCAGATGAAACGTCTGCATCTGGTTAGAGAGCTTAAAGGCTCTGTGTGGCACAGCTTGTCCGGGTTACAGCACAGAGGAGTGTCCCGCAGCATACAGGTACAGAGGAGTCCGCATGTTCTTCTAGTCCTGTTGTTTCTGCTGCTTAGAGACATGATGTTTCTCCTGACAGGGCCTGCTCCGCATCCGTGGACCCTTCCCAGAGCTGCAGGCCACAGCTCAGCTCACTGTGGAAGGGCTCAGAGTGCTCTCCTCTGGCCTCAATGTGAGTGCAGCCTCTGGACATGTCTCTGTCCTTGTGTCCTATGTCCCTCCAGCATCTAACCAATCAGCACAGTCCAGGCTCCAGGCTGCCGTGGCAATGCACTTCAAAGGTCTGTCCATCATCTGTGCCCTTAATCACACATGTACACTACCAGTCAAAAGTGGACAAGTTCTTCATGTATTTTTCTTCTTTATTTCTATGATTATTTACACTGTAGATTCTCATTAAAGCATCAGAATATGAATGACACATGTGGAATATGAACTGTATATAACTCCAAACTTAAAAATAATATTTACCCTTTTCTTTGGTTACTGGTTTGCACTTTTGGCATCTTTTGATCTGACTTGGCACAGCTGTGAAGTGAAAACTATTTTAAGAGGCTTCATCATTAAGCTCATAGAGACAAAGCTAAGGATTTGCAGTAGTGTCAGCAAAGGATGGATAGTTTGAGGATTTGAACAAAAAATATTTTTAGTTGGGTGTTTGATCTTTTTTTTTTTTTTTTCAACATAATACCATATATCATGCTTCATATATTTGATGTCTTCTGTGTATATATCATGTATAAAGTAGTAAACATGAATAAAAACAGAGTGGTGTGTCCACACTTTTGACTGCTAGTATATGTTCTAATAGTGTAATATCCATGCTGTGAACAGGGCCTGTGTGCAGTGCCTCTGTGGATGTGCTCTCTCCTCACTGGAGGACACTGCTAATGGGGGATGTGGGAGGATGGGGTGGGACCAGAGGATCTAGAGAGGCCCGTGTCACTTTGAGGCATAACGTCCACAGCCGGAGCAGCCCCATCTTCCAGGTGAGCACTCTGCCTGTTAGGTGAGCACTCTGCCTGTCAGGTGAGCACTCTGCCTGTCAGGTAAGCACTCTGCCTGTCAGGCCTGAGTACCTGCTTGTCACATATAATCACATTGTGAGTCCTCTGTGGTGCTGGGCAGGTGGAGGTGTGGGGGAGACACACAGAGTCCCAGCTGCGCTGCTCCATGGTTCTGAACACTGAAGTCGCCTCCTCTGTGGCTGTGATCCTCCAGGGGCACCATCTCCCGCACAGGTGATCCAACTAAAACACACACACAGTCTAACTATGGGTACTATGAGCCAGTTGTTTTGCTTCACATTTAGACTCTCAAAGTTGTATTAAGAGTGATTTGTGCAAGTTAAATTTTTTATTTTCAAGACGCCATTTTGCCAATCAAGTCCCGTTTTCCCTATCCCTGATATACACCCACTTTTCTGTACTCCATTCACCAATTATTATTTTTTTCATTAATCGTGATACACAGGATGACGCAGCGTCACGTTGTCGTTTTGGTAAAAATGGTATAAATGAAAAAAAAAAAAATCCGCTAGTGTGACGTGCAGCTATCCTTTGAAGGTATCGACAGCTTCACGGCTCTTTGTTGTGATGACATTTACAGTGAGGTCAGCTCCCATTGGGAAGGACATGTTTCTTTTATTCATTTTAGATTAATTTTATTTTTATTTTATTTATTGTGATTTTAAATGTGAAAATTATAACATAATGATCCACCGGTGTTATAGATTATAACCATGGCTCTATAATAAGAACTGGATAAAACACTCCTCTTTCCCGGGGCTAGACCGACTAATGTCCAGGTATTGCAGCTTTCAGAGGCTTTGGCCCAGAAATAATTTTCCCATAGAGCACAACGCATTTTTTAGGAATTCAAACTGTCTATGTTCAGCTGACAGGGCATCCACAGCTTTCACAAAAGTCGGATGTTTCTCTATTTTCACTACACAAACATTTAAAAATGGTAAATCCTCAAAGTGCCTAAAAGTTTGGGCCCATGTTCCAATGAGCACAGGCCTTTGAAAACAATACAACTTCCTTCCAGATTTGATTATATTTCCATGATTACAAGTATAGAGCAGACACAAGCACAGTATGTCTTCTTTTAAGAAACAGTCTTGTTATGACTTTATAGACCTGTAGCATTTCCTGAACATTGCTGAGGCTTCCTCGTGCTCACTCATCACCTCTCTGTACAGTAAAGACCTGGTGCTCAAAGTCATCCAGAAGATCCCTAGGATGCTCATGTACCTGCCATCTCAGCTCAGTGTCCGAACACAGGTAGAGTCTCACACTGTCATGTACTGCATGTGTATATTGTAAGAGCAGGGGTGTCCAAACTATGGCCCTGTAGCAAAAAGCGGATCCAACTCACCACCAGGTGGTGATCGGTTGACAGCTCTGCCGACGTAGCTGGCCTTGATTTTTCTCTTTTCATAAGGGGCTTCTGAACCGTTTTTAGTCTGTCCCGTCTCCCTGGACCTGTTTGCCATGGGTGACCCTACCAGGGGCATGAAGCCCCCGACAACATAGCTCCCAGGATCATTCGGGCACTCAAACCCCTCCACCACGTTAAGGTGGCGGTTCGGGGAGGGGCTTTTCTATTCCCATGTGTCCTTATATCTGTGTAATCCCTTAGTGTCCAGGTAGGTTCCATAGTGGTCCATGGGTGGATACTAGTCTACGTGTCTTATACTTGTTCTGATCCAGCTCAAAATCATTGTAAAGCTATTGAGGAAAGGTTCCTTTCTGTCCTGTGAATGTGACTTTTTACTATCAATACCTGCTCAAATTAGTGTTTGATTTTCAACCCTAATGTTCTGTGTAGTTGAATCAGTCCCGGTCCAGTGTGTCCAGTGTATTGGAGGTGCTCTCGGGTCGGAGGCGCCTCTGGACCTTTGGAGAACTGTCAGCCTTTGGGAGTGGCTACAGACAGACTGTGGAGCTCCAACACTCTTTTCTACAGGTACTCACTCAGTACTCGTCATCTATTCTAACTGTTATAGAAGACATACGGTGCTTGTGTCTACTCCATAATCTATGACATCCATGGATCGTTATGTCATAATTTGGACATTTTAACACGCATATTTATCTGAAACGACTTCATAAGAAAAACAAATCCGCTGGGAGCTGACGTCAGTAAACCTCCTCACAACAAAGCACCACATGCTGTCGGCCCCTTCTATGGAATGCTGCTATCACACTAGAGCAACAGATTTCTTTTCAGTTGTACCACAATGATTAAATGATGATGCCCACTGCGATGTATGACAGATTAAGAAAAAAAAATTGCAGTATGAAGTATGTACAGAGCAGTGGACGTTTGGTGGTAGTGGTGAAAATGGGGGTTGAGTATGGCATCTTACAAATAAGCGAGTAAAGATTACTCAAATATGCACAAATCACTCCAAATTCAACCACAGTGTCAGTGAGAAGGAAACCGTTATAACATGGTTTAAATCTCTGAAAAGTAAATTTTGTGTTCCAGTTCAAACCGCTTCCAAGGACAGTCAGAATGCGAACAGTGTATGAAAGGAGAGACTGGAGCTACCGTGTTGAGCATGATGCATTGTGGGGTACTCAGGAGCTCTCCCTCAATGGGCTTCTCTCTGCTCCTCCAGCGCTGGACCTGGGAAACCACACAGTGCAAGGTAAATCAGTCAATCAAACTGTATTTGTCCCTGATGGGCAGTTTAAGCACATTTAGCAGCAAAATACAATAATAATGGAAAAGCAAATGTCAGTTCAACGAGTAGAGTCATCAGCTCCAGAATCAGATTAAGGAGGGTTCCAACCCTCAGGACAAAGGTGTCCCCCATCTGGTGTCCCTCATCTGGCTAGCATAGCTGCCTCCTAGCATGGTTGCCATGGATACAAACAAAGTGTTCAAATCACACAATCCAGTAGTCCTTAACTTCTGTAGGGTAAAGACAGCAGCCCCTCCCTAGACCCTCACACAGGACCTAAGCTAAAGCCTCTTACTGTTGTGCTCACACAGTTCACATCAGCTCTGCTCCTCGGAGGACCAGCCTGGATGTGACGTTGGAGCGTTTTCCTGAGGGACGGATGGACAGCATCTCCTTGGATTGGACCAGACATGGACAATTCGAACAGGTCTGAAACACTGGGAAACCGTTTTGTGGCTCAGCATTAAAGCCAGCACATATATACAGCTGAGTGTCTCTTAGTTCTCTCCTCTATTTCTGCTGAACTTAAAAATACTTTTCTGGACTAGTGTTAAAGTGAAATGAACTTTTTGCTGCTAAAGTGTGTATATGGAGTTTTAATAGCATACGTAGTATATATAATGGCATATCAATAGTGTACTGTTCCTAATCATGGCCGGTGGCCACTCCAAAATCCAGTACTATATGACATCACACAGGACTGCCGTGATATTAGTCAGGTGTTTCTGATTACAAACACCTGGCTGCGAGGGCAGAGTTTGAAGTGTGGTTACCTGTTAAATCAATCACACTGTTCCTTATCTCGCTTAGCCCTGCCTCTCCTCCCCCCTCACTCTCCCCTTTAGTCCTCCAAGTACTACCTAGTTTAGCTGCTCTTCGAAATGTGGCTCTGGGCAGAGTTAGGTAGTCCTACATTAAAGATATATGATGGAACTTTCTGGAGGTGATGGTGATGGAAAGTTAAAACCACACTTTGTAATATTCTCCATAGAGACAGATATGTTTTTGTGCCATACAGTTTAAGATTATAGGTAAAGAAACTAGCAGGAAGAAGCCCTCCTCTAAGCCAATCAGGAGTGAGGTTTGTGGAGATGCAAGTCTACTTGGAGTAAAGACATATGTGTTTATATATTTTTCAGTGCTATAAAAACATCTATTTTTTGGCTAAAGTGTTACATACTGTGGCTTTAAATAGTTGTGTTTCATGTTTCTTTGTTTCAGGTGCGGGTGCTGAGTTTGTGGAGTAGGTCGGAGGAGATGAATGAGACCAGGCTTGAGCTAAAGCAGCCATTTTCACCCAAACTTCGCCGTGTCTCTTTGTCCTCTTTGTCTCAGAGCTTAGAGAGAGAGCAGCGCCACAGCCAGCAGGTCAGACCCATGCTCATGTTTCTGTGAATGTGTTCTGGTTGGAAACAGGCAGAATGGCAGAAGGACTGAAATTGTGCAAATCTTAAAGCGGGGGTATTATACAAGATCAACTTTTTTGAGCTTTCTACCGTGTTATAATGTTGTTCCCTCATCAAAAATGTGCCTGAAGAAGTTTCAGATGTCATCCATGCATGAGTAAATTAGCAATCTCTCCTGGGCCCTATTCGAACCCTCCTTATGGTTAGTTTTAAGATTTGTCCAGTGCTCCGCCCACAAGCCTATGTCACCCCTGCTCCCACACGACAATTCTCCATAATTAAACAAAAACATGATACAAAATTCTACACAGCAACTTGACAAACTCGATGAGATATGCAGTAGTTTCATTAGCAGGATACACACTGTAATGTGATAGCTCTCTGAAGGGGGAGTAACTTAGCGCAAGGAGCAAAGGGAGGGAAGCTATCTGGAGGAGTAAAGGGAGGAGTGAGGGAGGAGGAGAGTCTGGGGGTATAAAGAACAGTGTGATCGGTCCACCCAGTATCCATACTCTGCCCCTGCAGTTAGGTGTTTGTAATCAGAAACACCTGGCTGTAATCAGGGCAGTCTTTTGTTATGTCATCAACTACTTCAAATTGCAGAGGCCACTGAAAGCAGCATGTAATTGTGAAGGAAGTGATTGCAGACCAGGTAGAGAGTTGAAAGAAGTTTATCTGATCAGATGAATGAAGTCACAGACAGCAGGCACATGTGTTAGATTTCAAGGGAGTTTTTCCAGTACTATCTATAGAAGGCTGGTCCTATAAAGACTTAACTCATTTTACATACTGTCCATATAAGGTCATACATAGATATGCAGTTAGCTGTTTACAGTAAGGTAGAATACTTCACTAAAAGATTTTTGCAGTCACTGAAAAGATGTATTACAAGGCCTCTTGTCAACCTGAAGATGAAGAGCTGTGTCATGTGACCAGAGTAGCAGGTTTCAGTGTAGACGTTGAAATAAGTATATGTCACATTCTTATTGAGAAACAAGTTTATCTCAATGTTTTGTAGCACACAGTATTCAACACAAAGTTTAAGAATAAAACAAATAAAACAAAAATCTGACTTTCACAGCACAAACTTAAAATTAGGCTTTTTCTGACCTGAAAGCTACAAAAGAACCTTGTTTGTGCTTAAGTTGCAAAAACAGCTCTGCAGATTACTCTACAGACATACAGATGTATTATTGTGACTGACTGTTGCAGATGCTGTTATTATGGGATGGCTCAGTCAATGTGTCTCTGGACCTTCACAGACAGTTGCAGCACAATTCCAGCAGGGGGCAGGCGTGTGCAGTTTTCTCCTCACAGGTGGGTCAGATCCCTTGGTCGGATTTGGATCTGTTGTTTATGGTCATACACTGTTTTATGTTATGGGTCTATGGTTCTGTAGGCATTTCCATCTCCTGTCAAAGGCTGTGTGTCTGCAGCTCAAGAGGGCCACTCATATTCTCAGAATGCAGAGTTACGATGGGACAACAGGAGCGTGAAGCAAGCCATCAAGTATCAGGTAAGGCAAAGCTTAAATGTATTGAAATGAAATGAAAAAACTCCTGTATTCAAGATGCTCCGGTCTACCCCCGTTTTCACCTCCACCGTACAAGCCCACTGTGACATACACACTTCCTTCTCCAAGTGTATTTTTTTAATCAGTGATACGTGTAGGATTCGGTAGCGTTATCTAGTAATTTTAGCACAAATGTTAAAATATTTGCTGCGTGCTAGTGTGATGTACAGCGAGGGGGACTGACAGTATGCTGTGCTTTGTAGTAATGGGGCAGACAGGAATTAACTCCCATTGGGCTCTGGAATTTTCAGACCCAGAGGTCAGAGGTCTTATTTCTTCTATTAAGTCATTTTAGATTAATATTGTGATTTAAAATATGCTATATAATATGATGATCCACGGATGTCATAGATTATAACTACAGAGCAGACACAAGCACAATATTTCTTTTTAATTGGAAAGCATCTGATACTACTTTCCCTTTAACTCTGGCCAACTGTTTGCAGAGGTGGGTAGTACTACTTTACTTGAGTAACTTTTTAAATAAATTCTGGTTTTCAGAGTACTTTTCTACTACTTCTTTTGTAATATATACATTGAAGTAACAGTACTCTTACATGAGTAAATGTGACTCTTCCCACTGTGAGTAAGTCTACAAGTTTTATGTTGACAATATGAAATGATTTGCTCCTTCAGATATGGTTTAGTTTGTCTCATTTTTGTGTCCATATTTTGTGCAGAATTTAATGTATAAATCAGATTTTACTTCTCAACAGTTGCTCTTAGTTACACTTACTTGAGTAGTTGTTTTCCCAAATACTTTTTTACTTGTACTTGAGTAATTTCTTGGACCAGTACTTCGTACTTCTACTTGAGTAATATTATTTTGAAGTAATGTTACTCAGCTCTGACTGTCTCACTCACTCATCTGCCTCTTGCTCTGTGGTTTGCAGAGAGGAGACAGAGGAGAGCACAGTCTGCAGGTGAACGTGTGGCTGGAGCGTGTCTCTCCTCCTCCCTGCTCGTCTCACTCTCTTCTGGCCAAAATACAAACCAACCTCAGGGATAGACTGGACCACACTGTGTCCCTGAGCATCTGTCCTTCTCAACCTGTGAGTCAAAGCTGCTATTCTCATGACTACAGTATAACACAGGTCCAAATGCACTTCACATGCATAACTAAAACAAAAAAATATGTTTTAAATTAAAGGTAATAGAAGTAATAGATAGCTTAATAGAAAATGGCCAGATTTGTGCTGCTACCACATATAGACATTATAATGTTGATTTATTCTTAATTACAAAAACATTGGACATGAGGCCAAGTTGTTTGTTATAATTTGATGTTTTTTTCTCAAGACGATTATATAATCAGAAAGCAGAATGAGCCCCACGCATCTCATTTGAGTTGCCAGTTTCAATGCTAAAATCCAATTGGTTTGAACCTAAAATGCCTCTCTCTGATCTGAATGGTCACTACCTAAACCCCAGCACCTGCAGCCAATTATGAATCAGTGCTAGTGCAGCCTCTGCAGCTCAGTGAGTGAATTCTGGAATTTCTGAGCTTTCACATGAGGCCTGTCCATAAACTGAGAATGAGACAAACTTGGATGTGTGATGTGTGTGATCTGTTTGATGTGTGTGGTCTGTGTGATTTGTGTGACCTGTGTGATCTGGGTGGTCTGTGTAATGTGTAATGTGTGTGATCTTTGTGCAGGGTGTGTCGTGGTCGGGCACACACAGAGTCAGGTCAGGAGAGGAGCTTTTCTTTACTCAGTCCCGTTTGTCACTGACACAGCGCCCCCTTCAGTGCAGTGTCACCATAGCCCTCACCAACTCCTCGTCTGCTAACAGAAGCAACATCTCGCTCTTCTCAGAGGTAAACAAAACTCATTTATATGAAATTTGTTAGTCATTCGAGGCGCATGAGGTCATTCTGTTAGGTAGCCTAAAGCAATATAAAGTGTACCATTGAAAGGGCCTATATTGCACTATTTTTGATCTATGTTATAATGGTGTTTCCTCATCACAAACAGACCTACAGTTATGTTTTGTTTCATTCACACGTTTAACACACAAACCCTGCATATTCAGGCTGTTCTCTCAAAATGGAAAACACTGTTCCTGTATTACCACATGACATCAAAAGGTGGACGAGTGTGGAAGTGCTTCACTGTGTTTTTAAACTCCACACACCTTCACTAAAATCATTTTGATCATTTTAGTTAGTCAAACTTTGACGTTAGAGCTCTTGTTTTAGCCTCATCGAAACTGCTGCATTTCTTGACCAGCAGATGTTAGAGACTTTCTACTGACAATCTCATGTGAATGAAACAAAAAAAATCTAAAATTAAAGCCGCAAGCGGCGATGATGGCCCTCGCCCTCCGCGCGACGGCCCGGGGCCGGCCACTGCCCCCGGCCCTCGCCCTCCGCGCGACCGCCCGGGGCCGGCCACTGCCCCCACACATTATTTTCCCCACCCGGCCACCCCCCGGCCGCTATCCACCCCCCTTCACACAGTTTTTATATATGTGTGGCCATGGCAATATAATGGTGGTCCACGGCTTTGAACCGGTAACCTCGTGCACAATACAGGTATGGTGTAATGGACTTTTTTGCCCCATTTGAGGTCCACAATGATCTCACCAACTTTCATGCCAATCGGACAAAGGTACTGGTACGAATTTCATCAAAATCTGAGTCGGGCCTCCCTATTAAATTGAACATCTCAAATTTTCTAGGTGGCGCTGTTGAGCCGTTGTGCTTCGGACATTGTCGCGATGCCAATTTTATGAAATTTTTCGCCGAGCCGGTCGATCCTATACCTATATGTGGGACTTTTCGTCGATGTTCAGGGGGTGAAAAATGCGATCGTTTGGGCGGAAAAATAATAATATGAAAAAAAAGAGCCCTAACCCAGCAAGAACAATGCCCCCCGCCATCACTTCTTGAGCGGACTGCCAAAAATAAACCCAGCAAGAACAGATCATCAGAAGAACAAACCACTCACACTGAGTGACGGGCCAATTACAGGAAATGCAACAGGAACCCCCCCCCCCACACACACACACGACTGCCCAGGGCCGGCCACTGCCCCCACGCACCATTCCCCCCGCCCGGCCACCCCCCGTCCGTTATCCACCCCCCTTCAGAAAGATTTTATAAAATTGGAATGGGAAAAATGTCCCATGCCCCCTGACTCGACGGTGCCACCTAAAATTTGACCCTTATGGGAGAGGAGGCTGGTTAACTTTGGAATACACTAACAAAAATCAGAGCAGTGATAGGGCACAGTGAGACGAGCATAAAAAAAAATCAAAACACTGCTCTATGATGGACAGGAAGTCGACCATATTGGATTGAACTTGATTGCGTAAGTGGCAACGCCAATAATAGCAACAAACTGCGGAAAGGCCTCTCACGAAGTGGCCAATTACAGGAAATGTAACAGGAACCTGTGAAAAGGTTAAGTGCTACATCTGAAAAGACATCTGCTGTGAAAAGTACAAATGTACATGTACAAAGTTCTGCGCACGCTATTACTATAATGACTGTATAAGTAGACTTGTACAGTGTATGTCAATGGCTAGTCGAATTACCATTACAACCTCATGCATAATACAGGTATGGTGTATTTGACTTTTTTGCCCCTTTTGAAGTCCACAATTATCTCCCCAAGTTTCATGCCAATCGGACAAAGTTGTGTCTTTTAAGTGTACTGTAGGGGGCGCTATAGAGGTCACTGGCCACCTGCTCATTATGGTTCTCTATTCACAGTTTAATTCTGCATAAGTGGTTAGAATTTGAGCTCTTTAGGCTGATCCATGTGTCTGTGAGAGGGAATCAAATATGCAGGAAAGCAGTCATATTTTGACAGTGTGCTGTGCATAAACCAGAAAGAATATTCCCAAAACGTGGATGTTTATTGACAATAATCATGTGTACATGCTGTATGTGGAGTTTGAGATAACTTGGATGAAAAACCTAGGACTAGATGGTTTCATTTGCACTTAAGTGAAAGTTTCAATCCAATGATGAAGTCATACTTTGAGGGCCTGCTACATGTAAACCATAAAAAATATCCACAAAACGTGGATGATTATTGACAAATAACATGTGTACATGCTGTATGTGGAATTTGAGGTAATTTGGATGAAAAACCTAGGACTAGAAAGGTTTCACGTATGTGAAAGTGGTTTGGGAATTTCTATTCAATAATTAACTAACTTTTGATGGTGAGCTACACCAAAACCATAATGAATATTTCCAAAACGTGGATGATTATTGATGAACAACATCTATAGATGTGGCATGTGGAGTTTGAGCTCATTCGGATGAAAAACCTAGGAGTAGATATGATTCATAGACATGCAGGTCAAAGTTCCATGGGAATATATTTTCAATTAATTACGCCCCTGGTGGCCAATCGTTGAAAATACCCCATGACCATAATGTAATTTTTTGGTTCTTTTCATAGTACCAATTGATTCTATTCCCCCATGTGAGACTTTTCGTGAATGTTCAGGGGGTGAAAAATGCGATTGTTTTGGCGGAAAAACGAAGAACAATGTTAATATGCAGTGTGGCCCTGGGCTGTGTGGCCCTGACTCCATATGAGAGGGGTCTGTGGCTTTTTTAAACTCAGTGATGCTGATTGTGGCTTTGTACTACCACACACACTGATCATGAATAAGACACATGTTTCATCTCAGTACACTGTGTGTTTTCTTTGGTGTGACTCTAAAGTCCAGGTTTGGGAACTGGTCCATTGAAGTGGGGGGCACGGCTCAGACTTGGACTAGAGGCTCCAGCATCGCACTACAAGCCCGAGTGGACAGGAAGGAGAAGGTGTGGCTCAACGGCACGATTATTGGAAGATGTCTTCAGACCACAGCGGGTTTTATGAATGGTAAATATGGTAAACACATGAGGGTTTTACACAGCTTCAAGTGCATAAAGTTAAAGTTGGACAACTCATTTTACTAAAACACATTTAACATCATTATACTTAAGATTTTGCTAGTATAGTTACACTTTTTTCCAAGTTTGGCTATTTTTTAGGTAAAAAAATTTACTTCTTGGTTGGAAATCATGACATCACACTAGGGATTTTGATAACTGTTACCTAGAAACCATGTTGTACAGCAGGCCAAAACTCCTCTAATGCACACAGAAATTATTGTTTGATAAATAAAATATTAATAAAACACCTTTATTTTGTCAGTTTAAAGTAAATGGTGCAAAACTTTTGGACAGAATTCTCCCAGTGTAACGTCATCAGTGTGTTTAGAACTCTTTACGTCCCGCAATATTCAACATATTTTTCAAGTTTACCTCGCAAATTGCTTCTTGATGTGTGTATAACTATATACTTTGGTGGGATAGTGTTTGGTGAGATTCTCTCATTTGTAAATATAAATGAGAGAATCATAAAAACCTCATACACACTAAATCCAGCTGTTGCAGGTGTAGGCCGACCTGAGGACATCCGTGTGAGTGTGTGCGTGGGGAGAGAGCACAGTGTCTCTGTGCTCGTGGAGCAGAGCGACCGCAGCAATGCAGCACCACCATTGGTCAGTGTCTCTGTGGAACCAGCCAATCAGAGGCTGGCCCTCAAAGCACATGGCTGTGTGGAGAGCTTCATTTCATTGGAGGTATCAGTAACAGCTCACATGTCATACTTATCAGAGGTGGGGAGCTGAAAATTGTACTCATGTAAGAGTAACGTTACTTCAAAATAATATTACTATTGCTTGAATAATTTCTTGGACCGCTACTTTGTTCTTATACTAGTAAGAGTAAAAAGGTATTTGAGAAAAGTACTGCTCAAGTAAGAGTAACTTTAAGAGTAACTGTCAAGATGTAACATCTGATTTATAATTTGAAGTTAGTGTAGTTTGAAGGGCAAACATTAAATAATGCACAAAATGTGGTCTTTTCAAACAGATACAACAATTAGGCAAACCAAATCATCTCTAAAGGAGCAGCAAGAAACACAAATGTTCAAATCATTTCATTTTGTCAACATAGAGCTAAAGTCACTTTTCGACTTACTCACGGTGGGAAGAGAAACCACAACTTTTACTCATGTGCTGTTACTTCAATAAAAATATTACTCAAGTAAGAATCAAAGTATTCTGCTAGAAAAGTACTCTGAAATACAGTACAGTTTATTTTAAAATGTAAATGTAACTGAGTACTACCCATCTTTGATTGAATTAATTAATCATCGGATTTATACAGCTTCTTTCATGACACAAAGCACTTTACAGAGCATTATTCATTCACTCCACACTCAATGCCAATGTGTGTCATCGGCTCTTCTGACCGCCACCAATGCACTCACACACACACTCACCACTTACTAGGCAATGTGGGTTAAATGTCTTGCTTAAAGACACAACAACAGTTTCTGCCACTGGCGTCCCACTAGGACCTGGTATGGCACATGGTATACCCGGCTCCATCCAAGTACTAACCAGGCCCAGCCCAGCTTAGCTTCTGAAATCTGACAAGATCAGGCTTTGACTGTCATTATAGAGCATATAATGTTGTTGGGTGAATGAATAGACCTGAATGTATCCTTTACTTTGCAGGCACAGGTTGAGTACTGGAGCTCTCAGATGAAAGCCAAGCTGCGGGAGAAGGTCAAAGCACTGCAGTATCTTCTGAATGAGTTCAGACGACAGGTGAGGAGATAATAAGCCCTTCATTAAACAGGCGGTATTCTGATATATATATGTATGTGTATATATATAGGTATGTATATATATATATATGTATGTATGTATATATATATATATATATATATATATATATATATATATATATATATATATATATATATATATATATATATATATATATATATAATACCATGTTATAAGATCATTCTCATCAAAAACGTGGCGTGGAGAGCAAAGGGAGGGGGGACAGATAGATATAAGGCAGTGGCCACGAGCATTTCCACAGACGTTATACTTACTTATAAAACATGTTAATACATTGTTTTGGATGAATATAGCATTTCAGATAAAAGGTAACATGGTGATTCAAATTTGTTGTCTTTAACCATAGACTGTAGACTGCGTACATAAACCTTGTTTTCCATTGACTCGCTTTGGAGCAGATCAGTTTGATATGAGAGTGTCTCCATTGTTAACAGTGAACCATACCGCCTCGTTTGAGGAGGATACTAGCTCCCACAAGGGTCTGGTCTCACTGTCTCACTGTAAGGAGGAGCTAAGTAAAGTGAGATGCTTGGACAAGAGAGAACACAGACTCAGGTGAAAACAAAACAGCAAACCCACTCCAAACGGCCCCAAGCAAGCCATGCCAGTGGAAAAGGCGACACAGTCTATGCCCTCACACACACTGAGATGGTTTATTGTACTCACAAGTGTGTTTACCTGCTGCTGTAACTCGTGTGTGTGTCCTCAGTCTCAGGAGAGTGCCTTTGCTCAGCACTACAGCACAGTGTGTTTGAGTGCGTTGGGCAGACTGGAGGCGCTGCTGTCTTCAGTGGCATTTGTGGGGTGGCACAGAAGCACATCTCGCCGTTTCCTCACTGAAAACGTCCCACAGTTTGTGAGTCTGCTGCAGCACGCCTCTCTGCTCGGACAGCACGAGCTACGCAGTGAGTCACCCTCTTCTGTTCTGTGCCAGAGGAGCTAATCAAACATGTCTCAAAAAATACATGTTCTATACTATTCACTTTTCACAGTGTTTGAATCCAAAACATTGAAGCTCATTCTATGCTTTTGTTTTGACCACCCCTTAGGACCCCTTGCTACCCTGGCAGCCGTGTATCAGGATGTGAGGGGCCAGCGGCTGGAGGCTCAGTGGGGGGAGGCGGTGTCCATGTGGACAGAGAGTGTGGGGGAGATGGTCACGGTACACAACCATCAGTTCCTGTCTCTGCTCCAGCTCTGTGGCACTGCAGTCAGGATCACTGGAGATGTGGTAAACTTCTCTACACTTTTCCCCTGAGATTTGGTTTGGACTGCGGATTCAGTAAAAACATATTCTTAAAGCTACCATCTGTAGGTTTATTTGATTTTTTTCACCAGTAAATTGCAGATCTTTTCCCACCTGGCCTCTCCCCTCACCTGGCATCTATCCCTCACTTTTCCCCTCCCCCTCTCCCCACCTGGCCTTTGTTCAGGCTCTCCTGTGCTCTCTGTTCTTATTTATTTATTGGTTTATTTGACAGGGACAGTGTACATTAATAGCATTGCTGCAAATGCACCAGAATTTGCCAAAAGGCTATATATCTGGTACACTATCAGACAGAAGTGATGTAGAGATAGATCAAGCATCTAGTCGTGATATTTGAGAATACAACAGGGGCGGTTAGTCTAAGTACAAACTGGGACTTTAAGAAAACTGATGACCACAGCCCTGTTTAACCACAGTCCTATGACTGTCTACAGGGATGCAGTGCTTGTGTCTGATTATCACTACTGAACATTTGTGAATTGAGTCAGTTTTTTAACTGTCAGGGGTCCACCCTACACTGTCGTGTCAAACCACCTGAGACTCTCTTCTATGGCTCTGTCAAACATGTCTTTAGAATAACTACATCACTAAGTCTATCATGGGGATGAGTATAATGTTTATTTGTATAAAACGTGTCATAGGTAAGGTCCTCGTCTGTCTCCTTTGTCTCAGTGAAATGTGTTGTATAACTCCAAAGCTGTTTAGTGTGTTTGTCTTGTTGTCCAGGTGGGTCAGCAGTCATACCAGTGGCTGGAGAGCAGACTGGCCCTGGCTCTCTCTGGAGTCCGAAAGCGACTCTCCTCTGTGTACAGATTCAGCCCCAGGTACAGCACCTGTCTGAGACTTTACACTCAGGATAACATCTATGTATTCTAGACGTTCACCTGCTACATTTAGTAGTATGTAGAAACCACTGTGGCATGGTACTGCTATTTTTATCTCAGTGTACAGATGTGCCCCATGTTGTTTTTAGGGAGTGCTCTGTGTCCATCTCTGTGCCCCTGCCTCGGCTGCACTGGCCCGGGACAGACAAGTCAGATCTGGTGCAGGGCGTCCTGGAGGAGTGGCTCTTTAGACCACTGCAGTCTCTGGCCTCCATCAGACCTGCTGCTGAGTTCTATCGCCTCAAAAGGAGAACCATGGACAGCCCCTTCACATGTAAGTCACATACACGAACAGTCAGAGGTTTGGACTCACTCTTTCATTATGTTTCTTCTTTATTTCCATGATTGTTTACACTGTAGATTCTCAGCATCAAAACTATGAATGACACATGTGAATGTAGTAAACAAAATAGACTCAAAATAACTCAGAACTTTTTTTTATATTTTAGACAGTCTTTACCCTTTACTTATATCACTGCTTTGCTCTTTTGGCATTTTTTGACCCTGACGCAGCACAGTTGTGAAGTGAAAACCATTTCAGGAGACTTTGTGATGAAGCTTATTGAGAGAAGGACAAGGTTTTTCAGCGCTGTCGACAAGCCAAAGGGTGGATACTCTGAGGATTAGATTTTTTTTAATTATTTAATTGAGTGATTAAACTTTTTCTTCCTTGCTACATAATTGCACAAATCTTGCTTCATATATTTTATATATTTGATGTCTTCAGTATGTACTGTATATAAAATGGATAAAGTGGTGAACTGGTAATGTAATGAAACATATGCTGTACTAACATTAACAGTTGTCCTCCTGTCTGCTCTCAGACCAGGCCCTGCTGGTGTCTGACCTCTTTGTGGTCACATATGATGGTCATATACTGGAGCTACCGCATTCTTGTCCTCTGCTCCTCGCCCATAGCCTCACTGCTCATCCCTCCTTCTCTCTCATGTTAAACCCAGACTCAAGCTCCTTTGTCCTCATTAAAATGAACAACCACAGCATCTCTATTCAACAGAATGGACAGGTAAAACAGGCATAAAAACACTTACAATGCATCTGACAGGTTTTCATGTGTTTCTAATTCTGACTTGGTTTGGGAGGTTTGTACCTGTCGTCAATATTTATCATATCACACGTGATGAATGCATTCATATAAATCTGTGCAGGTGAGGGTCGACTGCCACAGTCTCGTCTCAAACACATTCCTCTTTGATGGTGTATCTGTCGAAAGAACAGCTAAGGTTGTGGAGGTGACCAATCAGAATGGAGTATCAGTGTCATGTGACCTGTGGACTGAGCTGTGTAGTTTGACTCTGGATGGATGGCTGCATGGTAGGACATCCAAAGTAGAAATACTGCATATACTACGGTATATAGACTGAATATACATGTCTACATATACTATATACACAACCACTCAAAAGCTTGGACACCCTTTTTCATTATGTTTCTTCTTTATTTCCATGATTATTTATATTGTAGATTCTCACTGAAGGCATCAAAATTATGAATGGACACCTATGGGGTGTAGTAAACAACAACTAGTGAAGTAAAAAACTCAAAAAACTCAAAACCTGTTTTAAGTTAAAAAAAAAAGAAAAAAAAAGCCACCCTTTACTTTAAACTCTGGTTTGCACTTTTGTCATTTCTTGACCCTCTTGTCACAGCTGTGAAGTAAAAATAATTGCAGGACTCTTCATCAAGAAGCTCATTGAGAGAAGGCCAAGGGTTTGAAGCTGTCGACAAAGCAAAGTAAATGTCATACAACAAGGATTTGAATTAAAAATATATATTTTTAATCTGTTTAGTTTTTTAACTTTTTTTCTTTACACATAATTCCATATATCTTACTTCATATATATTGGTGAAGTCTTCTGTGTGTATATAAAATGAAGAAAGTAGTAACCACAAAGAAAAAAAAGAACATTCAATGAGAGGGTGTGAGGGTGTGTCCAACCCTTTGACTGGTGGTGTATAGTGCTGTACATGTATGTGAGAGTGACTGTTTCTGCACAGGCACAAGCGCTGGTCTCATGGGAACCAATGACAATGAAGCAGGAAATGATTTGATCCTCCCCAACGGATCATACGCTGCAAACCACAGGTCCCTTATATACAGCTGGAAGGTGAGGGTTATGTACATTAAGGCATATAGTATGTAATTACATCATCTATATGTAGTTTATAATCTGTTTTATACAAGACGTGTCCTGTTTAACTCATAGTTTGACCTGACTATGCTTTGTACAGATGTCTCCAGAGTGCAGTGAGGCTCCAGTGCTTAAGGGGCAGTCTGTGAGCACTGTCATAGCTCCACTGAGCTGTGAGCATCTGTTCTCCTCTTTGGACTCTCCGCTCAGCGTCTGTTTCAGGGTGGTACGTGCACAAACATATTGCCTCATTTATTTGGATACAACAAATCAGTGGCCTCTGAAAAGGTTAAAGAGGAGGTATTATGCAAAACTTTTTGGAGCTTTCTACCATGTTGTCAAGTTGTTTCCTCATCAAAAACATGCCTGAAGAGGTTTTAGATGTCGTCCATGCATGTTTGAGTAGTCTCTCTCCCGGACACTATTACGGTTAGCAGTACACGACAAATCGACTACTAATCGATACTCAACAGTAGGATACAACACAATACACTACAGCTTTACAAACCCTATTCAATGTGCAGTAGTTTCATTAGTGGGATGCACACTGATTGTGTTTGATAGCACTCTAAATTTGGAGTGACTTTTGACTAAGTGCCAAAAACAAAAGTGAAACTTATAAAACATGTTAATAAGTTGTTTCGCTGAATATAGCATTTTCAAAATGATAAAAGGTAGCATGGTGATCTAAATATGTGATCACCATGTTACCATCTAATATAGTGTTACAGTTAATACTGCATGGAAGTAAAATGCCTCCTCTTTAACTGAGCTAGACATGACATTTTAGTCTGACTTTACAGTATATGCACATGTTTATACTTGATGGCTCTCAATTAATTTTACTTAAATTAAATTCAGTTCAGTAATTAAAGGTCACTAAGGATGCACTCACACTTGCACACAAGACTGCATGAAAAGTGGGACTAAACCTGAAATTAAATCTGGACTAGACTGGGACTAGACCGGGACTAGACCAGGACTAGACCAGGACTAGAACTGAACTAACCCAAGTCTACACAAGGACTAAACTGCTCTGAAACCAGGACCAAACATCTCTGAATAACTTAATATTTTGCTTGTAGTACTTGTGGTCACAGCTGCTAAGTAGTAACAGTAGTTAGCACCCGCTGCTTTGCCCGCTGTAGTAACAGTAATTGTCTCCTCAGGTGGATCCCAGTGCGTTCCTGTCCGTGTGCAGGAGCAGTCCTCGCAGAGCAGCTGCGTGTCACCTGGCCTCTGCTTTCTCTCATGTTTGTAACCAGAACTATGTCCCTCTAGAAACACCTGTCCAATGCAGACTCCAGCTGAGACGTGGACATACACACTCCTCCTAATGCAGCGCTTCCCAAACCCCCAAATGTATGCGGAATAGCCCAGGGGGTACGCAACAGGTTTTGGAAGCCATTTTGTTTATATTTCACATTATTTTCTTATTTGGATCTCCTATGCTTGTCTAAATATTTCAAAGGGTTCATATTACATCTTTTCTGATCTATGTTATAATGTTGTTTCCTCATCACGAACAGACCCGGAGTTGTGTTTTGTTTCATTCACACATGTTTAACACACAAACCTGCATATTTAGTCTGAGTTCTTCTTTCAAACTGTTCCATTTTGTGATGTCATCAGATTTTAATACAGGAAGTGCTCCACTGTGTTTTTAAACTCAATCCACCTTTACTAGAATCATCAGCCCTGGAAAGCTATCACATCATGACATCACAAGGTGGAACAGAGGTTTTTGAGCTTTGGAGACACAGACAAAATAAAGTGTTTCTCAGACATGTGTGAATGAAACAAAACACAACTAGAGGTATGTTTTTGAGGAAGTAACCACATTATAGCATGGCGTAAAGCTCACAAGAATTCATTTTGAGTCAAAGGTTTGGGATCTACTGCCCTAATGCATGTGCTTCCTGTGGTAATGACACAGAGCAAACATAGTACAGCTGTCCTCTCTCACTCAACTGAATACATCCTCAGCGTTTTTATGTTGCTTGAGTAACACTTTTTTTCAGGATATTAAAAGTGTAGTTTATAATAAAGACTTAATTCATGATAGGACTGATTTGGGAATTTTTCTGACAAATATTGTGACTGAGTAGATTCATGACTTAAGTTAAGTACAAAGTAAAAGTATGGTACTGTTTCATGTACATCTTCAGGTGTTTGTTATACTTGGATTATTGTGTATTATTGTGCATTTGGAGAATGGAAATATAATGGTTAACCTTTGACCTTTGCCCCTGTGTGATGCATTCAGTGTTGCATACGATGTTCTGAGTCTCCCTCTCTGGACTGTATTAATCCCGTGTAAAAAGAAAAGAGCAGAAGTATCGCAGGAGGCCGAAGTGTTCAGCTTCACACACAGTAAACAAACAGGTTTACTCTGCGAGCCCATTTGGACATAGCCCAATTCCTCCACTGTCACAGTAAAGGCTGTTGATAACTCTCACTAACTGCAGGAAATGACAATACGTGTGGTCACTTAACCTGAGTTTGTCCTGGTTACAAAATCTGCTACTGGCCCCACTGCAAGAATGTTTAAAGGGCCTATATTACGTATAAGTGACTCTTCAACTGACAGTTCTGCATCAAAACAGACCTGGAGTTGTGTTTTGTTTCATTCACACATGTTTAACACACTAACCCTGCAGATTTAGACCTAGTTTTTCTCTCAAACAGAAAACACTGTTCCACCTTGTGATGTCATGTTGTAATACAGAAGGTGCTCCATTCTAAGAGCTACAGGCTGCAGACTCCTTTCAATACTGAGCACAGCTTCTCTGACACATTTACAAGAACCATGTGTTTGAGACATTTGGATGAAAATGGCTTAACCTCAAAATGGTGCCAATGTTTCTGCTGTTTTGTGCTTACATTCATGTTTTTCTTTACACGGCAAGATATCCCTGCAGAAGTAGTTAAAAAAGTGACAAATATAGAACTAAGAATACACATTTTGTCACTGTAAAGTACAGTCTTTATTGGTATTTGGTGAATAGATACAGTACATGGCAGAGCACATGGGAGGAGACAGACTGGAGTGTCTTAGGTCATAAAAACATTCAAAGTATATAATGATAGTACTCACAGCTTATCCTGAGGGAAAGCTGAGAGGGGTTTGAAACAACAAAACAACACACAAAAAAAACACACACAATAACATTATAATACTCTCTAGAGTCTACTGCAGTTCAGTCAATTCTGACATCCATGTTTTGGCTATTTTGGTCAGCATTTAAAGGAGTACTATGCCATCTGCTTGTCTCCATAGAGATGTATAGTATTGTCTGGAATTAATCTATGTTGCATTTACTTAACTAGCGTTTTATTGCAGGAAAAAGACTTGAAAAACATGTATTAAGCCGGGTCAGTTCTCCACAGACCTGCCCTGTAATTTGCTCTCCACTTCCTCCATGGAAATAGATAAGATATGCCATACAGTGGAACATTTCAGACAAAAACATACTGCATATATAGAACAGTATGTCCATGGTAATAAGCAGGTGTTGTAAACTGTCATTGCCCCACTTGGCACCCTTGTAACGTAACTCTTAAATGTGTTTATTCAGTGTTTGCTGTACCCATACGTACTGCTCAGCTTAAATGTATATATGTATTCAATTTGATGTATTAAAGTTTATTCTTAGAAATAGGAAAAAAAAGATCAAAGTTAGCCATTCAAATCAGGCAGTCAGGCTTAGTTCTGCTGGTTTGTTTTATAATCTTTATGAACAGTTTAAATACCAAATGTTCAGGCTGGATCAGTATTTATCAGTAAAACAGTTTATATTCAAAGATAAATCTGATCAAACGAATGTCAAAAATGAGATTTATCCCAAGTAAAGTTACTGTAGCAACTTCAGCGCTTGAGCCAAAGTGTCTGGGCATGCTCAGTTTGAAAAACTGTGCCAAGTCGGGTAAGGATCCAACTCAGGCAATGATATAAATTTTAACCAGAAAAATTCTATTGTGCTCCTTTAATCATAACCTAAAGCCATTACACTCTTTTACTTATCTGACTTTGACTTTGTATTTTTACACAGTTCAGAGTAGACACACAGATAAAAACAGATATCACATGTAATATTTCCCCATGATGACGGCACGGTGTGATATGGGAGTGCCTAAAATAAAGGTATAATTAAAGTAGTAAAAGCTTTTGAGTAATGCTGTGATATTAAAGTGCAGTGCAGAGCGAGGAAGTTCACTTGTTGTAGAACTTCTTGTTGAGAAGGAAGATGAGGAGGTTGACGTTGACTTTGGCTTTGTCGAACATCTTCATCACGGCCACTCCGTCATACTGCAGCTGGAGCAGTTCCTGGACACAGCAGCACATGTCAACAACCACTCATCAATCACCAATCAACCTGAACCTTATGCTTATAACTACTTTACCCTTTCATTTTCTAACACACTGTTGCTTAAAGAAAACATTGTGCCTGTCATAAAACTTGGAACTATGTCATTATTGTATTGATGTATTGTTCAATATATGAAAGCTAAAACATTTAGATTTTTTGGGGGGTCAATAATTGTCATCCATACTTTTTTGTTGTACTCCGGAAAATGTTTTGTTATTTTTTGGCTATACAATGACATTTAAGCCATAAAAGATTGAATTAATAACTTCTATGACTCATTACAGATGCAAATTATTGAAGTGTTTAGTAATGATTATTTGCTTTGTAATTTAGTTAGTAATTTCAATTCAATTCATTACTCAAACATGCACGAATCACTCCAAATACAACTTCAGAGGGTCAATGAGAAGAACTATACTGGTAGGTAGAGACATGCACATCTGATAGAAAAAAAAGTTCCAAATGGGTGCAAGATCCAAAGACAAAACAGCAGAAACAAAGAACAGATCTGCACTGAAATTCTTTGAAGTCTCCAGCTTTTTTTAACTTTTTTTAGCACCACAATGTGACGGTCAAGTCCTTCAGACAGAAGAAGAGCTTGACCTGGAAACGTCACAATGTGGTGCTATTAAAATATGACAAAATTGGGCGCTCCAATGAAACAGCTATAACATGGTTTAAATCTCCAAAAAGTCGATTTTGCATAATAATATTTCATTTTGATATTAAGAAAAATGTCTACTTATTGAAGAAATTGTCCTCATATGGACATGTGGGGTATTTGCTTGTTTATTTAGACGCTTACAGACTTCTAATTGAGATCATTGCCTAATCTTGTCATGTGATGTAATGTGATGACATCAGTGAAACAGCTGAGGACATGGGGCTTTACCTGGTACGTGACGGTGAACTCCTCCATCTGAACTCCCAGGAAGCGAGCTTTGACACTGAAGGTGCCCTTCTCTGCTCCAGGGACGATCTCAAACAGCACGTTCTTAAATCTGACACACAGCAACAAACAGCAGTTTATAAATGTAATGTCCCCTCTTTAGGAACTTGCTAACACATAACATATTTAAGTCACCTTTTATTTTTATTATTGCCTTTTATTGTTTTGAAAATGCTATCTTCGCCCAAAACAAAGTATTTGCATGTTTTATAAGTTTCACTTTTGTTTTTGGCGCTCTGAGTACCCTTCCTTTTGCTCTCTACTCTAAGTCACTCCCCCTTCAGAGTGACATCACAACACAATCAATGTGCATCCCACAAATAAAACGACTGCACATTACATAAGGTTTGTGAAGTTGTAGTATATTGTTTTGTATCACGCTTTTGTATATTTATGGAAAATTGCAGGAGTGTGGGTGACATAGGCTTGTGAGCTGAGCCTTGGACAGAATCTTACTGCTAACAGTACGGAGGGTTCAAATAGTACCCGGGGGAGATTGCTAAATTACTCAAACATGTATGGATGACACCTAAACCCTATTCAGACATGTTTTTGATAAGGGAACAATGTTATAACATGGTAGAAAGCTCTAAAATGTAAATTTTGCACTGTACCTGCTACATTCAAACACAATCCACCTTTTCCATCACCAATATGTGTACATGTTGTTTTAATATTATCTACTGTTCCTAGTAATTTTTTGGCAGCATTAGTGCAAACTCTGTGCATTTGCAGCTTTCTGGTAGTTGGTGACATCACAGACGACTGTCCTGATTACAGCTAGGTGTCTGATTACACCTGGCTGCAGTGTGGATACCTGTTAGACCAATCACACTGTTACTCATATGCGGTTGTGAGTGGCATTTTGGTGTTTAGTCCCACTGTAAACCCCCCCACTGTGCACGACAAATTTCATGCTGACCAATCACACGTGTTCTTACTGTGTCTGGGGCAGGTCTTCTATCTCCAGCAGCACTCCTTTCTGCTGTAGCCTGGTGGCACTGTAGCTCAGGCCTTTCTTCTTGCTCTTGCTGTCTGGGGCTTTGGTAGCGGCCAGTTTGTCCAGACAGGAAGTGATGTAGTGTCTGTAGAAGTCCATCTGCTCACTGTGGAAGCTGCTCTTGGCCTGCAGGCTGCTCAGGGTGTGTCTGAGCTTCATCAGCTCTGCTCCTCTCCTCTGTCTGTGGAGCCTCTGTTGCCGGATGTCCTGCAAGCACACAGCTCTGTCAGATAAAGCACTTTGACATCAACTGTTACTACTGATGGGCAGACTACACGTGTGCATGTAATAAAATTAGTGTTACCTCAGTACAAATATATTGGATATGCAGGGTCAAAATGAGATCGGTGTCTCTAATTGTAAATTGTTTTTGTCCCCAAACCAGAAATCTGGTGCGCTGTTAGCGTAGACTGTGGACAGTCTAAGCAAGTGAACATGTGCCACCATTTTTCAACAGTGTTAGCAACAACCCTAACCCTAACCCTAACCCTTGGCAGAGTGTCCACTCTGCCAAACCAGCAGTGTGGACATAAAGGGGGTGTGTACCTTCAACTACCTCATTCCTGATTGGCTCTTCGGATGTTATCGGTTGTTCCCTTTGTTTATTACCTTAGCGATCATAGTGAGAATAGCCCTCTCTGTAGTGGAAGCCTGCAGCACCCCCTGTGTCTCCAGCAGGCGTAGGTTCCGGAGGATCTTCCTCTTCTTCTGCTCCAGGCTCAGGTTGCTGTTGGCCATCAGAGACTCGTTCCTCTTGAGTTTGTCGGGGGTGCGAGCGTCTTGCCGTGCACGGCTCTGCACCAGCCAGTTGTAATGTGCAGCCTACAGGACCAGAGCAGGGAGGTCACTATGGTTACTATGGTGAAACACATTCAGGCTATTCAAGTGAATTATATAGATGGTATGCAATGACATCATTTATTTGAACAATGCCCCTCTGACTGAATGGCACTGAGGCAAGACTACGGGCAGTTTAACATGTGTTTCGTTTCTTTGCTTTTTTCTTTTTTTAAACACATTTTTGTCCTTGGAGGGCTTTAGCTCAAATGACCTTTATACAACAAAACGGAAACTGAACGTTTCTCTTTTGTTGCTGTGACTGTGCAGAGCTTATCTAGCTTGTTAGCTAACAATAAATGGAGAAAATGGACACTTCAACTCACACCATGATGAATCTCCTCAACACACAGACTCAGAAACATGAGAGGAGACATAAGGAGTTCAGTTTATCTGTGTCTGATCCAGAGTCTCTGTCAGTGATAAATATGAGCGTGTCTGCAGTGTCTCTGTGCTTTCCCTCTTCACTGGTTTTATACTGGTGACTTGATTTTCTGGTTTTAGAGTCAGGGAAAAATTAAATATGTAGCAGAGTTGTAGACTTTTATATTTGTTCTTCAGCTATAGCAGCTCACATTTTACATTCAGCTTTAATATATGAAAATCTCATTACATGCCTCATATATTGGTTGTGACCAAAAAAAAAAAGTTCCTGTTATTGATCAATCAATCACAATTGTCATTTAGATTTAACCTCGTCTTATTGAAAATAAATGAATGGCTCTCATTTCCTGAAATTAGACAATAGAGACTTTGCTTTGTTGAGAACGATGAGGAGCTCAAGTTTTAAAATTAACATTAACATTTTTATAGTCTCTTCATAGGTTTAGGCAAATTGTGGGTGATCAGTAACTTTAACCTCCTGAGACCTGGCGTCCTCATATGTGGACAACACATTTTGGGTCGTGTAGGCCACAATGCAAATTTTTAGAAGAAGTATAACAGCATACAAGAACAGCAACAATGCAAATATATTATAAATATTCATTTTTTAACAGTTTAGAATGTCTAGAATATTTTATTTTAATTTTTTTAATTTTCCTGTCAGCAGCTCTTCACACAAAACACATTGTTCCAAGAGGCACAATTGTTGTTTCTCATTTTGTTTTTACATTCAGGACAAATGTTGCTGTGTTCAGGGTCTTAATAGATAGTTTAAGTGTAAATCATTATTCAAATGTTTTATCAAAATGATTAAAATGTCCACATATGAGGACATTTGATTTACATATTTTTTTCTCAGAAACTACATAATGTAAAAAGGTAATTCTTTGTATTTAGACTCATCAGGTCCCAATCAGCCCATATAACAAAGAGAAATTAATAAAGCATGTCATGCAAGAGCTCGTGTCTCAGGAGGTTAAAAAGCCTAAAAGTAAGTAAAAGTAAAAGTAAAAGTAAGAATGTCATCAAGTCTGAATATATACAGTAGACAGATTATCTTAGTATTTTCTATGACAGAGTTTGCATTATATCTGTGTCCTGTTTGTGGAAGCTCATGTTTCTGTAATGTGCTTTAAAGCAATGTGTTCTATATAAATCTGAAGAGTAGAAAACCTGCTCCTGGGAGGCGGACGAGCGAAGAATCTGGGCCAGAGAGTCTCCAGGCTGAATTCGGATCACATCAATGATCATTTGCTTTGTACTAAGCAAAAAACAAGAACAGCATTATTATGTAAGCTTAAACAGCAGAGTGAGGAGATAAAGAGAAAGACTGACCTGAGCAGCACCCCTCTGGCGTCCGGTTGCTCTTGCTCCTCACTGAAGATGTCAAACCTGTTGGTCAAAGTGAGAGACACCTCTGTCTTCCCCACATGAGCCTGAGTATGGTCTCCATCAGATGAACACTCCTCTGCAGACAAAAACATAGGACTCTTTTATAGCTTATATGATACAATGGGTTTAATCACTGCTAATTACTAGGAGTAAAGTTCAGGTTCAAATTCAAATATCAAGCGTGTTCCACCTGCAGTTCCACTCAGCTCCTGTAGGGTAGGCACAGAGCCCAGGTCTCGGAGCAGAGCTCGGAGAGGGTCAGCTGGGTCAGGGCACAAGACAGACTGGTGCTCCGCCAGAAGCTGCACACACAGAGTGAGAAGGTGAAGCAGTGGCAGCCATTACACACACTATCCTCAGGCCATCCTGTGCTGTACCTGATGAGTGTTGATGAGCTCGCTCAGGGAGATGTAGATGACTGGTTTATTCACATTCAACAGCTCAGAA
The DNA here is from genome assembly GCF_009829125.3 of Periophthalmus magnuspinnatus. Lineage (NCBI taxonomy): Eukaryota > Metazoa > Chordata > Actinopteri > Gobiiformes > Gobiidae > Periophthalmus > Periophthalmus magnuspinnatus. Next base: position 5,336,509 of record NC_047141.1, read on the forward strand.
TATTCATCCACACTGAACCTGTCCTCTGGCTCAGGAACATCACACACAGCTGCCAGGAACCTCCTGTCAGACAGAAACCAGGGAGGAGAGTTACACAGGAAGTACCTGTCAGAATCCAACACTGTAAATACACTAAACATTTTTCTTATATTTGTAACCAATCAGCAAATAATCCAAACTGGATCCTCATGCACACACACGTAATGCACTGTCAGAAAATGCACACTTGATTGGGCCAGGGCCAAAGACAAGAGTTAAACACAGAGGATCCTTCATCCTAGTCTCACAGGTGAGTTTAGTACCTGAACTTCTGGTGGATGTTGGTGATGTACTGGTTGAGCATGCGTACATGGTACCCATCTCCATGGAAACACTTGTTGGCAGCAGCATGCTGGAGCATGCGAGCGATAGCGGCCAACAGGTGGCGCTGCTCAGAGGAGAGGGTGGACCCAACAGAGCGGTCTAGAACGTCAAAGCCATCAGGAGCCACCACAGCCGGGTTCATGTAGCGGTAGTACACCAGATTCCCCACCAGCTAAAACACAGATTGTCAACATGTGAAATACAATGTACTGAGAGCGTGTGGTCTCACACTGGTCACAGCTGCTGGGCTTACCTTATAGATGTCATCCTCAGAGGCTCCAGGAAACTTGTCCCTCAGAGCGTCTCGCAGGACTTTAGCCGTGTAGCGCAGCCCATAACTGCACACAAGTACACACACTGGTGATGTCATTTGTCCAATTGAATTTAATTACAGATGTATTTGTGTTTTATGTCATTGGATGCAGATTCTATGCCATTTTTATACTACAGAAATACTCATCTTTTATCCAGTTTTTAATAACAAATAAGGAAGAATATATTTTTGTGAGTTCTACTCAAATACATGAAAAAAACAGTATGAATGTGAGTACATGCATGATAGTTGATAGGTCGGGGCAGACTGTTCTGACATAAAAGTGAACATCATTTATCCTCCCATGACAATTTTATATTAACTTTTGCTATTCAAAACAAATGAAACAATGCCGCCTTTCATAAGAGCCATTGAAGACAAATAGTCTCATTTCTTCCTCCAAAGTCTGAACTCTGCTCCAAATCGCTTTCACTCAAAGACAACTGGCTGTGGACATCTCCATTAAGAGCCAGATATATCACTGACAATTAGAACATACAGATCTCAGTCTTGAAGCCCTAAAATGTAGAAAAGCCATTGAAAAGAAGAATGGTGTTTGTGAATGAGTCGTATGGCAGGATGTGTTTGTGTGTATGACTCGTACGGCAGCATGTGCAGGTTGGAGGTGATGGCTTTGAGCACTCGGTCAGTCAGGTTCTTCAGATTGACCATGGCAACATCAATTCTTCGCTGTACCTCAGGGTGAGACAGCGCCTCCTCTGGAGTCACATCATATGGAAGAGCACTACACATACAGGGTTAAGCACAGACAGTGTTATGACTGAAACAGTTTCGTCTGGATACTCTGGTATTCTCTGGACACACTGAAGGTGCAGTTAGCACCAGAGGTGAGTGTGAAAGCTCTGGGGAGGAGTACAGTCTAGCTCACCTCTTGGTTCCAGTCTGCGTCTCAGTCTGGTTGACCCAGGCCTTGTAGACCTCCAGAGGGTCGGTTCTGATGCTGACGTTCTGCTCCAGGAGCAGTTCCTTCAGGGCCGGGCCCAGAGTCTCTCTCAGAGCGTTGTGTCCACGGGCGTGACGATAGAAGTTCACCAACATCTTTATGACTGTGGGGTTTCCTGTCACCACGTCCTGTGGATGGTCCACCTTCAGCCTAAAACACACAACACTATGTTCTTCAGAAGAACTTTGAGCTGAAAGTCAGATATGAGGCAAAACATACAGGGGTCCACAGTGTTTGTTTGTTGTTGTGAATATGGCCCACTCCACTGCCCAAGAACAGTACAGAGGAGGATATCCCTGTGCAGTACAGGCCACAGTACTAACCTGATCTCATATCGGAGCGCCTGTGTGAAGAGCTGCAGCAGAAGAAAGGCCTCACGCCGATCAGAGCCATAGTTAAACAGACTGAACACCAACATCTCCATGAAGCCTGTGGACCTGCTCTGAGGCATGAGGAACACCAGCTGAGCCAGGTACCGGGGCTGCGTCTGCAACAAGAGGACAACATCCAGGCTCTGTGCTCAATCGCCTCTACTGACCCCACCCCGACTATACTCACCCAACACACAGTGTCCGTTCACACACACCCACACACACAAAGACACACACACAGACACACAGTGTGGAGTACCTGTAGGAGGTAGAAGAGGTGCTGGTACGCCTCTAGCCTCTCACGGCGCTCGCGGCTCAGAGCCTTCAGACCTTTGCTCTTCTCGAGGTCCATCATGTCCGACAGCAGCTCCTTGTTCTTCTTGGTCAGCTTCTTACAGTGAGATGCCACCTCCTGAGAAACAGTCAAGAAAACATTCATGAACCAATAGCCACAGATCACATTTTCATTAGAAAATGTGATCTGTGGATACATATTTTATGACTTGTTACTCATATCCTTAAATGAACCAAAACTGACATGTTTGTGTGATAAAAATTGTGTTCTCAATCTATAAAGCACAAAATGTTCTACATCTCATCATTCATTCGGTCCACACTAAGCTAATTTTGTAGCCACAACTTGCCACAGTAGACTGAAAGACCCTGACACAAACCACAATCATACTAGGAAAAGAGAGGGATTGTCTTGCCCACTGGACACGATGATAGAAGGCACTGGTCAGAGCTTGGATCAAACCACTGGCTTTTTGGTGGGGGAAAAGTTCACCCACTGTGCCACTGCTAAGCTCCATACATGTTAGTAAATATATATCGTGTCTCTGAGGAAGACGTCTCCCTCATCATGTGAAGGCAGGGTGTGATTGTGTGATTTACAGGCTGAGGGAGCAGAATGACAGCTATAATTCTTGTAGTGTATAATCCCATTTCAAAACCAAACTACTGTACTACTGCTGTTAAAATCCTTCAGTAACAATTATGGTTGACAAAAGTATAAAAATACTATATATTACTATCATCAGACACATAATTGATAGTGTATCCAACTAGTATCCAAACTAGATTCTCATTTGAGCAAGTATCAATACTAAAAAAGGCACATTCACAGGACAGAAATGAACCTTTCCTGAATATCTTTAGAATGATCTTGAGCCGTATTTTTCACAAGTGTAAGACACATAGACTAGTAAACACCCATGGACCACTATGAACTTACTGGACACTGAGGGATTACACAGATATAAGACACATGGGAATATGAAAGAAAGTACTACCATTTAATGTTGAAAAGCACATCCTATTGTCTAAAGTGTGTTTTTTATTATCATAGTAGTATCAGAACTGGTATCAAGTATCAAGTAAGTATCGAAGCTTGAAATTTTAGTATCATGACAACACTAATAACAAAAAGACAGTTGTACCTGAACAGTGGCCCGGTTGCGGACCAGAAGCCCTATCTTCAGGTCCATGAGGTCCAGGTCGGCCTCTAGCTGTTTATTGAAGCGGATGGTCCTCACAACTTCCTGTCTAACTTGAAGAAGCTCCGCTTCCTCTGTGATGTCAGCATTGGACAGCTCCAACAGGTGAGCAAACTTCCTGATGACGCGCAGAGGGGGTGTGGCCGAGTGCACTGAAAGTAGACAATTTGACAGGATAATGTTTGGGACCTTACGGGGGCATATGCCGCATGTGATCTCAGAAACTCGGTTCGGTTCCATTTTTCAAATTAAACACATTTAAGCCAAAATTCAGCTTTATATTAAAATTTATGAAGTACTCAGCAATATAACTTTCCTAAGTAGGCATATGGTGTTTCTTTTAGACAAATTGCAGAAAAACTGTCACATAAGGTTTTTTTTTAAACTTTCTGATGAATCAACAAAGATAATCAGGTTGTTCAAATATATGTTATCGTCATTGTTGCATGTTTCACCGGCTCCTCTTTGATTTTGTGAAGCAGGACGATTACATAGCCATCAACGAGTTTCCAAAATCACATGAACGCAGCATTAGATCACACCAAAATCATGCTTTGTCACATGTGCTCATCCTTTAAGTTTAAGTTGTGACAACATAAATTTAAAAGATGCACTACGCAACTTTTCTGGTAGAGGGTCTGCCAGATGGAGACAAGCAAGTGGCACCACCAGATAAAATTAGAGGTTATATCTATCAAGAGGCAACCCTGCTCACAGTAAGAATGTATGTCACTTCACTATGTGTCACTAAAGCTCCACGCTGACTATCCACCAGGACACACACTACGGGCAGAAAAAGCCCTGAGCTAAAGGCAGCTTTGGGCAAGTCTTTTTTCATGAGACCAGCGAAAAAGTCACAAAAAGCAACTGAGATTAATTAAAAAATATGTAAGTTGATTTTCATGAAACATTACATAATTGATAACTAGACCCTCCACGAGAAAAGTTACATAGTGCTCCTTTAAAAGTAACCATCATCTCTGGAGAACTGTTCTCTTACCCAGCAGTCTGTACTCCTCTCGGGCCTTGTTGGCTCTGAAGAAGGCCTGGATCTTCAACACTGCTTTCACCTGAAGACACGGAAACACCACTTTGTGGTCACAACATTTCTAACTGGCCTTGGAGCTCCAAATAAATACATTCATTTATTAAAGTTCTTTGAGCAGACTCACATTTCGCCTGAAGAACCGCAGTCTCTCCCTGTACCTCCTCCTCACCAGCCACATCCGGACCATGGACTGAATCTGATGGAGCACGTATCAGTCAATATACAAAGGCAGAGGTCTGAGAAATGTTTCTTTTAGTCATGTGCTTCTAGAAACACTGTTCTCATGGCAACAATGTGAACAATAATCAGACAGAAGACTTCATTTGTGCTTTCCTTTACTTGTTCATGTTGCTTAAGTTACTTTGATGTGGCAGGGTGCCATAACTTCACATTTTACTCACAGAAATGACAGAAACAGAAACATGTTTACAGTTATTGTGAAAAGGAACAACATTAACGTCGTGACTCAATAACAGTAAAATCACTTAATTTACTTTGATTAACACTGTCAAATAGATTATCACTCTTCAGAATTATCCAATCAAACTTTCTGAAGGATACAGTAAAGTTAAAGGTACAGTATGTAACTTTTTGGAGCTGGCATCTCACCTGTATGATTCCTGCATGAAAGCTAAAACTATACATTGGGATATTCTCCATTGAGATATGTTTTATGTGGAACATTATAGCATTGTTAATCTTTTTAGTAATAGCTTGCAGAATGTCTAGAAGCATGTTTTACCGGTATACTCTTTTTGGATAAATTATATTCTTTAAGGGCCAAATTTGACCCTGATCCTAAATTAGAGAATAAAGGCTTAAAATTGAAAAAGTGGATATTTCAGTGTTCAGTGAACTTATAGGAGTAATTTAATGCATTGTTTTTAATTTTCCAAAGAAGAAAAGGGTTCTTGGGTCCTCCAGTGTTAATGAAAAAAAAAAACAACAACAAAAAAAACACTTTATATTTGTGTTACTTTAATGGACTATACATTGGACTGAAATAGTCATAATTATGATTTTTAACTCCTTATAATTATTTTGTGGGCTAAATAATAATTAAGTGATTAATCCCAACATTCCCACTGAGGTGAGAAAACTTTGAAAAATCGAGGGAAAACCTTACGGAACAACTCTGCATGAGGTACCACCAAAATGCAGAAGGTCTAGCTACTAAAAGGAGTGTTTAACTTGTATACTTACATCTATAGAAGAAAAGAGCTCACCTTCACAACAGCTCTCCAGTTTATGTAGAGGTACTGCAGCCGCCGGCGATATGCTCTCTGAGCCAAGAACCTTCTCCAGTTGGACTGTGCACACACACAATTTATGTCCATTTCTACAAGATCTTCAAAGAAAGTGTGCTACTGAATGTTATTCAAAGTAGGAGTGGAACCCACAACTGTGCTGCAGTGAGGCAAGAGTTAAAACAATGTACGAATACCCAGGCAGCAAACGCAGTACATGCAGGGTTACTTAAATGTGCTTGAATGTGTCCTCTTAACATGAATGTAATGAATATTGATTTCATATTCAGGTCTGGCAGATTGTACCAGGATTAGATCACAGCTGAATAGCATGTTACATCAGCCATGCTGAGACAGCGTGTACCTGTATAGTGACCACAGCAGAGATGTTGTCCATAAAGTAGGTGTGTCTGTTCTTCAGCTGTGTCCTCAGGAGGAAACCTCTGGCCGCGGCCTGCAGGCGCACCACCAGCCCCTCCCTGCTCCTCCACTGTAGGCCGCGGGTGTGTTGAGCCGAGGCACTGCTCACCACACACTGAAAACAAACGCACACAGGGGTTACTATGGCCAAATATGGATGTTTAATATACCGTAATCAATTTAAAAAAATTTGTAGAAAGGTCCACAACTTGGGGTATTAACTGCTAACACATAACATATTTAGATCACCATGTTACCTTTAATCGTTTTGAAAATGCTATATTCGCCAAAAACAATGTATTAATATGTTTTATAAGTTTCACTTTTGTTTTTGACGCTGAGCTCCCTCCCTTTGCCTCCAGACTGTCTCACCTGGATGTCACTGCGACTGAGGAACTGGGAGCTAGGCCTGAAGTTCTGCGGTTTGTCCCAGCTGCCCTCCAGTTTGTTCAAGTGGAAGTAAAAGCCGGAGTCGTCATCCAGCGCTGTCCGAATCCATGGACTGGAGTTAGCAGCTGTGACACAGATATGCACCACATGTGAGTCTCACACTTCGGAAACACAACCACAAAGACCTGGGATCATGTGTTTCCAAATATAAATGTGTATAATCAACCAGCCATCTCCATGACCAATAAAATCAGTGTTTTCCAATGATCTGTAATAATCCCATACTGAGGAGATCACTTGTAATGACTAGAAATGAAAGCTGACAGGGAATGATCAGAATAACATAGTGGCTCCCAACGTGGTTTTTGTCTTGAGTAGTCCTAAGCTTTGTCTGAGACTGCGAGTAAACAGATGACCAATGTAAATCTGTTTACGATGTTTACGATAGTAGCAGATTGTTAAATATGACTATTTCATTTTCTGGTTCCATGATAGTCAGATTCGTTATCATTAATGATGCCAAGTGATGTATGCACCTGTGCGAGCCCTCTCCTTCAGGAGTGTGCTGAGTTGCTCCTGGTACTGCTCTGCACAGTGAGGCACCAGACTGGACAGGCCCAGCTCAGGCAGAGACAGGACTCTGAAGGTCTGAGAGGGACGCTGTTCTCGCACCGCCTGGTTTACTGCTGCCAGCGCCAAGCACACTGCAACACACAAACAAAACAGTATTCTTTACAACCAACAGATCACCCAAATCAGTGAGCAACTCTTTGAGTCATGTACATGCAGAAGGTTTAGGCGGTCAACAAGTCAAGTTAAAGGTAGAGTATGCAGAATGAGCCTCACATTTTGGGTTCCCAGATCCAATTGAAGATCCAGAAACCAGATGGAAATAAACCTGACTAATGTCTAAAACCCCAGCACCTGAGGCCAATCATTAAACAGTGCTACTGCAGCCTCTGCAGCTCAGTGATTACTTATTTATATTATAGGTTTTCTGAAAGTGTCTTTTATTCCCATTATACATTATACATAAAATATATCTTTTGATGAATTGCCCAGTTTGGCACAATACAGCACATATTGGCTTTGCCCTAAAAGTTGATACTCACTCTTCAGCGCTTTCTGAGTGTCCTGATTGGCTCTTATCACTGTCTCTTGGATGTCTGTCAGCCACAGCACTGCTTCTGGGTCACGAGTCACCTAGACTTTGGACAGAGCCTGTTAGAATGGTTCAGTCCAAAAGCATGCCATAGACATGTCTGCGGGCGTGTCTGCGGACTAATGTGATGTGTGTGTTGGTGTTATAATGGGAGTATAGAGCGTGTGATTTAGACATGTCGGGGGTGAGTGGGACCTGTGCACGCTGCTGCTGGGCCCTCCTCATAAGGACCAGGTAGCGGCTGGCATTGCTGGGGACCACGGCGCTGAGACTCAGAGAGGGCTGCTTCAAGGCAGACACCAGTTTGTGGACGTCCCTCTCCATCACTGCGTCGTTTACGAGAGACACGCACAGGAGCTCTAAGCGCACACACACAAATACATGCATACTATCAGCTGAGGTTTCTCAACAGCATGGACCTAAATCCTTCTGAAACTTGTTGTAAACTTAGAAGCTTTATTATCTTTAGAAGAAAGTAAAGTTATATGCAAAATGTCTTTTTATTTAGCAAGAGGCAAATTATTTCATAAACAGAAATTACTCCAAGAACTTTTATGTCACAGATGAACCAGTGCAGTTCATGTCATTGTTTAAGCCACCTGAAAACACTCCAGTTTTGAGCAATAAATGAAAGGGAGAAGGAAGAGGAATATTTCAGGAATATTTAGCCTTCGGAGCTTTCAACCATGTTGTTGTTGTTTCCCTTCTCATTCACCATCTCAGAGTTGTTTGTGTGATTCGTGCATGTTTGAGCAATCAGTTTATTTATATATATATATATATATATATATATATATATATATATTATAATATAATATAATATAATATAATATAATATAATATAATATAATATAATATAATATAATATAATATAATATAATATAATATAATATAATATAATATAATATAATATAATATAATATAATATAATATAATATAATATATATATATATATATATATATATATATATATATACATATATACAGAAAGAAATTACGGAAGCACTAAACTGTTATTTATCTAAAGTAAAAAAAAGTTATATATTTAGTTCTGATACAAGAACTTTAGAGAGGAGATGTCTTCTGCATTTGAGAGACGCGTGATACATTAGCGTCTGTAGTTGGACCATCCCAAGTTAGGACAGAGGTTTGAGGCCCTCATGGTCCAGTTCCAGACCGCTCTGGATTCAAACAGAATGTAGAAGGCAACTAACTGACACCATAGTATGAACTGTGATATGCCTATACAATGCATGATCCATAGACAGACATAGACACGTACGCTGGTGCTGCTCCTGGACCTCACTGTTAACAGAGTTGATCTCATTCTGGAGCTGGTTCCAGTTAAGCATGGCTCCGTTGGACTGCTTTTTGAACAAGGTCAGAGCTTCGAAATATCTGAAAAGTTAAGCAAGTTTTTTTTATGTCTTAGTAAAAATTGAGGATAAAAATATGAATCCACTCTCAGCCTTACCTGTGCAGCAACTCAGGCTCTACATCACTGAGACCTGCCGAAGAACTGACCAATGAGGAGTTGAACTTTTGCATAAGCCCCGCCTCCAGCGCCTCATTAATGACAGCAACAGAGGTCAGCATCTCCACTGCAACAAACAGCTCCTCTTGCTGCAGCGCACCCTAGTGGACACAACAACATGAACAGCAACAGGTCAACAACTTAGGACATTAAAGAGTGATGAGTGACAATCGGCATTGGCCATGAAATCAAACATTTCAAAGAAGCTCTAATAAATTGTGATGGGACTATTTAATTACAGCATTTACAAATACATTACCCATTTTTTCTGATAAAGATACAGTCTAAGCTTATAGGCAAAGACCACAATGACCGCTAATTAATTACAAACCAAAATACACAATTTACATTTTTTTTCAATGTAGTATGAGGATTACATTGTATATTCAGACATATAAAATATTATCTTGTGGTAAAACTCAAATTATATGGAGAACATATACAGTGCGTTTTCCATGTCTAAGAAATAGGCCCATTATTTTCCAGATTTTCCAGGATTTCCAGGACATGTGGGAATCCTGACTCCTTGTGTGCAGAAAAGCATGATAGTGTTACTGACCTGCGGGCTCTGCCTCTGTATCTGCTGGAGCTCAGAGTGGTACAGCCTGGCAGCAGAGGGCAGCACAGGGGGCAGGTCCAGCACTGGGCTCATCAGGGAGCTCAGGGTGAGTCTGGGGTCTGAGCCCTGCAGACACTGGTTCAGCTTCAACAAGGCCCCTTCCACTGAAACAACAGGCTCAGTGAGTGACCACACCCGCGCACCTGACCACAAGGTTCACTCATAGACTGCATATATAAATGGACATAGCTATCCTGCTAGCCAACAAATTCCAAATAGGGAGTGAGTATGCTCTGGGAAAGAGAGCACCATTTTTCAGTAGAAAGTGAGCCAGAGTTCAGCTCTTGCTAGTGTTAGCAACAGGTGTCATTAGCAGCAACGCTAAGCTGCCAAAATCATCAGTGCATCTGGGAAGGACCAGATGCACTGATGGACCTTTAACAACTACACTCCTGATTGGTTTGTTGGTGATAAACACACTTGGAATTCCAAATATGAAACTCTGCTCCAAATAAGCTACTACTGCTGTTGGCTTCAAACGCTATGGGTGACGTCACACTCCCTCAGTAGGCATGGGACCATATTGAAATATGGTGTCATGATAATCATGGCCAAAATAACTGCGATTAACGATTATATCACAATAATAATTGTTGATGATAGTTTAAAAATGTTCTTGATATGAACAATTACAATTTTAATATTATGAATAGGTTACATATTTAAACAACTGTTAAAGTATTGTACTTTGTTATAAGTGAAAACAGATCACTGTTTTCACTTATAACAAAGTACAATACTTTAACAGTCGTAGTTCAGTAGTATTTTTCTGCACATTCTGGTGACACAATGGCGATTATCTTTGTTGGTGATTATCACAATTATATAACAAGTGCCACAAACGATTATTGTCAACCCTTTTATCACGATAAACGATATTATTGTTTATTGTCCCATCCCTATCCCTCAGTCCACTTCTATGTACAGTCTATGGGTAACATTATACAGGACAAAATTATCCACTGCCCAGCTCCCTGCCTAAAGTCAACTTACTGCTGTTTTTCTTTTGAGCATCTCTGTTGGCTGTGGAGATGCCCTCCTGCAGCTCCTCAGGATCCAGAGGGTCCACACAGCCCTGCTCCTGCACATGTCACAGAGAACAGTCACATCAACGACCGAGCACCGCATCAACATGTCTATCTAGAGACAAGCAGCACCAGACCACGTTACAGGTCAGATAAGAGGAAAGGCCACCCCGCTCACAGAAAGAAGGCATGTTTTCAAGGCATTTCCTGTCACTATAAACACCTGTAATTAAATAAATGTAAGATAGACAAGTTTAAAGCTTTACTGTGGAACATTTGAGGCAAATGGATGAAATTGTTATGGAGACAAGCAGGTGGTGGACTCTCCACCTGAAAAATTACATAATGCACCGTTCAGATTTAAAGGACACATTTTATTATGCTTCTTTTGTCCCCTTGTCAAATACATGCCATGCATATTGTACAGTTTTTATGTCCATAAACCACCACCAGATTCTGCGATCAATGAATGCATGTCTCCATTGGCAGCGTGATAAGAACTTCATTTGTTTATTCTCAATAGTAGCATAGTTTGAATGGAATGACCATGTAATTTTAAGACGTAAATTTGTCTTTATTTCGTTAGATAGTGAAGAAAGGAAGTACCAGAGCTTTGTGCTGTCGGTCTGCGTTGAGCTGCTCCAAGTAGCACAGGGCCAACTCTGGATGGAGGCCTCGCAGGGACAAACAGGGCACACTGAGAGCTGAGAGGAGAGCCAGCTCATCAGAGGAGTCCAAGGCCTGGTCCACCTGCTCCACAGCCCAATGCACTGAAGGACAGCACATCACAGCACAAGTCATTAGACTAAGATTACTAAGATTATCATCATGGTATCAGGATCCATATTGAGTATATTTTTAGTACCAAAAACGAGTTAAAATTTTAGTATCGTGACAACTCTACATTAGATTACTCTCATGTCACTCACGGTTCACCATGTTGATGTTCTGCTGGATTTCTTTTTGAGTCAGGTACTCCTCATAGATGTCCTTCTCCTCAGCTCTACCCTGAAACACCATGAACAAGAGTCAAATCAGTCAGCATTATCAGATCACAAAGGCTGAAATTATTTGGTTGGACAACATCCTTTGCAAACAACTAAATACCCTGTGTCTCCATTGGGTCTTATCCTGTGTAAGAGCTGCTAACCCTGTAGTTTAAACCTCTAAACATGTTCTGAAATGCCCCTGTGTTTCAGATACCCTCCCTGTGTCTCCATGCGGTCTTATCTTGTGTAAAAGCTGATCCCTGTAGTTTAAACCTCTACAAACATGTTCTGAAATGCATGGAATGTTTGGATTTGTTTAGCAATTCAGATTACAGTCTTCTTTTTAAGTGTCAATACTCCTGGACAGGTTCAAATTAAAACATGCGTTGAGAACTAAAATTAATATATAAACTGCAATTAGGAAATCAATGCGGAGCTGTGTGAGTGCCAAAATTCTTACATATCTCTGTGTATCTGACATGTCATACCCGATTCTTTGCATTCAGGGCCTTCTGCCTCTTGCTCTGTTGCAGTAGCTCCTGATACACACTGACCAGTGCTTCATGCAAGTATTCAATCATAGCATTGGGATTCTTTAAAGCCTTAGCCGTCCCCTCCACTTGGCCCCGGTCCACCGCCTCATTTATGGCTATAACCGCTGCATGCACTGGAATCACACAAGTGTAAAATATATATGAGATTAACGTTAAAGAGGGGGTATTACACTTTTATGGGGTATTAACTGTAACACATAAGATATTTAGATCACCACGTTACCTTTTATTGTTTTAAAAATGTTATATTTGCCCAAAACAACATATCAACAAGATTTACTCACTCCCTTTTCAGCGTGCTATCATAACACAATCATAGTCTCTCCCGCTAATGAAACTACTGCACATCACATCAGGTTTGTGAAGTTGTAGTGTATCGTTCTTTATCATGCTTTTGTATATTTATGGAAAAGTGCTGAACAGGAGCATGGATGATGTAGGCTTGTGGGCTGAGCATTGGACTGGATTGTATTGCTGCTAACCGTAAGGAGGGTTCAATCAGGGCCCGGGGTGAGACTCTAACATGTATGGATGAAGTCTAAATCCCTCTTCAGGCATGTTTTGATAAGGGAACAATGCTAAAACATGGTAGAAATCTCCAAAAAAGTTGATATAACAGTATGTAGAGAGCGGATAAGAACATATATAAACCTGCTGCCTGGTCCACTGAGAGTTCATTGGCCAGAATTCCACCAATCTTATTGAACGCTGGCATCTGGATCCCATATTTGTCCAGCTCCAGTTTCACATTATTGAGCTCCTCCTCTGAAATACAGCCACATGTTACAGGTGAACATCACTGGAAGAGCAGAAGCAAACTGGCCAAAGAAAAGTGTGTATAGTTTATAGTGAAATTTACAAGTCACCTGTGAAGTCGACTTTCCCGTACAGGTCGTGGATCTGAGGTGCTAGTCCCAGCCTGTACAGATAGAAGCTGAGAGGCACAAAATAGACCATATATCAGTTATAACAAGTAGTGCTAATAATGTGATATGGTCATTTGACAGATCTTGTTTAAAGGCAAAATGAAAATATTTAACAGCACAAAATTTCTATTGATACTATTTATTTTCTATGTATACTTCTTTCTATTTTATCATTTATTTAAATAAAGGATTAAAGGTACAATCAATCATTTGTAATTAGATTGTAATGGGCTGTTCTATTCTCATCTATCTCAAGATGGTGGGGGGGGGGCAGATTTCATATCAGCCATTTATTGGTTTTAAAAAAAATCGATAAACTTACAGATGGTAACTTTAATTTTTATATTAAACATTTCATTAATCTGATTAAAGGGAGGATAAACGACAAAAAGGAATTACGTCAAACTCAGGCATCATTGCAATCCATAAGTATTAAAATAAACATGAGCGTAATACATCTTTAACAGCAAAAGTACAGAAATACAACTTTATACCTTTATTTGAAAGACGAGAAGAGTGTTTTTGCTTTTTGTAGCCTTGGACGCCTGTGGATGTTATAATTTGGAGGGACAGACTGGATGTTATAATTGCAATATTGATTGACCTAATAAAAGCCCCTCCTATGGATAGCTGCACATCACAATAGTGAGTTTTCATACTTGTGCCAAAATGGCTGTGCAAGTGAAGAAATGGAAGTCCTACAGAAGTCTTATTTGAAAGGACCTGTACTTGATTTAAACTATGCATCAGGAACATGTTTTAGGTTAAACTTTTAAGCCGTGTGCAGTTAGTCCTTTCTGGCACTGTGATAGGTAAACTGAGTTTACCTGAGAGCGTGGAGGCAGTAGACCACGCGGGGCATGTTCTTCTTATCATACACATCAGTCGTTTCTGGATAAAAGATCTGCAAAAACAACAGGAGTCAGAAACCCACCAATCAGGTGTGAATTGTGATCACATGACATTACCGAGGGGAGGCCCAATGCCGTCATGGCCGCCCTCCAGTGGTTTATGTTGTCAGTGTGACGGAACTGCAGCCCCATCCCCTGAAACCAGAGAAATATCTGTAATGCACACGTCTTCACTGATTCTAACTTGGCTGTACAATGTTGATACTTTGCAGCTGATGTCATCAACATTCTCTGGGGTGTGATGCCGTTAGCGTCACACCCCAGCATGATGTCACTGAAAAGTATCAATATTGCAGATTTATTTAGACAGGCAGGTCACGCCACCAGACCGCGCTGCAGATCTTATGTAGAGATATGTTCCTGCTCACATTAAGAAGCATGTTTTTGTTTCTGAATCAATTTAAACATACTACTTACTTACAACATACTTAATTTAATACAAGTATTATTGTATCATTATTCTTTTCTTTCACACTACTATTGTAGCCACAGCTGACCTAGGGCAAACTGAGAGAAATGAGGCTGGAAATCTGAACCATGGGCCCCTCTCACCACCAACACTGACACACCATATTCATACTAGGCAATTTGGGTGATGTGTCTTGCCTAAGGACACAACAACACAGCCCAGGTGGGAATTGATCCTCCAATCTTGGGGTTGGGGGGGCCACAAGATAATTTTAATGCCATACTGTGGAAAACAACATCTCCATGGAGAAAACCAGAAGCAGACACCCCACTAGAAACGTTATAGTGCACCTTATAGCGACCAATACAATGATAAATCCCAGTATACCTTTTCTGTTTTTTTAATAAGCCATAAAAGAGTTTGAAGCCTCATCAATCACATGTTTATGTGTCCAGTCATAATGAAGCATACATAAATCAAACTCCTACATCTCTACAAGTCACAGCCCTCCTGGCAGTTAAGCAGCATAAACAGACCTGATATCTGGCCTGGTCTGCATCGTACACCTTCTTTAAAGGAACTGTGTCGGGGCAGAAGCGGTGTCCCAGTTTGGCCAGCAGCACCCCGTTCCTCAGAGACTCCTCCAGCTCTGTGGGAGGGGGTAGCTCCTCCCCCAGACATGCCTCCATCCACCTGCACAGCCAAACACAGCCACATTTTATTTTATTTTTTTTATCTGTACCAAAATTACTACATGACACTGCCAAATCCTACGTCAATCACCGATTAAGAAAATTAAATTGGAGAGTGAAGTAAGTAGAGAGCAGTGGGCATGTACCAGTGGTGGTGAAAACAGGAGTTGATCGGCAATATGACGTCTTGAAAATAAGTGATTAAAGAATGCTCAAACATGCACGGATCACTCCAAAAATAACTTCAGAGGATAAATGAAGAAAATAATTATTGCATGGTTAAAAGCTCTGAAAAGTTGATTTTGCAGAACAGGTCTGCTTTGAAGTATTTCATAGTAACTCACCGTTTAGCCTCCTCCAGGTGACAGAGGTACTGATAAGCCACACCCTCTATCCTGCGCTGATCCATCTCTTCTGCGGTCAGACGCTCAACTGAAACACACACATGCTCAGCTTGGAGTACAGACACAAAGCTAGACTAATGTGCAAGTGATAAACAATGCATATACCAATAAGGGGGTTCCATTCTCAAGGATTACACCTTCCCAATATCATCCCAACACCACCCCGTTACCGCCCCAACGCTATCCCAACACCGTCCGAATACTGGCCCAACGTCATCCAAACACCTACATGTGAGCTGCCCACATTCAGCTCTTAAACTTAACTTATGGCTATTAGACAAACTAAACTGTCGCAGTTGTGTTGTAGTGTTATTATGATGTTAAAATTTCAAACTTGATTTCAATACCAACATATAGAATTGATATTGAATATCAGGTCTGACACAACGATGTCATTAATATTAAAAATAAAAAACAAAACAAAAAAATTAAATAGTAGGTTCATCTCATGAGATTGACAGGCAGATCAGTGCAGCATCTGTATCAGACTGTTGTGGTAAAGAAGAAGCTGAGTTGAAAGGCAAAGCTCTCGATTTACCCGTTAATCTACGGTCATGAGCTCTGGGTAATGACCGAAAGGACAAGATCGTGGATACAAGCGGCCGAAATCAGTTTCCTATGCAGGGTGGGTGGGTGCTGCCTTAGAGATAAGGTGAGTCACACAGGAGGAGCTTGGAGTAGAGCCATTGCTCCTCCACAGCACAGCAAGAGGAGGCAGCCGAGATGGCTCAGGTACACATAGATACGGTGTTGGGATGATATTGGTATGGTTGTGGGGTGGTGTTAAGATGGCGTAGGGGTAGTGTCATGTATATGCATTTTATGTTTATATTTATATATATATATATATATATATATATATATATATATATATATATATATATATATATATATATATATATACATGTACATACATACATACACACACACTCAAGTAGAAGTACAATGTAGTGGTCCATGAAATTACACAAGAGTAAAAAAAAATTTGGGAAAACATTCAGTTAGTAAGACTAACCACCTGAATATAACATCTGTAACATTTGATTTATGATTTGAAGGTTGTGTAATTTGAAGGTCAAAACATTAAATAATGCATAAAATATTTGCAAAGGATAAACACAAAAATGAGCCATACTAAATCATATCTGAAGGAGCTGCAGGAAACACACGTTCAAGTAATTTCATATTACATACATAAAGTTTTATCATTTTAGACTTACAGAGGGAAGAGGAACCACAACTTTTACTCAAGTAAGAGTACTGTTACTTCAATAAAAATATTCCTCAACTAGAAGTAAAAGTATGCTGCTATAAAACTACTCTGAAAAGTATTTCTTTAAAAAGTTACCCAAGTACTACTATGTAACAGAGTACTACCCACCTGCCTGTAGTATTTATACTCTACATGGTGATTTTCAGATTCTACAAGTGATTATGTCATATTTCCAGACTTCCCTATTGATTAAACAGTACTTTGCCATGAAATATCCAGATGACTGCCCCTGTCTGTTTAAATATTATTGGCCTATAGAATATTGTGATGTTATGTGAAACACAGCAATAACGTAACTTAGCAATTGTCGCGCCAGCACCTCACAGAAGTTACACTTACAGCCTCCTCCTCGGCTTTGACCATTACAATCCGCCATTTTGCCCCCGATCGGTGTTTTTCCTCCAGATTTCCCCGGCGATAAATCGTTAAACTATGAGATAAAACGGTATTTCCAGTAAAAATCCAGCGGACTGTTATGGAGTGTTGTTCCTCGGCTCCTCGCGCCGCTGCTGCTTCCGCTCGGAGTTTGAAACGCTCCCGCCGCTCAACGTCAGACTTACGTAAACGACATCACCGCGCTGCATTCTGGTCTATGGAGTTTTGTTTTGATATGGGACTGCTGGAACGCCGACTGCGTATGTGATGTAAATTTTTTTTGCATGGATGTTTTAAATAGAAATAAAACTGTTTTTAAGAAATAAAACTTAAGAAGAAATACTCTTACCATGGTATATTTTAGTAGGCGTCGTTTATTTCAGATTACAGTTTGGTAGAATATATTATTATAATTCTGTGGAAAGCTAAAAGCGTCACCGTAGCAACGAGATAAAAGGGTCCTCTCCACCAGTGTGGAGAGGACCCTTGAGCATTTAGAGGTCCACCAAAAGTCATGTTTGTTTTCTTTCTTGCTTCTTTTAACATTGACATATTTTAGATTTTGCATCAAGAGCCGCTACGTATATATTTTATAAAATAAAGTTGTTTTGAATTTTTTATGTAATGAAATACGATTTCTATAGCAACAAGTTTCACTATGTTCAATACATACAGCAGCTGTAGTGCGCCCTCAAGTGGTCGCTAACGTGTACTACACTTAACAGATCCCGTTAAAATATATTTAATCAAATAATTTATGGACGGGGATAACTGAAATCAATGGTGACATTAGTTTTTAAATACCCGTATTACCAATATAAGCATTTATTTTGTGTCTATTTATTTATTATTTTCTTCTTGTAGGGTCATTTGTCGTCATGGGAACGGTCAAACTTGAGTGGAAGAAGGCTGCTAGTCGCTACGTCCATTATCATAGCGCAGATGAGACGAGAAAAGAGAAGAATCGGCATAAAAATGAAGCAGAGACCACAGCTGCGCCTGTAAAATGGCGGAAAGGTAAAGTTTGTAGAGGTAAAGTTTGCCTTCTACACGAGGCCACGCTATTTTATCGATTTAACACATGAGCTTATTAAACTTCTGTAAGCGACTTTTTCTGTTTCCCGTCTCAATCCCAGGCTTTTATTGTGAATTGCATCGAATATAGACGTAATAGTCAAAAAAAAAAAAAAAAAAAACAACAAAAACGTGACATTAAACTAGTCAAGACTTTGGAGAAGCCGTATTATCCAGAGAAAGTGTGTAGAAAATGTTCGCAAAGGAAGAGGGGGGCACATTTTGTCAGGGGTGAGTTTTATGGCATAACACCTGCAGGCTAATAGTCTCAGATAATTCAACTGGAAAATAACATGTTTAACATGTTTTTGGATGCATTCAATTTAAAATCCTGTAAGTTAGAGCAAAAAACAAAAGCATGAGCATGCCAATGTGTTAATAATTAGGCTAAATCTGGACAACAGGCCTATTATGAAGCCTAATTGAGTTATTATCTCTAATACTGAAAAATAATAATACAATCAATCATATTTTTACATACTGTTTGTTGCATTTCAGTGTTTGAGTGATAAAAACAATGACTAAACAGATACAAACTGTGCCTAATAGGAGTGTCTTGTGTCCCCTGGTGACTCTCAGGTGAAGATGTCCTCAGAGCAGGAGGAGAAGGGGGAGGAGGACGTTGATGAAGATGAGAAGGTACACTTTTCCACTCTTCAACTGTGTCTCAGTCTGATTTTGGATAGGTGGGACCTTTCGGTGTGGAGGCTGCATGTTCTCCCTGTGTCTGTTTGGTCATAGTGGTGCATGAACTAGTGGTTGCCATGGTCGCGGTTGGCTGCTCTTGTGGCTGACTTGCTGGCATATTGAGCAGTTTTAAATTTTTAATTGTTTATCTTACATTTTTTACTTTGGGGATTTTGACATACCAAGAAGTGCAGTTAAAAGGACAGAATTTAAGGACTACTGGATTGTGTGATTTGAGCAGCTTGCTTTTCCTGTATCCATGGCGACCCTGCATGGAGCTAGCTTTGCTAACCAGCTAACTCTGAAATGCAACAGGCTTTTTACAACCATAGAACAGACTTTCTACACCATAGCAAAAGAGGGAATGGTCCATCTCAACACCAACCAAAATTCAACACCATCTCAACACCAACCAAAACAACAGAATGAAGAGTGAGTCTTAAGACAGGCTGATGTGTGTCCAGACTACATCTGGCTCCCTCTGGATGCTGCTGTGATGCTGCAGGACACAAAGGACACAGATGAGGGACACTTTTGTCCTGAAGGCTGTTACTCTTCTCAAACTGCCCTGACTCTGGATCTGATTTCTCGACCTGTTGAGCTGCACTGAGACTTTTGTTTAAGCTTTTCTGTTGTAATTTACTGCTCAATGTCCTTAAACTGCCCCCTGGGACAAATACATTTATATTGTTTGATTGATAGATATAATGGTCCTTTGAAGCCTGGCTGTTCTCAGTGCCCCATGACCTTTGACCTCAAATGACAAATGGATAATTTCTTTATTTATTAACCAGATTTCGTAACTATACTGTATTTTGATGTAAAGGAAAAGGTCCATACATGTAACGTTTTTGGCGGCGGGCCCTCAATTGTCTCAAAGGAGATCTTATGGTCTTACCTTGTTGTCAGTTTAATGCCATACTGTGGAACTCAAAAAGCAAAAACAAAACATCTCCATGCACTAAGCAAGTGACAGAGCCTCTGTTAGAGAAGTCACACCTTTATCTGAGAACCTGTAACCACATTTAGTGTTACTTCCTACACTGTAATTGCTAAACAGATATTATTTTCTGTATTTGAAAGTAACATTGTGCTTTGACCACAGGAGAGAAAAGAGGAGAACAGGAGAGAGAGGAGGGAGAGGAGGAGGAAGAAGAGAGCGGCCGAGGTGGAGGAGCTGACCAGTGCTGGACACCAGGCTCTGAAACAGGGACAAGCCCAGGAGGCTTTGCAGCTCTTCAGAAGAGCACTAAAGGCCGCCAGCCAGGTCAGCTACGCCCTGCTCCCTCTGGGTTCTGAGCCCCATTCTTTTGTCTTTTTTTCTTTTTTTTGGAGTGCATTGTTAAAGGGTCCATATTACCCTATTTTCTGATCTATTACAATATTGTTTTTTCATCACAAACTTACCTTGAGTTGTGTTTTGTTTCATTCACACATTTAACATACAAACCCTGCATATTTAGGAGTTCTTCTCTTGAACAGAAAACACTCTGTTCCACCTTGTGATGTCATGTGGTACAGGAAGTGTTCCACTGTGTTTTTGAACCTTCACCAGAATCTTTTGGATGATTTCAGGCCTGGAATTGCGAATCTCATCTGAGCAAAAGATAAAAGGTAGTTGTTAACTTGAAAAATAGTGTTTCATGACATCACAAGCATTTTGAGCTTTGGAGATATAGACAGACTAAAAAGGGTTACTCCAATATGTGTGAATGAAACAAAACACAGCTCCAGGTATATTTTTAACATGGACATTTAATTATATATAAAATAATAGTGCATTATAGTCCCTTTAACTGGTATTTACCACATGTACTATCTCACCAAACCAAGTCCTAACTAGAAAAACAATAACTAAGTACATTTTTGGCAGCAGTACTTGAATACATCACTAGCCATGTACTTGACAAAGTTGTGTTGACTGTGTAGCTGGGGGAGTCCCGTGTGGTGTCAGCCTGCTGCTTGAACCTGGGTGCAGTGCTGGTAGAGACTGGGGATCCTGAGTCTGGATTGGACTACCTGGGCAAAGCACAGCCTGGATCCAAGTCCCAGCGCCTCCCTGACCTCCAGTTCAACCTGGCACTGGCCCATAATGCTCTGGGGGAGAGGCAAAAGGCGGTAGAGCATTTCCTCCAGGCCGCACAGCTGTACAGCTCACAGGGAAACAGTCTGGAGGAAGGACACAGCTGCTGGGAGATGAGCCGCTGCCACGCCCTGGACAAGGTCAGGACCATCACACATGCAGTATGAAGTAAACTTTTAGTCTTGCTTACCAATATACAGAGGTGGAGTAGAGTAGCTTCATTTTTAAGTCCAAGTGCAACATAATATGACTCAAGTTGAAGTAAAGCATGTCCAAATAATTACTCAAATAAAAGTAAAGTACCTGCCAAATATACTTCTCATGCGGTTCAGAGGACAGCCAGAGGACCCTGTCCAGTTTGTTCCCCTCCTTCCCCATGATGCTGCTGGTCCAGCAGACCACACCAGATGACTGATGCCACCACAGAGTTGTTAGCTTAATGCCATATTGTGGAACACTCCAGGCAAAGCAATAACATGTCAGTGGAAAGATGTTACATAGTTTAACTCCCCACCTCTACATATTTACATCAGATCTGATCGACACCATACAACACTAAAGCAGGTTGAGAAATATTCCTTGTGCTAACAGTGTATCTTGTGATGTCAGGAGCACTCATTAGCGATTAGCGGCTACCTGCGGGCCGCTGAGAGCTACCGCGTGGCTAACATGCAGCACTCTGCTGCTGTGGCCTTAAAGGAGGCGGCCTCTCACATGGTCCAGGCAGAGTCCAGCCCCAGTGATGTCACCAAGGTCCTGTCTGACTGCCTTAGCTTGACTGACAGCATCACAGACCAAAGCATTCTGGGTAATGTAGTCAAAGCTGCTCAGGCATAAACTAAACTCATGATTTTATTCACTAATGGAAATGTTTGCTGTGTTCAGGTGAGTTGTACCTATCAGTGGGCGTGGTCTTCTGTCAGGTGCGCTCCTTCCAGGAGGCAGTACAGTGTTTCCAGAAAGCTCTAAGCCCCGCCTCCCAGCTGCAGGAGCGCCCTCTGTTGGCCAAAGTACTGCTGAACCTGGGGGCAGCTCTGAATGCTGTGGGGGAGTTTAAGGCTGCACTGGAGTACCACCGCCTGGCTGCTAAGCTCTATGGTGAGTCTGACAGTATTCTGTATAGTAATAATCATGCATTAGTCTCAAAGTCACTTTTTTCAATTTTGTGCATCTATGTACCAACCGCATTATGGAGCTAAAGAAGATCTATTGTGCTTGTGTTTGCTCTGGAGTTATAATCAATGATCAGTATATTATAATTTGGACATTTTAAATCACAATATTCATATTCATTAATAAAAGAAACAAGTCTGCTGATTTCCTTGTTAGAAAACTGCAGTGCCCAGTGGGAGCTGACGTTGTCCTAAACGTCTTCACAGCAAAGATTCAGCACCTCCTACAGACAGCTGCAGATCACACTAGCGAGTAGTAGATTTTTTTTTTTTTTCCATTTGTACCAAAATGACTATGCAGTGCTGCTGAATCCTACGTGTATCACAGACCTATTGACCTAAATCTGCTTAAAAGAGGACACAATATGCTTTTCATATTCATATATGAACAGTGGGCGGAGATAGGGGGTAGGTGAAAAACTTTTTCTGAGCTCTCAAGCCTTGGAAGCAGGACAATACAAGATTACTCAAACATACGTGAATCCAAATACAACTGCGACTATGTGATCGGGGAGAACGATGCTAACATGGTTTAAAGCTCATGAAGGTCAGTTTAATATATAATGTCTCCTTTAATATTTGCCCTTTTTAGGATCCCTGGGGCTCCGTGGACAACAAGCACAGTGCTTCAGTAACCTGGCACTGGCCTGTCGTCACCTTGGAAACGACGAGGAGGCCATTGAGAGCTTCAACCACGCACTGCAAGGGTTCACTGACTCAGGTGCGTTTTAGCCACCATCAACTTTCATTCATGTATTTATCTCACTGTGTAACATGTGTACACTTTATTCACTAGTGAAGAATTATTTATTTATTTATTTATTTGTATTGATACTTTGAAGCTGATCAAATCATCAGCATTTTCTGGGGATGTGATGCACTGCTCTGTCTGAGGCTTTGTTACACTTTAATCTAAGCTTTACTTTAACACAGTCTGACCTGAACAAGCTGATTTAGCTGGAACTACAACAGGTGAGCTGATCTGTGCTGTTAAAGAAATCCCTCTCAACTAACATTACAGTCCAAAGCTGGCTAGCATTAGCCAACAGTTTTTCAGTTTGTCACCTTCACCTTTTTGTTGAAAATCAAACACCTAAACATGAAAATGTGCTGTTTAAATCTATTTTGTGTTTTTTCTTGAGTTTTCAAACAATCTAAAACCTTTTTGGCAGTGTTTGCTAATGTGTGCATTGTGTCACCATGGTAACTGCTGAACATTGTACCAGAGACAAGTATGCAGAACAGTCCTAGTGTGCGCAAAGTATCGATAGTAAGATCATATCTGAGTTGTAGATGGTCAAATAAGTAACTTCTATGTCAGTTTCAGTCTTATTATTTATCGTCATATTTTCTGTAATGTTGCGTTCAGAATGTGTCATTGCTGCAGCTGAAGTTCCTGTTTTGTGTTGACAGAGGAGCACAGCGCACAAGTGCAGGTGTGTGAGGCTCTGGCTGAAGTCTATCTGAAGCAGAGGAAGCAGCACAAAGCCATTCAGCTGTACAGACAGGCCCTGCTCTCCCTCAGCCACTGTCAGGTACCACACACAGATGTCCCTGTAGTTTAGGCCTCTACAATCATGTTCTGAAATGCTCCTGTGTGTCAGATGCCCTGCCTGTGTGTCCCTTATTCTTTCTAAAGGTCTGTGTTGTTTGCAGGACTCAGAGGGCGTGGGCCAGCGGCTGGTGGAGCGTCTTACTGCTGCTCTGCGCATCACGGTGGCACAGGTTGGAACTGCATCTCTTATTTAATTAGTCCTGTAATTCCTCATTTGCAGAATGTTCCATAATACAAAAGGTTTCAAAGGTAGTCATTTTCAGTCTGAGGGTGCTGGCCTGAGGAGCTCGGATACAGTGGCTTGTTTCATCATATTGATGTCTAATGTACTTTTTTTTTTTTTTTTAGCTTTCTACCTAGCTTTGTTCCCTCATGAAAAACATGTCTGGAGAGGTTTTAGATGTCATCCATGCATGTTTGAGTAATCTAGCAATCTCTTTTGTCCTCTCTTATGCAAACCCTCCTTACCTCCTAAATATACAAAAACATGATACAAAACTGTACACAGCAACATGACAAACCTGATGTGATGGGCAGTAGTTTCATTAGTGTGTTGAGATAGAGCTCTGAAGGGGGAGTGACTTAACATGGAGAGCAAAAGGGAGACTCAGCATCAAAAACAAAAATGAAACTTATAAAACATGTTAATATGTTGTTTTTGGTGAATATAACTTTTTCAAAACAGTTGCCGGTGGAGTTGTCAGAAGTTCATTTTTTTCAAAGTATTTAGCACAACATACAACATTACAAAGACAGCGGTAACAATACAAGTGAAGACAAAACAGAGCAAGAAACAGAAGAGTACTAGTAACACATACACGACCACTCAAGTTGGACCCACGTTTTCATTTATTTTTCTTCTTAGTATTTACACTGTAGATTCTCACTGGAGGCATCAAAACTATAAATGACACATGTGGAATGTAGTAAACAAAAATAAACTCAAACAATAACTCCAAACTTCTTTTTAGATAAAAAAAAAAAAAAAAAGATTAAATAGCCAACCTTTGCTTTGAACACTGGTATTCACTCTTGTGGGGTGAAACCATTTCAGGTTTGCAGCACAAAGCTACTGTGAGGATTTGAATAAAAAAAATATATAAAAAATAGGTGAGTTATTGAACATTTTTTCTTTGCTACAGAATCCCATACGTCTGTGTCATATATGTGATGTCTTCTGTTTGTATATACAGTAAAATGTAAATTAGAGTTCATAACACTCTAAAAATCTGTATTGTCTGACACACAGAGGCCACGCCCCTTTGGACAGATCAGGCCACACCCACTGAGCCCCCTTTCGAGGTAAGGCAAAAAGAGAAAATCATATTAGATAAATGTAATGTGTGTATTGCATTCATATGAACTTGTTATGTTTACAGAAGACTGGACACACCAAGTCCCACAAAAGTACTTAGTCAGCAGAGAGACGACTCAAAAGGGGAAGGGCCAAGTGAGTCCTTTCATTTTTCACTTCTCTGTCATAGGTTCCAATGGCCCGCTTCATTCTTAAACTCACTGCAGTGACTAATTAGATTGTTAGAAGTTTGGGCCACTGCAAACCGTTTAAAAGCAAGTAGTTCTGTTTTTCAAGTTTATAGACAGTAAAAATCAGATACAGAAGCTCTAACAGTGTTTCACTTAAACCAGTCATGCCCAAACTGCAGCCCGGGGGCCAAATGCGGCCCTCAGACCATTTTTTCTTGGCCCTCAAGCTTCCAGGTGAATTGGCCCATATTACCTTAAACAGTACTTTTTACTATATATTTCTGAAAATCTATTTTAACAAGCCCATATCAAATATTTAATGTGTCCCACTGAGGATGTGAGCATGAATAAAGGTTTAGTGGTTCAGTCTAACTTGTAATGATAACACAGATTTGAAGTATTCACTGTATTGGCGACCAGTCTAAGCCCCTCAATCGGCCCTTAGCTTTGGCTGTGTTTTTATATGTGGCCCTTAATGAGAAATGTTTGGACACCCCTGACTTAAACTAAGCTAATTTGCTTATGTCATACAGTCCATACATGAACAAAATTACTCTCCTGCTGCTTGGTTTATATCATATTATTGAGGTTATTGGTTTATACCATGTTATTTCAAAAAGCCGGAGACAACATTACATGCTAAACCTGAATTGGGTCAATCACAGCATCAGAAACATTCCCATAAAAATCCAGCACTCTAAAGAGGCCAACAAAATGTGTACAAAATGACAACATGTGACAGGACAGAATGCAAAAAAACTGTGGCAGAGCTCGAGGTATAACAGGCTTCTGATGTTTTCTGGTCTTGCCTGGTGGGTAAAAACTGTCTTTGGTGTCTCAGTTCATAACCACTAGATGGTGCTCAGGTAATGAAAGCATGAGGAGTTAAAGGTGTGCAGTGTGCCTTGAGCGGGACAAGGCACACTCACTCAGAGTGGGCACTGGGCATGGGGCAGGGAGAAGGGTCGTGCCAATGATCCAGACCTGCACCATCTTCAGAATTTTGCATTCAAGTAAAACAAGTTCATTCAAGTTCAAGTTCATTATTTTACATTTTGCTCAAATCTTTAAAAAATGCTGTGTTAACGGCTGTTGCATCATTTTATTTGGTTATTTTCCCAGAATTGGGCAGTTTTATTTAACCTAAATGTTGGGTCATTTCCAATGGAACATAATGATATAACATGTATATAACATAATGATAGTATTTTATTGAAGGTGGGTTTAAATATTAACCCTAATTGTTTGGCCAAAATAACTCTGAGTTGTGTTGGTCCAATAGTGACCCAATGTGGGATTATTCATTTACCCGGGTGGTGTTATTTTTAACCACGCATTTTTAGTGTGTGTAAACCACAATATTGATCTAAAATAATAATAATAATTTCTTTCTTAATAATAGAAACAGGTCCATCCTGTTCAAACTGTAGAACTGTGGCTCCATCTGTTCATAGTGTCATCTCACTGCAGCAAGCAGCAGATTTTCATTTGTGTTTATATTGTTGGAAATGGTTATGTGACATTTTTTAAGCCAACATTTATGGCCCGGAGGATTTCATAACTTTTTTTTTTATTATTGTGGCAAGTAAGTGGATTAAATTTTACCTAATATATCTCCTTTAAAGACGCTGGACCTGATTTTTACTGTCTAAAAACATGAAAAACAGAATTGGTTCATTTTGAAGTTATTCCTCACTGAACTTATGCATTCTGACCATCCTAATTATTCACTGCAAAGAGTTTTTAAGTGGTAACAACAACAACAAATAGCCTGCACTTTCTGATTCTTAGACAACATATAAAGAAACATAATTAGATGCAGACAGCACACAGAAGACTTATTTTAACCTCAAGAGCAGCTTATACAATATATCTGTACATCTTTTGCTCAAATATGTGGGAAAAATGGATACAGGTACTTTAAAGATACGACTTTCTGTTTGCGTTCCAGGCGAGCCATGGTCCGACCGGGAGCTGCACACTGACAGGTACCTCTCTCTCTGTGGCCCTAGATACAAACTGTACAAACTCCACCAGTCACACACATACATTATTTAGTCTGCAAAAATATTCATCAGATTGATACTGGCAGTATTTTACACACTGGTGGGTAGTACTCACTTACATTTACTTGAGTACCTTTTAAAGCAGACATTGTGCTTGTTTCTGCTCTATAGTTATAATCTATCACAATATTCAACTAAAATGATATAACAAGTCTGCTGATTTTTGTGTTAGAAAACTGTATAATCACCACAAAGAGCCATACAGCTGACGGCCCCACCTATGGATAGCTGCGAAACAAGCTAGTGAGCCGCTGATTTATTTATTATTTACCAAAATGACTACGCAATGCTGTCGAATCCTGCATGTGTCATAGATTATGAAAATAAAATTGTAGAATGAAGTGCGTACATTGGTGTGTACCAGTGGTGGTGACTTGATGATCAAAATTACATCTTGAAAAGAAATGAATGACTGCAAATGTAACTTCAGTGGGTCAATAAGAAGGAAACAATCATAACAAGTTTAAAAGTTCTGACAAGTTGAATTTGCAGAATAGGTCTGATGTAACAGAAATTGTACTTTACTCTCTATTTTGACTTGAGTAATATTTTTTATTAAATTAACAGTACTCTTACTTGAGTAAAAGTTTTGGTTCCTCTTTCCACTGTGAGTAAGTCTACAAGTGACAAAAACTCTGTTGACAACATGAAATGATTTGAACATGTGTTATAAGATTATATAATCTTACTTCCTGGTTGGACACGTGCATGTGCAGATGTGACACACATATAAGAGGTAATGCCAGAACTGGTACATAACAAAACCTAAATCTAAATTGCACAATAGTTATGGTTAGACTAATATGAATAACAATACCTTTATTTTGTTAACTGAAGGTTTAAAGGGTCAGAAAAATGTCTTCCTTGTGTGTAAATTATCTGCATTTTGGATGAAGTTTTCAGTGTTGATGACAAAGGCAGAGGGATTCTGTTTTATAACTCAGTCCTACATCCTGTATTTTTGTACTTTTCTTCAACTTTTTCCTCACAAACTGCCACTTAACTGATGTAAAACTATGATACATATGAAGGCATGCTCTCTATATTATTTGCTCTGGAGATCTGAAGATGGGTTGGCGTACCTCTCATCGTCTGCTTCTTTGCTTCTTCTCTCCCCACAGTGAAGTGTCATTGGTCCAAAAGACAGAAGACCCACCTCCTGACACTCCTGACAGTGTGCAGACTCCTCCCCTTTTGAAGAGGCTGCGCTCCAGGTTCTGCTCGCTCATGTAAGGTGGTGCTCACATAATTTTTAAAGAGGTATTATGCAAAATGGACTTTCTGGAGCTTTGCACTATGACCCTATTCAAACCCTCCTCACTGTAGCGGGTAGCTGTAAGATTCTGTGCAGTGCTCCACCCACAAGTGTGCAGTGCTCCACTTATGCTCCCACATGACAATTCCCCATAAATAAACAAAGTCAGAATACAAAACTGTATACTACAACTTCACAAACCTGACATGATGTGCAGTAGCTTCATTAGCAGGATGCAGCTGATTGTGTTGCGATAGTGCTCTGAAGGGGGAGCAAAGGGATGGGAGACTCTAAATATGTTGTGTTAGCAGTTAATGCCTCATAGCAGTGTCATACCCCTTCTTTGAATATATCTTGAACTGTAAAATGTGTTTTAATATCGATTTTAATAAAAAGTTTAAAGGGATAGTATGTAACTTTTTTGGAGGTGGAAATAATTTCATGCAAATAGAAACTGAAAAAACATACTTTGGAATATTCCTTATGGAGATAGAAATGATTTATGCCATACTGTGGAAGATTATAGCCAAAGGAACAACATTTCCATGGAAACAAGCATGTGAAGACCCTCCTTCAGGACAAGTCAGATTTGTTGAGATGGAGATTTGTGTAAGGATGCATATTTTCCTGTTTTTCAGTGCAATATAAACATCCACAATGAAAAAGAACAAAATGCACTTTTGTTTATTTTTGGCAAAAAAAGTGACACTGACTTTAACTGTGAAGACCCATAGTATGAACATGACCTACGAACAGATTTCAGATTTCTCTTTAGTCCACTGCACTTGACAGAATTACAGAGAATACAAGACAAAAGTACAAGAAGCAAACGATCACCTTATAAGACTCCAGCCTGTGTTAGATGTGTGTATGCACCTGTCAGTGGCCAAACATTCAATTTTCATTTGATAAAGCAGCATTCGTATTGATATTTTGCAGCTGATATCGTCAACATTCTCTGGTGGATTGACTTGGAATTTGGATATTGTGAGTACAGATTAAGTTGCGTAAGGACACTTGAAGAGATTAGATCCAGATGTCGGAGGTACAGTCTCCACCGGGATACCGCAGCTCGTGAGCCAGAGCCGGGCCGTCTGGTTCTTTCCCAAAGTCCACCAGGAAGTTCTCATTCAGAGTGAGACCTCCTTTCTTTGTGTCCACGTTGATCTGCATCATCACAGAGCCCTCCCTGCACAGACAGAACGCAGGGATGTTTTGCTGGGACATGGACACTTCTACACCTATGTGTTAGTGAGCAGTAGGTAGTCTTACTAGTGCTGTCACGATACCAAATTTTGTATGATATATTTGCTTAAGAAAGATGAAAAATGATATTAAAACAAATTTATGACACTGACAGAATCATAGTAAAGTAGAATTATTTCGTTTGCATCTATAATGAGTCAGAAGTTGTGTATTCCATATATATATTGTACGATAAGTTGATATAGTAATTATGTTGACAGTCTTACCTCAGCATGTCGGGGTAGAACTGCTTGTCCCAGCCGCTGTACAGAGACGTGGTCACATAGAGCCTCTTCCCGTCCAGACTCAGCTGCAGCATCTGCGGGGCTCCAGAGATGCGCTTCCCCTGAACGAGAGACAGCTGGTTACGTTCAGACAAGCACAGGAATACATGGAGGAATATTAAGGATTGGAATCACAGTCCGCCACAATTCCAGATAATACGTTAATGTGCATATGACTAAACGCTAAAACTATTTTTTGCTACTAAACTGCACAAATTGCCAAAAACGACATGTAATATGCACAAACTAGGTAAATTTGCAGCTTTCTGGTCAAAAACACCGAAATCTAAGTGTGTGCTGGCTCCAGTGGATTTCAAGTAGGTGGTGACATCATGCATGACTGCTCCAATTTACAGGCTTCAGGGGTGGAGTTTGAAGTGCAGATACCAGTTAGACCAATCACACCGTTCCTCATAGCTCCAGACCCTGCCCCTCCTCCCCCCTCTGGCTCCCCTTTAGTCCTCCAGACCCTACCCCTACCTCTCCCCTTTAGTCCTCTAGACCCTGCCCCTGCCCCTCCTCTCCCCTTTAGTCCTCTAGACCCTGCCCCTCCTCTCCCCTCACTCTCTCCTTTAGCCCCAAGTATCTCAGTGTTTTGTGCTAATTAATATAAACAGCCCACGTCAGAAGTTTGCAGCAGAATAGATGATGCCCCTCCTGTCCTTTACACCACATACTTTGATGATGCAGGGGTTCGGCTGACCGTGGTTCTCCGGGTCATCGAGCACTTTGACTGGACCGTCATTCACCAGGCTGCCCCCGAGAAACACCTGTAAGAGGAGAGCAGATAAGCACGGGCTGAGACACTAAGGTGTACATGAAGAATATTTGATAACTGAGGCAGTACAGTGACTAAGTGGCTAGCACTTATTGTTCACAGCAAAACGTTTCGGGGTTTGATCTGTCCAGAGTTTGCATGTTTCTCCCTGTGTCTGTGTGGAGCTTTTGTTTTGACTGGTGATGTCATACCTGTCCAACTAATCGTGGCTTGCGGCGGTTGGTGATGTCATACTGGCGGATATCTCCATGGAGCCAGTTGCTGAAATAGAGGAATCGGTCGTCCATAGAGATGAGGATGTCTGTGATCAGGCCTGTCATGGAAACAAATGCTGCGGTCACACTGTGGATCTTGAGGCTCAGTTCTGATTTTTATTTAGTATTTACATTGCAAATCAAATTTGACACAAATCCTTTTTTTGAATGTATGCAGCCCTGAAGTGTCCTGATGTGCAGAAGAGGGAGGGAGGGACAGTTAAATATATATTAGTGGCAACAATTCAATATATAATTACCTAAAATTGGTACTTTTAATCTTTATGTTAAGTTGACATTTTCTTTATCAACTAAATTTAAAGCTACCATTTGTAATTTGATTGGCCAAATCGCCCACTACACACCATCTGTGTAGCTGCTGTCTGACAGCTTTGGCCTGATAGAAAACCACAGAGAACAGGTGAGGGAAGGAGGGACAGGTTTCTTGTCTGACATCTATTGAAAACAAAGAATCAAATAAACTTGCAGTTTGTAACTTTATAAAATCTCACTTTACTTCTAGTTTCACTACAGTTCTCTAACAGACGTTTGGAAAATGTAGGAATGAAACAGTTAAACATTCAGAGAAAAACTACAGCATTTGTAGCATTTCAGCGCTGTATTCAGGCCATTTTTGTGTGTTAATTTGAGTCACATTTGAAAAATCACATTGGGCCCACTCTGATGTGAAAAAATCTGATTCAGATCACATCTGGGTAAAACATCAGCTTCGACCAGCAGTGTGAACACAGCCAATGACACAACTGGAGTATATTGGAGTATATGTGGCCCAATAATATATACAAACACAGAAGGTACAGTAATCTCACCAGGCATCTCTGGCAGCATCCAGCCCTCCACCTTCTTACTGGGAATGCTGATGACTTTCTCAGCTTCCCATTCACCTTTCTGCCCAAACACACATCTGATTAATTATGGGGGAGACAAATATAAGATTTTATGCATCATAAGTCTGTTTATGCAAGGGGTCAGTGTCATTTCACATTCGATTATTCTGGTGAAGTTTATAATTTGACTTTCTGGTTGGACATGTTTACATTGCACAACAAGGAACACTTTCTGACTGTTTAGACAATCTGTTGCTGAAAAAAATTCTGTACGATTCAGTATCTGAGACAGTATGACTTAGTTTAATGGAAGACAAGTGAACAGGTCTATGACGTCACATGTCTGATTAATCATGATAAATTACCACCTGAATGACAGTCTGTGGAGAGGCAGTGACACACCCACATACACACACGCACACAAACACACATAACAAACACATGTACACTCACACACCTCTGTTCTGTAGAAGCGGAACACGTTGGACCGGAGGGCACAACCCACATAGCCCTGCAGCTCATCTGGATTGTGCAGGAAGCGGATCTCCAAAGGTATAGCGCCATCTTCGCCCAAGTCCAGGGACTGCAGCTTCCGACGTGTGGTCCAGTCCCACACATGGATCCTCTGGCCATAATGCCCTACAGCACAGCACAGAGCAGTACAGCAAAGCACAGAACAGTACAGAGCAATACAGCACAGCACTGACACTTGACCCACAGTAGCTCTGAAGACTCTGGCGAGGTCTGGCCCAGTCTGAGGCAGATCTGCTCCTGACCTTGAGTAATGATTAGCCACACTCACCTGTGCAAGGCAAAGTCTGCACAGAGTACAGTTAGGCAACAGCATGTGAGCCTGGCTCTTAGCTGCCCCTCTACACTGTTCAATCCCTGCACTTTCCACACAGACCTACTCTGTGCTTTACCTTTGGTGGGTGGCCTAAGCTGTATAGGCCCATTTCTATTTTTTATACTCTAAACACACATTTTACAGACCAGAACTTTATGTAGTAAAAAGTGCACTATACTCTAAGGGCACACACTGCCCACTCACAGCAAAGAGCTCCTTCCCCTCACGAGACTTGCCTCCCTGGCCGTACCTTGCTGGACATCTTTGGGATTAAAGCCGTCGATGAGGGCCCGAGGGGCCCCCCACTCAGTGCTCATCATCACATTGTGCCGGGGCTGGTACCAGAAGTCATACCCAAAGGGAGCTTCTTCACCCGGGTGCTCCCAGTTCCCAGTCACCTCAAACGTCTCGCCATCCAGCAGCACGAAGCCCCCTGAATGCACCATAGACACACAGAACAATGATTCTCTATGTTGCCACGCTGGTCTAAATCAGGTCTATCCTGCACTAACCCTGGTCTAAACCAGATCTATCCTGCACTAAACCAGGTCTTTTGAGTAAAACAACTGTTATGCAAGATCAGTTTCTGTGTTTAGATGACATGGGATACAGAAGGTTCTTTTCTGGTGTCTATGTTTGGTACTGTGGCCAATATAAACACAACAATGTGTGTTTGTCTTTTCACTCCCCAGAGACTTAACAGAGGCAAACGCACTGGACATTCGTCTTTCACCTTTGTCCCCGTCTCTGTAATAATCCCAGTGATCATATTACATTATACAGGATCTTAAAACACAAACAACCATGTATTCTGGCTACAAGGCCAGTGAAGTGTGACTCGGTGACCTCCTTTCTCTATGCACTGTAAGGACGCCTGCCAAGGTGAACATTAGGAGCTGCAGCAGACTATTTTGCCACAAATATGTCTGATGACATTATGCAGTGTACCCGGTGAGTGAACCCTAGGCTTAGCAGCTCAGCACACAGACCTTTGCCGAATCCAGAGGGGTCTCCCATGCAGCTGATCATGATCTGACCATTGGCCAAACAGTGGGATGTGTGAGGGTTGGCCAGGCCAGATTTATAGTACAGATCCACTGGTTCCACCATCTGCACATCGAGAGGGATGGTACAGTTACAGTGAAACAGACTGAACTAGGACTAAACCTGAACTCAAGATGGACTCACTCAGAAGGGACTGTGCATAGACTGTACTAGGACTAAACCAGGACACAACTAGGTCTGAGCTATCCAGGACTGAACCAAAACCATAGTTGCAATTTGTTTACCTATAACTATGGGTTTGTTTTGGAGTACACTGATGCCCTTACGGCTGTTGAGACATATCTAGTCTTGGTACTTGTGAGAAGTACTCTGACTCTCTGGATTGTTGTGAAGTACCTTATCACTGTTGTCAACTGTTGGTATCTAGTGTATGTGAGATTCCAAGTGTTGGTACTCCTTAACAACACAGAGCCAAAAAGTACTCCATACCTAGTGTTTTGGGGGGCTTTTGAAGATGTTATGTTTCTCTGGGCCGTTGTGGAGTACTTGGTGTCTCTCAGAGCACATAGGAAGCACCTGGTGTCTCTTGGGAAACGTGTGGCTTAATGGGCTGTTTTGTCTCAAGAAGTACCTTGGTGTTGGGAGTACCTAAGGCTCTTAAGGCCACCGGAGAATACTTTGTCTCCTGTTAGGACTACCTATGTTGATGCGTATCCAATGACTTTTATGGCCATTGGGGAGTACCTAGTGGTTCTGAAAAGTACCTTGTGGCTTCCAGGGATGCTGAGGAGTATCTAGTATTGGTTGGTTGCTAATGGAGGGTACTCCCAGGGAGGCTCTCGAGGATGTTGAGGAGCATCTAATGATCTTATGGCTATTGGGGTGTACCTCGTCGCTGTTGGGACTACCTAGTATTGGTTGTAAGTGCAGTTGGAGAGCACTCCGTCTCTCAGGGCTGTCGGGAGCATTTAATGACTGCCGTTGGGGAGTACCTGGTTGCTATTGGGAGTATCTAGTAGTGGTTGTCAGAGCTGTTGGAGAGTACTATGTGGGCTGCTGGGGAGTATAACGGCTCTTGCAGCCATTGCGGAGAACCTTGTTGCTGCTGGGAAGTATATTGTGCCTCTCAGGGATGTTATGGAGTACCGAGGACTTTTGAGAATTTGGGGAGTACCTAGTCTTGGTTGTCAGTGCTATTGGAGAGTACTATGCGTTTCTCATGTCTGTTGGGGAATATCCAATGACTCTTATTGGAGAGTATCTGGTCGGTGTTGGGAGTATCTAGTGGCTCTTCTCCGGAGTACCTTGTGGATGCGAGGTGCCCGAGGCTGGCTGGTGTCGATGACGTAGATCCTGGAGGAGATGAGGGCGGGCAGGATGAGGCGGTTTCGTCTTTTGGAGGCGTCCCCAAAGCAGCTGCTGCAGGCATTCCAGCCACTGTGGTGCAGCTCGTCTCCCAAGTTAGGCATGGGGAGACGATGGATCACCTGCTCAGCACAACACACAGTGGCAAAGGAAATGAAATGATCAATATGGTCATTTTGGCTGTATGTTACTTTGTTGTGCGTTACCTGGTGCTGTGTTAACTGGTTGTGCGTTATCTGGGTGTGTTGGCTATGTGTTAACGGGTTGCATTACATGGCTGTTTTCTCTGGTTGTGTGTTACTTGATTGTGTGTTACCTGGCTGCGCTACCTGGCTGTATTAGATGGTTATGTGCTACCGGGTTGTGGTACTTGGCTGTGTTACCTGGCTATGTGCTTCCTGGTTGTGTTAACTGGTAATATGTTAACCAACTAACACAACCATGTAATACAGTCAGGTGTGTGTTACCTGGATGTGTTGCATGTGTGTTACCTGGCAGTAGGTGTTGGAGTCTGGGTCCACGTCAACGGTGGACAGGTAGTCTGGTTTGAGAATCTCTGTGTTTCTGTAGATACAGGGCAGGTACACAATCTTCTCCCGAGGTCCTGCAGGAAATGTGAGTTTGTATGTGGTCGTTCGTGAAATCCCGCTAAACTTTTCCCCGAGTTACTCATTGTGCTAGTGAGGTTTAGCTGTTCTTCTCTGGAGGATTTTGGGAAAACAACCACCAACATGATGGGATTATTTTGTCTTTGTTCATCACCTGTGTCCACCTCGGTCCAGTGCAGATGTAGCCTGGCCCGACGGTCACGTGGGTTTTATATTCGCTATGTGAGTTATCATGACTAAAAGGGTTTCCCCCTTCCAAAATGCGCTTTAACTGTTATGTGTTCAAATCAAAATCCACCTGAAGCGAGCGAATAAACTTTTAATGCAAATCAAGGGATCTGGATGTGGACTAAAAATAACAATGATGGAAACAGAACTTATAAGGAAACAACTGCCGGACACTATCCCAGACACTCGATTCTGTGTCACTGTGCAATGCATGATGGTATAATAAGTAATATAATAAATAAAAATAATATTATAGATCCATGGTGCGACGTCACAGCAGCAAAAAAAAAAAAAAAAAAAAAAAAGTAAGAGGGCGGGGCTAAAAATTCAAACTAAAACCTGACTGATGGTTCAAAATCAGCTACAAGTCCTCTAAATGTCACAAAATGTCTGTTATTGTGTGTGTAGATCCTACCCTTCATGGCCTCCAGGGGGCTGCTGTACCCCGGACCACACCCAGAGCAGTTGGCTGTGAGAAAACAAGACCAGAGTTAGACTAGGACTGACGGACAACAAACAGCCCTCTGTTTGGCTAGTATGTGGTTTGTCTGCTCTGATTGGTTAGTATACGTTTCCTTTCTTCTTTGATTGGCTGGGGTGTGGTTCCTCTGCACTGTGATTGGTTAGTGTATCATCTCTTCTGATCTATGATTGGCTGTGACTGGCTTCCACAGAAAAAAAAAAAACCAATATGGCTTTTTACGGTGGAAGCGGTCTGTGAACAAGTCTTTCTGAGTGCCAGCCTCTCAACCACCTTTTCCCTTCTAGTAGAGTACCATAAAAAGTTCAATAGTGCACCTTTATACCTTAGACTGAGTCTTGTTAAATCTTTCTTACAGTCCAATAAATCTAATCTGGTTGGGCTTGGTTTACTTCAGGATAGGTTTAGTTCTGGATAAGTTTCAGTCTTGTGATCTGATCCACCATTAGAAGGTCAGTCTTTGTGAGCACTTCTCTACATTCCAGTATTTCCTGTTTGTTTTCATAACTTCAACCTCTCCAACTCCCCCTCTCTCTCTCTCCCTCTCTCTCCCCAACTCCCCCATTCCGCCCTCTCTTTAACCCCATCTTTCTCTCTAACCACTCCTCTCACTAATTAATTAACTCCCCCCTCTCTCTCACTTCAGGTATCTTTTGTTCCCGCCTGTTTTTCTCTGAATCAAATAAAGGGTAATTACAGACGAGCTGCACCCAGATGCATCTGTGCCAAACTAGTCGGCTAAAGGTGTTAAAAATACTGATACTTGTGAACATAGTGAGATAAGACCCGTTTATAATACTGCGCTATCAGTGCTGTTCACCAGCTCCTCTATAGATCAGGCCTATATTTAGCTTTACTGTTCACTTTACTGTTTGATTTTATAACCTGTGTTAATATTCCAAGTGTCAAATTGAGAAAGAAGAAAGGAGGTAATTTACTCTAACAGCCTTTTGGGCGTCAACACTCGCACCCCAAATGAATAGACTCAATACTGACTCTGGTACCACAATGATAATAGAATGCGATATTTACATTAAAGGGTAGTATTTTCTTTTCTATTCCCATGTGTCCTTATACGTGTGTACTCCCTCAGTGTCCAGTAGGTTCCATAGTGGTCCATGTGTGTGCCTTATACTTGTTTAGATGCAGCTCAAGATCACTGTAAAGCTTTTCAGGAAAGGTTCATTTCTGTCCTGTGAATTGGACTTTTTTTAGTATCAATTAGTGTCTGATTCGATACTTTTGATAACCTCAATAGTGACAAAATTTTGATTGTACTTTTAGGTCTCATCGGGGTTCTTCACCTCGTCAGAGATTGCATTGCTTTGCCGAGCCCTAAATTGTTCAGTGTTGCATTAAGAAAGGCATGAGACCACTAGGCCAAATTACAGGTCAGGTCTGTGCAGAGGGCAGCCTCCTCTTACCAATAGTGCACAGTTTAAGATATGGTCATGCAATCGATAAGCAAGATAATGCAAAATACAGCCGTTTAATATCACACTGTTGTAAAAAATGAACTAAAAATATCACTGCAAAACTGATTGGCCCTCTGCATAGTGGCAGTTCACCGTAGTAAGCAGCAAAGGTGAGGAGTCACTTTTTAAAGAAATTGTGACTTGAGCTTTATGTCAAAACAACATGAAATGATTTGAACATTCGCTCCTTCAGATACGATTTATTTTATTTTTTTGAAAATACCAGATTTTGTGCATTATTGTTTTTGTTTTTTTTACTTTAACTTCAAATTATTACAGTTACTTGAATTGTAGTTTTCCCAAATATGTTTTACTTTTACTCATTTCTTGAAGCTCTTCTTTGTACTTCTACTTGAGTTATTATTTTAAGTTAATTTTACTCTTACAATTTTTTGCCAAGTGGTATTTTTCGTCCCTCCACTATCATCGGTTAATAATGGGTACTCGGCAGATACTTAAAGTCAAAGTATCGATAGCAATATCACTATCAGAACTAAAAAAAAGCTGCATCGATGCATTCCTAGGAAAACCTGCAGCCAATAATGTAGTAATATTGACAAGATATTATTACATTATGGGCTTATTTCTTTTGAAAATGTCCAAAAGTATTACGTTATCAGTTGCAACTAGACTCTTCAGTACTACATGGCTCTATCAGTACTTTCCCAGGACACAGCTCTACAGTGAAACAAAGACTGACCCCAACTGAACCGCGCTTATACAACACCTCCTCTCTCCTCTCACACTGGACAGACATAATCGTTATGCAATAATCAACAACATTACATCAAAACTTCTGCGTTGAAAGACCTGTTTGATGAGTAATGTCTCTGATGAGAACATGTCAGACCATGCACAGATCAGGTGCATTTCTGTGGTGAAGTTGGCAGTCCATATAATTCCTGTGTAGTATCTTTACCACAACAATACATTTAACAGTAAAACTCACAATTCTCAGACAAATGACTAGACACAAAGTTTGCATCATGCCCCATCTCCTTTCTGCAAGTTAGAAACCGTTAGCTCACCCATGGTTGTCTCTCCAAGTGAACTTCAGGCATAAGGGGATTCTGTGTGGGACATGTTTGTTTTAATACACACTCTGGCCAATCACACACAAGGGGGCGGAGCTCACCCATATTTCAGTTAACTCTTTATGTGACTGTGACACATCTAAAACAAATTGTAATAATATAAAACAATAGTCTTTAGTGAGATTTTGATGTGACAATTACACTGCTCATGTTTAACGATTGTAAAAACATCTGACATGATTAAATATTGTTTTCTGTTTTGCCATTTAAACAAAATTACAGAAAAATATAAAGGGGAAAAAAATGAGATGTCGGTTAATTGTTTACTTAATATTTAGATTTTTGTCATGGACCCTTTCTGTTGTAGTTGTTTCCTTCTCATTGGCCCTTTGAAGTGTTTGGAGTGATTGGTCCATGTTTGAGCAACCTTTAATCGCTTATTTTCAGCACGCCATATTGCCAGTCAACTCCCGTTTTCACCATTTGCCCAGTTTAATTTTAATCACATAATGGCTATAGGCTTGTTTATGATTTGTGTTTTTTGATGAGTGCAGTAATTCCAGACTAGTCCTTTTTCAGTGGGTCTAATGTAAACATTCAGTGTATCCTTGAGTTGATCCGGTCAAACTTGCCTCTTCTGTGTTTGTGGAACCGTCCTGTGATAAACTGAAAAATCTATGTGAAGCTTATCAAATATATCAAGAACATAAAGACATGAAGCAGCTGTTATTCTATGTGATCATCGGGTAAGAATGGTTACTCTTTGAATAATTAGCTCGACCATGGGAAAATGTCATAGTGTAATGAGATGAGATAAGATAAGATATGCCTTTATTAGTTCCACAGTGGGGAAATTCCAGTATTGCACCGCACAAGAGCCAAGAACAGCAGGAAAATGGTAACATGCGATAATACAAGATAATAGATAATAGCTTAAATCATTTTAAAATAGACTTAAAAAAAACACCTAAAAATAGACTCTAAGAGCAAAATATAAAATACCAACAAAAATATAATAATAATAATAATAATAATAATAATAATAACAACAACAACAACAACAGACAATAATGTAATACT
Source organism: Periophthalmus magnuspinnatus (assembly GCF_009829125.3). Classification (NCBI taxonomy): domain Eukaryota; kingdom Metazoa; phylum Chordata; class Actinopteri; order Gobiiformes; family Gobiidae; genus Periophthalmus; species Periophthalmus magnuspinnatus. The sequence goes on from NC_047141.1 coordinate 5,376,903, forward strand.
TCAGAATTATTGCATTTTAACTCTTTGCTTTTTGTGAGAGGTAGGTTGTTTCCCTGTGTGCTTTTCCCCTCCCTCACCTGCCTGAACCTGGAGCTGGGCGGAGTTCCTGGCTCCTCCCACGCGCACCTGCATCCCATCAGCGCAATCATCGCCACCTGCCGTGGATAAGAGGAGCCAGGACTAGAGACTTGGTGCTAGATCGTCTGCGTGTCAAACGTTACTCCACCACCTTGTCTCGTCCTGGACCCCGGCTTGCACCCCGCTTCCTGCTCTAGTTCCCGTTCCCTGCCTCCGTTGTCTAATCTATACTTGTCTGTTGTTTCACAAACTGTAAATAAACACTGTAAACTTGCTCCGAGTTCTGCACCTTTTGGTCCCACCTGCACCAGCATTAACTTACGACAACATCCATATTTAGCAGATGTCCTTTTTATTTGAATACACATTTTGCACTGATTGCAAAGTTGTTGGAAATAAGCAAAAACAGGTGACAGGTTGCTTTACAGGAAAAAAAAAAAAAAAAAAAAGGCTGGCAGTGAAAAAGCTAACTCCAAGTTTTTAACTCAGTGGCGCATTCAAATGCATGAGTAAATTATTTTACATTCACTTTATTTTAATAGATATCAATATGTTTATGTTATGTTTTAAGTATTTGGTCATTAAAATCATACGTGGTGTGCCCCAGGTTAAATTTTAGGTCCTGTCCTTTTTAATCTGTATATGCTCCCTATTGGTGGTGAAATTAGGAGACATGGTATTAACTTCCACAGTTATAGAGGTGATCTCCATGTCTCCTGATGACACCAGGTCAGTGGATGCGCTTTTTAACTGTATTTTAGATATGAAATCCTGGAACCTTCTCCAGCTTAACCAGGACAAAACGTTTAATCATCAGCCCCAGAGAGAAACTTTTACCCAAACTACTGACTCTGGGCTGACTTTTATCTCACACAATAAGAACAATATTTTTTTTCATCACCTAAAGAACAGCCAGAGTTTGCCTCATTCTCAGCACGGAGACGCTGATGCAGGCTTTTATCACCAGTTGAATACCATACTGTAATGCCCTGCTCTCTGGTCTTCCAAAAAAGATTATTTCAGGTTTACAATTATAAATTTCAGCAGCAAGTGTCCTGACTAAGACCAGAGGGTGGTACCACATTACACTGGTTTTAAAATTACTGCATTGGCTCTTCATGTGTTTTCACTGGTTTTAAATTAATGGTCTTGTGCCTTCTTATCTTTCAGAATTACTTTCACCATACGAACCCTGGAGGAGCCTGCTCTCCCCTGGCAGCTCCTAGTCATTCCTAAAGTTAAGACACACACTCACGCTGAGGCAACACAAGTTCATTTGTACAGCACAATTTGTACACAAAGTAATTCAAAGTGCTTTACAGAATAAGAAAGACATTAAAATCACAATACAACAAATCTAAATGTAAATAATCACTAATAATCATCATAAAATTAACATTAAAACAGAAGAGTGCAGAATATAAACCTTTCTCTCATATGCACAGCTAAACAGAACTGTTTTGAGTCTGGATTTAAACATTCTCCATGTTTAGTCCTGACTCTGGGCACCAGCAGGAGGCCGGTCCCTGAAGTCCTCAAAGCAGTGGTTCTTAACCTGGGTTCGATCGAACCCTAGGGGTTCAGTGAGTCAGTCTCAGGGATTTGGCGGAGGTCAAGACACACACCAGACTCATATGATTAGCAGACTACGAGCGTCTTCAGACGTTGGCCCAATTCAATTTGGTTCAATTTGGTTAAATGGTGAAAGTGACTGAGGGTGACAGGTAATGCATGCAAAATATACTGATAGTGCTATTAAAATAAATGAATACAGTGAGTGTAGGATTATAATTAGTTACTCGTGTATTTAAGAGTGTCACTGAGTCAAATCAAACTTAACTCTTTTGCTGCCAGCTCTTTGTTGGAATAACCTAAAAGAGTTTTCCAGAGCAATCCGTGCCAAATGTGTTCTATATGTTCTAAAACAAAGAGCAACTGCTGGATATGGACAGTGCCCCCCACCCCTCACAAACAGGTTTAATTTTGGCTGTAGTTATTACATGACATTGTGAGCCAATATTGTAATAGGCAGACATTATGTAATAAAGTGTCACATTATTGTCAATGTGTTATTACGTTATTGGCTCACTCAAATTTGCACATTATGGCTTATTACATTTAAAATTTGCCAAAATGATTACATTATTGTCGTAGGCTCTGTATTATTGTTGATGCAAACGCTGTTGAAGTTTGTTACATAATTCTAAGCCTCAACAAACCGCCAAAACCATCATTTTGTCAAACTCATTCCCCCTGAGACTTGGTGAAGTCTGAATTTTGGGTTTGGGTCCATGTGTCACGTGGTTTGTGTCCGCGTGTCACGTGGTTTGCGCACAGGCAAACAAGCCGTGATGACGTCCAGTCCTATTTCCCAACAATCTACTTTTGCCAAATGTTATCACTTCATTTCCAATAGTATCTGACAGGGAGAGAGGCGCACGGTGACGCACGGCTCCAGTGCGCCCTCCTGCGGCTGTGTTTGAGACGTGACGCACAGAACAGTGAGAGGAGCGAGAGGAGCCCGAGAGGAGAGGGGAGAGGAGGTACCAGCCGTCCACCTGCTCTCCGTGGGCGGCCAAGGCGCGCTGCGGGCACAAGCCCGGTGCCATGAGCCCAGCTATGGACTTGTTCTGGAGAATCCTCGCGGCGCTCAGTTTCGACTGCTTCAAAGATTCTACGTCGACGAGGTGAGATGCTCGCGCTGTTTATCTGCTACATGCAATCTGTCCTCACCAGAGCGATGAGAGCGGGCCGAGGGAGCGGAGATGTGTCTGTGCTGCGACGCACATCATCCGACCAGAGCAGGCCTTGCCAACCATCCTGCATGCCCCCCGCATGCCCCCAGATGCCCCCCGCTATCCTCAGGCTGCTGTGGTCAGGGCCTCGCGCTGCGTGCGCACGTGTGGTGGGCTCTAACACTCTGAACAAACCTCTGTAGGCCTGTGCTCATTATATGCGTCACGGTGACCCGTGTGGCGGTGGAAAGGCTGTGATTGGCTCATCTTTATGTTTTGTAGCTGCACGTGACCAGCGGGTCTTTAACAGACTGGCTTCACAGCTTCGAGTTTTGCTTCATAGTTGAATTATTGATTCACTTCTTAGTCACACTATGTTAGTGATACCATGTCTATATCTTTGTCACAACGGCCCTGGGGTAAATCTGATTGACCACCCCAGGTGCCACCACACTTAGAGAGGCTGAGGGAGGATATAGGGGGTAAATAACGTCCTATATTCTGCCACTGGGGGAGATAGAAGGAAGTGTGGCAGCCAGTCTGTGCTTTTTTTAAAGTCTCCTTCACCCACACACTTTTACTAGACATTCCTCTCTCCAGTATTGCTCTGATCGCTCATGTCTGTCGGTTAGTGCACATGTTTGACTTCTGATCAGTTTGAACTATCCCTGACCCCTCCCTCTGCCACAGATCACCCGCGCGCCTCAGCAGTGGCAGGCCCAGTGTGGACAGCAGTTCTCTGACCGGCTCCCTGTCCCTGGGACCCGATCTGCCCCACTGTCAGAGCTGTGTCTCCCACGGGGCCCGTCTTAAGCGCCTCTCCTGTGGTCACCTCTACTGTGACCCCTGCTGTGACCAGATTGTCAACCTGGCCTTTGAAGACATCGAGGGCCTTTCGGAGTACCCCTGCCCCCTGTGCAAGTCCCTGCGGCAGCTAGGAGCCCCGGGTCCCTCACTCCGGCAGCTGGGGCCGTCCTGCTCTGGATACTTCCATGGCCCCTACAGCCTCCTGCAGAACTCCCCTGAAGAACAGAGCACACGCTGGGGCTGAGACACAAGCCACACAGTAACATCAGGGGACATCAGGCACTCATACAGGGCCCCCTGGATCTGTGTGAAGTGTGGGGCCGCTCTGACCCACTTTGGTCTGGTACTGTCAGGCCTGCTCCCTGCGCTCAGTTTGCATTTTTTTTTACATAATTTAGATGTTTCTTCATCAAAAACATCAGTCACATATCTAAATCATGATTGACTTAAACATAACCTCTCTAAGGGCGTCGAAAAGAATGTCTGAGCAGAACAGTTCATTTGTCTCCTTTAATTAGACTGTCCATGTGACAGCAGGAGTTTGCCATGTCAGAGCCCTGTGCGTTTATGGCACACAGCTGCCCACTCTAAATTTTTATCATCTTTTTAATATCCAGATTAAACTGCAAAATTGTGCAAATTGTAATGTAATTTGTGTTATCGTTTCACGTGCTCATGAAGTGACTTGTAAAATACTGTGCCATGCTCATTTTGAATGTCCAAACCTATTTATTTTGTCTAACAAAATAAACAGAACTGTGAAGTTTCCTGATTTACTTTTTATTTCATAATTATAATAAAACACAATCCAAACAAGACAAATACAAAGTGACTGTACATTATAAACCAACTGTCGTAACGGTGCGGATAGGACCAAAGGATGCAGACCAGAGCAGTTTTAACAGTGTTTATTTACAGCGGTGAAAATGCAGTCTTTAAACAGGTCACAAGAGCAGGTACAGGAACCGGGGAGCGGGAGACGGGTCAGGCGGGTGCGGTGCAGGTAGAGGCGGGCAGGACAGGACCAGGACGGGGATAGAAGCAGGTGCGGTACCAGGGCGGGCGGAGCAGACGAAGACCAGAGCGGGGAGCGGGCGACAAACCAGAGACCAGGACCGGACAGGAGACGAGACGAGCAGGAGACGAGACGAGCAGGAGACGAGACGAGCAGGAGACGAGACGAGCCGGAGACGAGACGAGCAGGAGGCGATACCGGGACTGGAACGTGACGGCAGGAGCTGGGCGAGTGGAGGCAGGAATCTGGAGGGTGCATAAATCCAAATGAGCATTTGCAGGAAAGTACCAAATAACAAAGCTTAGCTAGAAACATTCACGTTTTACACGCGGACGGTCTGGCACCGAGTGTAGACTGCCAAGCCTTCTTGTACTCAGCAGCAGGTGGTGGTGATTAGGCTGATGCACCCCAGGTGTGCACGGGAGGAGTCAGGCACTCCACCCAGCTCCAGACACACAGGTAGGGGAGGGGGAGAGAGCACGGGAGGACAGGGAAAACTGACATCATGACAGTACCCCCCCCCTAAGGTCCACCTCCTGGTGGACCCCCAGGCTTGTCAGGATGAGCGCGGTGGAAGTCTCTCACCATGTCGGGATCCAGAATGCGTGCCCTGGGCACCCAGGATCGCTCCTCCGGACCGTAACCCTCCCAATCGACGAGGTACTGGAGGCCCCTACCACGGCGACGAACGTCAATCAGGCGGCGGACGGTGAACGCCGGGTGGCCGTCAATGACTCGGGCGGGCGGTGGGGGATCGGCCGGAGGGCACAGGTCGCTGGTCCGGACTGGTTTAACCTGGGAGACGTGAAAGGTCGGATGAATCCGGAGAGACGGGGGTAACTGGAGGCGCACCGCCGATGGATTTATGATCCTCATGATCTTAAACGGTCCCAGGAATCGGGGGGACAGCTTACGGGAGTCCGTCTTCAGCGGGATCGTCTTGGCGGAGAGCCAAACCATCTGGCCAGGTTGGTATACGGGCGCCGGGACACGGTGGCGATCGGCCGTCGCCTTAGTGCGCGCTCCAGCCCGAAGAAGGGCCGCCCTGGCCTTCTTCCAGATCCGGCGACAGCGCTGGAGATGGCGCTGAACAGACGGGACGGCGAGGTCCCTCTCCTCCGTGGGGAAGAGAGGGGGTTGGTATCCCAGCGATGCCTCGAAGGGGGACATACCAGTGGCGGAACTCACGAGGGAGTTGTGAGCGTACTCTATCCAGGGCAGGTGAGTACTCCAGGTCGCGGGGTTGGCGGAGGCTGTGCACCGTAGAGCCGACTCCAGGTCTTGGTTGGCCCGCTCCGTCTGCCCATTAGATTGTGGATGGAACCCGGACGTGAGGCTAACCGTGGCCCCCAAACTGTCGCAGAAAGACCGCCATACCTGAGAGGTGAATTGGGTCCCTCTGTCGGACACGATGTCCACCGGGATGCCGTGGAGTCGGAAGACATGACTGGTCAGCTGGTCGGCAGTTTCTTTGGCTGTGGGGAGCTTAGGCAGGGCAACGAAATGGGCGGCCTTGGAGAAGCGGTCCACAATGGTGAGAACCACCGTGTTCCCCTGGGAAGGGGGAAGGCCCGTCACGAAGTCCAAGGCGATGTGGGACCAAGGGCGACGAGGAACTGGGAGAGGATGCAAGAGACCAGAAGGGGGTGAGTGGGAGGCCTTGGCCCGAGCACATACCTGGCAGGCGGCGACATAAGCCCGGGTGTCTGTGTCCATCGTGGGCCACCAGAAGCGTCTCCTGAGGAGGGAGAGAGAGCGACCGGCACCAGGATGGCAGGCGAAACGGGAGGCATGGACCCACTGGAGCACCTGAGACCGGACAGAATCGGGAACAAACAGTTTATCTGGAGGGCCGTTACCTGGGTCGGGGTCGTTGGTCTGGGCCTCTCGGACGGTGTCCTCGATATCCCAATGGACCGCGGCCACCACACACGAGGAGGGGATAATTGTTTCTGCGGTGACCGGGCTATCCTCCAGGGCGAACTGGCGGGAGAGGGCATCCGGTTTGACGTTCCGAGATCCGGGGCGGTAGGTGAGGAGAAAGTTGAAGCGGCTGAAGAAGAGGGACCAACGAGCTTGACGGGGATTGAGGCGCCTGGCGGACTGGATGTACTCCAAGTTTTTATGGTCGGTCCAGACGATGAATGGTTGCTCCGCCCCTTCGAGCCAGTGGCGCCACTCCTCCAAGGCCAGCTTTACGGCAAGGAGCTCCCGATCCCCCACATCATAATTGACCTCGGCCGAGGACAGTCGCCGGGAAAAGAAGGCGCAGGGACAGAGGCGGTTGTGGGGGTCGAACCTCTGCGAAAGCACGGCCCCCACTCCCGAGTCGGAGGCGTCGACCTCCACGATGAATTGCCGTGAAGGGTCGGGCTGGTGCAGGATGGGAGCGGAGGTAAATAGTCTCTTAAGCTTCTCGAAGGCTGTCTGCGCCTCAGGAGACCAGGCAAACGGCAAAGCAGGAGAGGTGAGTTTAGTTAAGGGCGAGATAACCCTACTAAAATCCCGGATGAAACGTCTATAAAAATTGGCAAAGCCGATAAATCTCTGGAGCTGTCTCCGGCTGGTAGGAACGGGCCACTCAGTGACAGCCTGGATCTTTTCAGGGTCAGCTCTTACTTGGCCCCGCCCCACAATGAAGCCCAAAAAGCTGACCTCCTCTGCGTGAAACTCGCATTTCTCAGCTTTCACGAACAGTTTATTCTCGAGGAGGCGCTGGAGAACCTGGCGAACGTGCTGATGATGCTCCTGGGGGGACCGCGAGAAAATCAAGATGTCATCCAAGTAAACAAAGACGAATCGGTTAAGGAAATCACGGAGCACATCGTTGATGAGGGCTTGGAATACGGCAGGGGCGTTGGTGAGACCGAAGGGCATGACCAAGTATTCGAAATGTCCCAGGGGTGTCTTGAAGGCCGTCTTCCATTCGTCTCCCTCCCTGATGCGCACCAGGTGGTACGCATTCCGCAAATCCAACTTTGAGAAGATGGTCGCACCGTGGAGGGGCGTAAATGCCGAGTCCAGTAAGGGAAGCGGGTATTTATTCTTTACGGTTATATTGTTCAGACCCCGGTAATCAATGCAAGGCCGCAGGGATTTGTCCTTCTTAGCCACAAAGAAGAACCCCGCTCCCACGGGTGAAGTGGACGGGCGGATGATTCCGGCAGCCAGGGACCCACGGATATAGTCCTCCATTGACTCGCGTTCAGGTTTAGACAGGTTATATAGCCTGCTAGATGGTAGTGGGGCACCCGGCAGGAGGTCAATGGCGCAGTCATATGGGCGGTGGGGCGGTAAAGAGAGGGCCTTGCTCTTGCTAAAAACCTCCCCCAGGTCGTGATATTCAGCAGGCACCGAGGACAGATTGGGGGTGTCTGGGGACGGATCAGCGACAGGAACGGACCTCCCGGCCGGAGGGAGGGCGGACCGAAGGCACTTGGCGTGGCAATCGGGACTCCAGCCCGAAACTCCGCCCCTGGCCCAATCGAAAACAGGGTTGTGGGCGCGTAGCCAGGGGTAACCAAGGACCAGAGGAGAAGCGGAGGAGGACAGGACATGAAACTGACGGTTCTCTTGGTGGTTGCCGGACAGAATCACGGTGACAGGTTCTGTGATGTGAGTGATGTGCCCCAGAAAACGTCCATTGAGCCCCTGGGCATTTAAGGGGCGTTCGAGGGGCTCCAGGTAGACCCCGAGCTGCTCCGCGACTTGGGCATCAATAAAGTCCCTCTCAGCCCCGGAGTCGATAAGGGCGGAAACGCATAAGGTCTCTGTGCGAACGCACAGGGTGGCGCTGAGCCGCAGTCTATTAGAAGAGTCCAGGATGTGTTGCTCGCCCACCAGTACTCCCAGTGCTACTGGTGGGCCCCCCCTTTTGGCCGAACTGGGCAAGTGACCACATAATGTCCGCGCTCACCGCAGTAGAGGCAAGCCCCGGCCAGACGACGCCTCCGTTGACGCTCCTCGGCCGACACAAGGGTCCCGTCGAGTTGCATGGGCTCATCCGGCGGGGGCGGGGCAGCGCGTGGCTCCGGCGGGACCGGTGACCGGCGTCTCTCTCGGCGACGAGCCCGTAGGCGGTTGTCTATACGGTGAGTGAGGGAGATGAGGGTCCGCAGGTCGGGGGGTTCGTCCCGGGAAACCAATTCATCTTTCAAAGTCTCGTTCAGGCCCCGCACAAACACAGCCCGCAGCGCGCTGTCCGTCCAGTCCAGCTCCGCCGCATGTGTCCAGAATTCAATGGAATAATCCGCTACCGTCCTGGAGCCCTGGCTGAGAGTCAATAACCGGGAGGCAGCATTGTCCTGGTAGTGCGGGTGGTCAAACACCAGCTTAAACGTGGACACAAATTCATTAAAATCCAGGCTATCCACAGACGTCTTCATTAGGCGCGCCTCTGCCCACTGGAGAGCTCTGCCCCGGAGTAATCCACATATATATCGGATCTTGGTGGCCCCCGAGCTGAAACGAGAAGGGCATTGCTGGAACATGAACTCGCACTGGAACAGGAATCCGCGACAGAGGTGAGGTTGTCCAGCATACGGCTCCGGATCCGTGCCTCTCGGCTCCGGGAGGCGTGGCGGCGCTCCAGCTGCAGCAGGCGGGGTGACGAGGAGCGCGGCCACCTGGTGGTTAAGCTGTGCCACCTGCTGGGACAATGTCTGATTTAGCTCCAATAGAGTTCGAATGGATTGTTCATGCTGACCCAGCACCGCCTCGGGGTGAGAGTGCGTCAGGCGGCGCGTCTGGTCCGGATCTGAGCCTGCTTGGTCCATAGTGGCCAGACCGTTCTGTCGTAACGGTGCGGATAGGACCAAAGGATGCAGACCAGAGCAGTTTTAACAGTGTTTATTTACAGCGGTGAAAATGCAGTCTTTAAACAGGTCACAAGAGCAGGTACAGGAACCGGGGAGCGGGAGACGGGTCAGGCGGGTGCGGTGCAGGTAGAGGCGGGCAGGACAGGACCAGGACGGGGATAGAAGCAGGTGCGGTACCAGGGCGGGCGGAGCAGACGAAGACCAGAGCGGGGAGCGGGCGACAAACCAGAGACCAGGACCGGACAGGAGACGAGACGAGCAGGAGACGAGACGAGCAGGAGACGAGACGAGCAGGAGACGAGACGAGCCGGAGACGAGACGAGCAGGAGGCGATACCGGGACTGGAACGTGACGGCAGGAGCTGGGCGAGTGGAGGCAGGAATCTGGAGGGTGCATAAATCCAAATGAGCATTTGCAGGAAAGTACCAAATAACAAAGCTTAGCTAGAAACATTCACGTTTTACACGCGGACGGTCTGGCACCGAGTGTAGACTGCCAAGCCTTCTTGTACTCAGCAGCAGGTGGTGGTGATTAGGCTGATGCACCCCAGGTGTGCACGGGAGGAGTCAGGCACTCCACCCAGCTCCAGACACACAGGTAGGGGAGGGGGAGAGAGCACGGGAGGACAGGGAAAACTGACATCATGACACCAACATGTGTTCTCTGTTCTGATTGGCTGTTCTGGCCGTCGGTCAGGGAAACACCGTCATGTTGCAGATCCTCTTAAAAAAGTACAAAATATTTCATATCTTAAACCAAAAAGCTTAAGGGAGAAAAAAACCTGCACTGTAATATTTACATTCCACAAAGAGCCAGTCCTGCTGGGACCACAGGCTCAGGCCGGTGCTCGCCTACTGCATTTGTGTGGGCAGAATGGCAATGTAGGTGGGACAAATCCAGAGGTATATGAGCATTCGTATTAGACAGGTTTGAAAGGGTCGGATCCAGCTACAGCCAAGGCACTGCCCACCCAAATGCAAGAACAGGGACTCTTCTCCAGTCTGCGAGCCTGAATCTTTGTGAGGAGTACCTAGCTGCAGGAGTACCTTGCTGGTAAATTAGCTTGCTGTGTTTTAGGAAGCTGCAGATGACAAGTCTGAAGCAAATCTAGAGCAGCACAGAAATAGCACTTTGGCCCAAATACTGCGGGCCAGGGGAGACGCATACACACGCATGCACACACGCATTCAGCACACATCACATCTACTCACGGAGTTCTTATTTTTATCACTCTCCTCACTAGTGGTGTCACGATACAAAATTTTTAAACTTGATTTCGATACTAAGGAATAAACTCAATATTCAATACTGATTCTAATATCACAATGACAATAACAAAAATAGAAACACTCTTTCTTTAGACAATAGAATGTGATTTTTTCCACATTAAATGGTAGTACTTTCTTTCATATTCCCATGTGTCCTTATATCTGTGTACTCCCTCAGTGTGCAGTAGGTTCATAGTGGTCCATGGGTGTATACTAGTCTATGTGTCTTATACTTGTGAAAGATAAAGCTCAAGATCATTCTAAAGATATTCAGGAAAGGTAATTTCTGTGTGAATGAGACTTTTTTGTATTGATACCTGCTCAAATGAGTATCTAGTTTCAATACTAGTTTAGTATCGATTAGTATCGGACTTTCATTGGTGTTGACAACCCTAACACACACATGCACACACACGTTATCAGCACATAACGTCTTCTCACTGAGTTCTTATTACAACAACAACAATTACATTATACAGGTCAGAAAAATAACTGGAGCATCAGGCTGCAGAGGTGGGTAATGAGGCCGAACATCAACAACAAAAATCAACCAAGACTGCTCACAATCAGCAAATAACACAATCCTCATTTGTTTACAGCGTGTATGACAGGTTAGACTACTATTTTTATTAACAAATCAATATATTTAAGATTTTACAAAAAAAATTCCATAACTTTCCTCCCAGTTTGGACATTTTTAGGTTTCAAATTTTCCTTCCTGTTTGGAAATCATGACGTCACACTAGGGAATTCCATAAAACATAGCAATTATGTCGTACACTGGGCCAAAACTCATCAAATGTACACAGATATTATAATTTGACAAATAGAAATGTGAGAAAAAAAATGATGCTTAAAGTATCGGAACAAATGTGTGTGTGTAAATTTTAGATAAAATTCTCCCAGTGTGATGTCCTCAAAATGTTTAGAACTCTCTACTTCCTGTAATTTTCAACATATTTTTTCAATTTTTTTTTGACAAATTCCTTCTTGATTTGGGTAAAACTATCATTTATATTTACAAAAGGTACTATCCCACCAAATTATGTCAAAATTAGAGAATGATAAACGTATGCACTGAAACAAAAACAACCAATTCAAACTAATGTTCTCCATGGGGCCCATTCTAAACCCGCTAACGCTCTAGCTGATAGTTTAAAAAATTCTCATACTGAAATATAAACTCTTAAAGCTCCTAGATCTGGCTGACTGACTTTAGCCATGTTACAATGTTTGTAACTCCTCAAAAACATACCTAGAGTTGTGTTTTGTTTCATTCATATGTTTCACACCTGCATTATTATTCTGTCTGCATGCCCAGAGCTGAAGATGCTCTGTTCCACCTTGTGGTGTCATTTAGTGATGGCTTTAAGGTTAACAACTATTTTAGCCTGTTTTACTCTTCAATACTCTAGAATAACATTACATTGTTGCTTTTATTTTTAATACTGTTTATGTTTTACCTTTTGTTCAGTTGATAGTGCCAATAGAAAGTCTCTAACTTTCAATCAGGCTAAATGAAGCTAAAACTGTAGCTGTAACTTAAAAGTTTGGCAAATTCAGAGCTGAAATGACGTGTATTACCACATGACATCACAAGGTTGAACAGTGTGTTTTCAGTTTGAGAAAAAAACTCAGCCTAAATATGTGAAGCACGTGTGAATGAAACAAAACACAACTCCAGGTCTGTTTGTGATGAGGAAACAACATTAGAACAGAGATCAGAAACAGTGCAATAGACACCCTTAAGTGAATACATCACAAATCAAATAGCAATCGCTCAGGCCTAGAAACTGCTTTGAACCCTGTCATGTTAACAGACTGGTGGCAAACCCAGGGTAATTATCTGGTGACTATTTGAACCTGAGTATATTAGAAGTAACAGTAAACGTATTGGCTTTACTACCCACCTCTGATGAGCTGACACCAGAGCTTGATTTTACAACTGTTTGTCAAACTCAACATTACCGAGTATAGAACAGTCAACTGTGAAAACATAGCAAAAGTGGCACAGTCTGAAAGCATTCGCCCTCTTATCAAAAGGAAGCCAGTTCAGATTATAGTGTTTTTGAGTCCCGGGGTTGGACAACCCTCTGTCTCCACAGGACTACTCCAGTCACTCTTTGCAACAGGAAGGGCATCTGGCTGAAATATCTTCCATGAGATTGTCACTGTGGCACCCAGATCTATCTTTTTCAGATAATTTGGAAGATGAGGAAATAAGGAAGAATATGTCTTATTAAATATAAGGTGTAGAGCCCTTGTTGACCTGGTTCTTTGATACAAAACATGTGCTCATGTACAATAAGCAATAGTCCGACCATAGAAAAGCAGCTAATGTTGAGACACAGAGTGGATGCCCATGAGACAGCGCCCCCTATGGTATCAGGACGCTGCGTGGGGAGCTTTGCTCTTGGTTTGGGGGGCTCTTGGGCGCTCCTTGGCCCGGGTCTCTGCAGGGGAGGGGGCTCTGAACAGGAAGGTGTGCTTGTGGTTGCTGCTCTTGTGCGAGGGGCAGGAAGGGGTTGCTCCGGGGTGCGGCTCGCTGCCGGAGCTCTGCTGATTGGTGGACATAGTATGGGGCGTGGTCTTGGGTGTGTGGTGATTGGTGCAGGCTGTATGGGGCATGGTCTTGGGTGTGTGCTGGTTGGTGGAGGCAGGAAACAGGAAGGTGCTGTTGTTCGCGTTGTGGTTGAGGTTGCGCCTCTTGCCTGTGCTGATGGGGGTCTCTGGGGAGGTGGGCTCTTTAGGGATGGAGACCTGGGCCAGCCTGGTCCTCAGCTGCTGCACCTCCTGGGCCAGCCGCTCGACAGGGTGAGGCTGAGGGGATACCAGGGGGTGGGAGAAGGCCTGCACACACAGGACAGAGTGTAAATAATTCTGTGTATTTTCATATGGTCGGTGTACAGGATCTACCTGCCCACTCCACATACCTGTGCATGAATGGCCCCCCTCAGGTAGCACTGCCTCCACAAGCCCATGCAGGGGCCCATCAGCAGGGGCAGCAATGGTTCATAGGGATCCAGGGGCCCCTGGGGCCCCAAGTGTGTAGTGAGGCTGTGTGGGAACTCAGCCAGTGCCCAGGCCTTCAGCAGCCGCTCCAGCCCTGGCACCTGCTCTGAGGACAGCGCCCTCCGATGGCTCTTCCGGTACACGCCTGAGCTGTTGCCACTGCGCCAGGGGGGCAGGTGGGGCGGGCAGGAGAAGCTGCCCCGGGACAGAAGGAACACAGAGCCGGGAATGGTGTCTGTGATCTGTAGAGAAACACAAAAGAAAACTGTCAGACAGAGCTCTCCATCTCACTCCCAGAGCACCAGACACCTGAAGACCTAGTCAGGCAGAGGAACTAGCTCCTGTGAACAGCTTGGCCATGGTGAGAGCTACAGGTGCAGTCTATGGGAGGGGCAGAGTGTAGAGAGCATCTAGCATTGTTCCTCACCTTAAACATGTTTCTAATTTAAACAATAACTAAAGCAGTTAATCCTTAACAGTGCTAGGGATTAAGAAAAAATCTACTATTTTACACATTCAGACTCACTCAACAAGTTTAAAATACACAAACAAAATACTAAAAATCTACTTCACTGCTGATGGGCTGATTTGGTAACACAAACAATTTGTCCATGATAAAAAAAAATAGTTTCTATATAGTAAATAAATCAGGTAGTGAGAGTTGCCTGTACCTGGAACTCAAAGATATAGATGTTTTTTATCCACGAAAACATACAAACCACATAAATAAATACTTAAACCCATTGCACACTACAGGATTTTTCAGTGAGGATAATTGTATGAGATTTGAAATCTTATCATCCAGGGGAAAGACCGCACAACACAGGAAACGGCTAACTTTTATCTTGTCTACAGTAAAACGCCTCTCTTTAAGACTCCAAAATGTTAGGAAGGCCAGAGTATCGCAATTTTAGTTCAAATGCAAGTCAAAACTGTGTTATTATTTGTGAAATGTGGTTCAGTAGATCAGATAAATGCTTTTTAATGCACAGAAGACTGATGATACTCTACACAGGAAGTAGAGTGGTGTTTACTGTAGCAGCAGCTTCAGCCTGATCCTCACTGTGTGGATTTATTTTAACAGACACATATGAGGAACTACTCTGGTCTTCTTACTTTTTAAAGGACAAGCTGCCTCATTATTTTGTATTAGTTGTATTAGTTTGTATCTTGTGCCTCTGTGTCCATCACTCCGTCTGTTTCCGTCAGTTTTATTGGCTGTTACCGTAGCGCTGCTGTAGTTTTGTGATTATGATATGAAAGAGCAGCTTAGAATCACACACCACACACATAAGGAGCGCAGCAGATTCAAAATGGCATACAAAGATCCAAAGTCGGGTCAAGCCTCCTCGAAGTTAGGAAGAAGCAAGTCCTTAATCTGGCTATTACACCAGGTCTGTTACCATGACTATGTGTTGATTGACAGACAGATGTGTTGAGCCATACCCGCAGCGTGTCCGTGCCTGAGTTGAGGTTGCCATTGAGCAGAGGCTGGACCGAAGGAGGGCAGGCCACAGGCTGGGTGAAGGCCGCCTGCCTCTGTTTACTGTACTGCAGGTCCCAGTCCCAAACGGGGGGTAGCGGGGGGTCACAGCTGTCACCCGGGTCAAAGGTCAAGTCTCTCCAGCCCTCTACCCGTGTGTATGACTGGCCAACATGCTGGGAATAAAAACAACAAATCCGACATGTTAGACTGGTATAGACTGATTTAGAAACTTTTCCACCCATGAACTATACTATATAAACTACAGGATTAGCGTTTTTTATGTAGAGTCAGACCCCATGGAGACACAGGGAGGGCATCTGTCAAATGGGGACATTTCAGAACATGTTTGTACAGCAGTTAGCAGTTTTTATGCAGAATACGGTCATTCTCAATGCCACTAGTTAGGTCAACGTAAAAGAGCATTCTCTCTGGTGTGTGGGCCGGTGTGAACCCAACAGTCACACTCTGGGCTGCAGTAAACAGCCGGTTCGACGGGACGTCAAACAGGAGGCCTCAGAGTGGCTCCACTTGCACTCTGGAGTGAGTGTAGTGTGAAAGCAGCAGATCTCGGGCCAACCAAAGCGGTCCATTGTGAGAGTAAAAGTGTTTGGAATTGGGCAAAACAGCACTCGGATCAGATATATTTGTATGAATGGGCACTGCGGAGAAGCCGTTTAACACGTTTAACACTTTGACGAGGCCATTTGGATCAAATATCACCGATAGTGTCTTACTGCCTCTTTCTGTGCATTTGAGCCTGCGTCTGTCTGCGCAGGTGACTCTGTCTGTTGTTCCAAAAAATATTTCTCCTCCACCATCTGTGCGTACCGTCCTTACGGTGTATTTAGTCACAGGGGAAATAAAAGACCCCGGCGTGTAGGGAAAGTCTGTGATTTGCCAATTGCATCCATTCAAATTGAGATTTCGATTTGATTGTGATTAATCTTTCAACCTTTTGTGGTGGCACTTCTGCTTAAGAGGGAATCCCATTCATTTCAATGGAGAATTTGAGAAACGTTTTGCTGCTAAAATCTGATATAAATGTGTAAAATGTTCATTGCTCATGTCAAGTCAACAATGCACCAATCCTCTGGAGGCTTTAAATGGCTTTGGAGTCCTGTAGAACCTATTTGCTGTCAAGATCAGCCCCATGCAAAATTATACAGCCTCAATGTCAACTTCCAAAATTGATACTTTGGGGCTGAAGTTATTCAGACCCTGGGGGTGTGATAGTAACCGTAAGCACTGCTGTCTGAAGCTGTTACTTAAGTTAGACTTTAATCTGAACTTTTTTTTGACACAGTTTGGCCATAGGCAACTGACTTAGCTAGAACTACAACAGGAGAGCTAATTTGTGCTGTTAAACAAGTCCGTCACACATAAAAATGCTAGCTAGCATTAGCCAACAGCTTTTCAGTTAGTCACTCTCACTGTCACCTAAGCAGGACTGCTCGTATTAATCACAGGCTCCTGAAAATGTGCTGTTTAAATCCATTTTGTGACATGACCAGCTGTGCCCAACCTGTCAGTCTGGTAGGAGGCAGTACCTGAGTCCTCTTGAGCCGTTCCCTCTGCGAGTTGGACAGGAAGGTGGAGAAGAGTGGCAGATGCACACTGTCATGGAGGGCCAGCAAGAAGTCCTCTGTGAGCTGGAAATGAGATGGGAACTGTGCCCACAGCTGCCACACGCAGTCCAGGAAGAGCAGGAACACCGGAGACTAAGAACATTGGAAAAGAGCAGGGTCAGAGGTCAAGAGTAATATATAGTACAGTGTAACAGAACTCTTACTTGAGTTTTTTGTTTTTGAACATTTGTGTTTCTTGTACCATTCCCTCAGATATGATTTAGTTCGTCAAATTTTTGTGGTCTGGTCTGGATTTTGTGCTTTATTTAATGTTTTGTCCTTCCATTTACATTCACTTCAAATTACAGGTACTCTTACTTGAGTAGTAGTGTCCCCAAATACATAATTTTACCCTTATTGATACTTAGACTTTTACTTAAGTTTTTTGCACCACTACTTTATACTTCTAAATGAGTAATACTATTCTATTCTTAGGCTGACAATGGCTAAACTAAACTTCATCTTCACCTACTGCTTCCTGTAGTTTCATTTCTGTTTTTGTTGAACTGCGTGAAGCATCTTTGAGTGTCATGGTAAGTGTTATGTAAAGCCCATAGTTCCCCTTTCACACATAGGTCCCAGAAAATTGCCAAGTACAAAATAATAAATACAGTTCTGGCTTTGTTGACCCTGTTGTGGAAAAATGCTGGTAAATTCCCGAGTCAGGTTGGATGTGTGAATGGGGTGAATGAGTGTTATGTATTACTAAAACCTGCATTTTTCGATCTGGCAATTTCCTGGGTAAATTATGGAATAGGGAAGGCTAATGTATGAATAAAGCCAGTACCACAGCTTGGTTTCCTTGGTTGCAAAGTTGCTTACTCAGTTACAAGCTTGATTTCCTAATTACACGAGTGATTCCATGCATTCCATTGCTATAATGTAAATGATGCAGCAGAGTGTAGTTATGTGAGAGCCAAATGTCAGACTATGTGTGAACAGACCACACCTGCAATGACTGATGCCTGTGTTAATGGGGGTCGCTGCTGAGTGTTTTGACATTCTGTACCCGGCAATTTCCTGTGAACTATGTGTGTATAAGGCTTTAGCGAGACAGTGTGGGTGTGCTGTACTGACCTCGTCCTTGTCACTGTCCCGGTGGTAGTTAAGGCGGCTGCAGAAGCGGTGCCCCCCTGTCACCCACTCCTTCTGCACCAGGCCCTGGAAGCCCATCTGAGTGCGGCTGTGGGGGTCACACATGAGCTGCACCAGGGAGGACACCAGGCAGCCCATGTCCCGGTCCTCCGCCTCTGCAAATCACAAACATCACAGTGGTCATAGACCCATGGGGGAGATCGAGGGACTCAACACAAACTTAAAGGTGCACTTAGGCCTATTGCGACAAACACATTTTGAAGTACGATATATTTTTAAAGAAAATATAGACCAGGGGTGTCGAACCCATTTTCACCGAGTGCCACATCAGCAAAATGGTTCCCCTCAAAGGGCCAGATGTAATGTAAAATAAACTACTTTTTTAACTTGTTCATTAATTGTTTTTGTATTTATTACTTATTCAGGTTACAACTATTGCATATGCATGTCCATAAATGTAAAAAATATGGCTGTATAACTGCGCATCTCCTGATAAATTGACATTTCAAGGCAGTCATACGTTTTAATCTACCTTGTCGTGGGCCACATAAAATGGGTCTTGAGTTTGACACATGTGATATAGACGAGAATGTCATTATGCCGCTGACATGTTAACCCTAAAGCAGGATTCCCCCTTAAAAATTTGTACAGTATTCTTAATGAACCTGAACTATGAAATAAATAAAGCACTTGAGCGATAGTAAGCTCAAATCTTCAGAAAAGTATAAAAACGTTCCAAACTAGTACAAAGAAAATGTCTCCATGATGAATATTGGCTCCAAAAATGATTGTTCCATCATGTACTGAATGTACTCAAGTTGATGTAGTCATTATCGTGACAGGCCTAAGTGCACTAAGTAACTTTTCTGGTCGGGTCTGCCAACAGCTTGTCTTTATGGAGATTATTGCTTGACCTTGAATGTTCCACAGTATGGCATTCTACTCCATCTTACATGTATTTGATTACTACTGGTCACCTTTCCACAAATCTGACCTGTAACTTGTCTCCATGTTTAATACCAATCTGTTAAACAAATAATATATACATCTGTAACATCTCAATGAAGACAAGCAGGTGGTGGACCCTCTACCAGAAAAGTTACACAGCCTACCTTTAAAAGTACTGCTAACCCTGGAGTTTAGATCTCTACAAACATGTTGAAATGTTCCTGTGAGTCAGATATGAACTGAATCTTGAGGTCTAAAAATATTGCAAATATAACAATTTCTCAAGTATTTTGCTGGTGAAAATCAGGGAGCAGAAGCATAATTGAGATAATCATGAGTGTCGCCCTCTTATGAGTGTTGATGGAAGTGCAGTGTGGATGCTGGGGCCCGGGTGACTGAATGACAGGACCAGCGGATGAGGAGACTCACCCTGCAGGGCCACTGTGAGGTGCCCGCTCCGGAGCAGACAGCACACCTCCGACGCCTTCCTCAGACACAACCTGCACACACAGCACCAACAGCTTTAATGCCCTTAATCCAGTTTAATCTGTTACATATAAATGTTGACTAGTACATTTCTGTTTTAAATTGTTGTTTTGATACATGGTCAGATCATAGAAATACAAAATTATTTAAGAGCTTTTCACCATCCTCCAGTGGACTACAGCCACAGTGTAAGCTGGTCTCGGGATAGAGATTGCTTTATGTAAACAGTGGTGGGGGATAACCAGTTTAGAAGTTACCTGGTGTAGTGGGTTATGGGGTAGTGGGTTACCTGGTGTAGGAGTTACGTGGAGTAGTGGGTTATGGGGCTGCGGATTACCTGGTGTAGTGAAGCCAATGAGTGCTCTCCAGAGTGGACAGCCATTTATCATCAGGCACAGACACTGAGCTGGACACATCTGCACCGCAGGGACATGGACGACAAGAAGGAATGATTAGAATAGTTCACCACGAGTTTAAAGTCGCATTAACAATAGTATTTGGATTCTCTATTGACTGTAATGATTATTTAGTGTCAGTCATACTCAGATGGGTTCCCTCGTGAGTGCATGTTAACCACTTACTTTAGTACATTTTTACTGATTTGATCGTTGTCATTAGGGTTGTATTATTTTGCACGGGGGCACGATTTTGACAGCAAATAGGTTCTATACAGACTTCAAAGCCGTTTTAAAGCCGCCAGAGAATTGTAGCATTGTAGACTTGTTGGTGCAAATGAATGTTTTATACAACCTAGTTTATATGTCTTAGCGGTAAACG
Source organism: Periophthalmus magnuspinnatus (assembly GCF_009829125.3). Classification (NCBI taxonomy): domain Eukaryota; kingdom Metazoa; phylum Chordata; class Actinopteri; order Gobiiformes; family Gobiidae; genus Periophthalmus; species Periophthalmus magnuspinnatus. Next base: position 5,397,052 of record NC_047141.1, read on the forward strand.
TTTCTCAAATTCTCCATTGAAATGACTAGGATTCCCGCATAACTGGAGGTACCGCCACAAAGAAAGTGGAGTTTAGAAGCATGTAGAGGCAAAAGGGGGCAGGGTGGAATAAGGTCAGTGGAGCTCAACAGTGTCCATCCACCCCCTGGTTCCAGAAAGCTAATGACCACAAGACCCATCATATTTATTATCTGTTTCTGAAACTTCATAAACTAAGACAGAGTATAAGGGTCACTTAAATAAAAAAAATTATGCGGGCGCTATGAGAATAAAGTCGTAGCACTTCGACAATGTAATATTACGAGAATAAAGTCGTAATATTACGAGTCATATTTTTATGAGAATACAGGCTGCTGTGTGTGAATGAGTGACCAGTGCCTTATGAAGAATTTGAAGCATTTTGTTCAGATATAGCAATTTCTTCTAAATCTGTATAGTTCCTTCAACTAAACAAACTCAAATTCTTGCAGTGTCCCTTCAAAGTACTTCTACTGATGATAGTGTGGTGATGGTGGGTTAAAAGACACAGTATTTCATCGTGCGTAAACCCCAGTTGAAAGTTTATCTGAACAAAATGCTCCAAATTCTCCATAAGACACAATGCACTGGTCACTCATTCACACACAGCAGCCTATACTCTCATAGAAATACGACTTTATTCTCCTAATATTATGACTTTTTTCTCGTAATATTACGACTTTTTCTGACTTCGACTTTATTCTCATGAAATTACAACTTTAATGTCGAAATGCTATGACTTTATTCTCGTAGCGCCCGCATATTTTTTTTATTTATTTAAGTGACCCTTATACTCTGTCGTAATAAACTGCCACGTTATTAACACATTTTGATGAATCTCGCTTTTTAAATGTGCTTTTTGGGCCTAAACAACCGCATTATGCATATAAGTTAGCACGTAGCTGGTCAGCCTCCGCAGTGTCTTTGAACTCTTACCATGTGAATTTTTTGAGAAGTCTGTGGGGAAAAATGGATGGAAAATTTACTTCCGGAACCTGAGCAACATGAGTCACTGTTGACCCATTTCTTTACTTGAGTTATGTTGTAGCCCTCTGTCCTCCTCCTGTGTTCATATATAAAATACTGACATGGTGCAGACTTTACTGGCATGTTTAAACAGCAGAGAGCAGAAAAGCAGCAGAGAGCAGCCCCAGAGAGTGCCCCTGTGTGCTGTAGGCCTACTGAGTGTTGGTGTAGTGGGCTAACCTCCTAGGCACAGTGCCCGCAGACGGCTGTGAGCCAGCTGGACGTCCAGAGGCGAGGGCAGATCCTCCCCCAGCTCCACCACCACACACAGGGACGAGTGGCCCCCAAAAAGGATTAGCTCCAGGTTCCTGCAACACATCACAGTCAGCACCCCATGTCGTAGAGTACCTAGGCACTAGAGTACTCAAGTACTCGTTTCCCAGAGTCTCAAAGCACCCGAATCCTAGAATACCTGACTCTTAGAGAAGAATGTTGTGAAATGTAGTGAGAACCTATTGGGTAGGGACTTTGCTCTGACCAATGGGTGTACACGGTTTCTACTTTGTCATTTCCTGCACTATTTGTAGAGAGAACCTGATCTGCAACAAATGAAAACTGTAACAATGTTTCAACTATAGGCCCCAATCAAATCAGTTAACCGGACAAACAGGTGTGAAATCAACCCTACAGTACTTGAGTCCTAGAGCACCTGAGTCCTAGAGTAGAGTAGAGCATATTTCCATGTACCCCAAGAAAAGGGTGTCTGAAAAACAAATGAGCGTAGTCAGGTGGACAGGACTAGTATAGGGCTGTGTGATGGAGGGAGCAGTACCGTATGTCATCCTTCTCATGGTAGATGTTGTTTTGGAAGCTGGACATTCGCAGGAGATCAGCCCCACGAGGGTGTCTCCAGCTCCAGCGCTGCAGGAGACACAACATGGAGAGAGGAGCACATCAGAACAGGTCTGAGCACACAATGAGGGATGAGTCAATATGGATATTTTTAAACAAAATACCAGTTATTTGTTTTTAAAAAACATATCAAGGCATACAAATGTACCTTCAGTTGAAGTAAAGATCACATATTAAAGTTTGTAAAAATAATAACCAAATGTATTTATCTGTGATAGAAAATAATGTCACATGTCTGTGTAACATACAGCTATAAAACGCTCTCCCATTTCCATTTGGACTCATCAGTCTGTTCAAAAGGGCACACAGAGAATGGGGCAGCACCAAAAAAAAAATCAGTATTGAATATCGATATCAAATCCCAATATTTTCTGATACCAAAATTGATACATTGGTATCAATATCTGCTGATACTGATAATGAAACCGATATGTATCACCAATCCCTACACACAACATGGAGAGAGGAGAGCAGGTCTGAGCACACCACATGGAAAGAGGAGCACATGAGAACAGGTTTACATAGCCACACAGGCAGTACCAGACTGTCTGCACTCACTGGGATACGGCCCTCGCTGAAGTGGGCAAAGCTCTTCTTCAGCTCTGTGTCCAGAACCCTCTGCGGCACCACCACGAAGCGAGGCAGACTGCACCACAGAGAAAGAACAGGGCATCACACAACAGACTCAACTCAGCTGTTTCTTGTGATGTTTATACATTAGATTGAAATTGTACTTTAGTTTCTCTATTTATTTCATACCTTGATAGTTTTGGTGCACTCTGCTGTCTTACATAGTGTCTGCTGTGATGTTCAGTCAGCTGATTTAAACAGCTGTTGATGCGGTCTTCCTATTTGGAGCAGTAGGAGCCATCTGCTGTCCAACTTCTTCAGGTGTGAAAAGTTGGTACGCTTCCTCATCCCGATTTTCACTCCGATGGCTGTGTTTCTCAATGGCCTCCCTAATATTCAATATGGTACTTGTTGCTCTCTGTGCCTCTGACCTTAGCATTATCCCCATCCATGAGATGATTTTCCCTCTTGCAGTGGTCTGTTCTAAAGCACTTCCTGGGCTTGTTGCTTACAGGGTTGGGACAACTTTCTTACACTTGAAGCAGCATCATCTGCAGTTCTTCCTAACTGTATCCCAAGTAGGTAGAGAACACCAAAATCTGTTTAAATCAACTGAGCAGACTCATCACAGCAACATCGCGAGACACTGAAGAGGAAGGAGACAGAGTGCTGCCCAAACTGTCAAGTTATGAAATAAACAGAGGTCTGTACATAAGAAGAATAAAGTATTGATATTTTGCAGCTGATTTCATCAACATTTCCTGAGGGTATGATGCTAACTGTAAGCACTACTCTATCTGAGGCTTTAGTAGACTTTAGTCTGAGATGTATTTTTACACAACCTGACCAGAAAGAGCTGGTTTAGTTGGAACTATGACAGGTGAGCTGATTTGTGCTGTTAAACACGAGCTAGCTAACATTAGTCACTCTCACCTAAACAGGATCATGAAGGCTCGTATTGATCACAGGCTCATGAAAATGTGTTGTTTACATACATTTTTCCATACATTTTTCACACTATCTTAAAACATTTTAGCAGTGTTTGCTAATGTGTGCAAGTGTGTCACCATGGAAACTGCTGAACATTCCACCATACAGATCTATGCAGAACACCCCCAGCATGATGTCACTGCAGTATTAATAATTCTACCAGAAGACCTAATGAACCTAATAACTATTAGATTGAAATGTTTGTTCCGCAGTTCTTTCTGTAGGCTTCAGTAATAAGCCTAGCAATAAATATGTCATAAGCACTTCAGCTGTGGATCTGTCCTCTAAGCACTGATGGAGTTACCTGGTGGCCATCTCGAAGCGTTCGTTGACCGCGCTGACCCTCCAGCCCACAGCCCCACAGCGCTCCAGCTCGTGCTCCCAGTCCTGAGCAGACTCGAACCAGTTCATGTGAGGCTCTTTGCTGCGGTTACTCAGGAACTGCTTCATCTCTGCACCACAACATCACACTGTCGGCTTGTATGCACATTATCAACCACGGATCCCGCACTTTGCTTGAAATCCCCTATGGCTGTGCTTATAAAACCTTTTTCTTATTTTCCAGGTTTTTCAAGATTTACAGGATGGGAAGTCTGTAGATGCAGCAGAAGCGCAGTCAGTTCAGTGTTGGTTATAAACTGGAGGATACCCGGTTCAAACACCCTAAGTACAGCACTGGTGCAGAGGGCTGTATACAAAGGCTATGATGCAGCCTGAATTTCCTGTGTTAGACCCATTATAGTGATAAGCATTTCTGGTGGTTTCCATGTGTGTGCCCCTTAAGTCTGGGTGGGGTTTTCCTCCATCAATTTAACACATGGACATTAGATTTGTACTGCAGCTTGGTACTTTGGAGAGCCATAAGCATACTATACCAGAACATACCACACAAGCATACTATCCCGGCGCACACTACCCCAGAGACTGTTGATTCACTGTACGTACCCACACTGCCGAGGGCCGCGTTCTGGAAGGACAGGACCGACCCGGGTTTTAGGGGCTGGTAGGTCTTAGCGATGGTGTAGGTCATCTGAAGGAACACAATCGTGTTAAAAAGCTTCATAATTGCACTGGTGTTCTTTACGATATTAGGGAGTTTTTTTTTGGTTTTTTTTATTACAATGGACGGCTTATACAGACAGTAAAATCAAAATCAAAATTGTCACTGAAAATGTGGCAACAATAAAATGATCTAGAGACTGGGGGTGGAGGACCTGGAAAACCTGAGCTGCAGGACCTGCGACTGACCTGAAGAAGCTGACTGGGGCGAGCCTGGAGAACCTGAGCTGGGGACCTTGCAACTGACCTGGAAGAGCTGAGGGGGGTGGACCTGGAGGACCTCAGCGGGACTAATCTGGAGGACTAATCTGGAGGGAACTGACCTGGAGCATCGGAAAAGAACGGACCTGGTGGACTTAAGGGGACTGACCTTGGGGATCTGAGGGCCTTGAGAAATTAAGGGGTCTGAGCTTAAGGGGACTGACCTGGAGGACCTGAGAGTCTGGGGTGAGCCGGTCGAACAGCAGACACACCACGCGCATGTCTCGGCAATACAGCAGCAGCTCCTCTGGGGTGAACTTCAGGGAGGACGAGGCGGTCACCAGCTTGGTCCGGTTAGGCCCCACTGAGAGAGACAGTGGAGGGTCAGACTAAAGGTCAGTGCACACGAGAGCCCAGCACCACCACATGTCACACTGCGTGTCAACACCAGGTTAAACGAGCTTAAAGACAACCCCAGCAATGCTTTAAATAGAGATTTTATCTGCAGGAGAGGATGTGAAGAGAGAAAATGTGTCTGTTTTAGCAAAAGACAAGCGTAAAGCTGGAGCTGCTGTTTCTCAGCCCACTCTGCACCTCCTGTTAGTCTATAAATATAGCATTTTCAAAGCAATAAAAGGGAACATGGTGATCTAGATATGTTATGTGTTAACAATAAATTCCCCATAGAAGTGTAATACCACCCCTTTAAAGTGAAAACTAGTGAAGCCTCATTGTGTATATTTGTGCTGCGTAGAACAAATAACTTGGAAATAACACAGTTCCTTATGTCTGAAAATTAAATGCTCAACATAAATGAGATGTTGGTTATCCATTTCTGCCATAGTCAATTTTATTCGCTAAATGCTAAATTACTAGACACCACTGAACGTCTCGTAGTCCCCATTTGCACCTATTGGGTTCTTTGACCTGCCTAGACTGAGACAAGTTGTTGTGTGACAGGTTTGGGAGAAAAGTGTTTTACTGTGTTTTATTGAAGACTTACCCACAACCACCTTCTCTATGGAGGCCAGAGCCACATCATGGTCCCCCAATAGCACAGGGTCTGCATTGTCCTGGAAAACACACAGGCATTTTGTACATTTCATCACCACCATTTAATCATGTTTACTTAAAAAGAGGGTTTTGTGCAAAATCTGCTTTTTTTCCCCTTTTTTGCTTTCTACCACATTATAACATTTTCCCCTCATCCAAAACATGCTTGAAGAGGTTTGAGATGTCATTCATGCATGTTTTTTAGTATCAGTATTTTAGCAATCTCTCCCAGGTCCTATTCAAACCTCTCTCCTCCTCTCCCCTCCTCCTCTCTCCCCTCCTCCTTCTCCTCCCTCCTGCTTCTCAATGACAGGGTGTGTATGGGGTACTCACTGGTGGGTTGGGGGCGTCTTGGGGCACGAAGGCCACCCTAAAGTGAGTGCAGAACAAGGTCCCGGAGAGCCACCCGCGCCCCTCTCTGGACGTCAGCTTCTTTCTCACCATCAGGACCCTCTGGAGGACACACTCACCTGTAGACACATGAGACAGGGGACAGTCAGGACCATGGAGGATAGGAGACAGACAGATGAATCGTGATATATCGTATATGGGGTATAATGGGGTTATATGGGGTATATCGTTTGAGGTGAAAGATGATACTGTGGCAAAAAAGAGAAGATATGAGAAGTAGAAGCACATGCTATAGCTATGACATAAATAGCACGAAACTGTGTAAAAATATTACAAAAGCAACCTTTAAACAGCCTTAAGCCCGTCACACACTACAGGATCATTTGCCAGATTTAGGACCCGATTTGCTTTTTCTTGATCCGGGTAGGCGTGACCCGATTTAAGATGCTCATATGCCATAGCACTCTGTCATATCGTAAATTTGTAACCACAAAACGTCACCACCGCAACTGCAAATAATGACCCTCAGTCCTCAAAACAGTGCTACTGTCCAGTTTGAAGCTTTAAAAAATAAAAAGGCAAGTGTGTCTGTTTACATCCTGCAGATTAGTGATAGTGACTTCCTGTGTAGTTTATCTCCAGCCTTCTCTGCATCAAAACTGAACAATTACACCACACTTAATACAAACTACAAATAAGAATAACACAGCTTTGACTTGTATCTAAAGTAGAAGTGAAAAGCTCTGATCTCTGAAAAGCTCTGAGTCTTAAAGTCAGTCGCTTTACTGTGGACAGAAAACAACTGACGCGAGGTGCGCTCACAACTTTTGGCTTGTGGTGTGCGGTCCCTTCACTGCCATATCCCACTGCTTAAAATCTCATCCGATTCTCTGTATATGATTATTGCAAATTTTCTCTTGTGATTAACATTTTAGGCCATATCTCCCTACCCCTACTGTTATTACTTCCAATGTCTACTAGCCATGCACCTAGCAGAAGGCCTGAAGTCCCCAGTCGATCTGCACAATAAAAAAAAAATAAAAAAGGATTATGATTAGATTTTAAAGTGACAGTATGCAACTTTCTGTTGGTGACACAACTCTAGGTATGTTTTTAATGCAGTAACAATATTATAACATGGTTTAAAGTTCACAAAAATCAAGCTTGTGTAATATAGGACCATTAAATTGTAACTTAAAGCCATAATGTGTAAATCCATTTTTCTGCGCAGACAGCCCAAATCAGTGAACTTATTATATCCTTCAAAACTGTCCTTAAAAATCCTTGTTTCCATAGTTCTTGCGGAGGTGCTGCTACAGCGGATCAACTCACACCTCCACTTTTCCAGAGACATCACACTCCATCGCCCAGCAACAAGAGGCAATGTTTCCATGGCAACAGCATCCGCCAACGCAGTCATGCCATCATTACAAGATATACCACTGCTTATCACATCACAGTCTTAGGTTAGACTGGTGGATCCCAATCTGTGGACCATGGACTTTTAAACGAAACAGAACAATTTTAATTGTAATCAGAAATGAAAGAATAAAAAATACAGCTCTTTTCACTTGTAGACTTACTCACAGTGGGAAGAGTAACTACAACTTTTACTCAAGTAAGAGTACTGTTACACTGTACACTGCAGTATATTACTCAAGTAGGAGTAAAAGTATAAGGTCGTAAAAGAACTTCCCACCTCCCTCTCCTGACTGCAGCAGTGGGTGCCACCAGCAGAGGGAGCCTGTGAGTAAGTGTGTGATTGTCTGGTGAACAGGTCAGCAGGAGGTCAGGGCTCAGACACGTCCATGCAACTTTCATGTGCCGCTCTGTTTCACTTTCTCTAAGCTAATAAACACTAGCTCCTCTGTCCTCTCCTGTCCCCTGGTCTCCTCTGTCCTGTCTCCTCTCTACTGTCCCCTGTCTCCTCTCCCCTGTCTCCTCTCCCCTGTCTCCTCTCTCCTGTCCCCTCTCTCCTGTCCCCTCCCTCCTGTCCTTTGTGTCCTCTCACCTGTTACCTTCCTCCTGTCTCCTATCTCCTGCCCCCTGTCTCCTTTCATCTATCCCCTCTCTTCCGTCTCCTCTCTCCTGTCTCCTCTCTACAGTACCCTCCAGTCCCCTCTCTCCTGTCCCATCTCCTCTCATCTGTCTCTCCTCTTGTGTCCCCTGTCTCCTCTCACCTGTCCCCTCTCTCCTGTCCCCTCTCTGTCTCCTCTCTCCTGTTGCCTCTCTCCTCTCACCTGTCCCCTCTTTCCTGTCCCTTGCCTCCTCTCACCTGTTCCTTTCCTCATGTCTCCTCTATCCTATCTCCTGTCCCATCCCCCCTCTGTCCTGGCCCTGTCTGCACTCTTTTCTCTTCTGTCCCCTCTCTCCTGTCTCCCGTGTCCTCTCTCCTGTCCCTTCTCTCCTGTCTCCTTTCTCTTGTCTTCAATCTCCTCTATGCTGTCCCCTCCCTTCTGTCTCCTCTCCTTTCTTTTCTGTCCCCTCTCTCATTGTCTCTCCTCTCCTGTCCCTGTTTACCTGTCTCCTCTCTTCTCCTGTCTCCTGCCCCTCATCCACTCTCTCCTGTCCCCTGTCTCTTCTCCTCTCTCTTCCGTCCCCTGTCTCTTGTCCTCTCTCTCCTATCTCATTGTCTCCTCTCTCTTGTCATCTCCGTGTGCACTGCTCACCTTTCTTCTCCTCCTGTCCCCTCTTTCTTCTGTCCTCTCTGTCCTTGTCATCTTTTATTTTGAAAAATGACCGGATTCTCTCAGTTACATTTCCGTCACTTGAGCGGCGACAACTTAACCCACAAATTAGCAAAATGAGTAAAAAACAGACGTCTTTGGAAAGTTTCTTTTCAAAGGGGAAAAGGCCCAGTGAAGAGACAGAAAAAGAGCCAACTTCCAAGTAAAAGAAAGCTTTTAACAGACAATACCAGGAGTTCTACTTGAACTATGGATTTATCGTGACAGGTGATTCCCACAGACCAAGCCCGCTCTGCATAATATACGGCGACCAGCTCTGTAATGAGGCAATGACGCCTTCAAAACTGCTCCGCCACGGTAAAATTTTCAAGCGTTGGCCGGTCCGCGGTGATAAAAAGGTTGGGGACCACTGGCCTAGAGGACCCAGAGAGCTGCGAGAACAAGCTGATCTTAAAGGGCAACTATTTCAATATAAAATGCAACGTAAACTAGTGTAATGTACGACTAAGATGTAATGTAACAATACCGGGGGCTTTACACAGGAGGAAAGGTCACATGGACAATGAAATTTGGACATGGCTGATGATTTATACATTAGAGAATCACTTGAACCCATGGATAGCAGTGTGCACCCAGTGAAACCTAAGCCTGGCCCATTAAATATAAGCCTAAGTCCTCCTGTCACTGCCCTCTGTCCCTCACTTCACTGTCACACTGATGGACAGCTCTGTGGGCTCTGTCACTGTGACCCCTCCCAGCCAGAGCGCTCACCAACAACCCCTGTGTATGACCCCCGTGTGTGACCCCTGTGTATGACCCCCGTGTGTGACCCCTGTGTGTGACCCCTGTGTGTGACCCCTGTGTGTGACCCCTGTGTGTGACCTCTGTGTGTGACCCCACCCACTCCTGGTTTATTCTGAGTATTTATTATTTATTGGAATATACGCTAATCAGGCACAATACGCTGTTATCCAGTTGTATTCAGAGTATAATTACTTCCCTAAAATCAAAGGAATATACTGTAGTACTCAGACTGCACAGTATTAGTGAGAAAAAAAATAGAAACCACAGCTCTTGTGGTGAGTGCATGTGTGATTTTTTCCTTCTCCAGTGAGTAATAGGAAATGCATAACAAATGGTGAAACTGACATTAAGGTCTGGACATTAGGTCTTATATTACACAAAATTGACTCTTGTGAGTTTTAAACCATGTTATAATGTTGTTACCTCATTAAAATTGTTTTGTTTCATTCACATATGTTTGAGTAACCCTTTATTATTAGTCTGTCCACACCTCCCAAGCTCAAAATGCTCTGTTCCACCTTGTGATGTCATGTAGCGGTAGTTTTCAAGTTAACATCTCCTTTTACTTTCAGTTCAGTAGGTAATGTGTGAATGAAACAAAACACAACTCCAGGTCTGTTTGTGATGAGGAAAACAACATTATAACACAGACCAGAAAATAGCAGGTATTCGGTGACTAACTGCATTACTGAACTATTCTACCCATCACTGCCCACAGTAACCACAGTAACAGCCCTTTCTACCCTCAGCCCTGTGTGTTTATGGGTCTTGACTACTGATGGGTGCTGATAGGCGTTGTATGGGTGCTGTGTGCGTGCCGTATGGGTCTTGTATAGGTGCTGTTGTATGGGTGCTGTCTGGCTTTTGTATTGGCTCCTTTTTGGGTGGTGTATGGGTGCTGTGTGGTCTTGTATGATGCTGTACTATGGCTGTTGTATGGGTGCTCCGTCGCTCTTGTATGGGTGCTCTATACGGGTGATGAATGGGTGGTCTGTGGATACCGTCAGAGAATTCGCCCTTGACTGTGTTTTATCAGCACAAACCTCTTAGCTGGAACACTTTGTCACTCAGACTTCTGCTATAGCCATAACCAGCGCACGCAGACGCTTCTGTTTGGGTTTTTCGGTTTCAATAACGTTCATAAACTTCCTCCTCTTACCTCAGTGAATATGATGTAGCTTTGCCTGGAAGGTTCCACAGTTTGGCATTAAACGTATCTAACTTTATGTATACAGGTGTTTCATTACTAATTAGACGTAGATAAACATGAGTGTGTCGCCTCTCCACATATCTGACTGAAAACTTGAACTCTTGTCTCCATGGAGATAGTGATAGAGTTTAATGCCATACTGGGGAAACATTCCAGGCATAGCAGTAATAACCCCAAGAAAAGACAAGCAGGAGGCCTTTAAAACTCCTGTGGTCCATGTTCTGGATTACTTGTCTATGTGTCAGTGCTCTATAGGTGAAGTACATGGCTGCTGTAGGTGTGAGGGTGCTCAAATGGGGTTTATGGGTGCTCTGTGGGTGCTGTACCTGGCAGACAGCGCAGGCCCAGTACGTCTCTGTTCCTGGCACTACCTCCGCTTTGGCTCAGCATTCTCTCCTGAAAAAAACAACACCGGGAACATCAGAGCATAATCAAAACACGAGATCTTACGAGAACCCATTAGAAGAACATCAAGCTACACAAGAACACCAGGAATATTACAGAAAAGAGCACAAGGAACATCATGAGTTACATCGTGAGGAACATCTGAGCTTTACAAGAAGAACACCAGGAACATTATGAGAACCTTAACTCTTCATAAGAACAGTATGAGAACTTAAGATCTTCACAAGAACATGAGGAGCGTCAAATCTCCATGGATATTCTCAGATGGTTAGCTCGGTCGATTCAGGACCCCCCGCTCTCTGTAGATGGTAAGGTCTCCGGGCTGAAAGTTGAAGAAGGGACACGGGACGGGAGGGAGGGGTAGAGAGAGCGGAGACAGACGGTGTTGTCGGGATAGGCTTGTATAAATAGGGGTTGTGGTTAATTAGAGGTGAGGGTTGAGGTGAGCTGTGGTTCGCTAGAGAGGAGCAGGAGGAGGTTGAGGCTCCTGAATCTCAGTTAATCATATTCACTCCATTTATCAGTTCAGATTTCAGTCTCATTTAAAATGGAACTTTGAACAAAATCCTATTATTAAAACATAAGTCAGAAATCTAATCGCGATGCCAGATTCTGAAGAGTAATGGAAACACAACCAGGCCAAGTAGGTCAAGTACCGAGCAGAGTAGGGCCAAGTAGGGCTGCTGCTCTGGTCTCATTTTAATGTTTTGAATGAACAGGTAAGTGAGGAATAACTTTGGACCGCTGCAAACCATTTAAAAAATGAACTACTTCTGTGTTTCATGTTCGTAAGACAGTAAGTAGAGCATCTTATACGCAGTCACTCGTCAGTCCCATTTGAAAGCGTTTTTGGCCAGATTAAGCTCGTTTTCGACAGCACTTGTGCTAATTTTAGCTGGTAAATGTTGCCGTTGTTGCGGAGCACGAGCTGCACTGGTTCAGAGCGCAGTGATAATAGCAGCTCTGTGTGCATTCCACATGTTCAGATGGACTACACACAGACATGTGGAGACACTTATGTGAGACAGGCCCGCCTTCCACAGCCCTCGCCGCATAAACATACCAAACACACACATACACAAGCTTTTTGAGGACATTACATTAAATTCCTGGTGACTGATCTGAACTTTGACCTCCTTTTTAATACATAAACTGACTTTAAATGAGCTGTATCCCATTTTGTCCAATTAGATTTGTCGAAATGAGTCCGCTGGGTAAAGTCTGCATACAATTATAGTGTCGCGTATTGTCCAAAAATCAGGAAGCGTGCGGTTAGCAGGCTAGTTACTGTTACCATTTCTGTAATGGCAAATCTCCGTGTTGGCCTTCGAAATGTGTGAAAAAACGTTTATGATTAGGATGCTCTGAATGCATCAGGTAAGTGAGGAATACCACTGGACCACAGCAAACTGTATAAAATGAACTAGTTCCGTTTTTCACAGTTTTTATACAGTGAACATTATGTACATCACCTTTCCCCAGATTTAACTAAACTGCAAAGTCATCCACAGCCAAATAAGAGAGCTGATAAAGTTGCTGTGTGTATTCTTTAGGCAGCTGTTTGGAGCAAAACAACATATGGGCCAGTGGTGAAGATTTACAGCAGACATGTTCTGTACAACAAACTTTTCAGAGCTTTTAACCATGTTCCCCTCCATATTTACTCCCCAGACGTTGCATTTGGAGTGATGTTTGAGCAATCTTTAATCACTTATTTATAACATGACAATTTGCCACAGCTCTGCACTTACTTAGTTCCACGATTGGTGATACACGTAGGATTCAGTAGAGTCGCTGCAGTTTTCTAACGCGGATGTCAGCAGACTCATTTTCTTTATTTTGAGATCAATATCGTGATTTAAAATAATGCAAATAATGACCAATGGGTGTTATAGATTTACTACTATACAGCAGACACATGCACAATAGGTCAATATGCCAAAAAATAACAAGTTTGAACCTCAACCCAGACATTTCCACAGCACGTTTAACACAGCCCTCCTTTCCTTTTTCCTTATGTTTTAACACATTCTTTTTCTCACATTCCCGATGGATTGTTCAAATATCGTCTGAATATCGCTATCGAGATGATGCAAAAACGATCGAGATTCTTGTCAATATCGGCGGCCCCTCTTTCAGGCTGGCGTTCGATCTCCTCCTCCCTCCGTTTCCATCCCCGTTCCCATGAGCAGGTCTATTCTGAGCGTTCACTTCAGAGCACGTCTCATAAAAGCTCTCCGTGCTGTAATGCATTTAGCAGCTGCGATCATTGAGTCTTATTATCTGCAGCACGCATCTGTAACAGCACTGATCAAAACTACGGTTCAAGATTGGGTTTTTTTGTGTTGCCGAAACGATAATTGGCCTACTGCTGTGGTCAATACGGATATTTAGCTTTTAAAGGGAACATATTACACTGTTTCCTCATCATAAACAGACCTGGAGTTGTGTTTTGTTTTGTTTCATTCACACATGTTTAACACACAAACCCTGCATATTTCGGCCGAGTTCTTCTCTCAAACGGAAAACATTCTATTCCACCTTGTGATGTCATCATGTGGTAATACAGGAAGTGCTCCACTGTGTTTTTAAACTCCACACACCTTCACTAGAATCATTTGGATAATTTCTGCTCTGAAGTTGCCAATCTCTACTGAACTAAAGGTAAAAGGAGCTGTTAACTTGAAAATTACCGCGACGTGACATCACAAGGTGGAACAGAGCATTTTGAGCTTTGGAGATGGAGACAAGAATGCAAGAGTAATTATCACGTAATAAAGGACCTTTAAAATCCATAGCAAGGCCCACGAATGTCTAGTGAGTTGAATTAAAGATCACAGATTAACTTTCGCTTTTGTAAAAAATCATAATAAACTGTATTTATCTGGGATGTAACACTCTTCAATTTCCATAGTTCCTCATAAGTTCAAAAATACCAATGTGATGGACTGAGAACAAACTGGGAATGGGCAAACAGAGAATGGGGCAGCATCGGTATCAAAATCTATATCGGCTGATACCAATACTAGAACCAACATATTGCTCATCCCTATTCAAGACTTTCAGTTTTGTTCTTGTTTTTGTTCTTCAGGACTCTGCAAACAGACCCACGCTGCTGCAGAGGCTCTACGGCTGCAGGCCTTTAGTCGATGGAGTCTTAGTCGAGCAAAATTTGGATTAGTCAATAAATTATTTTCTTTGCATTATAAGGATTTATCTGAGGCAACAACAGAAAGCAGAATGCATGGAGTGAGTTAGCCAGACTCTCGGTAGTGAAGCGAGTGAAGAGTTTAATCTGACCTTTTTACTTGTTCCTACTTTTCTGTATAAATAGTTTTTGCATGAACTCACATACAGGTGTAAATAGTCACATTTATATAGTACTTTTCTACTTTTCAAGGCGCTCAGAGCGATTTACATCAAGGAATCATGCAAACATTCACATATACACTGGTGAAGAGGCAGCATACACCTGTGGGAGCTGGAATCGCACCGCCAACCTGTGGGGCAGTGGATCTGACCGCACAACTGTCAAATCAGCGGACAAACGCTCTGAGCTACTACTGAGTAATAGTTTTGAGAGCTATTCCACACCTCTTTTTTAACAGAAGCACGTCTTTAGTCGCCTGCAGCCCGAATTAGCTCTAACTAAGTGTTGAATATTCTCATGTTTGTGTTACGTGTGGTGCTTCAGTATAAGTGTCATTCTGAGAAGCTGCTCTCTGTTGAGCCATTGCACATATAATTAAAAACAGCTCTTTGACATTCTCCACAGCTTCCTGGTTGATTACATGTTTGTCATCTTCTACAGTCTTTGAATTGTCATGATTTGTGCTTACCCATAAATTTTCGCACCAAACACACAAAACAGATCGCACTCACACATCCCCAAACCCACTGTGCACTCCTCACAGAAACACACTATCACAGATGGAGACACACATGGGACTAAACTGCCAAAGCACATTCCAAGTCCATGTGTTTGGTTCACTGACAATGGCCATAAAACTTTACAGATTCTTATTTCAAAAACACTTCAGTCATTGGGGTGTACTGGTGTTGGCGATTTCGAGCTAGCAAAACTGCCTTCTATATTGTTGTGGTCTCTTTTCGGTATGTATTTGTGCACAAAATAAAAGTTTTGAGTTTGTGTCAGTGGAAAAAACTAAGACAACTACGTATACCATGATCCTTTGTGCCACGTCCACCATTTGAGCCAATAGGATCATACACTGCACACTTCCTACACTCACGTTAATAACAGAGCGACAGGCAGCGTTTGTGAAGAAGGGAGAACGGATGATGATGCCCCCATCATGCCGACTTGATGCCCCCTTGATGTCGCTGCTGCTTTTAAGTCCATAAATGCTGAAAGAGAAAAGGAGCAGGCGAACAGCAGTGTAGTTGTAGCCTTAGCTCTGCTGAGACACAGTGTCTGTCCTCAGGAAATACAAGCACCATGAGGACTCCCTTGGTAAAAAGACACTCCGAAAAAAGTTCCACAAATTCATCAAAAATAAAGTCCAGACTAAAAGACTTCAGAGCAACAGAACTACAGCAGCACAAGGTACAGAACGAGAAAGAGTCAAAAATGTATTAACAAAAACATAATAACTGAAATAAATTGAATATAAACTTTACTGTTGTATTTATTGGATGGGCAAGGGAAATGTGTTTGTAAAGCAAAACACAAAATAACAAAGTATAGAGCCTTATTCAAAATGCTTTACAGAACAACAAAATGTTTAAACTATACAGTTACAATGCAATTATAAATAGTTTAGTTTTGTTGAACGTTCAGTTTTACTGCTCCACCAGAACATTGTGTTGTTCTGAACAGAAATTGTTATTTTGCACAGAAAAGGACTGACTCATATGGTTCTATGTTGTTATTGTGAGCATAAACTCAATGTCCTTCAATAAAACCGTAAGCGCTCCCACAATATCGCAATAAATATGGTACCATGAGAGTTCATACCCAAATAACATGATTTGGATGTCGTTACATCCTCATAAGTCACACGAGGGTTACTACACAAACAAAACAAAACACAGTCATAATTATTTGGGCTATAATTAAAATCAGTCTAAACGATTTGAGACAAAATATCTAATGGTGATTAGATCTGTGATTTATGTTTTACAAAGAGGATTCTGTTCAAAGATCCCATTTTAAACCTGTCAGACAAAACAACTGAAATCTGAACTAACAAACTAATAAAAGAATCACATTTCAGAACATGTTTGTACAGATCTCAACTACAGGGTTAAGACATTTTTATGCAGAATAAGACGGAACATTTTTTTGTTTGTTTAGGAAATTATGGCATGTCAAAAATTGCCGTTGTTGTGATTTGCTAATTGTGTCCATTCAAATTGTGATTTCAATACTATTCCGATTAATCCTGCAGCTTTAGTCTGAAACTGTTATAGTTTTTGATAATCACCACCCAAAAACAGAACAGAAACAAACAGAACAAACATTTATAGACACACTTCACACATTTAAACAATTGCACACAGAACTGCCCCGTTGCTCAATCACCAGTCTGTCCTGCCAAAACCGCACAGTTTGAGAAATTAAATTACGAATTACAAAAACAAGGGTCTGGAACCATATCCTGTCTCCCTGTTTTCCAATGGATGTGATTGACAGGAGGATTAACCCGAGACGTGCGGTCCATTTGGGTCAAAACAAACACAAGAGACTGAAAATATTTAACGTGCTACTTTTTCTTTGCACTACTGGGAAATGTTTGGTCATTTTTTGCCTAAATGATAAGAGTTAAGCAGTAAAAGGTTAAATTAATATCTTGTATGACTTAGTTTTACAGCTGCAAACTAAGAACTAAAGTGTTTCATTCTGCTGTTTGTTTATCGCAGCTAATGATTTTTTAACAATATTGTAGATTTAGATCTTTTTTTTAAGGGATAATTCTACTTTTTTACATTTTTATGTCAGTTCATCATCTATATTTTCTTCAGCAATATATCGCACTTCAAAATGTGTTATCGGATTTCTGCAGAATCAACATTCGAAGCCCCAAATTGTTTTTGTATTTCAGGTAAAAGATGTTATTTATTTTTCTGAATGATACAAAAAATATTCAGGAGATGTTTGAGAGCGTACAGAAAGAGACTAGAACAACGCAGAACAACATGCCATCACAAAACCGAACTAAAACTGCAAGATGAATCCCAAACAGAACAGAAAGTGCTATTTGAATGTTTGCAATTATCAATTCAGATTATATTCTTTCTAGTATCTGCTAACCCTGTAGTTTAGACCTCTACAAAAATGTTCTCAAATGCATGGGATTCTTGGCTTAGTTTGGCAAGAAAATAAAACTGGAGTGTGAAGTGTGTGCGTTACAGATGGCGTGTACTGGGGTAGATGGGAGCAATGTTAGGTTCAAACATGCACGAATCAGTCACAATATACAACTTCAGAGGGTCAATGAGAAGGAAACAACTATAACATGTCTAAAACCTCTGATAAAGTCCATTTTGCAAAACAGGTCTGCTGCTAAGGAGTTACCTCTACATATCAGGTCTGCAGCCTGTGTCCAACCCGTGGACTGTACAGACGACTCCAGTCAAATGAAGCTCATCGAGTTTAGCTCTTATAGGGGCGAAATCAGAATCAAGTTCCATATTTGGAATTCTGACTGTGTGTATCATAGCAACCAAAGAGCCAATCCAGAGCCAGGCTGTTGAAGGTAAAGCCCCTTTCGCTCGGCAACGCTGGTTTAGCAGAGAGCGACAACTTAGCAACACTGTCAATCAAACCTGTTGCAAATGCGAGAAGGAGCGACCTCAGAGTTATTAATGTTCATATCTTGATTTACTGACACAATAAAATAAAAAAGCGAAATAAAACATGAGGATGTAGAGCAGGTTAATACAAATATTTTAAGACCAAAATGACGAGCATGACAGCAGCAGTTACAGAGCGAGGGGCGACGATGGAGCTGAAAGTGTGCACGTGAGCGCTTCCTATTTGGAACGTGGCGGCTAGTGCGTGTGCTACGTCCATTTATGTACAAGTCATGTCCCAATTCAACAACTGCATCGTTCGCAGGCTGCATTTGAAGGCCCATTGCGTCGCGATCGGCGGAGCAAGGCTGTCCCTTTTCACAGTGGCAGACAAATGTGGCCCGCGTTTCCATGGAGATCAGTCATTAACGAAGGACACATCCACCGTCATTTAACAGATTTGTGTGGACACTGATGTAGAGACTAGAGACGTGTGTCTGTTAAACCTGCAAACACACACTCCTGCCACTCATGAGGTCTGGGACATGTTGCATCTGTAGTAATATTAATGAGGACTACAAGTTGAATTATCATCAAATTAAAAACACAATTTCAATGGTGAAAATAAGAATTTCTCAAAAGTGTGCTATTGCTGACTTCATTTAGCCGTTTGTATTTATATAAATGGACAGAGAATATGAATAATATTTAGGAGATTCACTGTGAACCTAATTTCAGCCTAATGTGGAATAATTTTGTAACTTTCTAAATGTGTTTGTCATTACAGGTTTTGACTCTGCAGGACTTTTAACTGACCAAACATAAAAATAATTTGTATTTTAATGATGTTTCTGTCTGTACTGTGAGATGTGACACTTATTTGAGTCTCTTTAGACAATAACTAATGCATTTACATGGACTAAAGAATGTTTAAGCATAAGTAATCCACCTGTTCATTTTACAAAGATAACGAGTACTGTCACATGATTCAGTAAAAAGGGAACACACTTTGAGAGTATATTATGTAATGTACTGACTATAATGTGTGTAAAGGGTTTAATGTTTGACTATTCCCATTGCTGACAAAGTATTTCCCAAAGACAGATCTTTCTTTATAAACAGATCTAATGCACCTTTATCATTTATGTTTTCTCTTGTCAATATCAAACTCCTACCTTAAGAATTCAAATTACTTTAAATTTTTGTGTTTTTAGTCATAAGATTTGGACTTATTATTACATCTCGGGCTACACCTGTCCCATTTTGACCCTTCGCTACACGGAGGAGCAGCCTTTGTCATCCAGGTCCTTCCACAGATGCAGCCGTTGAGTTGGGATGCCAAAACTTCACCAAAAAAGCAATAAAAATGGTAAGATTTGAGTGAAATCTTATCTATAATGACCCATGTTGAAGTCCAACCTGTCACGTGCACTTTAAATCATAAATCACAACTCTAAAGCTAAGTCTAGACTCCCACATCATTCTCACACAAAAGTCACTGAATGTGCAGTGTTCGTGTGGCTCACTCAGCACAACAGACGCAGCTGCGCACTGTTATTCAGAGCGCTGAGGTGTGTTCAAGGCCTGCCTCGGAATGGGAAAGCTCAGCAGCGTAACACAGAGGCCCTTTGATAGAGTGGACTTCACACCTGAATGCAGTGCGGCCTGTTTGTTTAAGCGCGCAGACAGGGAGAGGCCCGGGAGAGCGGGGCGGGACGGGCGGGAGGGGTGGGAGGGCGAGAGTATTTTTAGGATTTGTGGGGGAATGAGAAAATTAAGCATCAGGAGGTGGGTAGAGATTTTAAAAATGCAACGATTCAAGAAAGAGTAACGTTATTTCAAAATACTACTCAAGCAGAAGTAGTGGTCCAAGAATTACTAATATCTGATTTATAATTTGTAGTTAATGTAAGTTAGTTAATGTAAGAGTACTGTTACTGCAATACAAATATTACTCAAGTAGGAGTAAAAGTATGCTGTATTCAACTTAAACTAAATGATTCACTCCCAAATCTTCAGCTAGTTCACTCCAAACATTCTCCATTCTGCTTTTGTGTCATAAAAATCCTTACAATCTAAATAAAAGTACTGGTTGACTAATGCAAATTTCAGCAGACTAAGTAAGACGTCGACCGATTAAGGTCTCTGTACTTGATTTTTTATTGTCTTAAAAACGTGAAAAACAGAACTAGTTCATTTTAAACAGTTACAAGTTACTCCTCACGTACTTTATGCAGCCTGAGCATCCTAATTATTCACCATGATGAGTTGATAAGAGCTTTTCAACACTTTCAGAGGCCAGAGGGGAGTTTTGCTGTGACATTAAATCTTACTGGCATGCTAACGACGCACTTATAACGCTTTATAATTACACGCAGACAGTACACAGATGACTTATTTGCGGAATGGCGGGCGAAAGGGGCTGGAAGGCGAGGAGGTATTTTTAGGCGAGCTGGATGAGCGGGGCTGCGCTGGCTGGACTGAGGCCTGGGACATCCTCCTCATTGTGTTCTTGTATCGTTTGGTGCAGCTCCTCAGAGGGTTGGTTTCCTTTTTGCTCAGTGTTTACAGCAGTGTGTTAGTTACTCAAGAGTTTGATCACGAAAACAGATGTCATTAAAAGCAGAAGCTTGAAGGGACTTGAGTAAACTCTTTGTACAGCAGTGTTTTCAAACGAATTTATTTCAGTGCCCAGAGTCGAGACTAAACATGAGGAATCAGTGTTTCAGTTTTCTGCAGTTAAAAACTAGAACAGTCTTCCTGAAGATGTGAGACAGGACTCTACTTTGACAATGTTTAAATCCAGGCTCAAAATGGTTCTGTCTAGCTGTGCATGTGACTGAAAGGATTTTATTCTGCACTTTTCTCCTTTAATGTTAAATTTATGATGATTATTTATGTTTTGATTTGTTGTATTGTGATTTACATTTTTCTTATTCTGTAAAGCACTTTGAATTACTTTGTGTACAAATTGTGCTGCACAAATAAACTTGCTTTGTCTTGTGCCATAAAGATAACCAAGGAACATTTCAAACTAGAGTGGAATAAAAAAAAACAAACATTACTATAGATTTATTTTGGACAATTTGAGACAAGGAAAATATATTGAATTGTGTTGTTTTATTGCAATAATATCTGCAAATAGACAAAAACATAATATGAATATGAACTGACAAACTAATAATAATAATAATAATAAAAGAATCACATTTCAGAACATGTTTGTACAAATCTAAACTACAGATATAGCAGGTTTTTTATGCAGAATAAGAGATTTTGAGGTTTGTGCAGAAAAATATAATAAGTTTAAAAATTCCCTTTTGAAATTTTCCAATCACGTCAATTCACAACGCAATTTTGAGATTAATCTTGTAGCTCTATTTGAGACTTTTTTTGAAGTAGAGCAACATGACTCACTCTCGCTTCACGGCAAGAAGGGCGACAATAACTCAGCTGGTCGTGTGTTTGTCCACTGATCTGAAAGTTGGAGGTTTGAATCCCGCTCTCGTAAACATAAACGTCATCGGTTGAGCGGTCAGATCCACTGACACACAGGTTGGCGGTGCGATTCCAGCTCCCACAGATGAATGCTGTCGTTATGTCCTTGGGCAAGACACTAGACCCTTAACGCCCGCAGTGTCAGTGTAAACCGGTGTATGACTGTGTGTGTGAATGGGTGACTGGTTTCTTGATATAAACTGCTGCAGAGGAGCTTATGGTACTTCAAAAATGGCTGATGGATTCAAAATATATATTCAAGTTATATTATGTTATCTCACTGTTCATTTTAAAGGTACTGTAATGTAATGTTCACTCTTTATTTAGTCATTACTATTAGTTATAGTCAGTTCACTACTTTATTTAGTCATTATATTCAATTATGTAAACTATGTAATCTGCACTAATGTTTGTTCTTGAGTCTTGCAGAAAATGTCTTTTGAAAGTGCAGGATCCCATGGGAAGAAGGTCACTGTGAAACCGAAACATCATGGGAGGATGTTTTGTGGAAAGAGTGACCTTCTGGAAATGCAAAAACAGAATATATTTCTCTGTGTATTTCGTCATATGTTTTTACACTGCTTGCAAAGTATACGCCCCCCCCTTTTTTTTCGCAAAGACAGCCATTGATAGGTTGTGAACCTATCAATGGCTGTCTTTGCAATTTGCTAATCGTGCCCATTCAAACTGCGATTGTGATGAACTTCTTTTCAGAGCACATTTTATAAACACAACGGATTGCAAAACCAATAAAACAAATATTCTGCAAATTAAGCTTCACCAGTTCTCATTAAAACAACAACAACTCACTCCAGTGGTCTCTTGTGGTCTCCCTGACGACAACAACCACAAATAAAAGTACTACAAAATATTTTAGCTACCCTCATGTGGATTGGCCCAAGACTACCCAAACCCCAGGACAAAGCTCTACATTCGAACACAGGCAGGATCAGATGGACATGGCTCTGTTATGCGTTTGTGGTGGTCAGACAGCCCCACCCTAGGGTCCTCACAAAGGCTTTACTAGGCCGCTCCACCACTGTCTGACATTCCTCCCTTACCCTCTTCTCCAGCACTGCACCACATGTGAGTCCTCCTCTAACCACTGCAAACAAAAGAGCAAACAGCGTCTGTGTCATATTTACAACACCAGGACTATGGGACTGTGTGAAGAGTGACAACACAGCTCCAACAGAGACACAACAGCAGGAGACTGAGGGGGTTTGTCTGGACATCCTGATCAGTTAAAACAACGTCTGGTCCTGTGCAGTGTGAACACAAAGAGTCAGCACTTGTTCACGTACAGCAGAGGATGCACCACTGTAAATCACTATACTTACTGTAGCAGACAGGTATAATCTTTTTAGTGTTCTGTAAACTCCACGCACACGCACACACGCACACACACACACCCACACACACACACACACAGCGAGTAGCCTAAAAACAATATACATCCATATAATCCACTTGTATTGGCAGATTTGCTCGTACAAAACTGCATACAAAAACGACTAAACCAATGAAATGTTAGGTAAATACAAATCCGCCTAACGCTGCTTCTGATTGGTCTTTCTTCTTGTCGACCTGCAGCTTCTCTTCACAATCATGAGGCACCCTCTCGTTGTCATGACGACAGTAGAGACAGCGCCTGGGAAAGTCCGATTGTTTTGCTCTCACACTATCTTCCTGAAATCCAAAGTCTGGGAAACTAATGGAAATAATGTAAGACTTTGTAAGTTCTGGACCTTGGTGCAGACTTTCGGTTGTGAATCAGCCCTTAATCTCACGGCTTAAAGGCCTTTCAACTGACAACAATCACCGTGTTGTCTTTGGGGTTGAATAACGGCACCATTTCTGAAGCTATAAAGTGAAAATAATTCCACTTTTCTTTAATTTAAATAGTAACAGAGAATTAGTTCAACTTTGTGCCTGTTTTTTCATGTGTAAAGGCCTATTAATTACACAGATCTTAACCATAAACCAGGTACACACATCTGCGATCTCAGAGTCACACAGCAAACTCCACCTGAGAGTTCTGACCTCCAGTTTTGATCTCTCAGGTGGAGTTTGCTGGACATTCTACAGTGTTGTTATGTCACGTGAGCACAGCCTATATAAGCCCAGGCACTTCATCTCTGTGTGTACTTAACACTTTAAACCAAGGGCCTGCATTCATACCCTGGACAAATATGACCAAAGTACACACACTTTACTAATTCTCAAGAATGCATTTCAAACTGAGTTATTACAACTGCTTCACCTCAGCAGCACCGACCCTCAGAGAGCCCACTGTTCCACTGCCCACCCCTCAGCTGAGAATAGAAACCAAAACAAAAGCCACCAAGTCTCCTTCCCTCAACATGTGTGTAAGAGACGACAGTTCATTTTGGGCACATCCAGGAAGCTGCCGCCGAATCGTGTGACTGGCAGACCCTTTCCCATTGGCTGCCTGAGAAAATGGCAGGTTGTGGTAAAGCTGTGTCATAGTCACATAAACAAGAGAAAATCATAGTCATTCTGTCCTGCCCTGTCTTAAGTATGGGAGCGACTGTAGGACTGTGACCTGTACATGTGACCTGTGCATGTGACCCACCCACTGACTCACATCAAATTATTTCTGAGCCTGAACTGTTTTTAAAATATAGTTGGACAATGGTCTAGAGCTGAACACTTTTTTCCCAGTGGTTTGCCCTCACAATTATAGGTTGCATTCTCATAACTCTATGATAGAGTCATTGCCTCTGACAGAAATCTCCAAACTTATGATTCACATGTTGAACCTTATCATTATTTCTTTGGGATTGGATCAAAAGAGCCATATCATTCTGTGGCTTAAAGAGGGGGGATTTTTTTTGTTATATGTTCCGTCATCAAAAACATGCCAGGTTTTAGATATCATCCATGGACATATGAGTATTTTAGTGACCCTGACCTCTTCAAACCCTCCTCACGATTAGCTGTAAGATTCTGTACAATGCTCCGCCCACAAGCCCACGTCACCCACGCTCCCACACGACAATTCTCCATAATTATACAAAAACATGATGTAAAACTGTACACAGCAACTTGACAAACCTGATGTGCTGTGCAGTAGTTTCATTAGTAGGATACACACTGATTGTGTTGTGACAGCGCTCTGAAGGGGGAGTGACTTAACGCGGGGAGCAAAGAGAGGGGAGACCCAGAGTGAAACTTATAAAACATGTCAATACATCGTTTTTTGGCGAATACTTTATAGCATTTTCAAAATAATAAAAGGTAACAGTGATCTAAAAGTGCGGCAAGATTTTAATGAAATCCAAAATTGCCTCAAAAATCTTAAATGATCATTGAATGTAAATAAAAAACTATATGACTATTTCAAAAAACAAAACAAAAACATTTAAGTGGTGTGCAAGGTACAAATCTGTATACACTAAATCAGGGGTGTCAAACTCAATTTCACCGAGGGCCACATCAGCAAAATGGTTCGTGTCAAATTTGCAAAGGTATAAAAAATATCTGTGTCTGTGTAACTGCGTAACTCCTGATAAACTGACATTTTAACATGACAAACATTTAAATTTACCTTTTCACGGGCCACATAAAATGACATGGCGGGCCGCATTTGGCTCCCGGGCCTTGAATTTGACACATGTGCACTAAATGGTACATCGATTAAAAGAGTCACCATCTATAAATATCTTGGGCTTTGGCTTGACAAAAACATATCCTTTAAAAACATATCTCGGAATTATGTAACAGTATAAAATCTAAATGATCATTTTATTACAGAGACACATATTGTATCCCATTAAATTACAGACAGGAAATAGTGCAAGCAAACACTCTTCTGTTTTGTTACAGGTGATGGATTGAAACCCATCACTGTTTCTCTATGGAAAAGCAGGTCGTCCATCACTGTCTGTTAGAAGAGAACAGCACTGTACGAAATGTATCTATAAGAAACTACTTCATAGACTGTCTGTTTTTATTGGATTTTGAACAGGGCACCCGTGAAAAAGAAAATCTAAGTGCTCTCATTGTCTCTCCTTGTATAAATAAAAATAAAGAAAGAAATATGTTATACGTCGGCAGTTAAAGCTGTGGATTACCAACCTGCGCCAACGGTTTGCTAACGTACTTCTATGATGTTTCAGGAGTTTAACCCCCCCCCCCCCCCACACTGATATAAATGATTAACAGACCCCTTTGCCCGCCCCGTCGACTCCCCCGCCTGCCTAAGAACAGCTTAATACACCATACAAGTGAAATACTGCCTCTTTAAAGTCCTTTCAACTGATAGCAAATGGAGTGAATATGATTTACTGAGATTCAGGAGCAGGAACCTCGCCTCAACCTCCTCCTCCTGCTCGTCTCCAGCGAAACACAGCTCACCTCAGCCACATCTCTAATTACCCAGAAGTCCTATTTATACAAGCCTCTCCCTGTTTTTTTCGTCTATGTTTCAGCCCGAAAACCTCACCGTCTAAAGAGAGGGGGTTCCTGAATCGGCCTGAGACAGAGCCCCCGAGATGTTTGGGCCAGTGAGGGCATCTTCTATTAAAACCTGCAAAAACTATAACTGGATATGATTTTTATGAGTGTTACTTATTTTGCTCAATTTTTTGCAGTATAATTACAATCTTAAATGTATCCGTTCACTTATTCTCTCCATATTAAGCTACTACTGGCCTCTCAGACTACCAACAATCGCTCACTCCACATCCTACAAGCAACAAAGCGGGTGAATTGTCTTGCTCATAAACACAACAACAGCATGGCATGGAAAGATTGTCTAGCGTGCGTGTCTCTGGATAGTGTCTGGCCCAGGAGATGGAAGAAAGACACCCACAGCGCCCCTGCCAGAAGCACCAGGCCAGTGGGATGTGTCACTCTTAACTTTCCACAGTAAGTGCCCTGACTGCAGAGCGGCTGACCACGGGACTGCACCTGGACTGGGCTCGTTACGCACTAGGGCTGTACTCAAAATAACTCAATATCTGTAAATTGCGGAAGGTATTTTACTTCTACATATTTACGTCACCATGTTAGCTTTTATTGTTTTGAAAATGATAAATTCAGCGGAAACATGTTTTATAAGTTTCACTTTCATTTTTTTAATGCTCAGGTTTGTCACGTTGCTGTGTACAGTTTTGTATCATGTTTTTGTATATTTATGGAGAATTGTCATGTGGGAGCATGGGTGACGGAGGCTTGTGGGCGGAGCCTTGCACAGAATTTTACAGTTAACCGTAAGGAGGGTTTGAATAGGGCCCAGGAGAGCACTAGACTACTAGTACTTTGATGAGGGAGCATTGTTATAACAGCTCAAAAAGTCAAAACATCAATTTTGCATAATATCCCGTCTTTAAGGACATTGTGAACATTCAATTCAAGTTTATTTATGTGCGTAGGGCCCGGGCAAGTTTAAAACAACTCCAGCTGCCCAAAGTGCTTCACATAAAAACAAATGATACAGTATGTAGGAAAAGTACAATAAAACATCATCCTGTCTAGCTAGTATTAAATGCCAGGGAGGAGAGGTGGGTTTTCAGTCTTGTCTTAAACTGCATTAAAGACTGAGAGGATCTAACAGGTAGAGTGCGCTGTTCTTTAGTCTGGGCGCTGCCACAGAAAAGGCTCGGTCACCTCTGGTCTTGAGCCTGGCTTTGGTCAGCTGACCTCAGGCTCTGGGTGGAGTAAAGGGCTGAAGTAACTCCCTCAGATAAAGAGGACCCACAGAGTGACACATTTAAACACAATCAAGGGCATTTTGAATTGAGCTGAAATGACATGAGCCAGTGCAGGTGTCACAGCTCTTGGATGAGCTGCAGCGTTCTGGACATTCTGTAAGCACGTCCGTTACTTACAGGAGCTTGAAGACGACTATGTCTTATTATTACACACCCTTTACACCCCAGACCAACTGAAAAGAACCAATCATTGAGATGCTCAGCTGTCAATCATAACATAAGGTCACTACTCAGCCCCTTCATACATATCCTTCTATACAACACTTACTGCATAATATCCTCATTATTGTTCCTCAGTCCCTCTGTATCTCTTAAATATTTTGTTTAGCAACTATTTTTTAAACTGAACAATTGAGCTACAGGATTTGGTGACCATAATCATACACTACCACACACTACTGTACACTACATACACTACATATACTACATACACTACATATACTACATACACTACATATACTACATACACTACATATACTACATACACTACATATACTACATACACTACATACACTACGTACACTACCATACACTACAGCACATTGTCGTACACTACCATAGACTACCATAGACTACCATAGACTACCATAGACTACCATACACTGCCACACCATCACTATAACACTGCCATTTACAGGGTTTTTTACAGGTAGTACTTGCCCTCTCATTTTAGGCAGGTTTAATAATGACACTTACGGAGGAGTATTGTCTTTGCACCTTTTGAAACTCATAGACAGTGTTGGGACGTAACTGAACACATGTACCAAAAATGTGTATTCAGAAAACTAATTCTGAGCAGCTGTATTCTGGTGCAGTTACTTCTTCATTTGGTGGTATTCAGAACACTTTCAGTTCAGTATTCAGCTACTTTTTTTTTAATTAAAAGAAATACAAGGCAGTACTTTATCATGTTTTAGTGAGATTGGGGAGGGTGTGCGTAGTTTTTCCTTCCATGACAAGCAGGGCAACAGAAATAAAGCAGTTTGCAGATCTGTCCATGATATAACATTTTGAAATGACTAAAGACGATAAATGATAATACTGAAACCAAACCATAAAGCAGAATTACCCCTCAAAAAGTATTCTAAATGTACAGAAATGTTAAAATAATATGAATTGCAATAAATAAACCGCAAAATGCAACAGATAAGTAGTGAGTTTGTCTCTATAATGATCAATAAATAGATAATTTATCAAATATTTCCTTCTAGTACAAAGAAAAAGTACTGTAGTATTTATCATGACAGGTCTAGCAGTTTAGAATACTGTACTAGGTAGTTTTTTTTACGAGAATATAATGCAACTTGATGTAAAAGTATTCCAAGTACACAGAATACAGGACTCAGATTGGCTCATGCAACAGAATAGATTACAAACTACATTTTAATTCAGGTGTGCAGTATTCTGTAACCAAACACATTCCCAAAGTATTCTTCCCATCACTGCTGCTGCACATGTACTACAGTAGAGTGTCCTAAAGCCCGCAGCACAGAGCCTGCAGAGGAATGCTTTGGTCTGTGTGTTGTGCAGAGTCCTGATGTGCGCAGACCCCAGACCCAAAGCGCACAGAGGAGGGCTTACCTTTATGTCCGGCTCCATCTGCCGTACTTTAAACGTGCTTTTAGACCCGCTCAGCATGTTGAACGGGACGTCAGGACACCAGCACACGGAGAATGACACTGCTGACACTGTGTGAGGATGTCTTCCGTTTTTCCTTTATTCCGAAAGCGCGACAGGAGCCGTTAGCGAAGCAGCGGCTACGGCACAGCCCGGGGCCCGCTACAGTCCACCGCGCTCATGTCCCGGTAAGAAACAAGTCCTCACCAGAGTCCACGGTGTCCAGAGTGTCCACAGTGTCCACCCGCCCGCTCCTCTCGCTCTGCTTTTGTCTCGCGGTGAGCCGGAGGAGCGGGGGCAGCGCGCAGCAGCGTCTTAAAGGAGCCGCATGCGCATTGTGTGACTCGTATGGCCCAAGACCGTGCAGCCGGACACAGTGCAGCTGGACCCCTGCAGCTGGACCCCTGCTGTTGGATCCCATGCAGCCGGAGTCCTGCAGCTGGACACCTGCAGCCGGACACAGTGGAACCGAACCCCTGCAGCTGGACACTGTGCAGCCGGATCCCTGCAGCCGGACACAGTGCAGCCGGACACTGTGCAGCCGGACACTGTGCAACCGAACCCCTGCAGCTGGACACTGTGCAGCCAGACCCCTGCAGCCAGACCCCTGCAGCCAGACACAGTGCAGCCGGATCCCTGCAGCCGGACACAGTGCAGCCGGACACAGTGCAACCGAACCCCTGCAGCTGGACACTGTGCAGCCAGACCTGTGCAGCCAGACCCCTGCAGCCAGAAACAGTGCAGCCGGATCCCTGCAGCCGGACCCCGTGCACTGTCTCAGGTGAAGGCGCGCGGGTCACTCTATGGAGCACACTGGTCTACTCCACTGCACTTTCTCTCTGTCCTGTGACTGGGGCATGAGCACAAACTCTTTTTTTTCCCAGAAGTCCTCGGGGTGCAGCACATTTTCTAGTAGGCCCAGTGGTCTGTTTATAACTGTTGTCCTGATTTGAGTTTAGCATTCATTCATTCATTCATTCGTTCATTCATCTTTTCTAAGGTGATTCATAGTCATAGCAACAAAACAATTTATCAAAGCTTGAAATCTGAAATTCCAGGAGTTCATAATATCCTTTTGACTTTTGATATCACAACAGTTACGTTACACACTATGTAACTTGTGCACTATGTAACTTTTCAGGTGCATGACAAACACCTGCTTGTCTCCGTGGAAATGTTATTGCTTTGCCTGGCATGCTCCACTGTTTGGCATTAAACTTCTCTATTTCCATGGAGACAGGCATCTGACGCCACTGGGCCAAGTGTCAGATTTGTGAAGAAGTGACTCATCTCACAGTAACGCCTCATTTGTAATGCGTGTTTTCAAATGTATTTTTAAGCAATCAAAAGAGTAATGCCATACAGTGGAACATTCCAGGCAAGCAATAACATTTCCATGGAGACAAGTTACAGAGTGCACTTTTAAACTGTGGACTTGACACTACGTCCCACTGAATCTGGACTCACCTGTCTCTCAAACGTCCCCAGCAGTCGTCAGGACTCCTCGGTCCATCCACAGGTGTCCTCTCCTTCTCGGACCCCTGTGTCCTCCCCTCGTCGGGCCCCTATGTTCTCCCCTCCTCTGGCACCCGTCTCCTCTCCTCCTCTGGCCCTGTGTCCTCTCCTGCTGCAGCCCCTGTGTCCTCCCCTCCTCTGGCCGCTGTGTTCTCTCCTGGTCGTCCCTGGTCCTGTCCCGTTGTGAGCTGGAGGTACTTAGGTCCTCACCTCCTCTGGTCGCGTCCTGTTGTGAGCTCTGGTGCTTAAGTCCTCGCTGGTCCCGTCCCGCCGTGAGCTGTGGGAGAGAGTGGTCTGGATTTGGCCCTTGGGTGCAGGTGAATATTTCAGCAGGGGTTCGGGTGACTCTGTAGAATGGAACCTGAGCCGCAGGGCTGTGATGGGCCCATAATGCGTCTCTCAACATGGATCACACACATCAGACTTTTCCCACACGAGACAGACCACAGCCTCATTCATATTTACACTGTCACAAGTTTGGACCCACTTTTTCATTTTTGCTTCTTCTTTATTTCCACGAAGCATCAGAACTATGAATGACACATATGAATGTAATAAACAAAAATAAACTTGATTTAGATTTTTAGAATAGCCTTTACCCTTTTCTTTGAATTCGGGTTTACACTACTGGTATTTCTTGACCCTGAGGCGACACAGCTGTGAAGTGAAAACCATTTCAGGAGACTTCATCAAGAGGCTCATTGAGAGAAGGACAAGAGTTTGCAGCTGTCCACAAAGCGGGTCTGAGGATTTTGAATATAAAACATGAAAAATATTTAGTAGGGTAATTTCACTTTTTACTTTGATACATAATTCCATATAATCTTTTCATATACCTGATGTCTTCTGTGTGTAGATAAAATGTAGGAAGTAGTAAACATAAAGAAAAAAACAAACGCTGAAGGACAGGGTGTGTTCATACTTCTGACTGGTCGTGCACATGAAAACACTTGTTTATAATTCTCCAGGACATGCCTGTACCAAGGGACTCTTGGTGTAACTGTAAACATAAGATAACAGCACATGGTGCTGGTTGAAGTTATGGGAAAATGGGATGATAATAGAATAAAGTGATATTTTTAGTATTCTCCAGATAACATTTCAGATTGTTGCATGTGTCACAATGTCATAACTCTAGCCTATCGTCACCAGTAAAAGATTGGAAGATTGCAAGTTAATCTATCTTTCTGCAGCCCCCAGTGTTCAGTGTTCTTAAAGGAACTGTATGTACCTGTGCTCTTCCTTTTTTCCCTTTATTTTTTTTTCCTTTTAAAAAAAAAGAAAAAGAAAAAGGGGGTTACTACAGTCACAAGTGAACCTGTGTGTCCAGAGACTTAACCTGCAGATGGAGACACATACATATGGACAGACCTCATGTGAAAGCTCAGAACCTCCAGAATTCACTCACTGAGCTGTAGAGGCTGCACTAGCACTGATTCATGATTGGCTGCAGGTGCTGGGGTTTAGGTTGTGACCATTCACATCAGAGAGAGTCGTTTTAGGTTTAGGTTTGTGTGAGGCGCATTCTGCTCTCTGATTGGATAATCGCCTTAAGAACCAAAACGCTACATAAATGGGACGTCATGTGTGACATCATAAATCAACATTATAGGTGTTATCAGTAAAAGCTATAGTTGATTTGGACATGTTCACTTCTGGAGACACAACTAGGTCATGTTTATGAAATTTAATCTTACATACAGGTCCTTTAAATACTCATATCTTGAAAACATTCTTATAACCCACCTCAAACTGAAGCTGAGCATATAAACTGTTGAGAAAAAATACAGATGACTAAATCAAATGTTTAATTCAAAAGGAATCCACCAGAAATCTGACCAGAACTGAAGAAGTGGCTCAGATGAACAGTGAACGTCTTCACTGCTACATTTTGTCCAGTTGACAGATTTTATTTTTCTTTTGAAATGGATCAGACCTGGACGACTGAGGGAATACACATACACACACACATTCAAAAGGAGTTTGACCATATATGAGCACATACATGGACTTGCACAGTGCTTTTGTGCGGCAGAGCAGCTTGTGTTACATGGACCCCCACTGCTCCTATGACCCGGGCACAGGCCGCTCCCCATGGACACGCCTGTAAACCACTCCTGTAAACGCATACAAAAAACTGATTCCCTCTGCCTATGTCATCATGAAACACGAAAAACTCCATCCAAAATACAGAGACAATTTATGCCATTTTAACAAAGGTGCTATTCATTTTTATTAGTCTAATCATAACTATTGTGTAATTTAGAGAAGTTTTGACTTTTACTTTGTTAACATTATGGTTGCTAGGTAACAGTTATGGATTAGCTCTGTGTATGTCACATCTGTTAGCCGTGTCCAACCAAGAAGTAAAATTATAAACTTCACCAAAATGGTCAAACTAGAAAGGACAAGACAAGATTTGTGTTAAAATCTTCAATATAACGATGTTAACTATGTCAAAACCTGCCATAAGCATGTTTAAGCACACTTTGGTGAACAAAATACAGTAAACTGTCAGTTTTCAAATACAATAAATTTATTTGAAGGGTGCAAAAAAAATGAAAATTGAACAAACTAGAAGATAGATGATTTGATGTTTGCTCTCCCGACTTGACTGTGACCACTTAAGGACTCTGCCAGTCAACAGACCAATCAGAGCCAGTAGACAAACAGAGCCCGCCCCCAGCTCCTGTCCTCCTCAGCTCAGCTCACTCCACCTCTCCAGGAACTACAGGTAAAGAGTCCAGACAGAGGGGGACGCGCACTTCCACACGCTCCACACTGGGCTTACAAAAATAAATGCTAAGTTTTCTATTCATAAATATACAAAGGAGTAGCCTGCGCGCGCGGTCTGCAGATGCCCGCATTAGACCTGACCATGTACTTCAAACCAGAGGCGAGTTAGAGCAGAGCGGGGTGTGTCATTTCAAATCTAAATAAATACTTTAGGACTGCTGTTTAGTAATGCAGATGCAGAGTACAAGTGCCAATCACTTTGAAAGAAACAAAGAGTATCATAAAATGCAGCAGCAGCGCCCTCAGTTGGACAAGGCAGTGAATTGCATGAGTTGTGCTTTATCTATCAAAGGGATAATGACCTCAGAGAGAATGTCTCAGGATCACTGATGTCCTAGGCCTGGTCAGTGTGCAAATGTGACATCATCACTGTTCGGTGCAAGGCTCAACTAAACAGTGCATTTTGAATGCAGGGCGAAGCAGTTTGGACCTTTCAGATTGAGTACTATATATGAGCAATGTGAAAGAGGCTAGGCTCACAATATCTACACTTGAAGATAACCAATAGTACTTTATTACTGCTACTGTGGTTATATAAAGTGTTTGGAGGATCGTGCATGTAACATCAGTGTCCTGACTCTTGTGTGACCAGTAGTGAAGCTTGTTCTGAAGCCAAGTCCCCTGGTAACTCAATTGTGTAACTAATATATATGTGAGCAGCTAGTGTAGGCCTGTGTGTGCAGACACACACTGTGACTACAGACACACACTGTGACTACAGACACACTGTGACTGCACACACATTGCTGAGGCAGCAAGCCTGTCGCTCCAGAGTTAAACTGAACAATATTCTGTGAAACACTGGAGGATGAGATGAAAGCTGCTCTTGTCTAAGGGTCATGTCAGATACATTTAGTGTTGCATCCTTCAGCAGAACTCCCTTAGCCTGCTCACTCCCTCCCTCCCTCCCTCCCTCCCTTACTGTCCTGCTGTAGTGACAGTCCTCCTCACCAGGCCTAGTAACAGTAGTGAACAAACAAACAAGCAAACAAACTAAGGCCTAAGAGCAGGCCCTGTGTCAGTACTAGAGCAGTAGGGAGGCCCTGGGTCCATGGCACAGCAGCACCACCAGAGAAATCTAATGTAGTGTATAGAGCGTTTAATGGGATGAAGCATTCCAAAGCACCATGTATGTGGGAACAGCGCCACACTGAGGACAATGTGAGACAATGCTGGTTTGTCACCTACCGCAGTGTTTTAGGATGAGATTGTTGAGTGCTGATGCCACACACAGCGGCTGTCAGCTGATTACAAACATGGACATGTTTACAATGTCATCATAATATAACCAAGACCCACTGTGTCACAAATGGACTGCAATCATTTAACGACAACAGCGATAGAAGTCTGAGTTTAGGTGGGCCTTTTTACCTTCCAAGACAAAACAGCTGTTAATTTAACTTCACTAGTCATTTCAATCACTTCTTCTTTATATTCTGTTCACACAGAAATGAATGAAAGGAAAGCCTATCTGTCCTGTTAATGCAGAACTGCACTTTGGCATAGTGCCAAATCAAAGCAAAGTCAGCAAATCTTAAGCTGACGTCTGCTTTGACCTGGAAGTGAGAGAAATACACTGTATGTGACGTCACACTTAACAATCCCATAGTTTCTAAATTGTATGATTAAAATCTGAAGTTGGTCTTCAGACTGTGGTGTGTGCTGTGACATGAGACCAGGGTTCATCAGAAAACAAAGATGAGTGTGTTTCTGAAATGTAGTCAAAACAAAAAGACGTCATCCCATGACTCCACATATCTGTGTGGGAAAAGGCCACTCAGCGATTTGGACTGTTCGCTCCCTCAGAACCGGTGTATGGCTGGCTCTGTCTCCCTTTTCTTCAACTCCTCGCGGTAGCAGTAGGAGCAGAAGTTACTGGTTTCAGGGTGTCCATAGTAGGGACAGTCCAGTGTCCTGCAGCGGGTGGACAGTCCCCCCGCACTGCCCACAGAGTAGTGTCTGACCGGCATCCCGAGCCGGGGGTCCAAGTTGGAGCGCACGTCCCGGAAGCCATTAGTGTATGGGGGTGCTAATTCAGAGCGAAGATAGTCCGGCGTATTGAACTCTGGGGGGTAGGGAGGGGCAAGGCGAGATGGGCTGGCAGGAGGGTTGTACTGTGGGTGGGGGGGGCCCTGTGCAGAGGGGCAGTGACGAGGTAAGGTGGCATAAGACGGCAGGCCTGGGTACGAGGCAGGAGAGCCCCCTGCCAGCTGTCGGCGGCTGTCCACAGCCATGCGCATGTGCTGGGGCAGGGGCTCTGGGAGCGGGTCTATGATGGTGGGGCGGGGGATGGGCACCACAGCAGAGTACATGGAGGGGGCAAGGGGAGTCGGCTTAAAAGAATTGTTCTCAGGTTCCTCTTTGTGCTCGTAGGGCTGGTAGCTGAGGTCAGTGCCCCCTAGCATGTCCTTGTGGGGGCCGTTGGTGACCCCCTTTCTCTCTGCCTCCCGTTTCTGCTGTTCCTGCTCCGCCCTGAAGCGGTCCTCAGCGTCCAGCAGGTAGCGCTGGATCATCTCCTCTTGGAAGGGCTGGCGGTTGCTGGTGGTGAGGAGACTGGCCAGGATGAACTTGCGCTCGCCTTGCATAGCAGTGCGCAGGATGCCCAGGCTGGTCTTGACGTCAGCGCTGTACTTGTAAGGGTCAGTTTCAGTGCTGCTCCCCCCACTGCTGCTGCTGCTGTGGCCTGCTTGCCGCTCACTGGATGACTCCTCTGAGGTGGGGGCAGACTGACTGTCCTTACTGTCCTTTCTGCTCCTGAATGAGCCCTTCTTCTTTTCGGCTGCTTCACCTTTGGGCCCCATAGCTCCAGGAGTCTTCCCAGTCATCAAGCCCCCCACATTCTTCTTCAGCTTGCTCCCCAGACTTTTGCCAAAGCTGCCCAGTTTGTTGGCCACAGAGTCGGCCCTCTTCTTATCCTTGTCAGCCTTGTCCTTCCTGCTCTTGTCCTTGGAGGAGCTCTTTGCCCCGTTGACACTGGTGTCTGTGGTGCCGTTAGAGTTGCTGCTGACCGACTCTTTGTCAGACTCAGAGTCAGGGGGCGAGCGGGGGTCTTCTCCAGCTGAGGCGGTGGGGGACTCAGGCTGGGCCAGAGGAGCCTGCTGCATACACACAACAGTGGAGTTTAGCAACCTTTCATCACTATTCTGCCCTGTCCTTTAGAATGCAGGCCCTAGGACTTCCCTGAGAGCTCAGTGCAGCAGAAGCAGTGACACTTACCTCACAGGGCAGAGGCAGCCAGGTGACCGTCATGTAGCTGTGCAGCATGTGCAGTTTAGCCTCCAGAGACAGAGCCACACTGTGGGACACACAAACACAAAATGACACCAGCTCATTTGAACCAAAACCATGGCAACCACTAAATAAAACAGAATTCAACAGTCCTGTCTCATTCAATAACTGTGTTTGCACTGTCTTATTTTGAACGCACATTCTCACATATGTAATAGGAGGAGGAAACACCAAATATCACATTAAAACCCTTTATTTGCATAAACTTCAGGTGCATTTTGGTTAATCCACATAACAGTTAATGCAAATTAATGAAAGGTGAAAATTATTTGAAGGCTAATGACAAGCTCATGGGGAACAAAATAAACTAAGTTTAGAACCACCATAGCCCCGTTTCTACGGTCCTATTGTTTCCACTAAACTAAGTTACTTTTTTAGTATCTGCTCTGAACAGGGTTTAACCAGGCCAAGTTGGTACTAAAGTGACTAACTGGTCACTGGTGGGTCAGCGTGCTGGGGAAATCCATGATTACCACAGTTTCCATGGATATTGATGTGGGCAGTATCCACATACTGTACCAAATTGTACATAATGACAACCAGGCCAAGTGGCAGAGTAGAGAAGAGATAAACAGGGCTGGTGAAAAAGGGGTTTATAATACTGCAGTCCCTCAATCAAAGAGGAACAACCACAGAGGGACTACCACAGAGGGACTACCACAGGGGGACTACCACAGGGGGACTACCACAGAGGGACTACCACAGAGGGACTACCTCGCCAGCATGACATTGTCGGTGTCATCTTTGCCCCACTCCCAGTCTTTCCCAGGGTCAACAGCAAAGTGCAGAGGTAACAGCTTGTGCTCTGAATCCGTCAGGGGGATGACCACTGCCATGGAGAGATACACAGAGACACAAATGGAAAAGTTTAATTAATATAATTTAAAATGAATATGAATGAATGCAATAACTCCATTTTAAAGTGCTATAATATTAAACTAAAATTAACCTTTTAGAATATATAAGTGGCTCCTCCTTTTTCAAGTCCATTCACTTTCAATAGACTTGTTTCACTGATCGCATTTTGTGTGCATATAAACCTGGACTGAATTCCTTTTACACATGCTAAGAAGTTATATACAATACAGAACAACCATAAATAGTTTCTCACTTAGCTTTTTAATGTTCATCTGTAAGTGAAATGGAGTCACACATTTAGTCTTATACTGTGTTTCTCCTTGATCCAAAACAATAATTATGATGAATTCACCCCTTCACTAGATCTCTAGACTGTAAGGCATAAAGTGTGCTCTCCCTCATCAGTGCAACTCTGCTGAGTTCAGGGCCACCACAGACCACTAGTGTGATGAGAGTATACCTTGCTCTTTGGTGCCATCCTTCTGCTCCATGGACACCAGTGCAGAGAAGTGGGCCTGGTCGTATGCAAGCACCAAAGGGGAGCGGTGGCACTTCGCAGCTGGCACTTCCAGAGGAAGGTATATGCCTCCAAATGGGATAGGAGCAAAGGCTGGGAAACAAAATTAGAAAATATATAAGTGTTTTAAACTATCTGAAATGTTTTGTTATGAAAAGATGTCTATACCTTCTCCTCCAGAGTCACGCAGCATGGTGTCAGCCACTACAACAATTGGTCTTTTGAGGACATGTGCCAGGACAAAGACATGGAACTCCTCTAAGCTCTCATACACTGGTTCTTCTGATGACTCCGTGCTGAACAACAAAGCTGAAGTTATGGGGGTGCTTCAACAGTGATGAGCAGCACACACTTATGAAGACATACCCATTAGTGCCGTTTGTGTTGTAGTGTATTCGAGGTTCACTGGAGGCCAACTTCAACAGTTCATTCCACTCTTTCTGCCACTCCTCCTCTGTGTAAACCAGCCCCGACTGATGAAACACAAGTGAATTAGTTTTGAAGACCCTTGGCTGGTATGAGGACATCTAATTGGTTTGAAAGCCCCTGACTGAGCCATACCTCTTTGTTCTGCTGCGTCTGTTGCCACCTCCAGCGTCGTCTCAGGGCATCTCTCTCCAGGCCGTGGTCCATCAGAGCGTACAGGGACTTCCGCAGCATCAGATCCCGGTCATGGAAGCCCCACATTCCTGCAGCACAGCCACAATCTCTCTCATTTATATGTGACCAATGTAACATGTATAATGTCTGCACTTAAGAGAGTTCATACCTAGAGAAGCAGCGTGTAACAGGCAGTTCCCATCTCCACTAGTCGCCAATGGCAATAGATTCTGACAGTTCGGAACGACTTTCGTCCACCAGTTTAACCTCCCTTTAAACAAAATGCCAAACACCACAAACATAAGTACTGTGATTCTGCGGTTGTTATTGTATTGGTTGGCTACTTTTTACGTTACATTTTTTAATTAATGTTTTTGGATTTTGACCAACTAAGAAGTGCAGCATGTGCAGTTCAAAGTACAGAGGTTATGGACTGTTGGATTGTGTGATTTGAGCGGTTTATTTTTCCTGTATCCATGGTGTCCCTACTTGGAGATAGCTATGCTGCAGACTTTTTACATCAATACAGTGGCCTTTCTACGCCAAATATGACAGAAGACCTTCTAGAGGGAATTGCCTCTCATCACCGACCGAAACGACAGCGGGCTGCAGGACAGAAAGGAGGGACACTTTTGTCCTGAGGGCAACTACTCTCCTCAAACTGCACTGACTCTGGATCTGATGACTCTACCTGTTGAGCCTGTTTTCTATTCTTATTGTATTCTCAATGTGCTTAAACAGTCCCCCGGGGACAAATAATGAGATACTAATTGATTGAAAAGTAGTGCCAGGCTCCTCCGGTTTAGCCACAGTTGGCCTATTGCTTTATGCTTAGTTTTACATGTGCTTGGTCATCTGTACCCGCGTGCTCCAGTGCCACCATCATGGACTGCTCGATCAGATCCCTCTCGATGAAGTTGCGGAAGTCGTCACGGTACACAGTGAGGTTGGGCAGCTGGAACGTGCACAGAGGTGTGTCCAGGAGGTTCTCGCTACTGGTGCCCCCTGTGGAGACGTGAGAGCGCGCCAGAGACACGATGGTGGAGCTGGCATGGGAGATGCCCCGGGACAGGCGCTTCTCTGTGGCTGAAAACACAAACAGCAATCCCACTAAACAACTGTAAAAGCTCCTGAGGTGTGGTACTTTAACAAGAAAATAGTACAGTACTTGAAAAATATTAGGAAACCGGCACTAAAGGCACTCAGCAGTAGTGCTGTCATGGTTCTAACATTTCTGTGAGAAAAAGCTTGATTCTTGATACTGATTTTGATGCTACAATGACATTATACAAACCCATGAAGCTAAATGACATTCACTTTTTAGGAAAAAGACATCCAGTTTGTTGTCGGATTTTTCCACAGGTTCTCACTGTGCGGTTTTTGCATGTTCTTTATATCACATAACATTTTTTAACTTTAACCTCAAACTCCTCTACAATTATCAGGGATAGAGAAACAAGATAAAGATTGACAAAGATGCAATCCTTTCTCTGTAAGAGAGAAAAATCCTGCAGCCTTTTTACATCAATACAAAAGCA
Organism: Periophthalmus magnuspinnatus; assembly: GCF_009829125.3. Taxonomy (NCBI): domain Eukaryota; kingdom Metazoa; phylum Chordata; class Actinopteri; order Gobiiformes; family Gobiidae; genus Periophthalmus; species Periophthalmus magnuspinnatus. Next base: position 5,436,999 of record NC_047141.1, read on the forward strand.
AAAAACATCTTTCAGCTGTCTGAAAGGTGATAATGGTGATAAAGGTTCAGTATCACAGGTCCAGTATCAATACTTGTCCAAGTTTCAATACTAGTTTTAGTTTTTTACTATCTCAGCACCACACAAACACTCACAGTTGTGGTTCAGGGGTTTGAAGTGTTCTGTTACACTGTGAATAAAGTCTTTTTCCACTTAAACAGATGACACAGCCAATGCGGGCTGCTCCACAGACTGCAGAGGGCGTGTCATTCACACACTTCTGAGTCAACACTTTGTGCTTGGAGCTGACACAGATATGGGCCTGCTCTGAGTGGTGGGAGAGGTTTCTTTAGTCCTTGTCTGGTTTCACTTAGAGATTTTATATAAGGTGTACATGTCCAGGGAGTAAAATGTGTAGTCCATGTCTACTGCAGGCCTATAATTATTTGCATTAATATATGTAGTTGTGTTATTTTTGGTTTAACAGCGATTTTGTATGATCCTTATTTTAAGTTGATACTTTGCAGTGACATCACACTGGGGTGTTCTGAATGTATGTGTATGGTGGAATGTTCACCAGTAACCATGGTGACACAATGCACACATTAGCAAACACAGCCAAAAAAAGTTTTAAGTCTGACAACTAAAGAAAAAATACAAAATGGATTTAATCAACACAGTTTTAGGAGCCTGTGATCGATATCAGCACTCATGGTCCCATTTGATTTTGAGTTTGATTTTCAACAAAAAGTGAGTGACTAACTGAAAAACAAGCCTGTGAAAGTAATTTATTTGAGGGGGGAGTTGTTCAGATCATCTCACCTATTACCTTATTTCGCTATATACTAACTCATTTCAAAATGACATTCTCTTCGAGAATATACTGTTTTGTCCCACCCCTAGGCGACTAAAAAGAGGGCGCGGCAAAAGCTCTCAAAACTATTATGCATCTCTATGTATCTGACCCAAACTGCACTCAAAACTTCACCTGCAGAGGAGTTCATGCAAAACTACTATTTATGCAGAGAAAAATACTTGGAAACAAAGACAGATTAAAGTTGTAAATCATTAATCTGCGTTTTTAAATACAAGGGACGTAAAAGGGATGTCATTTTGGACTTAATAAGAATTTTTTTTTAATAAAATCAGCTTTATTTTACATAATGCATTTTGTCAGCTAGAGAACATTGGTGTTACTGCGATATATTGAGATTGTTGCAGTATAAATTTTTACGTCAGTCACTATCTCGATATCAATATACATTGTGCAGCCCTACCTAGACCTTCCTATTTCCACTTGTACTTGGGTGTGACACTAACTTTAGGCACTACACTGTCTGAAGCTCTATTAGACTTTAATCTGAGCTTTGTTTTAGCACAATCAGGCCAGAAAGAGCTGTAACTACACCAGGCGAGCTGATTTAAGATGTTAAACAAGTCTCTCACGCATAAAATTACAGTCACAAGCTAACTAGCATTAGCTAACCGTTGTTCAGTTAGTCACGCTCACTCACGGTTTTGTTGAAAATCAAACAGAACCATGGACACTCGGATTGATCACAGGCTCCTGAAAATGTGCTGTTTGGATCTATTTCTTTTTTTTTTGAGTTCTCAGATCTAAAAACTTATCAGGCTGTGTTTGCTAATGTGTGCATTGTGTAATCATGGGAACTGCTGAATATTCCACCATAGAGATACATGTAGAACACCCCCAGTGTGATGTTATTGCATATCTTGAAGTGATTGCCAACAGTGAAACATTGGGTTGGGTTCACTGACCTTGCACCACCTCCTCTTGCCTCTGTAGAAGTGGCCGACCCACCCGAGCCATGTCTTTGTCTGGGGGCACGAAGGCCCTCTCCTCGCCGAAGGAGTAGGAGAGGTTGACCGCGTGGACCTGCCGGAGCTGCTCGTAGTCGCTGAGGGCCGCCGTGAAGTCCCAGTTCTTCCCTGAAGGGTGGATCGAGAATGTTCACAAAGGCTGACGAAGGCAGACCGGAACACTGACACTGCGTTATGAGCTCCTATCAGGGGCAAAGGTCACTAGCACACTGGAGAGATATCAGCTGAAAGTAGGCCTTTCACCTTTCATCTATATAATACCGCACTGAATAACACAACAACTGCATCAAGCAGACAGGTGGGAGGTATGTGTTTTACAGATCTTATAGAGGTTATGCAGATGACATCATCCAATTCGGTAGAACGAGTGGCGACATGACATGAGTGTCAAAGGTGAGTAATGAGATTTTCTTCTGTAAAAGCTCAAAACACTAAATCTAAAATGTGAAAGAGCTGCTACAGTTTAAGAACAAATATAAAAGCCTAGAACTTTGACAAATATTTAGTTTGCACCTGACTCTAAAACAAGAAAATCAAGTCAACAGTATAAAACCAGTGAACAGTGAAACCACAGGGACATTTACAGTTATCACTGATACAGACTTTGCATCAGACACCTGAACCTTTCTCTCCTTAAATCACGTTTCTGAGTCCGTGGTTTGAGGAGATTAACTGTTGTGGGGTGAGTAGAAGTGTCCTTTAGCTCCCCCTATTGTTAGCTAACAAGCTAGCTATCTGCACAGCTACAACAACAACCAAGAAACTACTTTCACTTTCCAATTTACCATATAAAGATAATTTGAGCTAAAAAAAAATGAAATAAGTCCAAGGGCAAAGATTAGGCCAAAAAACTCAAAGACACACATTTTGTCTGTTGTGCTGCCTCAGTGCCAGAATGTGAAGGGGCTTTTTTCAAATAAAATGGTGTCACTGCAAAACCTCTATCAATAGCAATATCAAGTATATAGTAAACAGGCTTAAAAAGTAGAGAGGTTTTAAAATGTTTCAAGATAAAACAAACGTGTAAACATTGTTGATATTGCTCAGTAGAGAGGTTTTAAAATGTTTCAAGATAAAACAAACGTTTAAACATTGTTGATATTGCTCAGTATTACAAATACAGTGTGGAACTTCCTGGAGGAGGAACATCACTGGGATGATGCTATAAAAATTAAAGTTAAAACCATACTTAGCAATATTTTCCATGGAGATAGATGTGTCTTATGCCATACGGTGGAAAGGAACATTTCCATGGAAACAAGCAGGAGCAGGCCCTCGTCCAGGCTAAATAAGAGTCAAGTTTGTGGAGATGCAAGGACGATCACAGTAAGAATGGAATGATGTTGTTGAAGGATGTTTTCCAGTGTAATAAACACAATCAAAATGAAAAAAAACATTTTTCTATTTTATGGCATACTGTGGCTTTAAAACAAAAAATATTTATTGCCCAGGTTCAATTTATTTTCTTGGTAGAGTGGGTAAGGTATCGAAATACCATGTTATTTGAAGATGTACAAAATGGTATATCTATTGTAAATCCCAATCTACTGTTGTCAGAGAGGAGGGATACAGGTGTGTGTGTGTGTGTTGTGTGCGTGTGTGTGCTGTGGACCCACCCTCGAGCAGGTCTCGGGCCAACCCCGGCTCAGCTCCGGTGGAACGGACAAAGTCGGACAGCACCGCGTCCATGTCCACGGTCATGTGATCATCAAGTCAGACGGATGTGTGTCCAGGAGAGAAAGTGCTCCTGTCACAGCCACACCTACGACACAGAAGAGAGGACACACTGTAGGACACATCTATTAAATGTGACTAGATACTAGGGTGGTCAAATGCATTAAAAATGATACTAATCGATACTAAAACTTGTATCAAAACTAAAAAAGTCCCATTCACAGGACAGAAATGAACCTTTCCTGAATAGACTCATTCTGCTTTCTGATTGGATAATTATCTTGAGGATCGAAAACACCAAAAAATTATAACAAACTTGGACATAATGTAAAATGTTTTTGTAATTAAGAATAAAACAGCATTACAATGGTTATTAGTAAACACCATAGACTGAATGGACATAGCTAACCAGCAAGTCGCTGTGTTCAAAATAGGAAGTGATGATCGACGTGCTTCTGGCTCCATTAACTCCAATTCACTATCGCCCTTTTCTCTACAGCTGCTGCAGTCAGGCTCGAGATCATGTACAGCAACATTTATTTTACTGTTGTATCTGTAAATAAAAGATATGAACTAATTAATATGAATGAACATTAATAATAGAGAAATCAGATCTCTTCTTTCCCCGTGATCACTTATGATAGAGCTACAGGTTTGCACAACATCCTTGTTACTGAGTGGCTCTTTGGTTGCTATGATACTTGTAGTCTGAATTCCAAATATGGAACTTGGCTCCAAATTTGTCCCTATAACCGCTAGCCTCGATGAGCTTCATGTGACTGGAGCTGAACGCTGTGGGTGAGGTCACACTCCCTTAGTCCACTTCTTTATACAGTCTATGGTGACAGCTATATTTAAACATGTTTACCTCGTATCTGGGGACACAAGTCAAGTTTATAAAATTCAAATCAACTCACATACAGTTGTTTTAAGTCAATATGTTGACAGAAACAACGTACTCTGTATTTTGTGCACTCTTCCCACAGCCTTTACAGTGACGCAACCATTTGTCATGTGGTCAGTGGATTAGCTCCGCCCACGCTCTCCTGGATTACCGGGACCGCGTGGAGAGCCTGGTGTGTGTGCAGTGACAGAACACTACACTTTAATCTCATGTGAATCTCATTATTCACTCGGAGCAACACTAAAATAAGCACACACAGGTACTATGGGCTAAACAGTGTGTGGGACTAATGTGGAGCATCAATACACGTGACAGAACAGACACAGCAGAGCCAAAAGCAGGATGCCATCTCTATCCAGTTGATACTTTGAAGCTGATATCACCAACATTCCCTGGGGCTATAATGCTAACTCTAGGAATTGCTCTGACTGACGCTTTGTTGGACTTTTATCTGATCTTTAATTTAACACAGTCTGACTAGAAAGAACTGACTTAGCTGGAACAACAACAGGTGAGATGATTTGTGCTGTTGTGGTTAGAATCCTGCGTTTATACTCAGGGAAGAGTAAAAAATAACATTATAAACATTATAACAAACATTATAAACCTAAGTACAGGCATAGAGCGACATGGCCAATGTGTGTGGCCCCTACGACAGCCCACGCCCCCTGCAACGTCCCCTACGACAACTTGTTGAGTCCTACGACACTCTGTCACGTCCCCTATGACACTCCACATACCTCAGATTCATTGGGACAAATTCACAAGTTTATTCTGTCTTTATATAAACACACTGTTTTGTAATACTTTTTCCTACATAATTTGTTGTTTTTCATGAACTCCCCCTGCAGGTATAGTCTTATGAGTGCAGTTTGGGTCAGATACATAGAAATACGTCATAGTTTCAAAAGCTTTTGCCGCGCCCCCTTTTACGTCGACTAATCAATGGTGAGGACATGTCTTTAATGGACTACAGCCCTACAATGCACAGGGAATGTTTGGGGTCAGATTAAAACTCAAAGTGAACAGTAACGAGACTTAACACTTAACACTGACGCCATCAGATGGACAAAACTGGGAACTGCAAAACATAAAGCCCCAAATCCATGGATCTATAATAAGATCTTATAATGCCTCCATGTTAAAATCACATCACTTCTTTTGAGTGACATTTGGAAGAGCAAGGCGAAGGGGACTCAGAGTGCCAAAATGAAAGAGAAACTTATAAAGCATTTTAATAAATTGCTTTCTGCAAATATAGCATTTTCAAAACAATAAAAGGTAACATGGTGATCTAAATATCTTATGGTCTTATATATCTTAAAGGTCTTGTTTATGTTTATGAAATAAAGACTGAAAGTAACTTGTATTCAGTTAAAACATATACAATTTAATTTAAAACTGTAATCAGCAAAAGACATGGTTTAGTGCTATATTTGATGCTAATCTTGATATCAGTGACAGTGGGGGTAAAATATCCTGATGTATCAGACCAATAGTTTTGTACAAAACAAACACTCCCAGTCAAAAGTCTGAACACATGTTTTCATTTATGCTTCTTCTTTGGCCCTGGTGAAACGTGCCCACATATTTTCAAAAACTCAGATTTTCCTGTATTTGGGCCTTCTGTCCACACATACACAGTGTTTTATAAACACTCTCCAAAGTGAAGGTTTTTAAAAACACAGGTTATTTCCAAGACGTATGGACTGTGTGCGTCCATGGCAACACGGCCCCATAAGCTGTGGAGTGACATTGGGACTGCTGCTTCAGTTGGCCGACAGAGGAAAGTAAACTGCTGTTAGCTGCAATTAGGCCACTACCCGTCTATAGGGGGCTCTACTGAGAGCTTTGGCAGCCCGTGCATGTGCGTTAAACCATCAATTAGTTTACAATTGTACAACCGCAGCTGATGATCATCGTTGGAGCGCTTAGTGCACCAGGACTGTTCAGACCAGACCTCTACACACTTGATCAATGGTCAGGACCTTAGGGGAAATACTGCACATTTCTTCAGAGAGGAGCCAACGCCTGACATGGACTCACTCATTTCGACTTCCTCTTGTTGCTGTCAGTTTTATTTGGTCACATAGCCATGTAGACACAGCCTCAGTGCTGTGGTTAGTTATAAACAATAAAACCAGTAGTGTCCCATGGAATCAGTGATAGGCAGCGTCACAACTTCAGAAACTCACTTTAGTTTAGGCTATTGGCGGGAATATTCCCCTTCTATGCTATGTAAGCAGAGGACACAAGTCCTTTGCCTTTGTCATTTCTCCTCTTCTACTTTCTTTATGGTAAATGTGGTAATAACTGATTAAATAGGCTGAAATAATCACTAAATGAATACAAGGTCACAGAGAAGAATGGAACGATTATGTCATCACTGAACAGAAAAAAAAAAACAGTGTGTGTGGACAGAGGTACTTTTTTAATCAAGTGAAGAAAACATCCAATTATAAAAATATCTGGGTAGATACTTCCATGATTATTTATGCTGTAAATACTCACTGAAGCATCGGGACTATGAATGACACGTGAATGTAGTAAACTAAATAAAATCAAAATAACTAAATTTTAAAAATAGCCTTCACCCTTTGCTTGGATCACTTCATCATGAAGGTCCAAGAAACAGGGCCAAGGGTTTGCAACACTGTCGACAAAGCAAAGGTTGGCAAGATACTAAAAGCTTTGGAATATGAAATATTTAGTTGAGTCATTTAATTTTTTTCTTTGATACATAATAACATATCCTGCTTCATATATTTTATGTCTTGTGTGTGTATCTAAAATGTAGAAAGTAAACAAAGAAAACAACAATGAATGAGAGGGTGTGTCCAAACTTTTGACTGGTGGTGCATTTCTTCTATTGGAAATAGAAGAGCGATGAAGAGAAAGAAGAGGGGGTGTGTTCGCAAAAAGAAAACAAATGATTCTTTATATGGGACAAACCCTGTTACTGCCCAAGTGTGAACAACATGGTAAACAGGAAGACACATGCTGTGTGCCCTGCCCACACCAGGAGCTCAGAGGTTCCCTGTACAGAATGAGTACACAGAGGGCGGACATGTTGTCTTGTCCCACTGACCTGAACACTGCTCTGACTTATTCATGTGGCCACGCTGCAGAGGAGCCTCAGCAGCAGCTCTGTGTAAGTGATCCATGTGAGTCGGCTAGCAGCTGCTGCACACACGCTCCACACACACACACCAGACAACGTGCATGTACTCTCCATGCACACACCAGAGGTGGGACCAAGTCTCAAGTAATTCTCAAGCCTTTAACTTTAAGTCCAAATCAAGTCCCAAGTGAAAAACCAGCACGTCCAAGTTGAGTCCCAAATCTGACTCGAGTCCAAGTCACAACTTGTCAGTCCTCACCTCTGGCACACACATTGCACACACCGTGCACATTTTCATCATCATACTTGCTCAAATGATTCGTTTTGATACTAGTTTATGTATGAGTTAGTATCTGGTATCGATTTTTTTACTACCCTAACCCTCATCTACACAAATGACTGACAAGGCTCATTGATTAGAGAGTTTGTCCACCAACACAAAAGTCAGATGTTCATTAATAAGTACCACTGCGACAGTGTGAAACTAAAGTAGGACAGTAGGTATTGTGCTCATGAGCTCATCTATCCACAATCCTTTTTGTTTATACTGTAAAGGTCCCGTAAATATGAGATGTTTGTTACATTTGACCCAGCCTCATATTCACACAGACAAACTTTGGTCACAGCCACTGACCGTGTCGACCATTTGCACAGCCTGCATGAAGTATGACATTCAAAAATCCTTTAAGACAAAAAACATGTGCAATGGACATAAGGCTTAAAGTTAAGGAACAACAGGACATGTATCCTCAAACTAGTCACCAAACACGTTTCTAGAGATACCAGGGACTCAAAAAATTATTATTCCAACTTCCAATGTTTTGCTACTCTGGCCACAAATAAATTTGAAAAGTATCCAGCCCTGCTGCGTCCTTGGGCAAGACACCTCACCATGCTCACTGCGACCAGCAACTGGTGGGAGTCATGCCCAGGGCAGCTCTGTGTACGATTCCAAAACTGCAGAATGACGTGTGATGGACAGGAAGCACATTTAACCACAAGAACTAATGCAGTTCCACAGTTTGTGTTCTGTTATAATATAAATTTGCAAACATTTGAATTGTGCAATAGAAAGACAATTCTAATCATGATTAGCATCATTGTTCCAATCAATTTCACAAACAATGTCATGAAAAAGAATTATTAAAGGAGCTGTACCTGATTTTTTTCACTTAAAATCTGGCCCCAGTACAGATAAATTGTAAAAGCAAATATTAACATGAAAAAGACAGATTTACCGTTTGGAAAACAGGAAGTTTGCTGCATGTTAGTTATAATTAGCTTTATCGTGACAGTAAAACTTCTCTCTGGTCTCTGAACATTGTGAGAAGTACTTATAAACTCATCATGGAGAATAATTAGAATGCTCTAGATAAGTGACCGCAGTTAAAAATGAACTAGTTCTGTTTTTCATACTTTTAAAGGGCAGTAAAATCAGATACAGTGCCTGTTAATTATTCAAAAAAATATGGGTGCTTCTCCTCCTCCTCATCACTCATACAGTGACTTTTAAGACATACTTTGCTTGTGTCTGCTCTATAGTTATAATCTATGACATCTGTGGATCATTATATTATCTGCACATTTATTATTGCAATATTCATCTAAAATCACTTAATAAAAGAAACAAATGTCTTGACTTTCGCGTTACAAAACTTTGGTGCCCAATGGGAGCTGACGTCACAACAACGAGCTGTGCAGTGGTCAGCACCTCCGATGGATAGCTCCACATCATGCTATAAAGTAGCAGATATATATTTTTTTTCATTTGTACCAAAATGATTACATGACGCTGGTCTGCTTTAAAGCATGAATCACAAAATAATCATAACTTGGTCAAAAAGGATCATGTCTATTCTCCCTGAGTTATGTCATTGTTTCCATAATGGAGCGGCTTGGACAAAAAGGCTCTAGTATTTTCTCTTATATCAAACCTTGTGCCATGGTTCAGTCACTGGTGGGCCGTCCTCAGTCCCTGTCTGATCTTGTGAGACAAAGGTGGTCGTACAGAAGTGCTATGGTGTCCTATTTTTCACACTGCGCTGGGCCAGTGTGTCACCAAACAAAGGCCCACTTAAAACACCAGCTGAATTATTCAAAGGAAACATGACCTGAACACTGCTCCTGTCCAAATGCCCAGTCATGCTGGAGGGGACAGGGAGAGGAGGGGACAGAGAGAGGAGCAGGGACAGCACCGGGATAGGGAATGGAGGAAAGCAGGGAGAGGACAGGCACATGGAGAGGACGGGTACAGGGAAGGGAGCAAGGAGAGGATGGAAAATCGAGAAGAGGAGGGGAGCAGGGAGAAGAGGGGACGGGGAGAGGACAGAGGAGAAGTGGGGACAGGGAGTGGGACAGGAAGTGGAGCAGGGAGGATACATGGTAGTGGGTAGAGGGACAGGGAGAGGACAGGGAAGGGAGCGGCTGGACAGGAGCGAGGAGGGGACAGGGAGGGGAACAGTCTCAGCCTTTCTCTGGAATGTGTGTTCTGCTCATGACTCATCACAACACTCAGCACACAGCCACACTCACACGACTTCATGGACTGCACGGTCAAAGGCACGATCACCGCAGTCACACTTATAGCAGTCATATTGTGCTTGTGTCTGCTCTGTAGTTATAATCTATGACACCTGTGGATCATTATGTTACAATTTGCACATTTTAATTCCCAGGACTTAAAAGACACAAGTCAGCTAGCTTCCGCGTTAGGAAATCGCGGTGCCCACTGAGAGCTGACGTCGCCGTAAACGTCAGCACAACAAAACACCATGAAGATGCTATGGATAGCTGCACATCGCACTAGTGAGCAGCGGATTTTTTAGTCATTTCAAAATGGCTACCCGATGGTACTGAATCCTGTGTCTTTAACAATTAAGAAAATAAAATTGGAGGACGAAGTATGTCACAGTGGGCGTGTACCGGCGGCAGTGAAAACGGGGGTAAGATCAGAGCAATGACGTCTTGAATACAGGAGAATCAAGAATACTCACACGCGCATGATCAAAAACGAATGAATCTAAATACAACTTCAGAGGGTCAATGGGAAGAGACAGCACTGTAACATGGTTAAAAAATCTGAAAAGTCCATTTGATGATCCAAGGAGCCGTGTATCACTGGACATCAAACATTCTCAAGAGCCTATAGTCCTAAACCGAGGTGGAGCGCACATCCCAACCTACACTACACAACTGGTTGACCTGGTTTATGGTTAACATCTCTATAATTACTGGATCTATTCAAACAAAAACTGACCACGTTTTCTCTAATAGCAACAATCAACTTCAATAACCGAGGCCTGTTTGTCTTCAGGTGAAAGGATATAATTACAGTTGTTTCCCTTTCTCATTTACCCTCTTTAAGTTGTATTTGGAGTGGCTTGTGCAAGTCTGTGCAATCTTTAATCTTCCAATTTTCCAAGAAGTCATATTGCCGATCATCTCCCACCATCACCGGTACATGCCCACTGTGACATATGAACTTTATTCTCCAATTTAAAAAAAAAAAAAAAAAAATTAATGGGTGATACGTGTAGGATTCGGCAGCATCACTTTGGTACAAATGAAAAAATTAAAAAATGCACGGTTCACTAGTGCGAACAGCAGTTTGTTTTTTTCAAGTATATTGGAGATTTACTGTGATGTCAGCTCTCATTGGGCACCACAGTTTTCCAACACAGAAGTTAGGTATCTTTTTAGATTAATATTGACATTTAAAATGTGCAAATTATATTATAACAATGATCCACGGGTGTCATAGATTATTAGATTATTAGGCTAGTTATTTAGGCCCAGGCCCTCCATCTGGTGAGTGCTATGAAACCCTGAGCTTCTCCAGAAAAAACATTTCTCAAAAGTAGAAACTCCTTTAAGTACTTATCTATGGCTTTAAGTATCTACTGATCCCCAATATCAACAGATGCCAGAGCAGAGACTATAAACAGCACTTACTTTTTTAAAGAGAGGGATTTTACTTCTGTGGGGTATTAACTGCGAACACATAGCATATTTAGATGACCATGTTACCTTTTATTGTTTTGAAAATGCTGTATTTGCCAAAAGCTTATTAACATGCTTTTAAAGTTTTACTTTCATTTTTGATGCTGAACCCCCCTGTCTTTGCTCTCCATGCTAAATCACTCCCCCCTTCAGAGCACCATCACAACACACAATCAACGTGCATCGTACTAATGAATGCGCTGCACATTGCATCAGGTTTGTCAAGTTGCTGGGTACAGTTTTGTATCATGTTCTTGTACATTTATGGAGAAGGTGTAGGCTTGTGGGCGGAGCATTGCACAGAATCTTACAGCTAACTGTAAGAAGGGTTTGAATAGGAGAAAAAAAAATGTTTGAAAAAATTACATAAGACAAAACTGGCCCGAGTGTGTTATGTAGCCATATCTACAGAACAACTCCAATACCAGTATTTGATGATTGCACAACATGGTGATCTAAATATGTTATGTGTTAGCAGTTAATACACCATAGAAGAAAAATAACTCCTCTTTAAAGTTCGTGCTTGTTCACCTGATTTAGACCAGGTTTAGGCTTGATCCAGATTTAGGCTGATTTAGCCACCCTGGTTTCACTCACAAAGCAAATGAATGTCTCAGAAGGACCAATGAGAGACTGCAGGGATGTCTACTCATGTGCTGTGGAATCTGAACAGTGCCATGCCCAAACTGCACTCAGCATCAGGTAAAGGAATTATGAACCTGTGTTAGCTTTATGTTGCATTAAGGTGGAGGTAAAACAATACAGATTTAGATTAGTTAGCTCATTAAAGATGTCTGTATAGTGTGGTCCCGTTACATGAGGGGCATCCATCAGGGCAGGGGCACTATGAGATCACACAAACAAGTCTGTACGTCCACCCTCCTGGAGGGCTACAGCTCTGAGGTGGAGGCTAACTGAAATACATCAGATGACCGTTTTATTCCAACTGCCGGGCACCTCGCGGGCCTGTGTGTAACTCCGGGATTTGCTGACTGCATTTCTATGGCGTAACGTCAATCTGCTTCTGGATCATGATTGTTTACTTATTCAAGAAGCTTCCAGACATATGTCCTGAGCATTTAAAGGACTGTCAACAGTGCGTGCCATCGCAGCAGGGACGACACCGACAGAACACACGGCGTTACATAAACGCATTAGACACGTCCAAATGGGATTTGTGCGCTGTTAGCTCACTGCTCATCTGCAGCTACAGCACTGTTTACATGTATTATGACCTACTGCATTCATTTGTCAGGTTTATATTTCATGACAGAGAAAATGTCAACATAGGGCTAGCAAGTGGCTACTTTAGCCAGGCTAATCAACAGCTAGCGTTAGCCGCTGTTCTGCTGCTGGAGCTCAAGTCTCCTTTACTTCTTACCGTCCGCGGCCGCGCTGTCTGCGAGCTCAGCATTCTCGTAAGTTTCCCACAGCACGCCACATCCTCGCGGGAACAAGACACAGATCAACTTTTCTGCACCTCTCGAGAAACAAGGCGTACATTTGCTAAAGAGAGCACCGCCGACAAAGTAATTCTACAGCACTTACAACAACAACGTCAAACACGGATAGTCCCGCCTTTTCCACAGAGTCCACCAATCACAGAGCGGGAGACGCATCATAGACGCGCCCTTCAGCCAATCACGTGTGGGCAGGTCTGTGACGGATATGCGCCGAGTGAGTAAACACCAAATGAGAGTGACGGAGCAGAGGACATGTGCGCGGCCATTGGCTGCAGCGGAGCAGACGCATCCAAAGCAGACGCATCCAGAGGCTCCAGAGCAGACACATCCAAAGCAGACGCATCCAGAGCAGACACATCCAAAGCAGAGGCATCCAGAGGCTCCAGAGCAGACACATCCAAAGCAGAGGCATCCAGAGCTGACGCATCGAGGGACTCCAGAGCGGACACATCGAAAGCAGACGCATCGAGGGGCTTGAGAAAAGACACATCAAAAGGAGATACATCCAGAGGCTCCAAAGCAGACGCATTTAAAGCAGACACATCCAAAGCAGATGCATCCAGAGGCTCCAGAGCAGACGCATTTAAAGCAGACACATCCAAAGCAGATGCATCCAGAGGCTCCAGAGCAGACGCATTTAAAGCAGACACATCCAAAGCAGATGCATCCAGAGGCTCCAGAGCAGACGCATTTAAAGCAGACACATCCAGAGCACTCATCTAAAGCAGATGCATCGAGGGGCTCAAGAAAAGACATATCCAGAGCAGACACATCTAAAGTAAAAAAGCTAGCTTTTGCACAATTCATGAGCTCATGTTCAGTGACAACCACAAAAGCATAAAAAGTGAATAAATTAAATGTTTTTCATTTTAAAAGTTTATTTTTTTTCCTCTTTTCAAACAATACAATTCAGTATTTGGTACATAAATGTGAAACTAGACAGAATGTACAAATCAGCCAAACAAGTTCAAATACAAAACATCAACCAGATAAGAAGAAAAAAAAAAAAAAATTAAAAAAAAAAAAAAAAATCACAGATTGACACAGTTGTCAGTGAGTAACAAAACAATTGTTTCTTACAAGCATTATGTTAAAAGGGTGTATTAGCTTCAGCGTCTCCTCCGGTCAGGGCTTCTGCTGCGTCTACGCCCACCAACCCTACAATAAAAAATTTAAAAAAAGACAAAAAACACAAGGTCAACAGCTGTGGACATGGCATGTCTCATGTCTCACTTAAAAACTCTTAAAATACTGCAAAGAGCAGACTAAGAACAAAAAAATAAAGGCAACGTGATATTTCTGCATTTTTTGTGGGTCATTTTTCAGTCCTTTCATATTTGAATTTCACATCTAAGTATAAACACATTTTAGCACATTTTTGCAGGATTGCCACAACATTTGATCATACTTATCTGAATACTGCCAGAAATAGCACAAAACAGTTACTTTAGTAGTAGTAAGTGGTAGTGAATGTTGAGCCAATTTCCATCTGCAAGGCAGATGTGTCTTGCCCAAGGACAACAAAAGTTGACCCTTTCAACTTTTAAACAGGTGGGCAAGTGCTCTCAATGGACCAGTGACGCTTTTCATAAGCAGTGGGTATTTCTGGTGCAGTTGATAGATCTCCACTGAGGGAGGACCCCGTTTTCTGCAGACACGATCTACATTTATCAAGGAATTAAAGACATTTGTGGCCACTCTTATTTCTCACATGTGGTTTATTAACTAGCCACATTTCTCTTGACACTTTTGAGGCAAAAACTACTGACAGCTATCACAATGTGTGACGCATCCTCTGCCATCAGCCAATAGTGCATCTGGATATATCCTCGTGACTCAAACCTATTCAACTCAAATCACCTGATCAACTTTTACCATGCTCAAAACCATGAGCGAAGATGTGCTCCATGGGGCGTGGTATAAAGCTGGGTAGTTGCAGCAGCACGATGACATTTTACGCTTATGTGCCAAGTTTTTTTAGACCAATATTGTGCACCTCTACCATAGACAGTCTCTGCCATGGATCTATTATAAAATCTCTGCACTGCACCCGTGTTTCTCAGCAACTTTACAAACAATAACCGAGACCAAAACCTTCAACAAAAATAGGAAACCAACAGAATCACTAGTTTGTGTGGATGTATGTTGTAATAGCACAATTTCAGTAAATCATAAATATATAAACGCACAGCCTTTAAACAAAAGCTTTGTAGTCGGAAAATGTTCACCATCATCTCACTTTCGCATTATTCTTATGTGAAGCCGATCTCAAGCCGTTGTTTGCAGTGTGAATAAACAGCTGTGTGATGCTGGTCATTGGTTCATGATCAAAATCTACAGGATACTTGTTGATACTTGATATTTGTTCACGGCCCTGGCATTTGCCTGAAGAACTGACCAGATAAAAGCGTGAATTTTGTGAAAATGTGCAAGATTCTCAAGCGGGTCAAAGTGGGTCTCTTTGAGTAAAATATATACTACTGGATATTGAATTCTATGTCCTCCCTCGATGGAGACCTATTTACCACAAAATAAAGCTCTAGGCCCACCACTGATAACTGGTTTACATAAGAGAGAGGAGTGCCTGAGTGCCTAAGAGAGCAGACTTAAAGCTGGTGCATTCATACAGATACAGATGAGTATATGCTAACAGTGGTAAACTTGGACATAAATATGGACAAGGGTACAAGCTGGTAGACCAGCTTACCCTTGTCACGACAATTACTATATTGACTTATTCTTAAAGAGATGATAGCTGGAACAATATATTTTGGGACTCAATATATATGGTTTGCTTATTTTCTTTGCAATAGTGGAGAGATTTTTGCCATTTTTTAAGTAATAAGATTTGAGCTGCAGAAAGTTGATTGATTCTGCTATATATTTTTGCACCCTCGAATGCCCTTTAATGATTTTGTATTTATAGTTTACTGGGATTACCCCGCTTTATTTATCCTATTTTTTTCTTTTATGTTCTACCATGTTACCTTTTAGTGTCAAAATTGCTATACTTGCCCAAAATAACATATTAACACATTTTTTAAGTTTCACTTTCGGTTTTGACACACATTCAGTCACTCTGCCTTCAGAGCACCATCACAAAATAATCAGTGTGCATCACGCTAATGAAACTACTGCATCACATCAGGTTTGTGAAGTTCTTGTGTACAGTTTTGCATCATGTTTTAGCATTTATGGAGAGTTGTGGTGTGGAAGCTTGGGTGATGTAGACTTGTGGGCGGTGCATTGCACAAAATCTTAAACAATAAAGAGGGTTCAAATAGGGCTTGGGAAACATCACTAAAATGCATGGATGACATCTAAAACCTCTTCAGGCATGTTTTTGATTAGGGAACAAAGATATAACATAGAAGGCAAAACAAAAAAAAAATTACAAATATATCGTGCTTCAAAATGTGGCATTATGATAGTCCTAGTAAGATGCTGCAGTGTCCTCACCTCCTCTTGTTCTTTGGGGGCCCTCGCACAAAGCCCCAGTCCACGCTGATGGGCTGACCCATCAGGTCCTGACCGTTGAGCCCCTCCATAGCAGCCTGGGCCTCTTTGTAGGTCTCATACTCGACCAGAGCATACCCCTAAGAACAGAGTTAGAGCGGGAACAACATCATGCATTATTCAAACTATTAATTTAATCAGTTGCCCTCCAAGGCTGTTGAATGACTTTATGGGCGTGGGCAATGAGTGTTAAGCTTCATACCAACAGAGAAAACAGTGACTATGTGCTCGACAAGGTATGAAATGTCTTTCTAATTATAACACTGCATTATTACATCTCACAGCAGTAGAGGCCAGAATGAGATCATAATTTGACCCAACTGTTCTCAAACATATTCCTTGGCAAAGAAAAAAAATCTCACTAATTGGTTAAATCCTGTCACGCAAGAAAATGGTAAAGACATCAGCCATGAAAAAAAAAGACATATCAATCTCTAGTCATTTCATATTAAAAAGGGGGTATTTTACTTCTGTGGG
This sequence comes from Periophthalmus magnuspinnatus, assembly GCF_009829125.3. Taxonomy (NCBI): domain Eukaryota; kingdom Metazoa; phylum Chordata; class Actinopteri; order Gobiiformes; family Gobiidae; genus Periophthalmus; species Periophthalmus magnuspinnatus. The sequence continues at coordinate 5,453,974 of NC_047141.1, forward strand.
GTATTAATTACACATTACACATAACATATTTAGATCATGTTACCATTTATTGTATCGAAAATGCTATATTTGCCAAAAACAACGTATTAACATGTTTTTGATGCTCCGAGTCTCCCCTCCCTTTGCTCTTCCCCTTCAGCGTGACATCACAACACAATCAACATGCGTCCCGCTAATGAAACTACTGCACTTCGTATCAGGCTTGTAAAGTTGCTGTGTAGAGTTTTGTCTTTGTAGATTTATGGAAAATGGCCATGTGAGAGCGTGTAGGCTTGTGGGTGGAGCATTGGACAGAAGCTTATGGCCAACTGTAAGGAGGGTTCAAATAGGGCTTGGGACAGATCAACAAAATACTTAAAATACTAAAACCTCTTCAGGCATGTTTTTGATGAGGGACATTATAGCATGGTAGAAATCAAATAACCCCTCTTTAAAGAAATGTATGAAACTAAAAAGTTACCAAAGACCTGTAGGTTCACGTCTCACCTTGAGGTAGCCTGTTCTGCGGTCAAGATTTAAATGCAGGTTCTTGATTTCTCCAAACTCTGAGAACTTGTCATGGATGTCCTCCTCAGTGGCCTCTTCATGTACACCAGTCACAAACAGGATCCAACCCTCCACCGCTGAAACACACACAAACACCTTTATTTATACATTAGCCTGAACACAGACCTGGGCTGAAGCTAACTTGTTGCATTTTTTATTTTACTATACCGTGGATCATTATGTTAAAACACAATATTCATCTAAAACAATTTAATAGAAACAAACAAGTCCGCTGACTTCCACGTTAGAAATGTACGGTTCCCAATGGAAGCTGACGTCGCCATAAAAGTCATCATAACAAGGAGCCACGTAGCTGTCAGCACCTCCAATGGATAGCTGCACACTAGTGAGCAGCAGCCATTTTTTCATTTGTACCAAAATGTTGCCAAATCCAACACTTATCACAGATTATGAAAATAAAATTGGAGAACAAAATAAGTACAGAGCAGCGGGTGTATGCCGGTGGCAGCGAAAACAGGAGTTGATTGGCAATATGGCGTCTTAAAAATAAGCAACTAAGGATCGCTCAAACATTCACAAATCCCTCCAAACGCAACTTTGAGAGGGTAAATGGTGAGGGGAAACAACTAGAACATGGTTAAAAGCTTTGAAAAGTTGATTTTGCAGAATAGGTCTGCTTTAATCCAGATTCAGTTATTTCTGATTGAGATGACAAAGTTTTTTGTTTTAAGAGCGGTCCACAGAAACCCTCTGTCAATTTCAGGCATTTGACTATTTTGGGTTAAATAACAAGAAGGTTTTGCATGTTTTGCTCCTGAAATTACTGTTGAAGTAAAGGTGCTCCGATCTGGATATTTGAGCCTGATACTGATCATCTGAATTTCTGATTGGCTGATACCACTCTAGCTGTTAACTGGAAAACTACAACTACATGACATCACAGAGTGGAACAGAGCATTTTGAGCTCTGGAGATGTAGGCAGACAAATAAAGGGTTACTCAAACATGTGTATGAAACAAAACAACTCCTGGGGTGTTTTTGAGGCGGTAACAACATTCTATCATGACAAAGCTCGCAAGAATCAATTTTGAGTAATATAGGAAATTTAATGAGATCAGTCACTCTTTGATTAGACCATGCACTTCGTCCTGTGGTTCAAAGAAACAATCTGATGAAGGTTATTTGCATGAAACATAATCTGAAAAATGGTCAATGCAGTTTTTCAATTTTGAGGGCAACAACCTTTATTGAGAGAATATAGGTAAGAAAATAACCACAGAGCACGTGCACAGGTCTAAACTAAAGCTTAGAACTCACATCTCTGAGGACCAGGCTCATCTCCATCCTGCTCCACTGTGTCGTAATCCTCTTTGACCCGGGACCGGGCTCCCTCCTCTGCATAAAAATAATACATCAAAAAATCTTTATTATAAACAAAATCCTAACTCACACAGCACCAACCAGAGTGGCAATACTTCACTCTTATTTCAATACAAAGAAAAAGCTCTACACAGATTTTGATGGCACGAGTTTAAATACTATTTTGTAGACAACAGAATGTAATTATCAACACAAAATAAGGGTGATTTTTATGTCCAATGGTTTTAATTTTTGAATTGTCTAAGACTAAGGTTGTCTTGATGTGATTTTTTTTCTGTATCAATACTTCAACTGAGCACATAGTATCAGCAGTGGTTTTGGTATTGATTAGTATTTGGGTATCAATGCTTTTGAGAATCAAAGCACTAAGAGAACACAACTGAACATGATAGAGGAGATAAACCCACCTGAGCCAAAGCCGCGGCCTTTCCTCTTCTTGGCCTTCTCCTTTAACTTGTGGATGCTTTCTGTAAAGACAGTCACAGAGGGGCATTAGGACTACACCAGTGTACGCAGTATGTACATTATGATCCGTTTGTATGTCTTAATCACACAAGGACTACACTCATCCAGCTCACAGGAGGCGCTGTGGCGTGACTACCACTCGCTTTTAATTGTACATTTGGCCAAGAGACTGTCTGGTACAGTGTTGACCAGTGAAATGAGTGAGGGTAAGAACCAAAGTAAAATCCAATTTGTTGATTCTATCTGGTTAGGAATCGGTTCCCAGAACTTGCTGCGTAGAAGTCTACGGCCTCTTTTCAAGCAGCTCAGAAGTTACACACTGGTGGCGCTAAGTATCAACACTTTGATCATTTGTAGAGTTTGTCAATCACAAGATGTTGCAACTTTTCCTCCACGTCTCTTTGTCCTTGATGGTCCAAGCGCAGATCATGTTAAATATACATTTGGATGTGCACAGTTCATATTACGCTCTTTACACAGAAAACACTCTGGAGTGGATGAGTTAGCGCCGAGCGCGGATGAATGGCCCGCGGCCTGTACCCGCCGCATGAGCGGGACCAGGGCAGCTTTAGAGCCGCTATCAGAGCTACAATCCCCGAGGCCGAGCCCCAGTACCGTCGGGCGCGGTGGCTCCTGGTTCTCACATGTCTGTATTAGTGCGTTCATACCATCACCATCCTCGTCCATAGGAAAGTCCTCGCCTCCCGCCTCATGAAGATCCAGCACGTCCGCCATCTTGTCTGTGTTGTTAGAGCTGTCTGTGCACATGCGCAGTGCTGCTTTGTTTAACTACCGTATTACCGCGAGAAGGCGCGAGATTTCGCAGGAGAGGAGTAATGCTGCCACCTGCTGTTCGGTGTTTTGTTCACATGTATTGTTCAGCTGTTCAGTTTTTTCTGTAACTTTTGGCACATTTTCTGAAACTATTCGTAAATGTGGCAAATATTTTCCACAATCCGCACTTGGGTTTCCAAACTATTCACTCAAAACATAAAACAATTAAGGATATTAGAAAAAGTAAACTTACAACAAACTTAAAAACTTATCTAAACACCATCCAGACACTGATGCTACAACTGAGAATGTCTAACACTTTAGACGTGTAGTGAGAGGGAGTCAGAGACCTGTAGGACAGTATCACTGTGTATCTGTTGATACAAGAGTGAGGCACATGCTGTAAATTTGTGTCAAATATTACGCAATCATTTAGGGAACAAAAAACCTCCACAGTTTTCAAATCAGTGCTTTTTAGTATCTGAACTGTGTCAGACTTGGACTTAGAGGTCCAAGTCTAACATTTGGAAAATCCATTTATATTGTGATTCAGTTTTGTCCTTGTCCATGTATTTGGTCTATATAGACTTTGGTGTGCAATGTTTAGGTAAACAGAAAAAATTTAATATGGTCCTGCTGTTTGACATCTTGATAAGGGGGTCTCAAGCTTTTCTCACCGGTGATTTGTTAGGTGAGCATTTATTGTATATAAACTGTACTTTTGATCCACTTTCATGTATTTACTAATCCAGGTGCTAAACTGGGAGTGCAAACCAAAAGCGTGTGTGCTGCAGGTTCAGCAGGCAGTTCAGACAGTGCAGCAGCACTGGGGCCCCTCCAGGCCTTGAGGAGCCCTTATGGACCTCTGTTTGGATTATTAATCTTCACACTGTGGAGGACATATAAACATACAGGCCATGTTATTTTACCCTCTATAAAAAGGATTTGTTACAGGTATTTTTATTCCCCCTGCCATTTGTGCCTAAGGGTTTGTCTTTGTGTGGATGCCTGTGTGTTTTCCGCAGGGCTCAGTACAAAGGCCCATGGTACCTTATATGGAGGGTGGGCTTGTTGGCGTTTCTTCAGCTGATTTATAACCTGTTTTTTCCCACATTCCTCTGGACCACTCAGCTGCAGTACTCCCATCCACCAGCAGGTGTGACTCGAGACTCAGTGTCAGTTTATCTGGACACTTCCTCAGCAGGTTACTCTTCAGCTGAGCTTTTGTTAGTCCCAGTCCTCAAAAGAACCAATTCAGTTTCAAAGAGCTTTTTTATTTTTATTTTTCCCGTTGGGGAACATGATTTTTTGATCTGGCACATTCACTCACTGCCATGACTACACAAAACAAAGGCGCTATAATGTGTATCATAGATTAAAAGAGACAAATATAAACATAAAACATGATATTACAAAAACGTTAGACGTGAAAAGATATGCCACATGGAGCAGTGTGTGCTGGACATGGAGACTGTGAGTGGAGTCTGATGAGGTCAGAGTTTGAAACGTCCGAAGTGCAACCTACCTGTGGCATTCCAGTGATGTTTCAATCGTCCAGATGATCTTATTTAGGGGGTCCTTAGTCAATTTACTCAAGTGAAACAGAACAGAGTTATGTTTTGTATTTTTCACGTGACATAGTTTCTCTTTGAATGGGGTATTATTTAGGTACTCAGTCAACTTAGCACTGACCCTGGATGAGACTGGACTGGTCAGAAGCAGACTAAAACTATTGCCTCATATAAGAAGGTAGAACCGTTAATTGTCTGATTTTTAAAATGCAAAGAATCCATATTTGCATGACCTTTGACCTCTGAATGGTAGTATTTCACATTTACAGGTCAATCATGTGACATCGGCTGAACAAATCAACTGAAGATGATTAAAATACTACATTGATTAGTGTTTCTCCATCACCAAAATCAGTATTTGCAGAGAGAACAGTCTGTTCACACGCATGCTGTTTATGTACCGTCCTTAAGAGGTCAGGGGTCACGCAGCCAAGGAGTCCAGCAACAGAAACAACAACTAACAGCATCACCATAGTAACTAAAATGTATTTCAGACTGTAACCCACACTGTCTCAGGACATAACACTTGCTGTTCTGCAGCTAAAGTATAAAGCTGAGACCAGGGAGGGTTGTAACACTGGGGCAGTTGTAACAGCAGCACTTTAGACAATCAGGGACCAGACAGGACAGTAATGTTCATTTCAGTGTTCAGTGTATCCCTGACCTCACATGAGAATTTTCAGGACTGTGAACTGGGGTATGCAGATTTTACTAAGGAAAAATGTATTTAGAAGCCTGAAACCAAACTAAATTGTGTGTAATGAGGAATGAGGAGGACTGTAATGACCCCCCTCTATAAATGAATGCAAATGACTTTGTATAAAATAAACAGGTCAGAGCAATCAAGATTTGATGATTGTGTTTATGTAACCCTCCTCAGCATGTGGTTTTGTAACAGAGGAAAACACTTATGCACCTGTGATTATTTTCCAGAAATTGTAGGTGCCGTTTGTTGACAACAAACATAGATATTTTGTGTAAAACTTTGAGAGCTATGCCTTCAAAACTGCGTGAGGTGTAAGCCTCCCTACAGCCTGGAACACTTTTATAAGGGTAATTCTATTATTAGGGGTACATGTCACTTCACTGAAAAGTGAATAGTAAAAAGCGATAAAATAAATACAGTCTTGTTCAAAATAATAGCAGTACAATGTGAATAACCTGAATAATGCAGGTTTTTAATATATTGTTTATTTCTACATGGCAAACAAGTTACCAGTAGGTGCAGTAGATTCTCAGAAAACAAACAAGACCCAACACTGATGATATGCACGCCCTTAAGGCTGTGCCACTGGGCAACTAGTTGAAAGGGGTGTGTTAAAAAAAAAATAGCAGTGTGGCATCCGATCAGCGAGGTCATCAATTTTGTGAAACAAAAAAAACAAAAAAAAACAGGTGTGAATCAGGTGGCCCCAATTTAAGGATGAAACCAGCACTTGTCGTTGGGTCGTTTAAGACATTGTTCAGAAGAACATCGTACTTTGATTAAAAAGAGGCGCAAAAAATTATAGGCTGTTCAGCTAAAATGATCTCCAATGCCTTAAAAAGAGAGATGTAGAAGAAAATGAAAGACAACCATCAAAATGGATCGAAGAATAATCAGAATGGCAAAGGCTCAGCCAATGATCAGCTCCAGGATGATCAAAGACTCTAGTCTGGAGTTACCTGTAAGTGCTGTGACAGTTAGAAGACGTCTGTGTGAAGCTAATCTATTTTCAAGAAATCCCCCGCAAAGTCACTCTGTTAAAAAAAAGGGATGTGGAGAAGCGGTTACAATTTGCCAAAGAACACCTCGACTGGCCTAAAGAAAAATGGAGGAATATTTTGTGGACTGATGAGAGTAAAATTGTTCTTTTTGGGTCCAAGGGCCACAGACAGTGTGTGAGACGACCCCCAAACTCTGAATTCAAGCCACAGTACACAGTGAAGACAGTGAAGCATGGTGGTGCAAGCATTATGATATGGGCATGTTTCTCCTACTACGGTGTTGGGCCGATTTATCACATACCAGGGATCATGGATCAGTTTGCATATGTCAGAATACTTGAAGAGGTCATGTTGCCTTATGCTGAAGAGGACATGCCCTTGAAATGGGTGTTTCAACAAGACAATGACCCCAAACACACAAGTAAACAAGCAAAGTCTTGGTTCCAAACCAACAAAATGCTTTTTATGAAGCAAAACCATGAAATGTAAATGAATTGTGGAATGTTCATGGAGTGGAATAACAGCTGAAAGGTGCCACAAGTTGGTTGACCCCATGCCACACAGATGTGAAGCAGTTATTAAAAAAACTGTGGTCATACAACTAAATATTAGTGTAGTGATTCACAGTATTGCTAAATCCTACAAACAAAAATGTTTCTACAAAATAATTTTGAGTTCGTACAGTCAACGGCAGACACTGCTATTTTTTTTAACAAACCCCTTTCGTCTAGTTGCCCAGTGGCACAGCCTTAAGGGCGTGCATATCATCAGTATCGGGTCTTGTTTGTTTTCTGAGAAGCTACTGCACCTACTGGTAAATTGTTTGCCTTGTAAAAATAAACAATATATTAAAAACCTGGATTATTCTGGTTATTCACATTGTACTGCTATTATTTTTGAACAAGACTGTATATATAAGTACAATACAAATGATTTGGGACTTAAACTTGAAATGATTCATGTTTTAAAAGTGTTTGTCATTTCATATTGATTTGATCTTAATGTGCTGCACTTATGATGCTGCATTTGTTTGAAAAGTTTGTATCTTTTTGTTACAGGCTGAAATGTTTTTGGTGACTTATTGAAAACAGGGAACCTTAGGGTGTAGTGGGTACTGGGACGGGGCCTGTGCTCTGCACACTTTGTCTGGGAGAGTTTTAATCCTTTAATGTTTCTGACCTAATCCTATTGGAGAGACAAGTTGTGATTATTTATATTTACCCAAATATGTGAGTCACATCTTTAAGTATGACTGTGTGTGGCTGTCCCTTCCCCCTCTCTACAGCCTCCTCTTGCCCCAGGGGAGCCCTGCAAACTGCTTATTCAACAACTGCAGCCATAAAGAGGACATTATGACACAAAGAGGCCTGTGTGGTTTCATATTTATATTTAATGTCCCTCAGTGTCCTAATGGAGCACTGTAGCCTCTGCTCTTTGCTCACCCCTGGCCCCTGCTCCATCAGCACGCTCCAGGGCCCTCACGGCTACAGACCTCTCATCAGCACACACTAGTACTTTTGTGTGGTACACTATGTGCACATTAGAACAGGCATTAGACAAACAACTGATAATAAATAAACACAAGGCTTTACTTTGTGTTAGACCTTTGGTGACCAACAAGGTTAGATCAGGAAATGGTGGAGCAGTTACAGCTAGAGGAATTCCTGTGATATTTGTAAGTTTACAAACTCCAGGTCCATCTTGTAAGTCCTGCAGCTCTGCTTGGGACTATTTTATTTTTGTAAACATGCAGAGGGAAGCAATGGGAAGGATGTCTGTGCTTTTTTTTTTTTTTCAATATAATTTTAAAGGTGCACTATGTAAGTTTTTTGGTAAAGAGTCCACCACTTGCTTGATGAGAGATGTTATTATTTTGCCTGAGATGTTCCACAGTATGGCATTACTGTTTTCTATTACAGATGGAGATGCCTCCAGGGCAGTTTACAGGTCAGATCCTTGGAGAGGTGTCCCTGCTCACTCTAAGAATGCATGATTGTGTTTATTTACATCTGTATTTTAATAGATACATGATAAATTAATGTCATACTGTGAAACATTCCAGGCAATGACAACGACACCAGAAGTGGCATAGTGCACTTTTGATTCCACTACATGTGTCTTTATGACCCTTCAACCAATTAGTATTTGTCTGAAAGGTCCTCCTTTTCCTGATCACTTTTTGTGAGTGCGAGTTTGATATAAAATAGAACTCAAATCAAGAGACCTCAGTTCATTTTAATGAGCTTTCGTTTTAATATGTTTTATTGCATTTGCAACCCCCACGTGACCTTGTGCTCCAACTAGTGACTAGCTACTATTTGCACACCTGCCCTTGGGTACACACACTGAAAGTGAAAGTGGTGCAGAACAGATGGAGAGCACAGAGAGAGAGAGAGGGAGTGAGGTAGACACGGGCTCCGTCTGAAACACACGAATGGCAGGATGTAGGAAATGGTCTCTGTCTGGGGAAGAGCCAGTGTGTGCCATGGCTGCAGCTGTGAAGAACCTGTACAAGGCAGGATCACAGGATAGAGCCACTCATGGCAGGTCCACTGGCAGCAGCAGGTGCACGTTCACTATAGAGGGAGCAGACTGAACACTACACAGAGGGAGCAGAGTGGACACTGCACAGAGGGAGCAAAGTGGACACTACGGGGGTGATAGGGGTGAGAGGGTGCTGTTGGACACATCTCCATAACCTGGTCCAGTGTCAGAAGATCCAGGCACTCCAGTGTAAATAAATCTATGAAGGCTCTGGTTTCAGTCAGTCAGAGGCTGATGACGGGCCCCTGGGGGCTGTTCCTGTAACACTGATGCAGCGCAGAGCCTCACATGCTCCACATACACACTGTCTGCTCTTCATCTTTATGTAGGATTTGAAACGTAGAAGAAATTGATGACAATGGTCAAACAGCCTTTACAGTGCTGTAGTAAACAAACATGTGATTTGTGCATGTTCAGGACAAATGCGGTCTGCAAATCCACGATCTCTGCTCCTGGACATTCTGTGTCTTTTAGGTGGTGCTGTTTCTCAGTGTCTTTTAGGTTGTATTGTTTCTTAGTGTATTTTATGTGGTGTTGTTTCTTAGTGTCTTTTAGGTGGTGTTGTTTCTTAGTGTCTTTTAGGTGGTGTTGTTTCTTAGTGTCTTTTAGGTGTTGTTGTATCTGGGTGCCTTTTAGGTGTTGTTGTTTCTTAGTATATTGTAAGTGTTGTTGTTTCTTAGTGTCTTGTGGGTGGTGTTGCTTCTTAATGTCTTTTAGGTGGTATTGTTTCTTAGTGTCTTTTAGGTGGTATTGTTTCTTAGTGTATTTTAGGTGTTGTTGTTTCTTAGTGTATTTTAGGTGGTGTTGCTTCTGAGTGTCTTTTAGGTGGTGTTGCTTCTTAGTGTTTTTTTGGTGATGTTGTTTCTTAGTGTCTTTTAAATGTTTTTGCTTCTCAGTGCCTTTTAAGTGTTGTAGATTCTTAGTGTCTTTTAGGTGGTGTTGTATCTGTGTGTCTTTTAGGTGGTGTTGTTTCTTAGTGCTCTTGGGAGTTGTTGTTTCTTAGTGTCTTTTAGGTGGTGTTGTTTCTTAGTGCTTTTGGGTGTTGTTGTTTCTTAGTGTCTTTTAGGTGTTGTTGTTTCTTAGTGTCTTTTGGGTGTTGTTGTTTCTTAGTGTCTTTTAGGTGGTGTTGTTTCTTAGTGTCTTTTGGGTGTTGTTGTTTCTTAGTGTCTTTTAGGTGGTTTTGTTTCTTAGTGTCTTTTAGGTGGTGTTGTTTCTTAGTGTCTTTTAGGTGTTGTTGTTTCTTAGTGTCTATAAGGTGTTGTTGTTTCTTAGTGTCTTTTAGGTGTTGTTTTTTAGTGTCTTTTAGGTGGTGTTGTTTCTTAGTGTCTTTTAGGTGATGTTGTTTCTTAGTGTCTTTTAGGTGATGTTGTTTCTTAGTGTCTTTTAGGTGTTGTTGTTTCTTAGTGTCTTTTAGGTGTTGTTGTTTGAGAGATGCGATATTTCTCAGCTCTCCTGCTCCGTCAGCCCGTCGCACTCTAAATGCACCCTTGTGGTTAGGCTCAGATGAATTAGCAGTTCCATTATGATAAAATCAGTCAATACCATAAACAATCAATAAGTGACTGAGTAATGAGAGAAGTGCAGATGACAGCAGGGTTGTGCGGGCTCAGGGAAACTAACACAAACACACAGCTTTATCAAGACACTGGAGCTGGGAAATAATGTGAGGCTCTTTAATAAGCCATTATTTCAATTTCCCCTTTCTGTTAAAAAGTCTTGAATATTATTTTTGCAGCTAATTCAAACCAATCAACTCCAATCTGTGGAATGAAAATGTTCAGTTTAATTCCAGAATCAGATCACAGCACAGAAACCAAACTATTAAAAGTCACCAACAACCATATTTCTCTACATCTTCCTCATCCTATCCACCTCTTTTTACACCATTAGACCATGCACGCCATCCTCCTCCACTATTTGCAATCCACTGGACTGGCCTCTGAGCTCGCATGCTTTTCATTCTATCTCACCAAATGATCACCATAAACATCTGTACATCCCACACTATCCCAGGCACCCATGGAGTGCCTCAAGGCTCAGTGCTAGGCCCCCTTCTCTTTATTCTGCACATGCTCTCCCTTGAACTCATCAGTCATCATCACAGTCTCCAATTTCACAGTAACGCTAATGAGACACACAACTGTACTTCTCCACATTATCCATCATCCTGTCACTATCTCCTCTATCACCAACTGCAACGAATCAGGAATTATCGTTATCAGTCCCAAAGACCTCCTCCCCTCCACTCAGAACACTGACAGCCACAAAATATCAATTAATTTTTGACCCCACCCTCTCCTTTAAGCCACACCACCTTGGTTCTCAAATGACTCTGGCTGTCCATCCCACAGCGCAACCACTTCAACACCGCTCTTCACCTACTGTCATGATGTCAGTTTCCCTGTCCTCCCGTGCTCTCTCCCCCTCCCCTACCTGTGTGTCTGGAGCTGGGTGGAGTGCCTGACTCCTCCCGTGCACACCTGGGGTGCATCAGCCTAATCACCACCACCTGCTGCTGAGTACAAGAAGGCTTGGCAGTCTACACTCGGTGCCAGACCGTCCGCGTGTAAAACGTGAATGTTTCTTGCTAAGCTTTGTTATATGGTACTTTCCGGCAAATGCTCATTTGGATTTATGCACCCTCCAGATTCCTGCCTCTACTCGCCCAGCTCCTGCCGCCACGTTCCAGTCCCGGTATCGCTTCCAGCTCGTCTTGTCTCCTGCTCGTCTCGTCTCCTGCTCGTCTCGTCTCCTGCTCGTCTCGTCTCCTGCTCGTCTCGTCTCCTGTCCGGTCCTGGTCTCTGGTTTGTCACCCGCTCCCCGCTCTGGTCTTCGTCTGATCCGCCTGCCCTGGTACCGCACCTGCTTCTATCCCCGTCCTGGTCCTGTCCTGCCCGCCTCTACCTGCACCGCACCCGCCTGACCCGTCTCCCGCTCCCCGGTTCCTGTACCTGCTCTTGTGACCTGTTTAAAGACTGCATTTTCACCGCTGTAAATAAACACTGTTAAAACTGCTCTGGTCTGCATCCTTTGGTCCTATCTGCACCGTTACGACAGAACGGTCTGGCCACTATGGACCAAGCAGGCTCAGATCCGGACCAGACGCGCCGCCTCACGCACTCTCACCCCGAGGCGGTGCTGGGTCAGCATGAACAATCCATTCGGACTCTATTGGAGCTAAATCAGACATTGTCCCAGCAGGTGGCACAGCTTAACCACCAGGTGGCCGCGCTCCTCGTCACCCCGCCTGCTGCAGCCGGAGCGCCGCCACGCCTCCCGGAGCCGAGAGGCACGGATCCGGAGCCGTATGCTGGACAACCTCACCTCTGTCGCGGATTCCTGTTCCAGTGCGAGTTCATGTTCCAGCAATGCCCTTCTCGTTTCAGCTCGGGGGCCACCAAGATCCGATATATATGTGGATTACTCCGGGGCAGAGCTCTCCAGTGGGCAGAGGCGCGCCTAATGAAGACGTCTGTGGATAGCCTGGATTTTAATGAATTTGTGTCCACGTTTAAGCTGGTGTTTGACCACCCGCACTACCAGGACAATGCTGCCTCCCGGTTATTGACTCTCAGCCAGGGCTCCAGGACGGTAGCGGATTATTCCATTGAATTCTGGACACATGCGGCGGAGCTGGACTGGACGGACAGCGCGCTGCGGGCTGTGTTTGTGCGGGGCCTGAACGAGACTTTGAAAGATGAATTGGTTTCCCGGGACGAACCCCCCGACCTGCGGACCCTCATCTCCCTCACTCACCGTATAGACAACCGCCTACGGGCTCGTCGCCGAGAGAGACGCCGGTCACCGGTCCCGCCGGAGCCACGCGCTGCCCCGCCCCCGCCGGATGAGCCCATGCAACTCGACAGGACCCTTGTGTCGGCCGAGGAGCGTCAACGGAGGCGTCGTCTGGCCGGGGCTTGCCTCTACTGCGGTGAGCGCGGACATTATGTGGTCACTTGCCCAGTTCGGCCAAAAGGGGGGGCCCACCAGTAGCACTGGGAGTACTGGTGGGCGAGCAACACATCCTGGACTCTTCTAATAGACTGCGGCTCAGCGCCACCCTGTGCGTTCGCACAGAGACCTTATGCGTTTCCGCCCTTATCGACTCCGGGGCTGAGAGGGACTTTATTGATGCCCAAGTCGCGGAGCAGCTCGGGGTCTACCTGGAGCCCCTCGAACGCCCCTTAAATGCCCAGGGGCTCAATGGACGTTTTCTGGGGCACATCACTCACATCACAGAACCTGTCACCGTGATTCTGTCCGGCAACCACCAAGAGAACCGTCAGTTTCATGTCCTGTCCTCCTCCGCTTCTCCTCTGGTCCTTGGTTACCCCTGGCTACGCGCCCACAACCCTGTTTTCGATTGGGCCAGGGGCGGAGTTTCGGGCTGGAGTCCCGATTGCCACGCCAAGTGCCTTCGGTCCGCCCTCCCTCCGGCCGGGAGGTCCGTTCCTGTCGCTGATCCGTCCCCAGACACCCCCAATCTGTCCTCGGTGCCTGCTGAATATCACGACCTGGGGGAGGTTTTTAGCAAGAGCAAGGCCCTCTCTTTACCGCCCCACCGTCCATATGACTGCGCCATTGACCTCCTGCCGGGTGCCCCACTACCATCTAGCAGGCTATATAACCTGTCTAAACCTGAACGCGAGTCAATGGAGGACTATATCCGTGGGTCCCTGGCTGCCGGAATCATCCGCCCGTCCACTTCACCCGTGGGAGCGGGGTTCTTCTTTGTGGCTAAGAAGGACAAATCCCTGCGGCCTTGCATTGATTACCGGGGTCTGAACAATATAACTGTAAAGAATAAATACCCGCTTCCCTTACTGGACTCGGCATTTACGCCCCTCCACGGTGCGACCATCTTCTCAAAGTTGGATTTGCGGAATGCGTACCACCTGGTGCGCATCAGGGAGGGAGACGAATGGAAGACGGCCTTCAAGACACCCCTGGGACATTTCGAATACTTGGTTATGCCCTTCGGTCTCACCAACGCCCCTGCCGTATTCCAAGCCCTCATCAACGATGTGCTCCGTGATTTCCTTAACCGATTCGTCTTTGTTTACTTGGATGACATCTTGATTTTCTCGCGGTCCCCCCAGGAGCATCATCAGCACGTTCGCCAGGTTCTCCAGCGCCTCCTCGAGAATAAACTGTTCGTGAAAGCTGAGAAATGCGAGTTTCACGCAGAGGAGGTCAGCTTTTTGGGCTTCATTGTGGGGCGGGGCCAAGTAAGAGCTGACCCTGAAAAGATCCAGGCTGTCACTGAGTGGCCCGTTCCTACCAGCCGGAGACAGCTCCAGAGATTTATCGGCTTTGCCAATTTTTATAGACGTTTCATCCGGGATTTTAGTAGGGTTATCTCGCCCTTAACTAAACTCACCTCTCCTGCTTTGCCGTTTGCCTGGTCTCCTGAGGCGCAGACAGCCTTCGAGAAGCTTAAGAGACTATTTACCTCCGCTCCCATCCTGCACCAGCCCGACCCTTCACGGCAATTCATCGTGGAGGTCGACGCCTCCGACTCGGGAGTGGGGGCCGTGCTTTCGCAGAGGTTCGACCCCCACAACCGCCTCTGTCCCTGCGCCTTCTTTTCCCGGCGATTGTCCTCGGCCGAGGTCAATTATGACGTGGGGGATCGGGAGCTCCTTGCCGTAAAGCTGGCCTTGGAGGAGTGGCGCCACTGGCTCGAAGGGGCGGAGCAACCATTCATCGTCTGGACCGACCATAAAAACTTGGAGTACATCCAGTCCGCCAGGCGCCTCAATCCCCGTCAAGCTCGTTGGTCCCTCTTCTTCAGCCGCTTCAACTTTCTCCTCACCTACCGCCCCGGATCTCGGAACGTCAAACCCGATGCCCTCTCCCGCCAGTTCGCCCTGGAGGATAGCCCGGTCACCGCAGAAACAATTATTCCCTCCTCGTGTGTGGTGGCCGCGGTCCATTGGGATATCGAGGACACCGTCCGAGAGGCCCAGACCAACGACCCCGACCCAGGTAACGGCCCTCCAGGTAAACTGTTTGTTCCCGATTCTGTCCGGTCTCAGGTGCTCCAGTGGGTCCATGCCTCCCGTTTCGCCTGCCATCCTGGTGCCGGTCGCTCTCTCTCCCTCCTCAGGAGACGCTTCTGGTGGCCCACGATGGACACAGACACCCGGGCTTATGTCGCCGCCTGCCAGGTATGTGCTCGGGCCAAGGCCTCCCACTCACCCCCTTCTGGTCTCTTGCATCCTCTCCCAGTTCCTCGTCGCCCTTGGTCCCACATCGCCTTGGACTTCGTGACGGGCCTTCCCCCTTCCCAGGGGAACACGGTGGTTCTCACCATTGTGGACCGCTTCTCCAAGGCCGCCCATTTCGTTGCCCTGCCTAAGCTCCCCACAGCCAAAGAAACTGCCGACCAGCTGACCAGTCATGTCTTCCGACTCCACGGCATCCCGGTGGACATCGTGTCCGACAGAGGGACCCAATTCACCTCTCAGGTATGGCGGTCTTTCTGCGACGGTTTGGGGGCCACGGTTAGCCTCACGTCCGGGTTCCATCCACAATCTAATGGGCAGACGGAGCGGGCCAACCAAGACCTGGAGTCGGCCCTACGGTGCACAGCCTCCGCCAACCCCGCGACCTGGAGTACTCACCTGCCCTGGATAGAGTATGCTCACAACTCCCTCGTGAGTTCCGCCACTGGTATGTCCCCCTTCGAGGCATCGCTGGGATATCAACCCCCTCTCTTTCCCACGGAGGAGAGGGACCTCGCCGTCCCGTCTGTTCAGCGCCATCTCCAGCGCTGTCGCCGGATCTGGAAGAAGGCCAGGGCGGCCCTTCTTCGGGCTGGAGCGCGCACTAAGGCGACGGCCGATCGCCACCGTGTCCCGGCGCCCGTATACCAACCTGGCCAGATGGTTTGGCTCTCCGCCAAGACGGTCCCGCTGAAGACGGACTCCCGTAAGCTGTCCCCCCGATTCCTGGGACCGTTTAAGATCATGAGGATCATAAATCCATCGGCGGTGCGCCTCCAGTTACCCCCGTCTCTCCGGATTCATCCGACCTTTCACGTCTCCCAGGTTAAACCAGTCCGGACCAGCGACCTGTGCCCTCCGGCCGATCCCCCACCGCCCGCCCGAGTCATTGACGGCCACCCGGCGTTCACCGTCCGCCGCCTGATTGACGTTCGTCGCCGTGGTAGGGGCCTCCAGTACCTCGTCGATTGGGAGGGTTACGGTCCGGAGGAGCGATCCTGGGTGCCCAGGGCACGCATTCTGGACCCCGACATGGTGAGAGACTTCCACCGCGCTCATCCTGACAAGCCTGGGGGTCCACCAGGAGGTGGACCTTAGGGGGGGGGTACTGTCATGATGTCAGTTTCCCTGTCCTCCCGTGCTCTCTCCCCCTCCCCTACCTGTGTGTCTGGAGCTGGGTGGAGTGCCTGACTCCTCCCGTGCACACCTGGGGTGCATCAGCCTAATCACCACCACCTGCTGCTGAGTACAAGAAGGCTTGGCAGTCTACACTCGGTGCCAGACCGTCCGCGTGTAAAACGTGAATGTTTCTTGCTAAGCTTTGTTATATGGTACTTTCCGGCAAATGCTCATTTGGATTTATGCACCCTCCAGATTCCTGCCTCTACTCGCCCAGCTCCTGCCGCCACGTTCCAGTCCCGGTATCGCTTCCAGCTCGTCTTGTCTCCTGCTCGTCTCGTCTCCTGCTCGTCTCGTCTCCTGCTCGTCTCGTCTCCTGCTCGTCTCGTCTCCTGTCCGGTCCTGGTCTCTGGTTTGTCACCCGCTCCCCGCTCTGGTCTTCGTCTGATCCGCCTGCCCTGGTACCGCACCTGCTTCTATCCCCGTCCTGGTCCTGTCCTGCCCGCCTCTACCTGCACCGCACCCGCCTGACCCGTCTCCCGCTCCCCGGTTCCTGTACCTGCTCTTGTGACCTGTTTAAAGACTGCATTTTCACCGCTGTAAATAAACACTGTTAAAACTGCTCTGGTCTGCATCCTTTGGTCCTATCTGCACCGTTACGACACCTACAAAGCCCTCAATAACCGGGCCCCTCCATACCACGCTGACCTCCTCCAGCCCCACCGCCACCCCCGCCACCCCCGCCTCCTCTGATCATCCCTCTCCAACCTCCTCTCCCCCACAGCCAAATCAAAGCACCGGACCTTAGGGTACAGAGCCTTCACATCTGCTGCCCACATCCTCTGAAACTCTAACAAAAAGGGGAAAAACATTGACAAGCAAGTTCATTGAAAAATCTCCCAGAAGTTTGTCTTGTCAATTCTGGGGTTAGAAACTCAAAAAATGCAAAAGTGTTCTTTGTAAAAAATATGGCAAAAAGATTGCCATGAGGTGAACCCTTAAATATTATATAATCAACAAGGTTTAAAGTTGCAGTTGTGGTTAATTTAGGTTAGAGTTAAGGTTAGGTAAGTAGTAATTATGGATAAGGTTAGGACCATTCTCCAGGAAATGAATATAAGTCAATATAATGTCCCCAAAAAGCAGAACAAATACACAATGCGTAACAAGTGCACACACACAAGCGACTGACACTGTGCCATGTGTTCTTGCAGATTTGACAAAAGCTCTAATAGGCAACATTTAGTCAACCCATAATTTATGATTTTATCAATGCAATTAATATTGCATTTATATTGTATTGCTTTATGGTCCATTAAATCAATGATTCTTAACCACAGGGACAGAGGTCCCAAAGTAAGCCTGAAAACACTTTCATGAAGGCCACAGGCACCAGAATATACTGCATTTAATATGTGAATGGGGCCCAAGTAACTTTAAAGAGAAAAAATTGTTCTTACCTGTCCCTGTTCCCGAGAGCTCTTGACAATCTCATAGTTTTCTGCTTTAATTTTTACCCGCAAAATACAGTTTCTCTGAGGGCCTGTTTTACTTAGCACATGAAAGCAATAGCCTATCCATTACAGGTCCCAGGAGCTCACCATAGAGGCCTGAGAAAGGGCCTGAGGTGTAGGGGCCCAAGGATGAGGGGTCTGAGAAGAGGCCTGAGAAAGAGGGGCCGAAGCAGGTGTGACCTGAGGCGGATGGGCCTAAGAAGGGGCCTTAAGATTGACCTGAGGAGGGGCTGTGTGGGGGAGCAGGGGGGCCAGGGGAGGAGCCTGAGGAGCGACTATGCTGCGAGCGGAGGGGTCTGAAGAGGGACCTGAGGAGAGGGGGCTGAGGAGAGGCTTCAGGAGGAGGGCCCAAAGGATGGGCCTGAGCAGGGGCCTAAGGAGGAGCATCCTGATGAAGGGCCTGAGGAGAGGCCTGACGGGGGGCTGTGTTGGTGAGCAGAGTAACTAGCAGATTGTCCCTCTGCAGTATGAGCCACTCTGCAGACTGTGGTGTACATGTGTTTGAGACAAAGTCCACTCTGCACAGTCATAAGACTCTTCTTGCATGTGTAATGGTTCTGCACATAAGTGTTATTTCTTGTAGTTCAGGTTCAATCATAAACAGTGTATAAATAATGGGACATAGGCTCTGCCTGTCCCATCTCTGTGTGTACATGTGTGTTTGTGTGTGTGGTGCTAGTGAGGAGAAAGGAGCCGTGGGCTGAGCAGGCACATGGTTCTCTTTATTCAAACAGCAAACATGTACAAAGTGCAGCCTGGCATAGTCATGTATGTACACAGTATTTACAATGGTGGAAGAGGCTCCCTCAGCGGGGACAGAGTGAATCATGTTCAAATGGCACCAAAATAAAAATTCATTTATCAACAAGGTCAGAATGAGTGACGGTTAAGTACTTTAAAAACACAGAGCATACTTATCAACAGAGCACTGTTCTGCTGCTAAGAAGAAAACACTTAAAGAGGGAGTATTTTACTTCTGTGATTTGTTGAAAACAACTTATGCTTTATAAGTTTCACTTATAATTTTTGACGCTCTGAGTCTCCCTCCCTTTGCTCTCAGCATTAAGTCACTCCCCCTTCAGAGCGCTATCACAACACAATAAGCGTACATTCTGCAAATGAAACTACTGCACATCATATCACTTTGTGAAGTATCGTGTACAGTTTTGCATCATGCTTTTGTATATTTATGGAGGATCATCATGTGGGAGCATGGATGATATAAGTTTGTGGGCGGAGCCTTGCACAGAATCTTAGTTAATTGTAAGAGGATTCAAATGGGGCCTGGGAGAGATAGGTAAAATACACAAACATGCACGGATGACATTTAAAACCTCTTCAGGCATGTTTTTGAAAGCTAAAAAAATACGATTTTACATAATACCCCCTCTTTAAACATTTCTTATAATGAAACATTATAACTTGGTGAAACAGCCTCAGAAGTTCCCTACTATTGTGGCTAAATAATAACTTCATACATTTTAGTGTAAGCTCAAAGTCTAAGGCAAGATATATACAGTACTTACAGCCGTGAGTGTTTCTGCCATGTGACTATGGGCCTTAGGTGGTGCTACTGCTGCACAGGGGGTGAGGGGCTGCCAAATGCTACAAAAACCCTCCTGCATTCATTTGAATGCAGTTTAAATGGCCAATCCCAGTAACAACGATGAACTTAGAGCTTTGGAAGAATCTTTTAAGTGGATGTCACTTGTGTCCAGAAACAATGAGAAATGTGAAATATATACAGGAAGTAACAGCACTGCTCATACACCTCTGTCCTTAAAGGCCTGTACTTGATTCGTGTTCACATAGTTGAGCAAAATGTGTCTTGCCCCAGTACAGATATATTGCATAAGCAACTCTTGAGGTCAAAATAAATCTTGTGTGTGCGCTGTCTGCATCTCATATTAAAGTGTTTTATTGTCAGAGAATCAGGAAGTACATAGTTAGCATGCAAGTTGTTAGCTTCACGGCAACAAGTTACGAAAAGAGCTTATAAACTCATCGTGGTGAATAATTAGTATGCTCAGAATGCATAAAGTAAGTGAAGAATAACTTTGGACCACTGCAAACTGTTTAAAATGATCTAATTATTCACTGAGATAAGTGAAATATCAAAGCGTAGTTTTGCTGTCACTAACAAAAATAGCATGCTAACCGCTCACTCTGACAATAAAACAGTTTATAATTAGATGACAGATAGATAATCAGTGCGCAGCAGACTCATTTAGACCTCAAGTTCATTTGCAACAAGACTTCAACAATTCAAGATTAAATGCACCTCCCATTTGTAAATCACACACAACACACCCACAAACTGCACAAGCTATTTTCAGTTTATATTCGCAGTTTGGTGCCGGGAATGAGAACTGAGGCCCTATATTGCATTGTCCCCTTTCAAATAAACGAATAAATAAATAAATATCTGTACTGGGGCAACACACTTTTGCTCAAATACATGGAACAAAATTGGGTACAAGGCCTTTAAGAAAAATAGTCATCCAGACTCAAACATCAGTGTTCTGTGGGAAGGCTGACATTTACTGAGGCCTCTGCAGCTGACCTGGGACAGTATCATAAAACATATCCCAAAGCTCAGTGCTAACCCCTCTGAAAACATTTAGACAAGTCTCACACAGCAAGCATTCAACAGCAATACGTGACCTCAGCATTCATACGGCTGTGAGGGGACAGCAAAGGGGAAGAGGAGGAAAGGTGTCCCCAAGGAAGTGCACAAGGGTGAAGAGTGTCCCAGGATGTCCGGGGACTAGCCCAGGATGTCGAGGTACACGGGCGGGTTCTTGACCAGAGCCAGGAGACGGCTGTGGATATCCTTGATGACCATCCTCTGCTGGGGCTCGCGGTGCCAGCAGCCCTGCATCAGAGCATACACCTCTTTGGGACAGGTGCGGGGCCGCTCCAGCTCCCGGCCCTGCGTGATGCATTCAATGGCCTGTAGGAGAAACAAGAGTCAAAAATTGTATTGTTCTGTAAAGTCTTGTTAAAGCACATGTTCTGGAAAAGTTACATGCCATGGTTTGAGTTCAGATGATTCTTTGCAGTACTTGGACAACTTTTTGTTGAAAAAAGACCATGCTGACAGCCCCACATAGCTGCAGATCACGGTAGCGAGCAACGGATTTGGAAACGACTATAACATTTTCCTTGCAAATCCAGAATGATCTCTGTTTTTATAACGGTCACAGCTCGAGCCAGAACCAAAAACATGCAATTGTTGTTTTTTTTTGTGATGCCTTTTTCCCTGTCATTTTGAATAGTTTAGTGCTTCAGTCATTGATTCTGTAGATTCTGTAGAAATCTGACATTTTTCACTCCCATGTGTCCCATTTTTTTTCCTCGTAAGCAGCCATATTTCTTTTGATATATGCCTACCATGAGTGTCCCTGATTGGCTAATCCACTTGTCATTCACACCCACGTGGGCGCTTTATCTGTGACCAGACTCATATCTTTGTAAAATATTAAAAAAGTGTATATTCCCATTATAACATAATGCATAATGTCTCCTTGAACCATAAACAAGGAAGTTTTGACAGTTCAAATTCAACCTCAAAATCTACTTCAGTTTTCAATGGTTAGGAACATAACAAAGCAAAAGTAGTAAAGTACAGTACTTTACAAATACAAGTACAGGTATCTGTACTTTAATTAAGTACATTTTTAAGTGGATGCTTTTTACTTTCTACTCCACTACTTTACTGAAAAAAAAGTATTTTTTGTTGTTGTTTGAAACCTGCTGAAAAGGCTGTGGGGTTTATTTTTAACAGTCGTTAGTCGTTTTGAACAAACAAAAATAAATAAATAAAAACATGATAAAAATCCATACAAGCTTTATAAAATCTCAAAATATGTGTGAAGTACTTTTACTTTTAGTACATTAGCACATTTTTAAACAGGTACTCTCATATTTTTACTTAAATAGATTTTTTCATGTGATAATTTTACTTGAGCATTTTTTGCTCTGGCATCTGTACTTTTACTTACAAAACAAATCTGAGTCTTCCACCACTGTCAGTTTTATACTATGACACCAGAGGCACATAGACACGGTCAAGGACAGTTTTAGGGTGCACCCGCTCAGCTGCCCCATCAGTCCTGCAGGCCCACATCAGTGAAGACAGTCTCAGAGAGCCAACGCGATTAGGATTGAGCGAGAGGAAAGTGATCCAGCGCTCCTAGGCAGAGAGCGCAGTCTGTGGCCACAAAAGAGCGCCTGAGCTGAGAGCCCGGCTGTAAAAGGCCAGACCCGCCGCCTGGATTACTACCACCATCGATCAGAGAGAGAGGAGAGCAACAAAACATCTGCACGTCTCCAGCACCAAAAACAACAACATCCAAACATCTAGACTGAGCTCGGTGTAACTACATGAGCAGGTGGACTCTCAAATGGAGGGCAGGGGGCGCTGTCAGTGATATATTATAAGGCTCAGATAGAAAGTAGGTTCTGTTGCTGTGACAAATCTGGCAGCCATTTTGTGAGGGGAGCAACAATAAAATTCGGATTGAAAATGATGTAAAAACAGGACCAGAAAATGTATTAATTAAAGTTTAAATGAGCGTATAATGGTGTGCGTACTCAAATCCTTTGTTGATGCTGATGATATCAAACCTGTATTATGTGGCCAGTTTTGGAAAAAATCTAACTTTATTTTTGTCAAATTTAAAATGTTTTGTTTTATTGACATTTTATCTTAAAATAATGTGGATATACTGTATATTTATTAGCTGTACATTCAATTTCTATTAGATATTTATGACTGTAAAACACTTACAATGACCATATTGTGGAATCTATACTCTATTACTGTTAAGTCAGACCTACTCTGCAAAATCAACTTTTATTTTTTACCATGTTATAGTTTCCTTCTCATTGACCCTCTGAAGTTGTTTTTATTTTGCCAATCAACTCTCCTTCGCACCATCACCATCATACGCCCACTGCTCTGTACTTTTCAAGTAATTGTATTTTCTTAATGTGAGACGCGTTGGATTTGGCAGCATTGCATAGTCATTTTGGTACAAATGAAAAAAAAAAAAAAAAATTCTGCTACTTTCCATTGAGGTGCTGAAAACTGTGATGCTATTTACGTTGACAGTTCCCATTAGGCACAGCACTTTTCTAACACTGAAGTCAGTGCACTTGTTTCTTTTATTAAGTCATCAGATGAATATTGCAATTTAAAATGTGCAAAGTATAACGTAGTGATCTACAGGAGTCATAGATTATAACTATTGCGCAGATACAATAACAACATGACTTTTTGAAGTCATGATGCATTCAGCAGAGATACAGTGACTCAATAGAGATACAGGGACTCAAATGTGTTTCTATGTGACACATAAAGCCACTGAGTCGAGCAAAGAACCTAAGATGTGCCCCTGAGCCAAATTATAGGCAACAACCCAAAGAAGAAAAGGCTTGAATTTCAAAAATCAATAAAACCTCCTTGAAAAAATCTAATGAAAGGCCGATTTGCGTTCATCAATAATTCAGTCCTGAGAGGTTTTTCTCAAAAGCCCTCTTAAATACTATACACTTTTCTGAACTGTTGGAAACAAGAGTTCAAGCAAGTTTGAAGACTAAGTGTTTTGAAAGGTACTTTATATTTTATTTAATTATTTACTCCTGTGTGTTTGTATTTTGAGATGTATCTGTCCAAAGTCCTGGACTTTTTAAGTTTTTTCAATCTCCTGCTTCTCACCCTGGTCCTGGTTCTAGCCCTGATTTTATTTTTGGTCCTGGGTTCTAGTCCTCGTTCCTGCCCTGGTCCTGGGTCTAGTTTTGGTTCCAGTCTTGGCCCTGTTTCCTGTTCTGGTCATGGGTCTGGTCCTGGTTGCAGTCCTGGTCCTGGCTCCAGTCCTCATCCTGGTTCCAGTCCTATCCCTGGTGCATGAGTGCTGGAGGACACCCACCTCGCTGTTGGACAGCTGGTACCAGGGCTGTTTTCCGTAGGTGAAGATCTCCCACAGTACCACCCCGAAGCTCCAGATGTCGCTCTCTGTGGTGAACTTTCGGTACATGATGCTCTCGGGGGGCATCCAGCGAATGGGCAGCATGGTGCGCCCGCCCACCTGCTCAGAGGAGAGGGGCAGACCACAGCTTGGATTAGCATCAAGTTAGCATCAGGTTAGCATCAGGCACAACAGTGGCGTGTTCTGTTGACTGGGAATATTACCAAATTATTATGAGGTAAAGGGTATGACACTCTCCCTGATTTTATCATTTTAAAATGTGAGAAAAAAGAACTAGTTCATTTGAAACAGTTTACAGTGGTCCAACGTTATTCCTCGCTGACCTTATGTGTTCTTAGCATCCTAATTATTCATCATGATGAGTTTATAAGTGCTGAGCAGAGTTTTGCTAACACAGTAATGCTAACAACAACTACTGTGCTAATGTGCACTTTCTGATTATCGGACAATAAATCGCTCTATAATCATATGCACACAGTGGACTTACTTTGACCTCAAGAGCTGCTAATACTATATATGTGTACTGGGTTAACATTTGGCTGAAATACCTTGGGAAAAAATCATGTACTGGCCCTTTAAAGTATAAAAGTCACAAAAGTATAATTATCTAGCAATAAAACAGGAACTAAATGCTCTCGATTTTGTACATATCATTCATGGGGCCTATGGGGGATTCAAACAGAAAATCTGCAAATGTTTAACCTTGTCATGTTTGTTGTTATGGATTGGGTCCAGTCATTTGATAAAAATAATGGAGAATGTTGTGATGAACTCCTGTATGTGAATGCAGAAGAGTGCGGGGGCTCACTCTGTAGTAGTCGGTGCTGTAGATGTCCCGGGACATGCCAAAGTCTCCGATCTTCACCACGAGTCCCTCCCCCACCAGGCAGTTGCGTGTGGCCAGGTCACGGTGGACGAAGTGCAGGGAGGCCAGGTACACCATCCCCGAGGCGATCTGCGCCGCGATGTGCAACATCTGAGGCACGGTCAGCTGCCCCACAGCCGGCAGCTTAGACTCATCCAACATGCATGCATCTGGACCATGGGCCCTGCAACAGCAACACAGACCAGTGAGTGTAACACTGTGGCCGTCAAAAAGCAGAGGGGAGAAAGGAGGGACGTAAGGTTAGAGCTTCTGATGTGTGGAGACACATTCTTCTCATTTTGAGTGGACCAAAAATGTATTAAAAATAATGAGCTGGAAGTTTGGGCAATATGGCAAGAAATGTTTTTGTATTCTGAATTTGATTTGAACATATACATGGCATTTAACACACAGTCAATGTTTTCTTTCATAGGACCAAGTTCTGTCGTTGTGTCTTTAGGCAAAACACTTAGTGTCTAGTATGAATGTGGAGTTTGCCTGTGTGAGTTATTGGTGATGGAGGGGCCGATGGTGCAGACTGGCACTCTTCCTTTCATCAGTCTGTCCCAGGGCAGGGGTAGTACTTTGAGAAGCTTTGACAAGCCTGTGAAATGCATTACAAGTGTAAGGTATTATTATTATTATTAATTAAAAAGACTCAAGCTGAACACTGACCATTTTAGCCGATTGGATTTTGAGTCAATTAAGATGTGATTAATTGCACAGCTCTGACAGGCAGTACGTAGATGATCCTTCTGTCATTATGAGCTGTGGAAGCTGCTGTCTCATGACTCGCCCACTGTGGGCGAGGCTAATCCGATTTGGAGGTGCAGCACAAAGTGTCTCCAATCATGAATGACCACATTGGCCCACTCACATGTGCTCAGCAGCAGGTGGCTGTGCAGACAGGAGGCCAGCTGTGGTAGAAGGCACTGAAGGCCTCTGAGGTCTTCTAGTACTAGTACTTAGGGGTATTAGTGATGCCATAGTGAGGTACCAAATAATGGAAGGATTGTTAGCAGTGACCTGAGCAACAGCATAGGTCGTCACAAGATGGCCGTCACATTACAGACACAAAGATATTTTAGTTTCTTATTTGGTCATTTTAATTCTACAAAGAAGCCAGGGAAAAAGGATATTTTCACGAATAAGACTTAATGAACTAATTCACACGTCTTGTTTCTGTGTAGACTCTGCACATCTGATTTGGTGACAGGTGCGTCGGAGGAGAGGTATATGACCTAACGACGGTCAGAGAGACCGAAGCATTGTATTAATAAAAGTGAACCAACAGTGAGACAGTCAATCAACTAATTCACCGTTCCAAAAGTGTTAGTTTAACTAAGCTAGCAGTCAATAAATTAACAATTTACAGAGAAAATTCACAAAATAATATAAAATAAGCTTTCTTGTTGGCAATAAAGTATTTAAAGTAACAAAATGTTGTGTAGTCCTTGTAGTTTCTCAGAGAACAGATGAATTGGATGTAATGAGGCTGTAGTGTGCACTGACCGGAGGAAGCGGTTGAGATCGCCATGGCGCATGTACTCAAACACCATGGCGAGCGGCTCTCCGTCTGTGCACACCCCGTAGAAGCGTACGATGTGCTGATGCTGCAAGACTGTCAGCAGCTCCGCCTCCCTCTGGAAGTCCTGCCGTGTGGACTCATTGGCATCTTTCAGAGTCTGAGAGAAAACCAGCAGTTAGCAACTACAGACACACTGTCCAAAACAGACCACACTATACATGTTTGTGATACCTCACATGAGAAAGCTCTCAACAACATACACACAGTCAGCACAACAGCGTGGCAGTTCAAAGGGACAGGAAACTGCAGTACAATACTAAAACTTTTCTGATATTTAGATGTAATATGACCTAGGTGACCCCAGTCTTACCTTGATGGCGACCAGCATCTTGTCGCTGTCTGGGCTGAGGTTGGCACACTCAGCCAGGTAAACCTTCCCAAACGCTCCCTCTCCAAGCTCCCACTTCAGCACGATGTCCTGTCGCTTAATGTGCTGCACACCTGCAAGCAATCAGCCGCCACAAAACAGTCAGAAACACATTCACACAGTCAGACACATACAGCCTGGAACATA
The DNA here is from genome assembly GCF_009829125.3 of Periophthalmus magnuspinnatus. Taxonomy (NCBI): domain Eukaryota; kingdom Metazoa; phylum Chordata; class Actinopteri; order Gobiiformes; family Gobiidae; genus Periophthalmus; species Periophthalmus magnuspinnatus. The sequence goes on from NC_047141.1 coordinate 5,480,742, forward strand.
CAGTCAGAAACACAGCCAGAGCCATACAGTCTGAAATATACAGTCAGCCAGATTGCTCAGAATGTCTCTCGTGTGTTTGGGTGTACATGGAAAATGCCACATATGTGGGCATATCAAATGAAAATCTAAGATGCCTCTTCAGTTCTGACAGGGTTCTGGTAAGTCATTAACTTATATTTGTCTAAAATATTAGTATCTATTATACTCCTGTACTGTAAACAATTAAGAGTAGTATTTTCAGTATAGTGAACTCAGACTTTTCAGGCAGTGATTCACCAGAACCCTTTAGAACTCAAGAAGCTACATGAGAGGAGAAACACATACCAAAACCTTTTGTCCAGATGACAACATTACATTTTCTTTTGAAATGGAACCTACCTGGATGACTGAGGGATTACACAGACATATGTGTGGACACTTACACATGTCTTTGTCTTTGATGATGCCGCAAAAGTATTGAGGGTTCTCCACAAAGCTGGACAGTCCAGAGTCTTCATCAGAGGACGGGGGGCTGCTGCCCTTCATGAAGTGCAGGGACACAGCCAGGTCGTCCTCTGTGCCCAGAACAGAGGAACCTGAGAAGACAAGGAGAGGACATGAGCATAACCGGCCTCACACTGTCTCTCACTTTTTAGTTTGGACTTATTAAAGAGGGAGTGTTCTGCTTTCTACCATTGTTCTAGTGTTGTTCCCTCATCAAAAACATGCCTGACGAGATTTTAGATGTCATCCATGAATATTTGAGTATTTTTAGTGATTTTCTTTGATTTTCCTTACAGTTAGCAATAAGATTCTGAGCAATACTTAGCTCACAAGCCTACGTCACCCATGATCTCACACAACAATTCTCCATAAACCTGATGCAGTGTGCTGTACTTTCATTAGTGGAGATGCATGCTGATTGTGTTGTGATGTCACCCTGAAGGGGACATGGAGAGCAAAGGAAAGAGTGTCAAAAACAGCATGTTAATATGTTGTTTTTGGTGAATATAGCATTTTTAAAACAATAAAAGGTGACACGGTGATCTAAATATGTTATGTGTTAGCAGTTAATACCCCATAGAAGTGCAATAACCCCCTTTGAATATTCCTTGTGGGAAATCAACAACTCTTTGGAGACCTGGCCTGTTTCACTCTTTTGTTAGCCCTTTACTGTAAAAATCTGTCACCTGCTCACACTGGAATCCACCAGCCCCACCATCTTGCCACACCCTGCACCCCTCTGCACCCCTCTACATCACAGTGCTCAATATATTATGGACAGGTCGTAGAGTTTCATCCTGGGTGGGCCTTGGGTGTAGTGGGTGGGGGTCTGGCTCACATTTATAGATTATTCACTGTTCTATGGATATATGTATGTATGTGTACTGTATATGATATATTATTGGGTGTGTGTGTGTTTATTATGAGTTTTTTTTATTTTATTTCTTCTATTATTATCATGATTATGGCCTCCACTGTTGCATCTCCCTCTTTACTTAACTACAAACCTCTGTCTTGCATCCCATATTCCTTCCACTTAATGTTCCTTTCCCTCTTGTAAATATGCACTTCATGTTGTAAATATTGATGTTTGCAAAAATTAAAGTTAAATACATGAAAAGAAACAACCCAAATCCCAACTCAGCAGTGACATTGAGACGAAGAGCTGAAAGTCCTCTTCATGTGCTGCGCGTGAGACGCACCGATGACAACAGGGCGGCGCAGAGTGGTTAGCCGGCCCGATTAAAAGCCCAGAGAGCAGTGCCAAATTGTAAAGGCCCACTCAGCGAGCCAACCACACATCCCCCTGGGCCCCGAGAGCTGCACAATGGAACAACAAAGAGAGCGCTCGCATCGGCCGGACGGGCAGACGGCAGCACAACACTCAGGCAATCAGAGCCACTTAGGAGCAGGAGCTGTAAACACAGGGCTCTTTCCATAAATCATGTGTCCATCATCCATCTGGCCAGCTCGGGGAATGGGCCGGCCACAGAGGAGGAGGAGGCTACAGGAGAGGTAATCAAAGACCAGTGCTCTGTTCTAGTTCTCTCCGGAGCAGCCTCACGGGACAGGCATTCTGACTAAAACATCACAGTTTAGATTCTTTAGCCACTTTTCATCAGACACAAGGCTCAAAGTGCAGGGCTCTCCGGTAATATTGTCCCCCTGAGAAAAGCTCGAAATGAACTTACTGCAGTTTTCCACAATTGTCAAGACAGTAAATGCCTTTCACTAAATATGCCACTAACGTTATAGACTCATTTCTCTGCCCTGGATCACTTTTAGATCAAACATTGAACACAACTAATGCAATCTTTTTGACATAAGACAGAACACAGCTCTCTTCAGATGTTATCTTAGAATTGACAAGTGTTTTGGGTGAGATTTCCAATGTTCTCAACCTTCAAACCTACTCCATATGGTTATTGATGATTATGAATATTTTCTCATCATTGCTCTCATCATTTACTCACCCGAAGTTGTATTTGGTATCTTTACCAAATACAACTATCTTTACTGCTCTGTACTAACTTTGTTTTCCAATTTTTCTTGATGTTTTTTCTCTAATACTCTTAGGATTTGGCAGCGTCGTCATTTTGGCACAAATGATAAAAAACTTGCTAGTGTGATGTGCGGCTATCCACAGGAGCCGACAACTTCACAGCTTTTCCTGTGATGAGATTTACAGCAAAGAGCTGTAAACGTCCCATTGGGCGCTGCAGTTTGCTGGAAGTAAGGTGACCTTTTTTTAAATGAATATTGTCATTTAAAATGTATAACACATAACATCATGGATGTTATGGATTATAACTTTATAACAGACACAATATATCTATGTTTAAAACACTTAAAAACACTTAAAAAACATGTGTCTTTACCATAGACTGTATATATAAGTGGACATAGCTAGCCTGCTAGCCTCCACATTCCAAATATGAAGTGAGCATTTGAGCGTATTTGGCTCCATTGACTCCAGTTCACTTTTTATTGAAAAATGGTGGCCCTTCTCTCTGTAACTGCTGCTGTCAGACTCCACATTCTGAACTTAAAATGTTCATCTTAACCTGCTCCACATGATCCTGGAGTTTTTATTTCATTATTTCGACCAATCAGGAGCCTTCTTTCCCTGAGGTCAGCTCCCACTAGCATTAGCAACAGGTTTAATTAACAGCTATCGTACTTCGGTGCTAAGCACCGAAGGTTTGGCAGTGGACAAGCAAGAATGGGCGAGTATCCACAACAAACACACTCCTGGTTGGCTCTTTGGTTGCACACTCAGAATTCCAAATCTGGTACATGGCTCCATACTGGCCGCTATAACTGCTAACCTTAATTGGCTTCATTTGAAGCTGTACGGTACAGGTAACACCACACTCCCTCAGTCCACTTCTATATACAGTCTATGGAGAGGCCCTAGATAACTTTTGGTCAAACACTGAACACAATGTGCACAGTCTGCAAATGTCTTAGTCTCTTTGTCAAACAACACATTTGTCACTCAACACAAGATGTAAAAAGTGAACACAAGGAGGGTAAATGTCGACCACCAACACAACCCAGAAACTCTAACACTTCTTAACTGAATTTACAATGAACAAGTCTCTCCTTTGATGTTACATCAGAAATTATAATTATTACTTTTTAAAGAACACATATTGTGCTTGTGTCTGCAACCGAATGATCATTATAATTTGGGCATTTTAAATCGCAATATTCATCTACAACAACTTTATAAAAGAAACAACTCCACTGACTTCCTCGTTAGAAAACTGCGGTGCCCAATGTGCGCTGACATCACATCACACTAGCGAGCCCTGGACATTTGCACCAAAATGACTATGTGATGCTGCTATTTGCAGAATAGGTCTGCTTTAAGATATATTTTTTGTTTTCTATGACTCTTAAAATGGAGGCTTGCTGAATTTAAAATGCATGACAGGTTTTCATGTTTTTTGACTTGGTTTGGTGGGATAGCACCTGCAGTAAATATTTATCACAGTTTTACATCAGTTAAGTATGAGCTTGTGGAAAAAAAGTTGGAGAAAAGTACAATAATACAGGAAGTAGTGTTGAATTATAAAATGGAATACCTCTATGTCCACCTACGTCATCAGTGTGTACAGTTTACACACAGGGACACACACGTGTGTCGGACAGTTTAAACCTTCATTTAACAAAATAAGGCCGACATCATCTATTTTTTTCTGTCTAACAATAGCTATTGTGCAATTTAGACAAGTTTTAAACATTATGGTTGCAAGGTAACAGTTATGAAATTACCTCTATATCTGTCATATATGCTGCTCGTTTCCAAACAGGAAGAAATAAATTCTTTAAAATGTAAACATGTGATATCTATGTAAAATCTTGATCATGTATGATCAAATATGATCATGGTAATTATCTTTGAAGATCACACTGAGGTGGAAAATCGCTACATAAAAATGTGATCACCAAAGCGCTTTACATCGAGGAGCCACTCACATATTCATACACCATTGTACACACACACTGGGGGTGAGGAGGGTCAAGTGTCTTGCCTAAGGACACAATGACAGCATTCATCCGTGAGAGCTGGAATTGCACCGCTAACTTGTGAGTCAGTGGATCTGACCGCTCTACCAATGAGGTTTGTGTTGAGAACAGGATTTGAACCTCCAGCCTTCAGCTCAGTGGACTTTAACAGTGGTGAAGTTACTGAAGGTGTAAGTTAAAGCGGTGCTGCAGTTGGGTGTGGTGAACCTACGGTGAATGCCGAACTTGGGGTGATGTCCACATTTATTCAGAACCACCAGAATCAGCAGGAGGAAGAAACAGGCGAAGAGCGCTAACCCCACTGCCACGGACACCTGCACAAAAACACGTTACTATTAGCAATGTATTGTTACTTAAGTGGCACATGAAAAGTTCACTTTTATACACCTCCAACAGGCACTCAAAAGACTTTACATGAAAAGTCCTATTGTCCTACTTTACATGAAAGGTCCTATTACACAAAATGGATTCTTGTGAGCTTTAAGCCAGGTTAGAGTACTGTCCTCAAAAACATACCTGGAGTTGAGTTTTGTTTCAGTGATCCTTGTTTGAGTAATCCTGCGTTATTAGTCTGCCTGCATCTCCAAAGCTCAAAATCCTCTCATTAACAGCTACCTTTTACCTTTTGTTCAGTAGAGATGGCAATTCCAGGGCTGAAATTATCCAAATGATTGTAATGAAGGTGTATGGAGTTTACAAACACAGTGCAGCACTTCCTGTATTACCACATGACATCACAAGGTGGAACAAAGTGTTTTCTGTTTGAAAGAAGAAACTCAATACGCAGGATTTGTGTTAAACGTGTGAATGAAACAAAACACAACTCCAGGTACGTTTTTGATGAGGAAACAACATTCTAACATAGATCAGAATATAGCATAATATAGTACCTTTAAAGGCCCTGTACATAAGCAGCTCTTGTTGCTGTCTGCATCAAATAACATTTTATTGTCCGATAATCAAGAAGTGCACATTAGCATGCTTGTTGTGATGGCAAACCTCCGAAAAGTGCTTATAAACACAATGCAGTGAATAATTAGGATGCACAGAATGTATAAGGTAAGTGAGGAATACTAGAGTAAAAATCAGGTTCTGAGTGACTAGTTACTTTAATGCAATCTGGAAAACTCATCATAAAACCAATCATGAAGGTTCCTCCCATACCACAAACACGCGGCTCTCCAGGTTCTCCGTCACGGCCAGCACGGTCATGTTGGTGGGAGCTGGAGAACAGAGAAAGTATCACAGTGAGCTCCAGGACAGAAGATACCAGGAAAGAATTATGGAGCAATGACGGAGGACCTACTTGGGACGACATCAGGGACTAGCATGTAGCACAGACAAAACACACGTTACAACTTGGATAAACTCATTCATCTACACATTGTGTTCTTCAGAGATGGTTACATTATGTCAATGCAAGCGGGTCAAACAGGAGCATTTGAGATCAAAATCAATCAAAACAGAGCATAACAAATATTGATCCACTCTGACGGCGTATGATTCTTTTGGATTTGTTTGGCAGGTCAGATTTCAGTCTCTCAAATGCTCCTGGACGGGTTTAAAATGGGAACTCTGAACAGAACCCTACTGTCAAAACAAAAACTGCTAATAACATTATGATCCCAACGTCTGAAAAACTGCAATTTGATATTTTTCTCCAAAATGATTCAGCCCTATCCAGGATCATTAAAACTTGTAATGGAACTAAAGAGAGGAAAGGAGAAAAGGAGAACTAAAAACATACACACACACGCAAACAAAGAACGTACCCTTCATACCCTGATATACACACTCCCTTTTTTTTTTTACTGTCTGCATTATTGTCTCTAATATCACAATAAAAATGATTTAGAAAAAACTTTAAAAAACTTGACAAGAGATTAAGATGTGAACTGATACCTAATCCAAGAATCCTTTTGTATTTCAGAATATGAAATACAATAATCTCATCAAATGTTTGGTATTTCATGTTGGTCACAAGCAAAAAGACAACAATAAAACCCTTAGAATCTCCACTTAGGATCATCAATAGAAAACCACAACAATGTCATTACTGCAAAATACTTAGAAAACATAAAATGCTAAGATTTGGAAACATTTGCACAATTACAGCTGTGGTTTTTAGTCATTGTTATCTTGGCCTTCATCATCAGAGGTATAATACTCCCTACAACAGAAGCATAGTCAGGCTGAACTGTACATGACTGGACTGAACTGTCACACTGTCACGGTGTCTTGAGTGTTCATGTCTGCCTGTGCTGAGTCCTGTACTGATGTAAACTTCTCCGTTAAAACTCCAGCCTTATGCCTCTTCTCATCAACTCTACAACTCTAACTACAACAATTTTACAACAGGACAGAGCTCTTTAATGTCATTAGTCGTTTTATCATGACTGAGTTGTGTTATTTGTGTCTATAGATTGCTGTTTTATGCCGTTTGTGTAATCTATAGATAGAAATTAACTCCAAGAGATATATTCTGGTACAAAGCATCTTGTTTCTTTGATAGATAACCCTGTACATGGCCCCTGTAAAAGAAACTAACTAATTAACTAAACTAAACTAGTAAGTCTTCCCTAAAACAGAAGATTAAGTTGTTCAAAATAAAACTTTATGTGCACTATGTTTAGTTTAGTTTCATCAGAACCATTTAAGGCACATTTCTTCATACAAACCCTCAACTCTACTCCAAAGCACAAAGCTGATCTCTGTTGTTGATTTAAATCGACTGAATCTCAATGCAAAAGTTAAAGGTAACTTTTGATTGTATTGACAGTAACATTTCTACTGAAAGCTCTGTCATCTGTCTGTATGGAGACAAGCAGATGTGGTGAATACCTGGAATGTTCCACAGTGTTGTATTAAGCGTATCTATCTAACATTTATTTCATGTCATCAAGTGTTTATATTGCTTGAAAACACATTAAAGCATGAGCTCTTATCTGTAACTTGCTCTGGTGCTGTCACCTGCTTTTCTATAGTAATAGATATGTTTAATGTCATTCTGTGGAACAATGCAGGCAACGCAATAACATCACCATGGACACAAGCAGATAACATACAAATATGTCATAGTACACCATTAAATTGAATAATCTAGTTGTTGTGTACCTGGGATGATGCCCTCAGGGTCAAAGGGGTCAAAGGGGTTGTCCATGAAGCTGCCGGTGGCGTTGGCCTGGTCGCTCCCCAGTCTGTTCTGGGCTAGCAGTGTGTACAGGCCGTTGTTGATGTGAGTGGGCTTGTTCAGGTACAGGCAGCCATGCTTCTGCGAGCCGTCGCTAGAGTCGCTGATGATCTTCGTGAAGGCAAAGAGCGTCTCCTGCAGCACCGCACCATTGTACAGCCAGCTGATGGTGGGCTCTGGGTTTCCGTCCACCGCAAACGGGAAGCACCAGTGATGCATGGGCACAGCGTCCTTCAGGAAGAGGATGTGAGCTGGGACTGAGGGAACACACATGGTCAGTAGAGTTTAGTGAAATCCTGGTTTAGTCCTGGTTTAGTCCTGGTTTAATCCTGGTTTAGTCCTGGTTTAGTCCTGCTTAAGTCCTACTTTAGTCCTGGTTTAGTCCTGCTTAAGTCCTACTTTAGTCCTGCTTTAGTCCTGCTTTAGTCCTGTTTTAGTCCTGCTTTAGTCCTGGTTTAGTCCTGGTTTAGTCCTGGTTTAGTCCTGCTTTAGTCCCGTTTTAGTCCTGCTTTAGTCCTGGTTAACATCTGGTTTAGTCTGGTAGGTTTAGTCCTGTGTAGTCATGGTGTAGACCCGTGAACAGGTTAAGTCCTTGTTAGGATCTGGTTTAGTTGTATTTAAATTCTAGGTAAATCCAGTTTAGCCCTCAGCAGTCTCGGTTTAATCCTAGTTAAGTCCATTGACTGTATAAAGTCCTGACACTATAATGGCTATGATTTAAAAAAGCTTTTTAACCAAATAAAAAAACATCTTCATTTCCTCTCTCAGCTTTTGAACAACTTCAGCCACTGTTTTATCAGTATATGCCAAGATATCATCTGCATGCATCATTATTTTAGCACTACACACAGTCGGTATGTCATATTGTGAACAGCAGAAGGCCTAAAATAGAGCCTTGCGGTACTCCCATCCATGCTACACCATCTTAAGGGAAATTCTTTCACAAACCGCCACTACGGTTACACGCACGCCAGGAAAACCAAATAACTGGCCTAATCCAATTTAAACAAATTTTTCAAAATGAATATTAACCCGGGAAATCCAAGGTGTCATCAATACATTTTCAAAGATGCTAATAACACATCTGGAGAAGCAGGAAAGTACTAGAAAACCTGCTCCATGTAACAGTGCAGTTTGAGTTATATTAAGCACAGACTAGGAGAGGCATTCAACTGTACGAGATAAGAAATATTATCTCAAATATTAGACGTGTGTTTGGACATTTACTCATTTTAGATCAGCAGCAATGGGAAACTACACCATCCCCACCCAAGACTAGCATATGTTGTTTTGTTTTAGTCCAATATGTGGAAACTTAATGGAGTGTCAATGTTTATTTGTGTTGAAAATCAAATGCTCAAAGTAAATGAGATGTCACTGAATCCAGTTATGCCAAAAGCGAGGTTATATGTATAAAAGTTTTTCTATTGGTGATTATAGCTGTAACGTTTTAGTTTTAATGTGATATTACAAGATGCACCTGAACATCTCGTAGTTCCCGTTCATACCAATTGAGTTCTTTGACCTGCTGTTTTGGGTTTTGTGCAGGTTTAGGCCAAAGATGATTTGAATTTGCTTGGTCTGTAGCACACTCTGGGTCCTCTGAGCATGTAAAAGTAGTGAGTGACTTTTAAGTGAGTAAGGGGTGAGTGCTCGTGGCTGGTCAGAGTTTCCATGGTGGATACAGATCAGACCAGACCTCTGACCTGCTGATGAATTATGAATAGGGCTCGGGTCTACATGACGACCACACGGTTACCTGGAAGCCCCCGTAGTGCACTCAGCTCCCGGAAACAGGGGCAGACCATGGAAAACACTGACCCTGCTCTTACCCCCTGACTTCCCCCCGACCCCCTGGACCTTCCACCCCATCCCCTCAGCAAAGTACTGTCTGCTGGGTAGACAAGACAAGTACATGTGACCAGGGATGTCATGATATAACATTTTTGAGCTGACAAAAAAAGGAAAAGGCTTGGTGTCTCCTCATAACATTTTTAAACATTCAACTTAAAAAATTAATTATAGCCTATTCACCTTATTCCTGAAGTTGCCGTTGGTGCCGCCACTGTTATTCGAGTAGGCCTGTCATGATAATTACTATATCAACTTATCGTTATATAATATATGAAAACTAAAGCGAGATATTTTGGGGCTACGTATTTAAAATTTGTACATTTGTTTACATTTTATTAGAAATAATGAACGATTTGGGGTATTTTTCTTGTAATACCATAACATTTGAGCTGTAAAAGGTTGAATAAGTGACTTCAGTGGCTCATTATTGGTTAATTTAGCAGTTCATGGCTTTTTAATTATACAGTCTGTTCAAAAATGGTTTACTGGGATTATCCTGGATTATTTGTTATTGTGTAAGTGGCATAAAGTGGTTTCCAGAGAATCGGTGCAGTGTTGACTAGTTTGTCAACACTTTACACAAATCAGATTTTAGTGGCAAAACTTTTCCCAAATGCTCCATAGAAATGAATAGGATTCCCACTTTAACCGGAAGTGCCACCACGAAGAAAGCGCAGTTTAGTCACATTTACGGCAAAAGTGGGCAGAGCGAAATAAGGTCAAAGGATTCTGAAGTTGGCTCTGGTTCAAAGACTACAACACCTACCATGGCCCAAAATGTGACTACCTGTCTTTACACTCCTCAATTGGGAAGCGATCTAGGGTAATCCAACAGTAGCCTACATGCCAGCGCTCCAGACACGTCCGCTCAAGCTGCACAAAAGTCCCGAGACAAATTTATTCCATGGGAGGCAATAAAGTGATCTTATGTTAAGTAAGTGGGTGTGTGTAGACTAAGAGCTGCAGTATAAAATTTCACAATATACTTAGAGTTGTGATAGGGCATCTGATTTAAAGGTGCACTACATCACTTTTTTGTGTCCATGGAGACGTCATTGCTTTGGAATGTTCTACAGTATGACATAAAGATATCAAAAATTCCTCGAAAAACGTACTTTCTTACTGTGAGCAGACTCATCTCTCCACAGATCTGACCTGTCTCAGTAGAGATACTGTGAAGCATTACAGGCAAAGCAGAGAGGAGCAGAAGAGGAGAGAGGAGCACAGAGGGAACAGGGAGGTGCAGAGGGAGGAGAGAGGAGGAGAGAGGAGCACAGAGGGTGCAGAGAGGTGCAGAGGGAGGAGAAAGGAAAGGGGCAGAGAAAAGAGGAGTAGGCAGGAGAACAGAGCAGTATAGAGAAGTGGAAAAGGAGCTGAGAGGAGTAGAGAGGAGCAGAAAGAACAGAGAAGAGGAGAAGAAGAAACTCAGGGGAGCAAAGGACCAGAAGAAGAAGAAGACCAGAAGAGGATCAGAAGAAGGAGAGGGAGCAGAGAGGAGCAAGGGTGGAGCAAGGAGCAGACAGGAGCAGAGTACAGGAGAGCTCGTGGGTGGCTGCAGTCGGCTGTTGAGAGGTCATTAAGAGTAATTAAAGGGGCATCAGTTAACGAGTGCGTGACGGGCGCTGATAGATCAGCTCAGCGGAGGGAGGAGCAGAGGAAGCAGGAGAGAGGAGCAGAGATGACCATAGAGATGTATAGAAGAGCGGAAGGAGATGAAAGGAGTAGAGATAAGTATAGAGGAGCAGAGCAAAGTATAGAGGAGTAGAAAGAAGCAGAGAGGAGGAGAGAGGAGGAAAGAGGAGGGAAGGGGCAGAGGAGTATAGGGGAGCAGACAGGAGCAGAGGGAGCAGAGAGCAGCAGAGAGGAGGAGAGAGGAGCAGACAGGAGCAGAGCAGCTTGTGGGTGGTGGTCGGCCGTTGAGAGCTCATTAAGAGTAATTAAAGGGGCAGCAGTTAACGAGTGTGTGCCGGGCGCTGATAGATTAGCCGTACTAACATATTTACAGAGTCACTCAGGCGGATAAGGAGTCTTTCCGGAGTGGGAGGCCCTCCATTAGCGCGCCCCAAATCACATCAGCAGTTATGGCTCTTATCGCTCCCAGGACGCTCATGCCCGGCCCAGCTGAGCGGCGCCCTGCTGTTTTTGGCCTTATTTACTACTCACAGACCAGATTGTTTGGGCTCTAATGTTTGGGCCCTTTAATGTTTGGGCCCTCTAATGTATGGGCGTGTTTGGATGGGGCCAGTGGGTGTTGTCATTCGGAGGGCCTTCACTATCACACTAATGCATCAGTGAGGAGACAACAGAGCCTTAGGGGCCCGCAACTGCACTATGGGAAGCCAGGGTATCCTAAACTGCTGGTAAAAAAAAAAGGTTTAGTCCTAGTTTAGTTTATGGTTTAGTCCCTGGTTTAGTTCCTGGTTTAGTCCTGGTTCAGTCCAGTTTTTCAGTCACGTTTGTCGAAGAAAGTTACATACTGCACCTTTAAAGAGTGGTGATGTTACAATGCTCTTGCACTGGTTTGGTCCTGGTTTAGTCCTTGTTCAGTCCTGGTTTGGTCCGTTTTCAGTCCTGGGTAGTGCCAGTTCGGTCTTGATAAAGTCCTAGTTTAGTTCTTACTTAATCGTAGTTTAATCTTGGTTTGGTCCTGGTTTAGCCCTGGCTTTGTCCTGGCTTTGTCCTGGCTGGTTTACTGTTGGTTTAGTCCTAGTTTGATCCTAGTTTGGGCCCCGGTTTAGTCCCGGTTTAGTCCCGGTTTAGTCCCGGTTTAGTCCCAGTTTAGTCCCAGTTTAATACCGATTAAGTCCCGGTTTAGTCCCGGTTTAGTCCCAGTTTAGTCCCGGTTAAGTCCCGGTTTAGTCCCGGTTTAGTCCTGGTTTAGTCCCGGTTTACTCCTGGTTTAGTCCCGGTTTAATAAAGATTAAGTCCCAGTTTAGTCCTGGTTTAGTCCTGGTTTAGTCCTGGTTTAGTCCTGGTTAATTGCCAGTTTAGTCCTGGTTTAGTCCCGGTTTAGTCCCGGTTTAGTCCCAGTTTAGTCCTTGTTCAGCCTAGTCTTGCTCTCTTACATTGGATGTCGAGGGGCACAGTGTCGCTGTCCGGCCCGGCCTGGTTCTCCGCCTCACAGGTCAGGTTGTGCAGGTTGTCACTGGCCGACACATTGGTCAGATACAGCACATGCTCCAGAGTGGACCCCCAAATCCTCTCCTACAGGGGCCGACACAGGGACGCAGCATTACAAGGAGAGCCGTGCTAATCTACAAGCTAAAAAGTGGGTACTGGGGTGTATCGTGGTACTCACCTGTGTAGTGAAGGGAGAGTCAAGGTGCTCCGTCCTCCATCGGGCTCGGGGGGTGGGGCTCCCGGTCACATGGCACTCGAAGGTGAGGTTGCCCCCCTCCTGGACTCTGTTGTTGGCCGGGAGGATGGTGACCTCTGGGAGGCCTGAGGAGAGAGGGCCACAGAGCTAATGCTAACAACATGCTAACAACATGCTACGCCCACTCATCCTGCACTGAGCACCTGTGTTATGCCGTGTTCTGCCTCCATGTCAAGAAAAGCATCCCCATCTCGCAGTAAATTTATAGTCTCTGTATTGAAAACATATAATCGTCCACAAAGTATACCATTTTTGCACATTTCGGCAGGGGTCTGGCAGTGGTCCACACACAGTTTTAATATGTTATTACCACAGAGACTATAGTAGGACTAACTTGTCTTTAAAGGTCCTATATTACACAAAACAGACCCTTGTGAACTTTTAACCATGTTGTAATGCTGTTTTCTCATCAAAAACATACTCTGAGTGTTTTTTGTTTTCTTCACACATGTTTAACACACAAGCCCTGCATAGTCAGGGGTTCTTCAAACAAAAAACACTCTGTTCCACCTTGTGATGTCATGAGGTAATACAGGAAGTGCTCCACTGTGTTTTAAACTCCATACACCTTCACTAGCATCATTTGGATGATTTCAGCCCTTGCCAGTTTCTACTAAATTAAAGGGAAAATGTAGCTGTTAAGTTGAAAACTACTGTTTCATGACATCACAAGGTGGAACAGAACATTTTGAGCTTTGGAGATGTAGACAGACTAATAATCTACGGTTACTCAAACATGTGAATGTAGCAAACACTCTAGGTATGTTTTTGATGAGGAAACAACATTATAAGTTTCCTGTGTGGGCAGAGGAACCTACTGCAGTTTTCGATGTGCAGAGAGCTGAGCGACACCTCCAGCTGTCCGTGCAGGCAGGAGAGTGCCTGAGAGTCGAGGTCTGCCTGGGTATTCCTCTGCCACTGCTGGAGCCAGTGCAACTCACATGAGCACTGCAGGGGGTTGTCCCGCAGCACCCTAGGGAGACAGAGACCATTACAGTGTGTACAGGTACGACCATGCTAACATACTGTTCACCAGAGCACCCTGGGAGGGACAGCACCCATCACAGCCTATAAAGGGAGGACTATGCTAACATCTGTGCATTTTAACACCCTGGGGAGACAGGACCCTGAAGAGGCAGCACCAATCACACTCTGTACACATACCACAGTACTAATATGTGAGCACTGGGGCACCCTGATGAGACAGCACCCTGAGGAGACAGATCCTATCAAAGCCTTTACACAGATTACAACACTAATATCTGTGCACAGGAGCACCCTTGGGAGACAGCACCCTCGAGAGACAGTGAGCTAATGAGACAGCAGCCATCACAGCCTTTACAGGAACCATTACCCTGTGCCTCAGCAGCACTCAGAGGAGTCAGCACTGGTCAACCTTCTATGACAAGAGCAATATTCCTCAAACATGAAGGAAAAGTCAGGGATGTTTGAGCAACCAACATTCATTCTACATCGTAAATGTACCATAGTTACTGTAAGAGGGATCCACTTATCCAGCCTTTTCAGTTCTGATACCAATACCGATACTTTGACTTGAAGTATCAGCCTATACCTAATCCAGTTGTGTTATGTAACAGCTATTTATCACTAACGTAACAGCTTCATATGAATAAAAGTTCAAACATTATGAGATGTTTTAGACCAAAATCAGCCTGTAAATAATCTAATTACATCCAATTAAAGCCCAACCATGATATTGGCTGAATAAATGTCATGGAACTGATACCTGATTGAGCAAATTTTTCAGTATCAGTGTTGATATTTGATCAGTATCAGTGCATCCCTAATAGTGAAGAGAGATACTCACAGACTGAGCAGAGGCAGGAAGCGGAAGACCTTCCAGCTGATGTGCTCCAGGAGGTTGGAGGCCAAATTTCTGTCAAAACAAATACATACACAAAAATAATAATTTAAAAGAGGAAAAGTGTAGAGTTTCATGTACCGTAGAATGGCAAATATAAATAAATAATTTTCCAAAAATCTGATCCTAATGATTCATTCAAGGCTCATCTTAGTATTTTCCTCGCGGGGTGTGTTCACACTTGCACTTGTTTTGTCCTGGTTTGAACCCACTTTAATTCTGAGGTAGGACTTATTTTAGTCCTACTTTTGTCCTGGTCTAGTCCAGGTTTAGTTTCAGTTTTGATGTGGTGTTTGTGCAAGTGTGAAAAGTAAATATGGATCACACCAAGTCAATAAACGATAAGCATGAACTTAAAGGCTCTGCACCTGATTTTTTTTACAAACATGTTGCATAAGCAGGTCAGGTCAAAATAAGTCTGCTGTGTACTGTCAGCATCTAACTATAATGTGTTTTATTTGTCTGACAATCAGGAAGTGCATGATTAACATGCTAGGTAGTGTTAGTTTTCCAGTGACAGCCAAAATACTATCATAGATGTAATTCTAACAAATAAAGACTAGAGTGAAAGTGGCCCTTCAGAACCAACAGAAGTACAGTGCTCAGTGTGTAAGCTTTAGTAGCACTGAAACATTAAACAAAGCACAGTTTTTAAATCTTTCTGTTGAGTTTGGCTTGACAAAATAAATTCACCATTTCAATATCTTCATATTTACAGTTAAAACTATTTTGTCTGTTGTTGTCTGTTATAGTGGGTAAAATGGACATGGCACCAGTTCATTCACTTAAACTGGAACAAGGCAGCAGTGGTGGGACCATGAGCAGCCCAATCTACAGTGAACACCAGGCATGCTCCCGGGACCCATGGCAATACTGGGAAACTTGAGTCAGGACCAGTCTGATGTTACTACTGTTAAAGATATACACAATCATTATCTGCTCCTGTGAGACATCGAGTGTAGCCAAACCAGCCAGACTGACACTGAAAGTACAAGAGTAAAGAGTAAAGTCTGCCTCAAACTTTTATATTTATATCTTGTGGTCAAGCGCCCCCTGATGGCAGGTGTTACAAACTACCATGACCTGTTTGTACTACCACACATGGACCACATTTTTAGAAACTGTCATACAACCACAATACAACCATGAATTAAAGCCAGTGCCAGTAAAAAGCTTTTTCCTCTGTTATTCTCCGTGACAGCTGATGCCATTTCAGAGAGCTACTGCCCCCGCTGGTCACACTATCCTCCCGCGGCTCTCACATGAAGCAGTGCGTACACACCGCTCCTGCAACCCGATCGCCCTCCACGGTGCCAGGGCCAAAAGTTCAATTATTTGTTGTCCCTGCCTCGGGCTCATGTCAGACGGGTTGGCCAGAGAGGGCGATCCATTACCGGCTCCCATGCTCCGGCACAGGCTCACAAGGGACCGCCAGGACAGGAATAGGCGCACTCCTCTCTTAAGGACGCATTCGATCGTTGGTCAAACGCTGAGATTAAAAGGCCTGTATTATGGTAATTTTTGTTATATTGTTTCCTTGTCACAAACATGGCTGGAGTTGTGTTTTGTTTCATTCACACATGTTTAACACACAAACCCTGCAGATTTAAGATGCGCAAAAGATTCTAGATTGTATTGTCATAGAAAACAAGATTACGTTTTGATGTAAAGAGCAAAACTAAAGATGCAAGAGCCACATAACAACATAAATAATCCCAGTGTAAACATGAGCACAACTACAGCAGTGCAGCACATGTGTAATGAACAGTAAGAAAGGGACAGACGGTCAGACATATGGGGTTTTATGTCATTATGCAAAGTCCAGTCCAATGTTATGTTTTGGTGGGTGTGGTTATTGTCCAGGGGAGGGGGCACTGAGGACACAGGCTGTTGGTCAGTCCTGTACCTTCTACCTGAGGGCAGCAGGTGGAAAAGGTGACGAGCAGGACTCTGGACCAGCGTTTTCAGTTCTTCTCTCGAACTGAAAACACTCAGGAAGGACTCATACAGGAAGTGCTCCGTTGTGTTTTTAAACTCCACACACCTTTGGTAGAATAATTTTGCTCATTTCAAACCTGGAATTGCCAAACTTTCATCTTGTTGTCTTGCTTCACTTTAAACCCCCCAAAACGTAAGATTATTGTATAGTATTGTAAGAGTAAAGATTGAGGATGGCTGTTAACTTTAAAACTACCACTTGATGACATCACAAGGTGCAACAGAGCATTTTGAGCTTTGGAGATGTTGACAGCCCAATAATCCAAGATCGCTCAAACATGTGTGAATGAAACAAAACACAACTCAAAGGTATGTTTTTGATGAGGTAACAACATTTTAACACAGCTAAAAGTGCACAGGAGTCAATTTTGCATAATACGAGACCTTTAAGGAGAAACGCGGGGGCGGTAAACATGACTTTGTGTACAGTAGCTGTCTGCGAAGGTCTCTCTCGCTCCCTGGATATCGACTAAGTGATAATGGACCCTCAGTGGAGTGTATTTATTATGCATCAGCTGTCGATAATCTGCCAAAGTGAGCGAGTAAAGGGGACTTGGGGAGCATGGCCACTACAAGCCTTATCAGAGGCATCAGTGTCCTCCTCAGAAACATGAGCGCTGCACGCGGCACGGACAGCATGTACCAAACACAGGGACGCTTATCAGAGCACAGCATCACAGCATCACAGCATCACGGGGACAGATGTACACAAGGCCTTATAGAAACAATTCACATAGGAAGCGATGAATGACTGTGGCCATGGCAACTGCACTGAACTGTTATTAGTGATGTTAAAGGTGCGCTATGTAACGTTTCTGGTGAGGGGTCTGCCACCATAGACATGTTTTTGGTTTGCCTGTAATGTTCCAAAGTGTGGTATTTAACTGATCTTTTCTGTAATTCATAAAAACATGTATTGCTACTATGAGTGAGGTCTGTTATAGATTTGACCAGTAAAAACAAAAAAATTAGAATCTATCCTCACCTTTCAGCTTGTTCCGCTGTTGTGACGATTCGACCAATTAGATTCAAATATTTTTCATTTGTCATACACATATCAAACTGTCATGAGCAAGATTAGACATCACTTTCTCTCTCGGTGGAGACAAGCAGGTGGCAAACCGTCCGCCAGAACTTCTTGTGATGCAACTCCAGAGAACACATGACTGCTAACCACTCTGCCACTCACTCAAGCAGAGGACACATGACTGCTAACCACTCTGCCACTCACTCCAGAGGACACGTGGCTGCTAACCACTCTGCCACTCACTCCAGGGGACACATGACTGCTAACCACTCTGCCACTCACTCCAGCAGAGGACACATGACTGCTAACCACTCTGCCACTCACTCAAGCAGAGGACACATGACTGCTAACCACTCTGCCACTCAAGCAGAGGACACATGACTGCTAACCACTCTGCCACTCACTCCAGAGGACACATGACTGCTAACCACTCTGCCGCTCACTCCAGCAGAGGACACATGACTGCTAACCACTCTGCCACTCACTCAAGCAGAGGACACATGACTGCTAACCACTCTGCCACTCACTCAAGCAGAGGACACATGACTGCTAACCACTCTGCCGCTCTGCTCATGTAGGATACTCACACATACTGCAGCTTGATGTTGTACTGGAAGGCGTTGGCTGAGATGAAGCGAAGTTTACAGAAGGTGACCGTTCTGTAGGAGACACAAGCACATGAGAACATCGGAGGTCCAGGTTGTGTTGTGGGCAAATGTGGGCTGAATAAATGTGTGTGTGTGTGTGTGTGTGTATGGCAGATGTTCCTCACAGATTTCGAAGCTCTTGGAAGTTGATCAGGTCCAAGCCGGTGATGTTCTCCACTCCAGCCTGGTTCTCTATGTATCTATGGCACACAGAACAAAACACGCTGTTTATTTATTTATTTAAAAGGGACAATGCACATTAATAAACAGAGGTAAAAAATACACGTGTAAATGTGCCGAAGTAGCTGCACAGCTAATTTTCATTCGCAGTCCCTCAACATCTAAAACGGGACAAGAAACAGGACAACACAAACAACAATCAAACAACTCCACAGATCACAAAAAATTCACACTCCATATGGTCTAAAGTGCCTATTTATAAAGTGCGTATGTGGCTAAAGTGCTTCCAGTAATTTTAAAGTGCTGTAGTGTTCTAATAAATAAGTTAATTTAGTTTAAAGCCAGTTCAGTCCAGATGTGTTAGTCGTTTCCTGCCGCTCAGAGACGACAAGACACTGGAGTTTACAGAGCGCCCTCAGGTCCTAAAACATTCATACATATATACATATTTACATATTAACAGTAAAAAACTGTAACAACATAGATTGTCGGGTACATGTATGCATGCACCACACAACAACAACAGTAAAATATGAGTCTGTTCAGTCAATCATGGTAATGATACACACGTATATGTATCATGTACATGAGGTCTGAACAGCTCTAATGGGAGCAATGTTAGATGGTCTTCATTTCTTTTTGAACAGGAATGGGAGTCTTAAACATCATTTATCTCCATCCTCAGACATAAATCAAAACATTTAAAAAACAATAGTACTAGCCAGAATGCTAACAGGTGTAAGAGCTCCCATTAGAGGCTTGAACGATTATGTTAAATATGACTCAGGCACAGTTCACACTTTTTGTCCAGTTGACAGAATTGAAGTTTTCGTTTGTTATGAATCATGGAGGAAACGCAGAGACTTTATTTCACATTATTATAGGTGGACTATGTAGTTAGGATCCACCACCTGCATATCTACATGGAGAAGCTATTGCTTTGCCAAGATGTTCCACAGTATGGCATTAAACATCTACATTGGTTTAATTACAGGTGCTTTTACTGGTCAAAATACATATTATAATTATAAACATTATTACTAGGAATAAGCTTGCTTCTCCTCAGATCTGACCTTCACCTTGGCCTGGTCATCTTCTTGTTTTAGCTGAGATAGATACGTTTAATGCTATATTGTGGAACATTATAGGCACCAGGAAAGTGCACCTTAAAGAGGGGATAATGTGGAAAATCAAGTTTTTTCAGCTTTCTACAATATGTGATGTTATAACAATGTTCCTTCATCAAAAACATGTCTGAAGAGGTTTCAGTGTCATACATGCAGGTTTGAGTAACTTAGCGATCTCTCCCAGGTCCTATCCAAACCCTTCTTGCAGCTGAAAAATGTGTCCAATTTAGCATTTTAAAAACAATAAAATGTTACACAATGCTCTAAATATGTGTTGTTATGACTCTATGTTCAAACTGAAAGTCCAGCCCCTTTCAGTTGAGGCTCCTTGCTAAAGTAAAGCTCTACCTTCCACTGGCAGATTGTGAAAAGGCAATCTATGCATTTGTAATTTTGTGTCTGATTATTGTAATTCTTTGTGTGTTCGACTGGACCAGGGCTGTCTGTGCTGCGACACCTGCACAGCTGTGTTTAAATGTGTCACTCTATGGGTCCTCTTTATCTGAGGGAGTTACTTCAGCCCTACACTCCACCCAGAGCCTGAGGTCAGCTGACCAAAGCCAAGCTCAAGGTGGCAGAGCCTTTTCTGTGGAATATAAATCAAATTGAACTGCAGTTGGCAATACTCCCTCTTTATCTTAGCCTGGTGACACCATCTGCTTGTTTCAATTGAGTTAGAATGCTATACTGTGGAACATTCTAATCAAGTTGCACTGTGCACCTTCACTCATTTCCAAATATTATGATAATAGAGGATCTGAAGCACATGACAACATGAGGTGAGTCTGAGGAGCTCGTATGTTCCACAGACTGGTGTGGATGACGTGAGCTCAGTCTGATGGAGAGATCTTAATGAGTCATTTTCCACTGGCTCAGACACGAGATACCTCTGAGGACGCACGCGGCTTCTGGATCAATCCAGCACTCGATATGAGGCGAGCACCAGAGCCCCGCCCTGTGCACACCTCTCTCACTTTAGTTTTATTTATTCATTTTGCTAATTAATTTTATTTTGTTACCGTTTCCTCAATTCATTCTGTAAAATAAAATTATAATTTGTATGACTGATAAAACAGTAGAGTAATGCAGCCGTCTTAAAGCAGACGCATGTATATTTGGAGTGATTTGTGCACGTTTGAGCACGTCAGACACTCACTGCTCTGTACTTACTTTGCTCTCCAGTTACATTTTCTTGTATTGGTGAAACACCAACCTGTCGTTTTGGTACAAATGAAGAAAAAAAAAAAAAAAAAAAAAAAAAAAATATATATATATATATATATATATATATATATATATATATATATATATATATATATATATATATATATATATATATATATATATATATATATAATGTAACTATATAGCAGACACAAGTGCATATGTCTGATTTAAAAGGTGGTCACCTGAACTCCTGCATGAAGAAATTGATGTTTTAATGCAGAATTACACTAGACCATCTTCCCTGAATTGCTTGCAAAAATGTACACATTGGCCAAAATAAATAAATAAAACTCATAAAGCTCAGACCAATCAGCCATTAACCTGCTGTGTGACCCAGGGGTCGGTCCTGACCCCCCTTCTGTTCTATGCTTCTGTCAGTGACCCCACATCGTACCAAGGAATCTTTGACAAACGGGACATATCTACATCTCCAGTGGCTACAGCCTCCTCCACATTCAGGTCAGCTCACAACGTGTGCATCTTAAGCCTCTTCACTGTTTTCACCCTGTGGCCTTGCTGCTCTGTCTCAGTGCCACTATCAGAAAATCAAAGTTGGATTTCTCAACCATAGGGCTAGGTGGGGTTTGCATTTTGTTTATATTTTTTGTTTTTTGAAACAGTATAATGTTTTGCTAATCAAGATATCCTAAATCCTTCCAGTAATTACAAATTGTCAAACACTGCCCTACATTAAAAAATGGTAATATTGTATTTCATGCATTGTTATTGTGTATATTAGTACAGTTGTACTGTAGTAATGTGTATAAGTCATGCACATAGACTGTAAATATAAATAGTTAACCCACCGCCTTGTTCCAAATAGGAAGTGAGCGTGGGCGTGCTTCTGGCTCCATTGACTCTGGCTCCAGTTTACTTTACACTGGAAAATTGTAGCCCCTCTCTCTGTGACTGCTGCAGTGAGCCTCGTCATTTTGGTTTGTATTAACCCGCTCTACATGATCCTGGGGTTTTTATTTCACTATTTTGTCCTTAAATCAAGATATGAACATTAATAACAGACACATCTGGGGCCTTCTTTCCCTGAGGTTGCTCCCATTAGCGTTAGCAACTGGCTTGATTGACAGAGTTGCTCAGCGCCCACTCCGTGCTAATCCAGCAGTGCGGGCGGGAAGGGGCCTGACCTTCAAAAGCCTGGTTCCGCATTGGCTCTTTGGTTGCTATGATACTCACAGTCAGAACTTGGCTCCAAATTGGCCCCTGTAACTGCTGGCCTCAATGAGCTTCATTATACTGAAGCTGAATTCTATCCCACTAACTCCACAACCCATAATGCATTGTAACTAACTCCAACCTCACAACAGATACAGCAATGAAATGTTCTGGGATTATGAATAGTTCTACCATGGATTACAGATTAACTATGCAATTTTTACTACCAAATCACAAAAAAAAACATTTAAAACCTGTCTTTTCTCAAACACATTTTCACCGTGTACAAAACGATACAAAGGCACTTCTGAGAGTTTTCTGATTTCCCTGATTGGTGATTACATTTTGATGATATTTGATTGTTGATTACATCTGGAGTGACTTCCTGGAGGACATTCTTGGGCCATAGGAGTTTGTGGAGGTTGTGAGGAGTGCTGCGTGATCTGGTTACCGGCAGGTGCTTTGCCTGTTGCCTCTGCGATTGGATTAAGTGGCTGTATATCATCCTTTGTTCCCGGTGGGGGCACTGACTGGCAATTGTGAAAATTGGATTTCTAGTTGAGTGTGTGTTGAATCGGGCCCACGTAATGGCCTCTTGTTTGTTGTGCGTGGCCTGTCTCCTCCTGCTTTTCCAATATGGAGAGTGCTGCTGCTGCTGGTGCTTCTGCTGGTGCTTCTGCTGGTGCTGCTGGTGGTGCTGCTGGTGGTGTTCCTGGTGGTGGCAGTGTTGATTGTGCTGCTGGTAGTGCTGTCACTGCTTGTGCTGCTGCTTGTGCTGCTGCTTGTGCTGCTGCTTGTGCTGCTGGTAGTGCTACTGCTGCTTATGCTGCTGCTGCTGGTGGTGCTGGTGTTGCTGCTGCTGGTGGTGGTGGTGCTGTTGCTGGTGGTGCTGCTGCTTGTGCAGGTGCTGCTGCTTGTGCAGGTGCTGCTGCTTGTGCTGCTGGTAGTGTTACTGCTGCTTATGCTGCTGCTGGTGGTGGTGCTGGTGGTGCTGCTGCTGCTGGTGGTGCTGGTGGTGCTGCTGCTGGTGGTGGTGGTGGTGGTGGTGGTGGTGCTGCTGGTGATGCTGCTGCTGGTTGTACTGGTGGTGGTGGAGCTGCTGGTACTGGTGCTGCTGGTGGTAGTGGTGGTGAGGGTGCTATTGGTGTTGCTGCTGCTTGTGCTGCTGGTGGTGCTGCTGGTCGTGGTGGTGGTAGCGGTGCTTCTGCTGGTGGTGCTGGTGTGGATGGTGCTGGTGGTGCTGGTGGTGCTGGTGGTGCTGGTGGTGCTGGTGGTGCTGTTGCAGCTGTTGCAGGTGGCATGTGCGGGTGGAGCCGTGTATTGATTGTGCAGATGGACAGTGTGAGTGTTGTGTGTAACCAAACCTGGGGCAGTCTGGCATTTTTACACACAACATGTTTAAAGGAGGAGCACTGCTCTACTACGACTGCTCCTGTTAGACGGATACAGAGATAGATTTATTTAAAGCTTTATTTATCCCCGTTGGGAAATTGATTTGCAGCATCACTCGACAGATAAAACACACTACTACTACTGCTATTACTACTAATCACACACAACATGCCCCCTGGGACAAGACTACTACTTAAATACATTCAATACATCTTCAATTCTGTTCATTTAATTTCTAAGTACATGGAGTTCAGTAGAAGCCTTTTAAAGACTAACATAGCCGAGTATTTTGGATTGCACTCTAAGCATGTACTTATGTTAAATATTACAGGATTTTGATGTGTAAATTTAAAAGTAAATTGTCAATGTGCATTTTTGCAGTTGTACATCATTTACATTTTTGGCTCTGTAATGGGAGCTGCATCTTTCAGAGGTGCACAGACTATATTTATGACACAAGTATGAAGTATTTTTTGCTTCCTTTGGTTCGATCTGTTGCCGTTATAGAGTTGTTCAAAAGAGCAAAACAGTCATGAGTGTCACATCAGCACAAGCAGCAAAAGGAAAAATATAAAATCTGTCAACTGGAGTGAAGACGTTTGGCTGCTTCTTCAGTTCTGGTCAGATCACTGGTGAACACTTTATATCTGTCTGAAGGGAGTTAACTACACTGAAACTCAAAACACCTACTGTTTACAGTTTCTTTATGTAGGCTAGGTCTATTGAGCTACACTAAGCGTGCACTGTGCCTGAGTCAATCAAGCCCCTAATCAGCACAAGGAAAGAAACAGTCCAACAGTCCACAGTGAAACAGCAGAAGTACAAAAACTGTCCCAGAATGCACCTTGTCTTTAGACCCTCCTCCTGCAGGAAGCAACTGACTCCATTCAGAAAGTATGTAGAAGCGCTGCACTGACCCATGCTTCTGTTTAGCAGTTTTACTCAAAATAACACACTACAGGCAAGACACTTTTCTTTCATTTTTTTGTTTTTTGTTCAGCACAAGCTTTCATGTGGAAACAACAAAACTGTCCACTCTGCACTGGAAAATGTTTGAATATTTAATTGAATCAACCTGCAGCCATAGAGTTATATGGGACATTGTAACTTCAAAGTACCACCACACCATGCACCAGTACACACACCAAACACTGCAGTCTTGAACTTAACCAGATTTTGATGAAACTTACAGAAGGATTTTTTGATTTCAAGTCTGGTTTATTTAAGTTTTCTCTCAAATTTGAATTTTAAGGCAAAATTTCAGCCATATCTAGTTTACTCAAATACTAAATAAGAGCCAAACTCCCCTCTGTGTATTTTTAGTATCTGACATATGACAACAAAAGAAGCAAGAAATTTAAACCTGACTCTCTAAAATTGTCCATTTTAGCCATTTTTTACACATCAAATGTCTTATTTTTATATGAAAACGTCACAACATGAAAAACTAATTTGTTTCGTAAACTACAGAAAACATTTCAAATTCATATCTCTAAATTTAAGTATTTTTCCTATTCACCTGCAGTGTCTTAAAGATGTACCACGTAACTTTTCTGGTAGGAGGCCTGACACCTGCTTGTCTCCATGGAGATACTTTGCTTTCCCTGAAATGTTCCACAATATAGATTCATCTATCTTGCATTTCTTTCACAACTATAAATACCTTGAAAAAACCATGCATTCTTACTGAGAGTCGCTTCTCCACAGATCTGATCTATAACTTGTCCTTTTGGCGTCACCTACTTGTCTCCATGGAGATAGATGAGTGTAATGCGATACTGTGGAACATTCCAGGCAAAGCAATTACATTTCCACCGAGACATACAAGTGCCAGACCCTCCGATTATAAAGATTTTAGCGTAGTATTCAAAATAAAAGTATTATAGTACACAACAGTCAAGGGCAAACGATCCGATACTTCGTCTGTAAAACACGAACACTACCAGGGAAAAGTCCAAACCGTTTGACGAGACTTAAATGTGAAGCTCGTTGAGAGAAGGCCGAGGGTTTACAGCACTGTCCACAAAGCACAGGGGGGGATACTCTGAGGAATTATACAATATGAAACGTATTTAGTTGAGTTATTTAAGTGTTTTTTTCTTTTTCATATGCATATAAAACACAGAAAATAGTAAACATAAACCTTTGACTGGTGGCGTACATGTCGACTTCTATGTGAAAGAAGCATATCTGAGTGAGCGAGAACCGGGAGCAGGGAGTCGGAGCAATTGGACTTGGACTATGTGGTTATATCCAACAGACTATAAACTTTACTCTACCAATTTGACGGTTATTGGGTCAAAGTTACACACGAGACTTTGAGCTCCTTTGTGGCATCTGAATCTTTTGGCTCCATTCATGTCAAACAGCCTTTAAATAGATCAGCTCTTTTTATATCTAACTATGCGACGGAACTCATTTAACTACAAACTAATCACAGACAGAGTGAGAGTGGGAGTGTCTGGAATTGTGATTTTTGTTAATCAGTGTGAAAATGCATACAAACTGGAAAGAAAAAAGATTTGGTTCTTTTTAAAAATGAGATCCGGATTCGAAAGCGTTCATATTAAGGAATCGTTCAAAAGAGCCGACTCGTTCGCAAACGTCACATCACAAGTTAAAGTCCGTTAAGAACAAAAATGGTCTCAATGTATAGCTGGAAAAAAAGGGAAAAAAAGAAGAAAAACATAAGTAAAAAAATAAAATAAAATTCTCTTTTAAAATTTTAATAAAAAAGTATACGATAATTATTTTACTGTTTTTACCCTTGTGTTTATCATTACTGTTTTCGGCCATTAGGATGTTATAAAAAAAAATATTTAAAAAAGCAACTATATTCAACTGGTCCATTTCCAAACATTTCAAACAGTGGCACTCACATCTCGGTGACGTTCTCGCTCTCCAGGGGGGCCAGCGCAGGGATCATGGAGATGCCGTCGGGCTCCAGACACTGGACCATGGCAAAGGAGCAGCGGCAGGCAGAGGGGCAGCCGGCCTGGGCCAGAGGAGCCAGGCCGAGGAGGGGCAGGGACACCACCAGGGCTACCAGGAGAGCCATGAGGTCTGCTCCTGAGAGAGGTCCAGAGAAAGGTCCTGAGGTACGCTTCCAGTCAGGTCCAGAGAGAGGTCCACAGAGAGGTCCTGGGATACGCTCCGAGTGAGGTCCAGAGATTATCCGGACTGTGAAGGGTCTTCCATAGAAGTCCAATTTATAAAAGGTCAAGTTTTCAAAAAGTCAGATTCTGACAGGGTCCAGTCTTGTTGGGGTCTGGTCTTGGGTCCAGTTTTGAGTCCGGTCTCTCTTGGGTCTAGTTTAGGTCTGGTCTTAGGTCCAGTCTTGGTTCCAGTCTAAGTTCCAGTCTAAAGTCCAGTCTTGATTCGGGTTTTAGGTCTGGTCTTGGTTCCTGTGTTGGTTTCAGTTTTAGGTTTGGTCTTGAGTCCACTCTTGGGTCCTGTTTTGGGTCTGGTCTTGGGTTCGGCCTCGGATCTAGTCTTGGGTCTGGTCTTGAGTCCGGTCTTGGTTCCGGTCTTAGGTTCAGTCTTGATTCAGGTCCTAGTTCCGGTCTTGGGTCCAGTCTTGTTGGGGTCAGATGCTTAGGTCTGGTCTTGCTTTGGTCCGGTCTTGCTTTTGGTCCGGTCTTGCTTTTGGTCCGGTCTTGCTTTTGGTCCGGTCTTGCTTTGGTCCGGTCTTGGGGTCAGTCTAGGGTCTGAGGCCTGAGGATCTGTGCAGACCAGCGTTCAGGCTGGCAGTCACAGCTGCTCTGAGGGGCAGGAGGGAGGCTCCCGCTGCCTGAGGGCCCCTGGGACTCTCTGATGTGAGGGAGGGGCCCGGAGCCACCTCACAGGGCAGGGAGGGGCTGTCCCTCACTCCGGCTCTGAGCAGCGCTGAGACACATGAATACTAAAAAGAGAGAGAGAGAAACAGGACTGAAGAGAGAGAGAGACCTGTGCTCACGGCAGGTGGATCATACAAGCGTGAAGTTTGTGGAATCTTCAAAATCAGTTTGTTATTATTAGTGAATAGAGTGAGAGACAGAGAGAGAAAGAGAGAGAGAGAAAGAGAGAGAGAGGGAGGGAGAAAAAGAGCAAGAGCAGGGGCAATGCACATTAATGATCGGTATTGAACAAATGTAAATATGTAGGATTATAGCTACCAAGCTAATTTAAGAGAGCACTGAAGAGACAGCACAGAGTAGTGAGCACGAGAGAGCATTAAAGACAGAGAGAGAGAACGCTGAGGAGTGAGAGTGAGAGAACATTAAAGACAGAGAGAGAGAACGCTGAGGAGTGAGAGTGAGAGAACATTAAAGACAGAGAGAGAGAACACTGAGGAGTGAGAGTGCATTAAAGACAGAGAGAGAAAGAGAACACTGAGGAGTGAGAGCACTTTAAAGACAGAGAGAGAGCACTGAGGAGTGAGAGTGAAAGCGCATTAAAGACAGAGCGAGAGAGAGCACTGAGGAGTGAGAGAGCACTTTAAACACAGAGAGAGAGCACTAAGGAGTAAGAGTGCATTAAATATAGAGAGAGAGCATGAAGGAGTGAGAG
Organism: Periophthalmus magnuspinnatus; assembly: GCF_009829125.3. Taxonomy (NCBI): domain Eukaryota; kingdom Metazoa; phylum Chordata; class Actinopteri; order Gobiiformes; family Gobiidae; genus Periophthalmus; species Periophthalmus magnuspinnatus. The sequence continues at coordinate 5,508,878 of NC_047141.1, forward strand.
TGAGAGCGCATTAAAAACAGAGAGAGAAAGAGAGCACTGAGGAGTGAGAGAGCATTAAAGATGGGGGGTGAGGGGCAGGGGCAATGCACTTTAATGATCGGTATTGAACAAATGTAAATATGCCGGATTATAGCTACCAAGCAAATTTAAGAGAGCACTGAAGAGACAGAACAGAGAAGTGAGCACGAGAGAGCATTAAAGAAAGAGAGAGAGAGAGAGCACTGAGGAGTGAGAGAGCATTAAAGATAAATAGAGAGCACCAAAGAGTGAGAGCATTAAAGAGAGAGAAAGACAGACCACTGAAGAGCGAGACAGCATTAAAGAGAGAGAAAGAGAGAGCACTGAGAAGCGAGAGTGAGAGAGCACTGCGGAGTGAGAAAGCATTAAAGAGAGAGAGCACTGAGGAGTGAGAAAGCATTAAAGAGAGAGCGCACTGAGGAGTGAGAGAGCATTAAAGAGAGAGAGCACTGAGGAGTGAGAGAGCATTAAAGAGAGAGAGCACTGAGGAGCGAGAGAGCATTAAAGAGAGAGAGCACTGAGGAGTGAGAGAGCATTAAAGAGTGAGAGCACTGAGGAACGATAGATCATTAAAGGGAGACAAAGAGAGAGCACTGAGGAGCGAGAGAGCATTAAAGAGAGAGAGCACTGAGGAGTGAGAGAGTGCACTAAAGAGAGAGAGCACTGAGGAGCGAGAGAGCATTAAAGAGAGAGAGCACTGAGGAGTGAGAGAGCGCACTAAAGAGAGAGAGCACTAAGGAGCGAGAGAGCATTAAAGAGTGAGAGCACTGAGGAACGAGAGAGCATTAAAAGGAGACAAAGAGAGAGCACTGAGGAGCGAGAGCAATGAGGAGAATCTCTCCAGACTCCTCTAGCTCTTCCATCTCTTCAGAAATATCCCTCTACCCAATTTGTCCTCCTGCTCCTTTCCTCCCCCCAGACACCTCCTCGTGCTCCCTTCTTCTCCATAGACCTCCTCCTTTTCCTTCCCTCTCCCAAGATATCTGCTCTTCCCTCTCCTCCTGCTCCTTCTCGCGTCTCCCCTTTTCACATTGCGGTTGTGAGTGTTTTGATATTAAACTTTCCACATCAGTGCTAAAGTGTTTTACTGAGCAGAGGAGTTAAGCTGTGCGCGGTTGGCAGCTCTCTCGTCTGAGCAGGACCAGGAGCGAGGGCCCGGGTCCCTGGGGGCCCATAGAGCAGTAAGTGTTCACCCCGGGTCAGAGGGCTCCATCATTACAGGGACTTTGTGCATAGTCATCAGGATCTCCAGCCTCTTCACTGGGCCCTGTGCCATCAGCAGAAACAGGCTATTCCATGCAAAAGGCTTCCACACGCGCCCAGAGAGAAGCGGGATTATAGAAGCACTTCAGCACATGAACAGAGGAGCCATCAGTGTAACAGCCCACAGAGGACACGAGCTAATCAGCTAGAGGAGGCTATACAGACCCCCCAGAGCCCCAGAGAGCCCATCTCAGCCCAATGTGGCTCATTTGATCTTACAATAATTTATTTTAATACATTCTTTTGTCAGACCAAGGTTTTGTTTGTTTTTATACCGGACACTTTGGGCTGGTCACTTGCGCTGTTCCTCAGAGTAGCTGCATCTGATTTACACCGTTTTTTGGAGGTGTTTTCTTACCAGTGGAGGCGGAACAACAGCGCCATCTGCTGTCCCACTTCTTCAGGACAGTATCCCAGGTGTGTGAGAGTAAAAAAGCCCCCTCGTCCCAGTTTAAAGGTCCCATCTTACACAAAGTTTACTCTTGTGAGGTTTAACCCTTTAATGACTGAGCACATTATAGACCAGTATAGCTCGTCTAGACTTTTATTCTGTTTTTCTGAATGTACTGCATTTTTTTCACACAACTACCTCTATTTTCCATATTCATCCTTATTTTTCCTTTGACGCATCGAATAACTGACTGGGAAAATCCCCGCGGCACCTGCGCTCTGATTGGTCATCTTTGAGGGACAGCATAAGCACATTACCGTAATGACAGTAACATATTTGTTTTATTGTTGGCTACCTCAGTAAAAATATACCTAGAGTTGGGGTTCATTCACACGTATTTGAACAATCCTGCATTATTAGTCTGTCTCCAATGCTCAAAATGCTCTGTTCCACCTTGTGATGTCATGTAGTAGTGGTTTTCAAGTTAGAGACTGGCAATTCCAAGGCTGAAATTATCCAAATGATCCTAGTGAAGGTGTGTGGAGTTTAAAAATACAATGATGCGTTTCCTCTATTACCACATGACATCACAAGGTGGAAAAGAGTATTTTCTGTTTGCGAGAAGAACTCTCAAGAAGAAATATGCAGGGTTTGTGTGTTAAACGTGTGTGAATGAAAGAAAACACAACTCCAGGTCTGGTTCTTTCAAAGTCCTGTGGGAATGTTTCTATATTTCAGTTGCCTCCTTAATGTTTGCTCCGTCCCAGACCGAGTGACCCAGTGGATGAATGTGAAACAAGACGGCGCCATAACCTGTTTCAGTCAGCTGTTTCAATCGGACACGTCACAGCAACGTCACGTGCTCTGAGGCACTAGTGAGCAGTCCAAACTCTCACGGATGAAAACAAACTAAACCGTGGTCTAGAAGTAAGAATATATTAAAATAAAATAGAACCATTTCACTTTTCATTTCAAACTAAATTTTGAGGCTTCCTAGTGATTTTGAGACTTTAGAACGTGATGATGTTGGACACTGAGATGGGGCTTAAGAGCCAGGTTTCCCTTTTAATATTTGCATCTGACGTCTTCAACATTCCTTGGCGGTGTGATGCTAACTACAGGCACTGCTCTGTCTAAGGTTTGTTAGACTTAAATTTAGACCCACTTTTTAAACTTTTATTCTATTTTCATTTCATAAAAGTTCATCATTCACAAGTCTTATCTGAAGTCTTGCCTCTCTGTTTCCGTCTTCTCTGAGTCTGAGATAGCGTCATTAGGGCCAATTAAATTAGCCCCCTACCCCCACATCACAGACATGGATGATGGTCGTCAGGGTCAACTCTGACACTTGGCATTTGAACCCTGCTCTAGTCAGTGCAACATCGAATACAACCTCGTGACATGAGACACGCCAGGGAAGGGCCCGAGGACAGGGATAGAGGGAGGGGTAGTGTCTGAAGGAGCCGAGGACAGGGACAGAGGGAGGGGTGGTGTCTGAAGGAGCCGAGGACAGGGACAGAGGGAGGGGTGGTGTCTGAAGGGGCCGAGGACAGGGACAGAGGGAGGGGTGGTGTCTGAAGGGGCCGAGGACAGGGAGAGAGGGAGGGGTAGTGTCTGAAGGGGCCGAGGACATGGAGGGAGAGAGGGGTACTGTCTGAAGGGCCCGAAGACATGCAGGGAGAGAGGGGTAGTGTCTGAAGGGTCCGAGGACAGGGAGGGAGAGAGGGGTAGTGTCTGAAGGAGCCGAGGACATGCAGGGATTGAGGGATAGTGTCTGAAGGAGCCAGGGGCATGCAGGGAGAGAGGGGTAGTGTCTGAAGGAGCCGAGGAGATGGAGGGAGAGAGGGGTAGTGTCTGAAGGAGCCGAGGAGATGGAGGGAGAGAGGGGTAGTGTCTGAAGGAGCCGAGGACATGGAGGGAGAGAGGGGTAGTGTCTGAAGGAGCCGAGGACATGGAGGGAGAGAGGGGTACTGTCTGAAGGAGCCGAGGACAGGGAGGGAGAGGGGTAGTGTCTGAAGGGCCCGAAGACATGCAGGGAGAGAGGGGTAGTGTCTGAAGGGTCCGAGGACAGGGAGGGAGAGAGAGGTAGTGTTTGAAGGGCCCGAGGACATGCAGGGAGAGAGGGATAGTGTCTGAAGGGCCCGAGGACAGGGACAGAGGGAGGGGTAGTGTCTGAAGGAGCGACAGAGAGGGAGGCAATGTTCCCTCAAATTTTTCACAAGTCTGAGCAAACACACAAACTCCCTGGGCGTCCCATGGACCAGTGTGAGCGACATCAGACATGTGCACTGTGGTCATGCTGCATCACATCCATCCAAGTTAAATGGTTTATTAAAGGAATCAAATTACCGCATTTACATTTCTGTTATAAGACTTTTAATTAAGTGTACAGTGTGACCAAATTTTATTAAAATCTGTAAGGGTAAACTTTGTTCAATTTACGTTTTCAACAAGTTGTTGATCTTTTGAGCCTTATTATTATTGATTAATTAATTAATGCATTTGGAAAACAATTTGTACAATAAGTCTTGCATATTCATACTTTGCTACATGTGTATGGCCAAATCTCTTATGTAATATATGTATATATGTCCTGGCCTGACCCCTCTGTCAAATTTTAAAACCCATTGTGGCCCATGTGTCAAAAGGTTGAAGGATGGGATGAAGGGCCCAAGTACAGAGTGACAGAGTGCTAGTGTCTGAAGGGTAAGAGAACAGAGAGAATATCCAGAGTTATGGAAGGAACAGTAACATTGAACAAACAAATGTATAATTGTATTTATTTCATTATAAAATCATAAAAGAAAACCCAACAGTGTCATAAAAACAAGAGTAGAGCAGCAGTTATAACACATGCTAACTTTTATCCAGCGAAATATTGTTTATCCAAGTGCCATTTGTCTTGCCCTAGTATAGATCTACTGTAAAACCACTCTTAGGGTTCAAATAAAACTGCTGTGTGCTGCCTGCAACTCATTTACAACTATTCCTACTCCAGTATTAATACATTTTAATTTGAAAGATTTTTATGCAAATAAAATTTTGGTTTCAGTTTGCTGCGCACTTTAATAAAACATTTGTCCACCCAGTAAAGTGTAACCGTGTGGATGGGCTGGTCAAATGAAGGTCAGTAAAAAGGGCCTGGATGAGGAAGTGCTTCACAATATTATTACATCTACATCTGTTTATAGTAATTAACTGATTGTAGTGTTCATACAATACAGTCCCGGGATGTCCAGTAGTCCAACCAGCCCAGGGAAGGTCCATAAACATGTTGGGACTGGGTCAGCGGCCTAAGGTTTCAAACATTTAAACGTAGGTGTAGAACTGTGCTCCTGTCGCTGCTTCTGGGATACAGGTGGGACCATGTGGCCTTCTTCTGTCCCATGTCCTGCTCCTCTCCTCTCCAGGCTTCACCAGCTCCTCTCACATGCCCCGGCCCGGCCCGGATCGATACGGGACAAAAAACAAGCAGCTCAGATTCTATGGGCCCTCTCCTGCCCCTCTCCCTGGCTCTCCTCTCTCCTCTTCTGCAGCATCTGTCGGAGCCGTGCGGGGCCTGTGAGTGCGAGGAGCCCCACAGATGAGAGGGGCCCTGGGGGTAAAGCCGAGATCGATGCTGTGAGTAGAGGAGCTGCGGTAACCCGAGCCTCATTAGTGTGTGCCGAGCAGGGCATGCAGATGAGCAGACCAGCAGCCCCTCCCCTGGAACAGCGCCTGCCACAGCTGCCCGTCCATCTGCCCCCGGGACTACAGCGAGGGGCAGGGGCAGAAGCAGGAGCAGAGGCAGTGATAGGAGTGAGAGCTGGGGCAGGAGCAGGGTTAGGGATAGAAACATTAGCAGGGGAGGGAGCCGACGTGAGAGATGGGGGCAGAGGCAGAAGCAGGAGCAGGGGCAGGAGCAAGGGCAGGTGCGGGGGAGGAGCAGAGGCAGGGGGCAGAAGGAGAGGCAGGAGCAAGGGCAGGAGTAGAGGCAGGAGCAGGGGAGGTGCAAAAGTAGGAGAATGGGCAGGGGCAGAGGAAAGAGCAGGTGCAGAGGCAGGAAGCAGGTGCCTGAGGTTTAGTCTTAGATTAGACCTGGAATAGTCCTGTTATAGACCTGTTTTAGCCCCAGATTAGACCTAGAATAGTCCTGGTTTTAGCCCTAGATTAGACCTGGAATAGACCTGGTTTTAGCCCTAGATTAGACCTAGAATAGTCCTGGTTTTAGCCCTAGATTAGACCTGGAATAGACCTGGTTTTAGCCCTACATTTGACCTGGAATAGTCCAGTTATAGAACTGTTTTAGCCCTAGATTAGACCTGGAATAGTCCTGTTATAGACCTGTTTTAGCCCTAGATTAGACCTGGAATAGTCCTGTTATAGAACTGTTTTAGCCCTAGATTAGACCTGGAATAGTCCTGTTATAGACCTGTTTTAGCCCTAGATTAGACCTAGAATAGTCCTGGTTTTAGCCCTACATTTGACCTGGAATAGTCCAGTTATAGACCTGTTTTAGCCCTAGATTAGACCTAGAATAGACCTGGTTTTAGCCCTAGATTTGACCTGGAATAGTCCTGGTTTTAGCCCTAGATTAGGCCTAGAATAGACCTGGTTTTAGCCCTAGATTAGACCTAGAATAGACCTGGTTTTAGCCCTAGATTTGACCTGGAATAGTCCTGTTATAGACCTGTTTTAGCCCTAGATTAGACCTAGAATAGTCCTGGTTTTAGCCCTAGATTAGACCTGGAATAGACCTGGTTTTAGCCCTACATTTGACCTGGAATAGTCCAGTCAGCAAAGTCAGATCTTTTCTTTGGTGATAAAGCTTCAGCCTCAGGTGCATGTTTAAGGTTGGCTGATGAAACCATAGAACTCAGGAAAACCCATCAGCATCTGCAGTTTATTTTACACCGTTTTTCAAATCAAAATTTAAATGTGCTCTGTACCTTTTCTGTTTTTTCCACTTGTCTCCAGAGAGATAAAAACAATCCAGGCAACACTGTGACACAATGTTTTTTTTAAGTATGTCTGGAAGTTGCCGTGGGCGCCGCTATCGTCATGAGGTTGTATTATTTTGCATGAGGCTGATCTTGACAGTAAATAAGTTCTATGTTGACTACAGAGACGTTTTAAAGCCTCAAAGAATCAGTGCGGTGTTCACTTGTTGGTCAGATGAGCAACTTTATATCATATTTTAGCTGCGAAACGTCTCGTGCTTACCTGGAAGTGCCCCCACAAAGAATGGGAAGTTTGGAAGCATTTAGAGGCAAAAGTGAGTGAGGCAACACAAGATTGTACAGAATTATTGTACAGAATATGGGCAGCAGCAAAAAAAAACAAAAAAAACACATGATTTTTACATCAAAACTGACCATATCCCAACCTAATGACTTGGGTCAAATATTAAGCACCATGTGAAATAAAACACCCAGAAGAGCTGAGCCGAGGGTGGGATTGCCTCAATAAAACATTTTTTTCAATTTATTTTCAATTCATAATTTTTCCCCTCTCCATTAAAATGTTCAGAAAATTACAGAAAATAGCAAATATATTAAGAAGTGATTGCAATTTAACCCTTTGGCCATTTTCAAGTCAAATCAAGTCTATTTTATTTATAAAGCACATTTAAAAACAACCACAGCTGCCCAAAGAGCTGTACAAAGACAGTATGATTTGGGGGAAATTTTATGAATAAGATACAAACAGACAGCTCTGCCCTGTCCTAAACTCGTCTCTGTGAGGGACAAAAACACACATAGTGGAGCTCATCACTAAAACGCTGCTCCCTGTGACTTAACAGGATTTCTTGCATTTCCAGTGCAATTTCCGAGACAAGAAAGTAGTGAAATACAACTGATTTTCTTCCAAACAATTCAATTTGAACTTAAATTTAATCAATCAATTTTTTGTCCAGTCCTAGATGCATCTGTCCCGCTGTGTGTTTTGTGTCTGTCCCGCTGTGTGTTTTGTGTCTGTCCCGCTGTGTGTTTTGTGTCTGTCCCGCTGTGTGTTTTGCGTCTGTCCCGCTCTGTGTTTTGCGTCTGTCCCGCTCTGTGTTTTGCGTCTGTCCCGCTCTGTGTTTTGCGTCTGTCCCGCTCTGTGTTTTGCGTCTGTCCTGCCAATCTGAAGCTCAGGGGCCCGGTGCCACTTATCTTCAACACTCTATCAGATAAGAGCGTGTGTACATGCTCTGTGTGGCCCCCACCCATCAACTGCAATCCCTGTCACCAAGTGAAAAACTGTTGCTCCTTCAGACTGTGACTGATTCAGACGTTGGCTCCTTCAGACTCTTATGTTTTATGTAAATTCCATTCCGTACTAAACACACGTGCACTGGGTGTTTGTGTTGATCAGGTTTATCACAAGCTACACTCTTTGGTTTGACCCAACAGACTTTGGTCCTTTGAGATGATTAGAGATGAGCTCATACAGTGAAGATGGAGGAAATGTGCAGTAGAAAGAGTGAATAATGCTCTGTACAGTGTCTGTTCAAAAAGCGTTACATAAAACAAATGCATTATTATTATTTATTATTGCATACTACTCAAATATGTGCCATTGGATAAAATGGTTAAACAACATCCCTTCATGTGATTGCTAAAATATAAAGTGTTTGTAATAATCCCTGTGTGCTCTGTGAAATCTGAGTTGATGTGGCCCATATTAACCTGTGATGGGAGCAGCCCAAACAGACGCCTGGCCCCCTGACCCCCGCCCCCTCCCTCCACAAACAATGCATCACCTTCTCCAAAATCAATGTCCTCAGATCAGGTTACACATGCACTCCTCCACCACCCATCAGCCAGGCAGTAATGAAACACAAATAGTTACAGAGGGAGGTTACGATGAGCTCAGACGTGAGCTGTGCAATATCATCATCATCATCATCATTGTATTTAGTTTAACCTTAAAAATAAGCACACATGTGATTGTCTCTGATTAGTACAGCATTGACATTATGTAACACTATAATTGTACCATATTTCATGTACTGTGTGTGAATCTGGGGGTTGACGTGTATAATAGTAATACAACCAGTATTTGTTTTACAGAAAAGGGCTTTGAGAATGATCACTGTCATTACACAGAGACACCATTTGTCAAACTTCAAGTGCTGGAAATTTAGGATATCACTGTCTATTCAAAATGGATTATTCAAAATGGACTTTTCAGAGCTTTACCCATGTTATAGTTGTTTCATTCTCATTTGCACTCTGGAGTTGTACTTGGAGTGATTCATGCGTGTTTGAGTAATCTTAAATTACTGATTTTCAAAACACCATTTTGCTGATTTGTTTTCGCTGCCACCAGCACATGCCCACTGTGACGCACTAACTTTCTTCTCCCATTTTATTTTCTTAATCAATGACACACGTAGGATTGGGCAGTGGATATGTCGTAATTTTTGTACAAATCTGCTGCTCGCTACTGTGATGTGCAGCTATCTATAGAAGGGGCTCTGTCGGGTCTGATGACATTTACGGTGACATCAGCTACCACGGAAACCTGCAGATAGAGACACAAGTTTGTCTCTTTCTCAGAATATGGACAGACCTCATGCAATGTTCCCTCTAATTTTTCACGAGTCTGAGCAAACACACTGTGAGCGACATCAGATGTGCACACTGTGGTCATGCTGCATCGCATCCATCCAAGTTAAATGGTTTATTAAAAGAATCAAATCACTGCATTTACATTTCTGTTATAAGACTTTTAATCAAGTGCTTTAGCCACTTATACAATGAAAATGACAAAAATCTTGCTCATGACCTGTGTAGTGTGTTAATGCTATTGGAAGTATAAATATTTCATTTTAACTATGGCAAAACATGAGCTTTCAACCAAACCAAGACAACTGTAAACTCCAATGTTGAAAACACACTTAACATTTTTATGATAAAGCTCTGACTTGTATTATGAGTATAATCATTGTGTGAAGCTTTTGCTGTGACTGAGTGAGATTGTCCTACTGTGTCTGGGAGACAGTCTGTTAACTCTTTTTCAGTAAATGACACGATCATTTAATTTTTACAACTCATAAACTAGTGACAGTATCAATGACCAACACACACTGAGAGGAATCTGTATCTGCACAGCTGCTCTATTACTGTACATTTACATAACATATCAAAACACAATATATAATGTGTATTTGTACATAAAATATATTCAAAACAAGTGGTATGGGTCAAAATAAATATATATTTACAAACCACACACTGCAAACAGTGAACAAACACACACACACTTCAAAATGTAAACAAACACACACTGCAAACTAAAAATACACTGTACATGTGACAGTGAGACAGTCATTCTGTGACAGTGGCTCAGTGGTTAGAGGTTGGAGGATCGAGTCCCGCTCGGACCAACTTCTGTCATTGTGTCCTTAGGCAAGACACTTCACCCAAGTGTGTGCGTGATGATTGGTGGTGGTCGGAGGGCCCAGATTGGCATTAGCTAATACTAATGATTACGCATGATATATTTGAGCCACAATTAAGTCAATAGCAGAATAAACCACACTTACCGATCAGGAACAGCATCCAGTCCATCAGCACATAAGGTCCTCTGCTCCTCAGTCCATCATGAGATCTTCACTCGGTTCCACGAACTGCTCCGGGTCCGAGATGCCTCTAGTTTAACTTGTACAAACATCCACAGTGTCCTCGGTCGCGTACTTCCTTTGTTTTGTCCGTTTCGTCATGTTTAAAACGCAAAACTGCTACAAAACAGTGCGCCCGAGGGCGGGCCGTCGGAACGTTAAGGGGATAAACACTTAGCATCATTAGCATCATTAGCATCATTAGCATCATTAGCATCATTAGCATCATTAGCATAATTAGCATAATTAGCATCATTAGCATAATTAGCATCATTAGCGTCATTAGCATCATTAGCATCATGAGCGAGTCTTCACTCCACATCGGCCAGAGCAGGCTGTGTGCTGGTGAGTTGTGCTCCACTGTCTCCCTGAAAAATTAAGCTAGCACTTGTCTTAGCATTGTTGGTATAATATAAAGTTTATAATTGTGAGGTTAATAATTTTTGGTCTATAAAAATACAAAAAAAGACCAAGTTGCTACTGTGCACTAATTCATGCCTCTGTCACTGTTTTAAAGGAGAAATATTAAACCTGCACGAAATGAACCCTGTCTCCTGCGACCATTTTGTCCATGCTACACTTGCCCAAAATGAATAATGTAATTGAATAGTGCAAGATAGATATGTTTAATGTCATATGGTGGATTATTCAAGGCAAGGTAGTATTCTCTCCATGGAGACAAGTATGTGGCGAACCCTCCATCAGAAAAGTTACATAGGGCACCTTTAAAACAGCAGAAACAAAATACTTTACTTTTTTGCCTCCTCTTCCTCCAGATGCAGGTGGTTGAAGAGCAGCACCAGGCTCGCTCTGAAAAACTCCTGGAGGTGGATGTGATGCAAAGTTATGGGGAGCTCACCTGCATGGAGATAGACCCACCAGAAGAGGGCGCCACACATACAGAATGTGAGTAGTGGCATTATCAAGGGAACTATATTTATAAGTCATGAGGAAAAAGTTTCTAAAGCCAAGCTTCTCTTTTCAGGCAAACCTCTACCTTTTAAACCATGAGTCACAATCTTTTTACATAATCCAGATGACTGAGGAGAATATTGGTGTCCAGCACTATAATCACGTCCTGCTGAGGTAAAGTATAAATAAAACCAACAAATATCAGCATTCATCAGAATTCTACTTTATACATCTGTCATTAAAAACGTATATACAGATTTATATCAATCAGTGGCGAGACACTGCTAGTGCAAAGGAAAAATCCTACAATTAGATTAATTTTAGTTTGAAACCTTTTCTGTTGTTTTCTTGTAAAATCATTTTACATCATGTATTTTCTTCATACAAATATCAGGCATTGTATGTGGAAAAAATCACCAAAACTAATATTTGGGACATACATATTTTTTTATTAAAGCTGAGTTGCTGGAATAGGCACCAATTATAAAGAAACTATAAATATTGAAATACTCATCAAATGCATTAGAGTTGCAATTAAGACTTTATTATAAAATGAATAATTCAAATGAAAATATTAAATTAATACCTTCTAGCATGTGGTCATCTATACCTTATTTCCTCTCTGTTCCAGGGGTGGGCATCCCGGTGGTTCTCATTCCTTGGGTGGTACTTCAGGAGCTGGACTCACTTAAAAAGGGACGTGGCTCACCTGGCCATACCTGCGATCTCCTATATCTACAATTGTTTAAAGGACAAAGAGAGCCACCTGCGGGGCCAGTCTATGCAGCAGGCCGCAGACAGCGCCAGTGAGTGACAGTGATGGGCAAATCAAGATTGATTCTCATGAAACTGTTGTATATATTTCACACTAGGTGGCACTGTTTGGTGTAGTGTGCACTAACTGCATCTTTCTGTTCTATATATGGCTGCTGTGCTTTTCACTTTTTAACAAGTTTTTTATTTTAAATGTTAATGTAAAATACAATTATGATAATGTTTCTTTTAAATTAGTGTTTAGTATTTAGGATGTGCTGCCCCTTTAAGGACAGGTAGTGAAACATTGCCCTCTAGTGGGCAGATGTCATAACGTGTTAGTGATGTAGGAGCCAGAGGCATATGTACAAGTAAAATGAAATAAAATAGAGTAATATGAAATATATTGAAGTTATGTACGAGAGGCAGAACAAAGGAATATGGCACAAAATTAAAATCGATTTAGACCATGACTGGAACAGGATCAAACCAAGACTATATCAAGACTAAACTGGGTTCAAGCAGGACCAAACCAGTGTGATTGTGTGTCAGATAGAACTGTGACCTAATTTACTGTCCATCTAACACTGTGGCAATATCTCTTTCTGCTCCAGCAATGCAGTAAAATGGATTAGAGTAACAGTATATTACCAGATAATATTAGAATATTTTAAATTGAATGCACTTTTCTTTTATCCAGGATGGATTGACACAGTAACAAATTGGCTTGTAATTTTAATCCTAACTTTATATTTTTAAATAACAGATATTTTAATTTCACTGCATTCAATGTTATAACGATTTCAGGAGGCTGTTGAATTTGATTTTGTAATGGCTCAGTTTTTTCCATTAAAATGTGAAAATATTCTTGTAAAGTAAACAATTTCCAAAATGTCTTACCGTTATTTTGAGTCATTTCTGATGAGCATATTTTAACCGTGTGCGATTCCTAGTGATTAAAAGCTTATTCAAAGCTTAATAAAAGAAATTGTTCTAAAATATATCACATTATGAGAGAATGTGTGACCTTTCCTTCATGGTTAATGCTGAGCGTTGGGTGATTCGTGATAAAGTTGAACCATGGCCTGTTTCCTAACTTTAAAAAAATAACCATGTTTCTAAGGTTTGGGTTTTATTAAGTTTAGGAAGAGGATTATGTTAAGGTGAGAACAATTGTTAAAGGTACTATATTACACAAAATTGACTCTTATGAGCTTTAAGCCACGTTTTAAAGCTGTTGCCTCGTCAAAAACATACTAGGAGTTTGAGTGTTTGAGCATCCCTTTATTATTAGTCGGTCTACATGTCCAAGGTTCAAAATGCTCTGTTCCACCTTGTGATGTCATGAAGCGGTAGTTTTACCTTTTACTTTTAGTTCATTAACGATTGGCAATTCCAGATCTTATCCAAAGTTTTCTAGCAACGATATATGGAGTTCAAAAACATAGTGGAGCACTTCCTGTATTACCACATGACATCACAAGGTGGAACAGTGCGTTTTCTGTTTAAGAGCAGAACTGCCTGAATATGCAGTGTTTGTGTGTGCTAAACATTTGAATTAAACAAAACACACCTCCGGATATGTTTTTGATGAGGAAACTGCATTATAACAGATCAGAAAATAGTGTTATATGGCCCTTTTAAGGTTAGGAAAATGTTTTAGGTTAGCTAACCTTAAAAAACGAATGTGTCACTGTGTGTCACTAGCCTAATGTAATGAGTCATAGATGTTATTAATTCAGCCTTTTACAGCTCAAATTTGATCATATAGCCAAAAGAATTCCCCAAAGAAATGCAACAAAATGTAAAAATATTGTTCCAGGTGTCATATACTGAACCATAAGTTGATATAATAATTCTCTATTCAAGTAAGACACAGTAAGAAAGCAGGTTTTTAAGGTATTTTTGAAGCAAGAAAAAAATGAATAAATGCAAGATGGATTAGTTTAATGCCATACTATGGAACATTCCAGACAAAGCAATAATATCTACACTGATATTCCAGCCAGTAGCATCTTTACTTTCACCATGACAACAGCAGTAAACCTGGGTACCACCTGAATTGTGACATGGAACTAGACACCAGGAAGTTGAAAGCGTGGTAATGTCGGTTGTAAATTTTTTTTAGAGGAGAGTATTTCATCCTGTTGTTCATCCAAATCTGAGCTCATAATGTGACAAAACACTGTTTAAAATGGTTCAAAGCTCTGTATAAGCCTAACTTCTCTACAAAAAGCTGGACTGGGTGATTCCTCTCTGCTGTCACGTTATGGGGCAGTGAAAGGCGCTCCTCCCCTGTCGTGCACACTTCAACTGACTCAAGCGTTTGTGATGCAAGAGTCCAGAGCAAACAGTAACAAACACAGATTAATAATAATAATAATAATAATAGCCTAAAAATACATAGACTTACAATGGTCTGTCTATAGTAGCTGCAAACCGGTAAAAATAGGATAGACTGCATCACCACAATAAAAACTGCATTGAGATAAAATAAAATATAATATGAAGTAAAATAAAATAATATGCTAGATAGATGACGTTAAAACTGACGTTAGTTAGTTATACAGGCAGTAACTGAATCAAATAGTGAGCTACTTTCAGGGCCTGTTTGAGTGAAATGGAGGAGTGTGATGCAGTAATGTAATGTGAAGTTAGTTTGATTTTGGATGTGAAACATACTGACGCACGGTCAGTCGGTGCGTCGGTGCCATGGCACCATATAAAACAAATACTGACGCATGGTGCGTCTGTGCGACGGTCGGTGCGTCGGTGCCATGGCAATAGAATGTCCAGTGGGCTATATAAGCGCCAGTTACTCACTTCTCACGCGAACACTGAGCTGATGCACGAACGCTGAGCTGACTACGCTGAGTTGAACATTTGAACGCTAAGTTGACCACTGTACCTAACATTGGTATTCATCTCTTATTAACCCCTGGCGGGTTTTAAAAACAATCATAACACTTTGCACCCTTTTATCATATTTTTATAGTCTGAAAACGCTGAACACCTCAACACCATGTTCGCCCGCCTGCTCCCCGCCAACCAGGATGTCATCGCTGAAGGTAAAATCAAGCAAATCTCATTTAATTATAATAAATGATGATAAATATAAATAACATAGCCCAAATACTTTATGACGTAAGAACAGTTTTGTCCACATGCTATGGGGTTGGGCTCCTAACATAACCAGGTTTATGGATAAGTTTTGTAGGTTGTGATTTTTCCCTCCAGGGTTTCAGTTTGAATAATGGCGTAGTTGGTCAAATTGATCTAAATATATCAGCGCGAGTGCAAAGTCAAACGTTAACATCACATTTATGGGAAGTGTGTTTTGTTTTCTGGTCCAAATTCATCAAAACCTGAGTGGTATTGTAACCTTTCATTTATTTGATGTATGTTATTTTATGTATTAACATTAATTTGGGGACATTAGTATTTTGTTTATTGCCTTGTATTTATTTTATTAATAATTCATATTTATTTATTATTTTATGTTGGGTAAGGTACATTTACTTAATAATAATTTTGGTTCCTATTGTTTTTGTTTCGGTACAGCTCATTTTGGGGAGCGCACCAAGGAACGCGCATTAGGGCGCGCACATGTTAAGTTAGGAAGAATTGAGAGTTGCTGAATAAAAACAGTTGAGCGGTGCACTGTCCTGCCGTGTTGGTTTTTGGGTAGCAAGGGAAACAGCAATAAGAAGATAACACATACTATATCTAACTGTAACCCGGCATATCCACAGCCTCCAGAGACTGGTGAAAACAAAATATAAGGGTTACAATACTAACTCTAAACCTAGAGTTGTGTTTGTTTCATTCACACATTTCTGTGACGACGACATCTTGACTTTTCTTCTATTAAATAATAAATCATTAAAAATAACGTACGTAATGTATGTATCATACATTCAAAGACAGCGGTGGAAGTGCGTTCCCTGGTTTAGGCCTGTCCCACTTCAGCAAGATGGCGGCTACACTGAGGAGGACACACTCTCGACTGGAAGCTTGAAACCAGTGTGTGGATGCAAAACCAAAGCACATCTCCCACATGTTAGAGCCACATGAACATCTCGCAATTTGAGGACTTCAGGGACCGGCCTCCTGCTGGTGCCCAGAGTCAGGACTAAACATGAGGAATCAGTGTTTCAGTTTTGTGCAGCTAAAACCTGGAACAGTCTTCCTGAAGATGTGAGACAGGCCTCTACTTTGACAATGTTTAAATCCTATTGCCTATTACAATAGCCTGGTTCCTCATAAACGGGACATTGGCTTATTCAGGATTTTGAAACCAGGATACTGCGTTTACATGCACTATGACGAAACTAAAATATTCAAAAACCCATTCATAACCAGGATACTTAGGTTCATGTAAACACACTCAGTGACAGACAGGTAGGATTCAGCAGCATGGTGCATCAGTCTGATACTTGGTGATGTGCTTTTAATTTTGTCTTAACCACCCAGACTATTAGTTAGCTAATAATACTATTGGCATTGTAGGTTTTAATAAGGGAATGGAGTGAGGTGTCATGAGATTTGAGTTAATTGTTTAGTCTATTCTGTCTTTTTACAAATAAATACATTGTTAACTAATATGTAAGTATACATATTTATATAAATATTTATATACATAAAGAGAAATTGCACTACTTTGCTGTACTGAGGGCTCTCACTGCCAGCTCAGTCCTTGTTATCTTGGCCTTGATCAATCAGCGGTATAATACTCCCTACAACAGAAGCATAGTCAGGCTGAACTGTACATGACTGGACTGGACTATCACAGTGTCTTGAGGGTTCATGTCTGTGCTGGGTCTTGTACTGATGTAAACTTCTTCTGCATTAAAACTCCAGCCTCACGCGTCTTCTCTTCAACTCTCGGACCACACTTTATATACAACAGTAAAACTGAATAAATTATACTTGTGCCTCTCTTTTTTAGGTCAGATCGTAGAGGGCAGGTCTTTACTAACCAAGAATGTCTTAAGGCGACTACAGCCTTAAAGGAAATATATGTAAAACGTTTCGTTTCACAAACCTGACATATCTGTACCCCCATATATCAGCTAACATGTTTAAATCAAACATACTTTTTACTGATAACAGTCGAAATGCTGATTTATTCTTTGTTAGAAAAACACTGGGGATAATGGCCAATGTTTATGTTATATTTTGGTGTTTTGGTTCTTTATCCAATCACAAAGCTAAATCAGCCTCATGAGTCTCATTTGAGTTGCCAGTTTCAAAGCTGAAATCCAGTTGGTTTAATCCTAAAAGGACACTCTCTGAATGGTCACTACCTAAACCCCAGCACCTGCAGACAACCATGAATCAGTGTTCTGACCTTTCACATGAGGCCTGTCCATATATATGTGTCTCTATCTGCAGGATAAGGCTCTGGACACAGGTTCAGTTGTGATTGTAGTAACTTTTTAAAGCTGTAAGAGCACAGGGTGCACTCAGGTCCTTTAACAATGTCCTTTTTACAAAACCTTTAAAAACATCAAAGAAACCATGTCAGTGGCTGATATTGATAAATCAGGTTTATTTTTACAGTGAATAGAAAAACATCAGCGTTTACAAAATGTTATGAAGCTGTTACAAAGACAGCTGTAAAAATATGGTATAAAAGTATTAAATACAAAGGGTTATAAAAGAGCTTTACATTCAGATACTACACTGACCATCAGTCACACTGAGGAAGAGCCCGTCCATGTTTCCTTCTGTTTCACGCGGTCTGACATGGACCAATCCCAAGCCCGACTCAAGCCCGACTCAAGCCCGACTCAAGCCCGACTTAAGCCCGACTTAAGCCCGACTCAAGCCCGACTCAAGCCCGACTCAAGCCCGGCTCAAGCCCAACTCAAGCTTGACCAAAGCCTGACCACTACGACACCCATCACACCTGCATAAACCAACTCAGATATCTGCACCAGTAATCTAGCCAAGTTTATCATGAGGATTGTGTTACCTGCTTGTCTCCATGTTTTTAAGTCCTTAAATTATCACCAGACTTGTTCTGAGCATTTCTGCTTTCAAATTGTAACTGCAGCTTACATCTGCATCTTACACATTAGCATGACGGGCCACATTACTGATAGCAGACATATTGTGCTTGTGTCTGCTCTATAGTTATAATCTATGACACCCGTGGATCATTATGTTATAATATGAACATTTTAAATCACAATATTGATCTAACACATACTTTCAGGTTAGAAAATTGCAGAACCCAATGGCAGCCATCATCACAACAAAATGGCGGTGAAAAAGGGGTAGAATAGAGCAAAAACGTCTTAAATACAAGAGATTAAAGATGTCTGCTTTAATGCCTAGGTTTTGTTTTGTCTATTTCATGGTAATTCCCACTGCTACTAAATCCAGATGAGCACAGGCTGATGGACGACTGCTTTCTACACACAGGCATTAAGTTCTAAGACATGATACTTTGAGCATGTTAAAGGCCAATCACAAATAATACCTAATACATGTTCTTTAATGCCATACTGAGAAACTCTCCAGGCAAAGCAATAACATCTCCATGGAGACAAGCAAGTGACTGACCCCCAACCAGAAAACTTACATAATGCAGCTTTAGGTAAATACTTTTATGGGGCCTCTAACAAAAATAATCAGTTTGTACTTTTTCTAAGCCTTTCCTCAGTAATATGGAACCTCTATTTGAAAATATCAAACTGTCGTAACGGTGCGGATAGGACCAAAGGATGCAGACCAGAGCAGTTTTAACAGTGTTTATTTACAGCGGTGAAAATGCAGTCTTTAAACAGGTCACAAGAGCAGGTACAGGAACCGGGGAGCGGGAGACGGGTCAGGCGGGTGCGGTGCAGGTAGAGGCGGGCAGGACAGGACCAGGACGGGGATAGAAGCAGGTGCGGTACCAGGGCAGGCGGATCAGACGAAGACCAGAGCGGGGAGCGGGTGACAAACCAGAGACCAGGACCGGACAGGAGACGAGACGAGCAGGAGACGAGACGAGCAGGAGACGAGACGAGCAGGAGACGAGACGAGCAGGAGACAAGACGAGCTGGAAGCGATACCGGGACTGGAACGTGGCGGCAGGAGCTGGGCGAGTAGAGGCAGGAATCTGGAGGGTGCATAAATCCAAATGAGCATTTGCCGGAAAGTACCATATAACAACGCTTAGCAAGAAACATTCACGTTTTACACGCGGACGGTCTGGCACCGAGTGTAGACTGCCAAGCCTTCTTGTACTCAGCAGCAGGTGGTGGTGATTAGGCTGATGCACCCCAGGTGTGCACGGGAGGAGTCAGGCACTCCACCCAGCTCCAGACACACAGGTAGGGGAGGGGGAGAGAGCACGGGAGGACAGGGAAACTGACATCATGACAGTACCCCCCCCCTAAGGTCCACCTCCTGGTGGACCCCCAGGCTTGTCAGGATGAGCGCGGTGGAAGTCTCTCACCATGTCGGGGTCCAGAATGCGTGCCCTGGGCACCCAGGATCGCTCCTCCGGACCGTAACCCTCCCAATCGACGAGGTACTGGAGGCCCCTACCACGGCGACGAACGTCAATCAGGCGGCGGACGGTGAACGCCGGGTGGCCGTCAATGACTCGGGCGGGCGGTGGGGGATCGGCCGGAGGGCACAGGTCGCTGGTCCGGACTGGTTTAACCTGGGAGACGTGAAAGGTCGGATGAATCCGGAGAGACGGGGGTAACTGGAGGCGCACCGCCGATGGATTTATGATCCTCATGATCTTAAACGGTCCCAGGAATCGGGGGGACAGCTTACGGGAGTCCGTCTTCAGCGGGACCGTCTTGGCGGAGAGCCAAACCATCTGGCCAGGTTGGTACACGGGCGCCGGGACACGGTGGCGATCGGCCGTCGCCTTAGTGCGCGCTCCAGCCCGAAGAAGGGCCGCCCTGGCCTTCTTCCAGATCCGGCGACAGCGCTGGAGATGGCGCTGAACAGACGGGACGGCGAGGTCCCTCTCCTCCGTGGGAAAGAGAGGGGGTTGATATCCCAGCGATGCCTCGAAGGGGGACATACCAGTGGCGGAACTCACGAGGGAGTTGTGAGCGTACTCTATCCAGGGCAGGTGAGTACTCCAGGTCGCGGGGTTGGCGGAGGCTGTGCACCGTAGGGCCGACTCCAGGTCTTGGTTGGTCCGCTCCGTCTGCCCATTAGATTGTGGATGGAACCCGGACGTGAGGCTAACCGTGGCCCCCAAACTGTCGCAGAAAGACCGCCATACCTGAGAGGTGAATTGGGTCCCTCTGTCGGACACGATGTCCACCGGGATGCCGTGGAGTCGGAAGACATGACTGGTCAGCTGGTCGGCAGTTTCTTTGGCTGTGGGGAGCTTAGGCAGGGCAACGAAATGGGCGGCCTTGGAGAAGCGGTCCACAATGGTGAGAACCACCGTGTTCCCCTGGGAAGGGGGAAGGCCCGTCACGAAGTCCAAGGCGATGTGGGACCAAGGGCGACGAGGAACTGGGAGAGGATGCAAGAGACCAGAAGGGGGTGAGTGGGAGGCCTTGGCCCGAGCACATACCTGGCAGGCGGCGACATAAGCCCGGGTGTCTGTGTCCATCGTGGGCCACCAGAAGCGTCTCCTGAGGAGGGAGAGAGAGCGACCGGCACCAGGATGGCAGGCGAAACGGGAGGCATGGACCCACTGGAGCACCTGAGACCGGACAGAATCGGGAACAAACAGTTTATCTGGAGGGCCGTTACCTGGGTCGGGGTCGTTGGTCTGGGCCTCTCGGACGGTGTCCTCGATATCCCAATGGACCGCGGCCACCACACACGAGGAGGGGATAATTGTCTCTGCGGTGACCGGGCTATCCTCCAGGGCGAACTGGCGGGAGAGGGCGTCTGGTTTGACGTTCCGAGATCCGGGGCGGTAGGTGAGGAGAAAGTTGAAGCGGCTGAAGAAGAGGGACCAACGAGCTTGACGGGGATTGAGGCGCCTGGCGGACTGGATGTACTCCAAGTTTTTATGGTCGGTCCAGACGATGAATGGTTGCTCCGCCCCTTCGAGCCAGTGGCGCCACTCCTCCAAGGCCAGCTTTACGGCAAGGAGCTCCCGATCCCCCACGTCATAATTGACCTCGGCCGAGGACAATCGCCGGGAAAAGAAGGCGCAGGGACAGAGGCGGTTGTGGGGGTCGAACCTCTGCGAAAGCACGGCCCCCACTCCCGAGTCGGAGGCGTCGACCTCCACGATGAATTGCCGTGAAGGGTCGGGCTGGTGCAGGATGGGAGCGGAGGTAAATAGTCTCTTAAGTTTCTCGAAGGCTGTCTGCGCCTCAGGAGACCAGGCAAACTGCAAAGCAGGAGAGGTGAGTTTAGTTAAGGGCGAGATAACCCTACTAAAATCCCGGATGAAACGTCTATAAAAATTGGCAAAGCCGATAAATCTCTGGAGCTGTCTCCGGCTGGTAGGAACGGGCCACTCAGTGACAGCCTGGATCTTTTCAGGGTCAGCTCTTACTTGGCCCCGCCCCACAATGAAGCCCAAAAAGCTGACCTCCTCTGCGTGAAACTCGCATTTCTCAGCTTTCACGAACAGTTTATTCTCGAGGAGGCGCTGGAGAACCTGGCGAACGTGCTGATGATGCTCCTGGGGGGACCGCGAGAAAATCAAGATGTCATCCAAGTAAACAAAGACGAATCGGTTAAGGAAATCACGGAGCACATCGTTGATGAGGGCTTGGAATACGGCAGGGGCGTTGGTGAGACCGAAGGGCATAACCAAGTATTCGAAATGTCCCAGGGGTGTCTTGAAGGCCGTCTTCCATTCGTCTCCCTCCCTGATGCGCACCAGGTGGTACGCATTCCGCAAATCCAACTTGGAGAAGATGGTCGCACCGTGGAGGGGCGTAAATGCCGAGTCCAGTAAGGGAAGCGGGTATTTATTCTTTACAGTTATATTGTTCAGACCCCGGTAATCAATGCAAGGCCGCAGGGATTTGTCCTTCTTAGCCACAAAGAAGAACCCCGCTCCCACGGGTGAAGTGGACGGGCGGATGATTCCGGCAGCCAGGGACCCACGGATATAGTCCTCCATTGACTCGCGTTCAGGTCTAGACAGGTTATATAGCCTGCTAGATGGTAGTGGGGCACCCGGCAGGAGGTCAATGGCGCAGTCATATGGGCGGTGGGGCGGTAAAGAGAGGGCCTTGCTCTTGCTAAAAACCTCCCCCAGGTCGTGATATTCAGCAGGCACCGAGGACAGATTGGGGGTGTCTGGGGACGGATCAGCGACAGGAACGGACCTCCCGGCCGGAGGGAGGGCGGACCGAAGGCACTTGGCGTGGCAATCGGGGCTCCAGCCCGAAACTCCGCCCCTGGCCCAATCGAAAACAGGGTTGTGGGCGCGTAGCCAGGGGTAACCAAGGACCAGAGGAGAAGCGGAGGAGGACAGGACATGAAACTGACGGTTCTCTTGGTGGTTGCCGGACAGAATCACGGTGACAGGTTCTGTGATGTGAGTGATGTGCCCCAGAAAACGTCCATTGAGCCCCTGGGCATTTAAGGGGCGTTCGAGGGGCTCCAGGTAGACCCCGAGCTGCTCCGCGACTTGGGCATCAATAAAGTCCCTCTCAGCCCCGGAGTCGATAAGGGCGGAAACGCATAAGGTCTCTGTGCGAACGCACAGGGTGGCGCTGAGCCGCAGTCTATTAGAAGAGTCCAGGATGTGTTGCTCGCCCACCAGTACTCCCAGTGCTACTGGTGGGCCCCCCCTTTTGGCCGAACTGGGCAAGTGACCACATAGTGTCCGCGCTCACCGCAGTAGAGGCAAGCCCCGGCCAGACGACGCCTCCGTTGACGCTCCTCGGCCGACACAAGGGTCCTGTCGAGTTGCATGGGCTCATCCGGCGGGGGCGGGGCAGCGCGTGGCTCCGGCGGGACCGGTGACCGGCGTCTCTCTCGGCGACGAGCCCGTAGGCGGTTGTCTATACGGTGAGTGAGGGAGATGAGGGTCCGCAGGTCGGGGGGTTCGTCCCGGGAAACCAATTCATCTTTCAAAGTCTCGTTCAGGCCCCGCACAAACACAGCCCGCAGCGCGCTGTCCGTCCAGTCCAGCTCCGCCGCATGTGTCCAGAATTCAATGGAATAATCCGCTACCGTCCTGGAGCCCTGGCTGAGAGTCAATAACCGGGAGGCAGCATTGTCCTGGTAGTGCGGGTGGTCAAACACCAGCTTAAACGTGGACACAAATTCATTAAAATCCAGGCTATCCACAGACGTCTTCAGTAGGCGCGCCTCTGCCCACTGGAGAGCTCTGCCCCGGAGTAATCCACATATATATCGGATCTTGGTGGCCCCCGAGCTGAAACGAGAAGGGCACTGCTGGAACATGAACTCGCACTGGAACAGGAATCCGCGACAGAGGTGAGGTTGTCCAGCATACGGCTCCGGATCCGTGCCTCTCGGCTCCGGGAGGCGTGGCGGCGCTCCAGCTGCAGCAGGCGGGGTGACGAGGAGCGCGGCCACCTGGTGGTTAAGCTGTGCCACCTGCTGGGACAATGTCTGATTTAGCTCCAATAGAGTTCGAATGGATTGTTCATGCTGACCCAGCACCGCCTCGGGGTGAGAGTGCGTGAGGCGGCGCGTCTGGTCCGGATCTGAGCCTGCTTGGTCCATAGTGGCCAGACCGTTCTGTCGTAACGGTGCGGATAGGACCAAAGGATGCAGACCAGAGCAGTTTTAACAGTGTTTATTTACAGCGGTGAAAATGCAGTCTTTAAACAGGTCACAAGAGCAGGTACAGGAACCGGGGAGCGGGAGACGGGTCAGGCGGGTGCGGTGCAGGTAGAGGCGGGCAGGACAGGACCAGGACGGGGATAGAAGCAGGTGCGGTACCAGGGCAGGCGGATCAGACGAAGACCAGAGCGGGGAGCGGGTGACAAACCAGAGACCAGGACCGGACAGGAGACGAGACGAGCAGGAGACGAGACGAGCAGGAGACGAGACGAGCAGGAGACGAGACGAGCAGGAGACAAGACGAGCTGGAAGCGATACCGGGACTGGAACGTGGCGGCAGGAGCTGGGCGAGTAGAGGCAGGAATCTGGAGGGTGCATAAATCCAAATGAGCATTTGCCGGAAAGTACCATATAACAACGCTTAGCAAGAAACATTCACGTTTTACACGCGGACGGTCTGGCACCGAGTGTAGACTGCCAAGCCTTCTTGTACTCAGCAGCAGGTGGTGGTGATTAGGCTGATGCACCCCAGGTGTGCACGGGAGGAGTCAGGCACTCCACCCAGCTCCAGACACACAGGTAGGGGAGGGGGAGAGAGCACGGGAGGACAGGGAAACTGACATCATGACACAAACCCATTTCTTAAACATAAATCAAACCTTGTGAAAAACATCCAAAACTAGTGTGCACCTGTTCTAAGTGGTGGAATGTAATGAAGTAAAAGTAAAGTACAAATCTGAGGTAACTGTGGAGACTTTTTACTTTTACTTCACTACTTTACTTTCTACTCCACCACCTTATTACACCTTATACCATTATACCTTATTGTTTCTGTTGAACATAATACTTTTACTTAGATTACTCAGATTTTTTCATGTGATACTTTTACTTTCATTATATAGTATAGCTTTTTTTTTTTTTTTTTTTGCTCCAGTATCTGCACGTTTACTTAAGTAACAAAATGGAGTACTTCTTCCACCACTGCCTATTCTAAACATGCGCTGTCCAAACCCTGAGAGCACGTACGTAACCACCAGGAAAACTTAACACAATTCTGAGTGAAAGCGTCTTCAGCACCACGGACAGCGGCATGCGGCACGTAGTACTTCATCAGAGGCTCCATTTACACCATCACACAAGACCAAATATTCAAATGTGTTAAGTGACAGGTCCACAAGTGCCTGTTGTAAATTATATATATATAGTTATTATTAAAGTGGGGATGCTTTACTTTTATGGGGCATTACGTGCTAACTCATAACATATTTAGATCACCGCGTTACCTTTTGTTGTTTTGAAAATGCTATATTCACCGAAAGCACCATATTAACAGCTTTCATTTTTAATATGCTCTCCACACTAAGTCACTCCCCCTTCAGAACACTATTGCAACATAATCAGAGTGCATTCTGCATCAAACTACTGCACATCACATCAGGTTTGTCAAGTTGCTCTGTACCGTTTTGTATCATGTTTCTGTATATTTATAGAGAGGTGTCGTGTGGGAGCTTGGGTGGTTTAACCTTGTGGGCGGAGCTTTGTACAGGCTCGTACTGCTAACCATAAGGAAGGAGAAATCACTAAAATACTCAAACATGCATGGATGAATCTAAAACCTCTTCAGGCATGTTTTGGATGTGGGAACTTTATAACATGGTATTTTGCATAATACCCCCTCTTTAAAAAAGTAGTTATTACGACAAAATAAAAAGGGAACCATGTCATTTTTCTAGTGAAGGGACTACCACCTGCTCGTGTCTATGGCGATGTTATTTCTTCGTCTGAAATGTTCCACAAAATGATATTAAACGTACTTATCTTTATACAGGGAAGAGAGTGACATCACAAGGCCACAGGTCAGATCTGTGGAGAGGCAACCCTGCTCACAGTAAGAAATTTTTATATGTATTTCCTCATTCTTGTTTGCTATAAAAACCAGCTCTAACTGACTAAATGCAAAATAGATCACTTTAATACTATACTGTGGAACATTCAAGGTAAAGAAATAACGTCCCCATGGAGACGAGGAGGTGGTAAAACCCCATCAGACCAGCACACAACAGAGCAATGGCGCCACACTGAGGAAACCTATGGAAGTGCTTCTGTGCTAAATAAAACATCTATCGCTATAAAAATCACATGTAATAAATATATGAGCTATCCATGTAAACATTTGGTTAAAAAGGAAGACAGACGGGAGCAGACGGGAGCAGACGGGAGCAGACGGGAGCAGACGGGAGCAGACGGGAGCACAAAGGAACAGACAGAAGCAAGCAGTGGCAGGCTGGATCATACAGGAGGAAATAGGAGCAGACAGGAGCAGGAAGGAGCACATAGGAGCAGGCAGGAGGGGACATGATGAGACAGGAGCACAATGATATGTCAGTATAAACAGTATCGACATCAGCACCACTTCAAAGTGAGCTTCATATTTTTGGTGACTGAGGTTAAGTTGTTGTATACACACCATCATTTTGCCAGTCACATATTCTGTTAGCTGTAGCATTAAGAACCTTCTCAGGAGCGATACCTCCACCTGGTCACTGGTTCCAACATTTAGCAGTCACTGGAGACTTTGCTCAGAGGTCCAATAAAACACACACTGGAGCAGATACAAGACCCCCCCCTCCTGCTCCTGTCCCAAACCAGGTGTATCGACCCCCTTTGTGTAATGTTTTGTATACACATAGATTATTATACAGATATGCTGTCATTTGTTTTCCAGTTGTTTGAGATGAGGAGTGAGAGATGGAGCGCAGGAGCGGTCAGTGCACAGGACGTCCCAATGCAGTGAGTTTGGACCCGGTCACAAACCAACAATGATCAGGTTCAACAGTTTCAGTGCATCACCTGTGATTCTGAATAATCTCCTTCCCTCTATTCGACCCTATACCCTACCCTATACCCTCTACCCACTGCCCTACCATACACCCTATACCCTCTATCCTATACCCACTACCCTACCATACACCCTTTACCCTAACCTATACCCACTACCCTACCATACACCCTTTACCCTAACCTATACCCACTACCCTACCATACACCCTTTACCCTAACCTATACCCACTACCCTACCATACACCCTTTACCCCAACCTATACCCACTACCCTATACCCTCTACCGTACCCTATACCCTCTACCGTACCCTATACCCTCTACCGTACCCTATACCCACTACCGTACCTTATACTCTCTACCCTACCGTATACCCTCTACTCTACCCTATACCATCTGTTCTATCCTGTACCCCCTATCCTACCTTGTACCGACTACCCTACCTTACACCCTCTGTCCTACCCTGTACCCTACCCTGTACCCTACCTTCTAGCTTCTTGAGATGTTGACAGTTCTAAAATGTAAACATGGTGTGTGGGACAGTAAACAGTAAACTGGACGGAAGTCACTACTGGACCAGAGTGTTAGTGTGAGGACCCTGAATAGGGACTGTACTGTGCTGTACTGGGCCCTGGTCCTCAGACAGGAGCAGGGGTCCTCTGACAGGAGCTGTGGACATGAGGTTCTTGTGTTTTCAGACCAAACTCATCTCAGTCCTTCACTGTCTTCTTGAAAAATAAGGGAAAATGCCCGGAGCGTTTCCATAGTAACAAGCCACTGAACAGCCCGATGATCAAGAGGTTAAGGACCAGACCCATGAGAAGAGCACCGATGGTCCAGAGGAAGGAGGGCGGCCCCCCATGGTCCAAGAGCCAACTGCGTCTGGAGAGCATGTCCGCCAGCACCCCCTCCATCTGAAAGTGTGTGCCCACCACAGCACTGACGTGGAACAGCTGGTGACTGTGGCCTGGTAGAGCACACGGGCAAACAGTTAATCATATGAACCTTAAGCTCATGCATCGTATATTACTCTGGTTAAATGTAGCTTTTTAATGAGGAAACAATATTACACCATGGTTTCTGAGCTCTAAACTTGAGGTATATGGTGTGAAGGTGAGGTGTTCAGAGTGAGAGCCCTTTAACTTCTTGAGTCTGGGGGAGTTTTGGTGCATGTACCAAAGTAGTCGAAGCGTCCCGGGGCCAGGCGCTCGGGCAGGTGTGACGTGAAGAGGAAGCAGGTGAGGAAAGCAAACACCAGGTGGTAACAGTGACTGGACAGAGCCTGGGTGTGGGTGCAGCCTCCCCCACAGCACAACACGATCTGAGCACAAGACAACAAGGTATCAATGGACATCCTCTGCTCCATCTGACCCTCTCCTCTGGATCATCTGCTCCATCTGACCCTCTCCTCTGGATCCTCAGCTCCATCTGACCCTCTCCTCTGTTCCTCTGTTCCTCTGACCCTCTCCTCTGCATCCTCTGCTCTGTTGGTCACCAGATCAATATTAAACTATAACTTCTTCAGAATGTAATGACGTAATCGCCCGAGGTGTCCTTCAGTGAGTCCTTACCCTGTAGAAGAGAGGCATGGTGTCAAAAATGAAGGGGACCACAAAGGCGGCCGTGCGCAGGACTTTGCTCCTCTGAGGGTCCCACAGCTCCACAAACCTGAAACAAACAGGACACACCGACATCTGCTGTGAGGAGACCAAGGGAACGTTCATGGTCTAGAATATTATCATGTCATAATTTCAGACGGAGGGCAGGGGCCTATAGTGAGTGAGGTGAGAGTGCCCCCTGTGGGTGCTGTGCTGTGGGTGCAGCACTGACCGGGAGTAGCAGGACAGGCTGGTGCAGAACAGAGAGTTGAGCAGAGCCACCGGGACAAACCAGCGCTGGAGTCCACTGTTCACCCAACACTCAGGCATCACATAGTGCCCATAGCTGATGGCACAACCTGTGAACAGCAGGGGGCAGTCATGAGCAACAGTCAGTGCTTTAAAGGACTTTAAAATGAACTGTATGCAATTTTAAGAGTTTTTAAAAGACTGTATATAGGGGACATATAGTTTACATTGTAGCACTGAACTTTACTCAGTCCAGTTTTCCAGATTAAGTCTCACCTACTGCACAAACAAAGGAGTTCACCATAGAACAAAAACTAGGGAAGTTCAATATATCATTAATATTGTTATGGTCAATATTGGTGTGGGTGTTGTCAGGGAAGTGTTTTGTCCCTGTCACATTAACACATTTTCAAGTGTGACAGTGTGTGAGAGTTTCAAGTGTGATAAAGAACAAAAATAACTATTACAATCTTGTTAAAAGCTGCAATAACAAAGAATGAGACACTAATTATTTTGTATCGATAATCAGTCCCTCAACTGCTCCAGTCTAATGCTACTACTATTACTACCAAAATAATAATAATAATAATAATAATAATAAAACACTAGAAAGAAAATGCATAGGTGATGTCTACTGAGTATTGAGCGGTCTTTTTGTCCATTCTTCTGGACACGTTTAAAAAAGAAGTGAATTTTCAGCAGAATCTTGTTATTAAATCATAATTCACAAATCTAATACAGTACAATACTTGTGAGAAAATATCACAATCAGATATTTTTCCCAAATCGTTCAGTCCTTATAGACGGAGCTTCCTATGACATTGTAATGGAGTAAAATAAAATAAAATACTGTACTTAAGTAGAATTTTTAGGTGTCTGTACTTTACTTAAGTACATTTTACAGTGGATACTTTTTACGTTTACTTCACTACATTTGCGAGCAGGTATCTGTACTTTCTACTCCACTATATTTTTAAACTGGACTGAAAAATAAAAAGTACTTTTCTTATTTTGACCATGTTCGTGGTAACATCCTGACTAAAGGTTCTGAGTTCAAACTTTAGCTTTGAGCAAAAAAAATAAATACACAAAATTCATAAGAGATATTAGAGAAAGATATAAGAAAGATATTGATTCGTGTTGTTACTGTTGACCAAAATATGTATCATTTTTGAATCAGTATCACTACAAAAACAAAATACTTTTAATTTTTACGGTAAAGTACATTTTTAAACAGGTACTTAAACATTTTTACTTAAGCAGATTTTTTCTTGTGACACTTTTATATTTATTTGAGTAACTTTTTACCTCTGTATCTGTACTTTAACTTATTTGCCTGCTACTCGTGTTAGGGCTAGGGGGTGCTGTGGTGGCGTACCCAGGCTGTAGAGGCTGAGGGCTCCGTAGTCGAAGAAGAAGCAGATGTGGTAGGTCTCGGTGGACATGGCGCTGAAGGTGTGGGCGCAGCTGGAGGTGAACGGGTACACGCAGATCAGGAGCATGTACACCAGGAGGGGCCAGCAGTACGGGTCTGAGCCGAAGTCCAGGCATGAGCAGAGCACAGCCAAACGCCACACGAAGTACCTGAGCACAGCACGCCAGGGGAGAGATTGAAACATTAAAACATGCTTTTGACACCAGTGGATAGAATGAAATTTTAAAAAATGAAATAAATATCTTAAATAAACATCTCTCATTATGCAAAATTGACTTTTTAGAGTGTTTTGCTGTGTTATAATGTTGTTCCCTCATCAAAAACATGCCTGAATGTATGTTTGTGTAATTTAGCGATCTCTCACAGACCTATTCAAACCATCCTTATGATTAGCTGTACAATTTTAACCAAACCGACAAGCCTACATCATTCAGTACAAACGCAGGATGCTAAAAAATACACTACAACTTCACAAACCTGATGCCATGTGCAATAGTTTCATTAGCGAGATGCACACTGTATTGTGAGAGTGATGTAAATATGTTATGAGTTAGCAGTTAATACCCCATAAAAGTAAAATGGGTTGAATAGGTTCCTTTGAGTCCTTTGCTTCTCAAAACTATTAGGTATCTCGGTGTATCTGACAGAAACTGCACTCACAACACTACACCTGCAGGGGGGGCTCCTGCAAAAACTACTATTAATAAAGAAAAAGTACCAGGAAACAATGTATTTATTTAAAGACAAGCGGCAAGGGCACATTTCTCTATTGGTGAGACATAAAATACATCTCTAAACATAAAACCCACAGTATGTTTTTCATGTCCAGGGGCAGGTACTGTCTGTGTTTCCTTCAAACTCTGGAATCTTTTGACAGCTGTGACTTAACTACTTGGACCGGCTGCATTTTTCTCATATTTTAACTACACAATAAGGTGTTGTTACACACTTTTATGCATTCTTCTGGCTTTAATTTAATTTTAAAGATGCCTTTGGTCGTCTTGGGATAAGTATTTCACATTTTCGAACTTAACATAATGTCTGCATTTGGAAAATATACTTTATAAACTATGTCACTGTTTCTAATCAGGTGTTAAGGCATTAAGATAAGATAAGATAAGATATGCCTTTATTAGTCCCACAGTGGGGAAATTCCATTGCTCCCCCTGCTGTCAGCAACTGGAATGAACAGTTAGAAAATAAATAAATAAAATCTTTTTCCTCAATAAATACTATGGTAAAAAAAAAAAAAAAAAAAAAAAAAACTGCACCGTAAAAGTCTGGATTTTTACCTGTGACGCGACAAACCTAGCATTTTTGAGGCTCAGAGAAGACTAATTTGAATTACTAGATTAATGAAACATGAACTAAAAATACAAGTCCATGTATGTTTTTGATGAGGGAACAATGGGATAACATGGCTCAAAAAAGCTAAAAAAAAAAAAAGGTTAACTTTACATGATATGTGTTCTTTAAATCCATTGACACCTGCACCTGCTTGTCTCCGTGGTGATGTTACTGCTTTGCTTGGAGCTCCTCAGACCAGCACCTTCAGGCTGATGATGAGTTTGGGATCAAAACTGAACTGTCTTGATTTCTACCTCTGAAACCTGTCCTTATACCTGCTGGTGTAGCTTTTCTGTTTGGAGTAAGGGTGTATTCTTGTAAATACAGGATGGACTCTAGTTAGTTATGAAACAGTCTGGGTTTGAGTCTGGGATCTGTTCTGTAAAACTGACCTTTTAGAACTTTTAACAATATATAGTTATAGTTATTTCTTCTCATTGGCCTTCTGAAGTTGTATTCAGAGTGATTCATGCATGTTTGAGTAATATTTATTCTCCCGTATTCAAGACGTCATTGATTAACCTCCATTTCCGGCACACGCCCACTGATCTGTGATCCTAATTTATTTTCTTATCAGTGATACTCATAGGATTCTGCAGTGTCACATCGATCACATTACTCCCTAGTGTGATACGCAGCTCCTTGTTCTGATGCCATTTAGCTTCCAGCAGACTCCCTTGGGACACCGCAGTTTTCTAGCAAGGAAGTCAGTGAACTTATTTCTGTCATTAAGTAGTTTTTTATATCAATATTGCAATTTAAAATGTCCAAAATATAACATGAGGCTCTACGGGTGTTATAGATTATAAGTATAGAGCAAACACAAGCACATCAGATCTTATTTAAATCTAAGCGGTACTTTTAAAACAATGAGGTTGAAGATGTGAACACTTTGAGAATGCTCTAGAAGCCCATGCCCATGTAAGGACCCGTGTGGGGACTGACCACGTGGGCAGGAAGTGTGTCCAGATGTTGATGGTCTCGTTGTGGATCTGGAAGCTGCTGAGGACACAGTCCAGAGCGGTGCTGTACGGGTCTCTATACCCAGACATGATGCTGTCCTCCTGCACTACCTGGAACAAAACACAAAACAGAAAACAAAAAAAACAAGGTATTTGGATATGATGTTGCATTTGTGTTCTTGGTCAAGATATGGCACAAAAATACAGGTCTGACTATGAGAATCTCTGAAGTGTAATAGAGGTTATGCAGATGGCGTCACAACATTAGTGGCAACATTATATGAGTATCAATGGAAGTAATGACATTTTCTTCTGTAAAAGCTCAAAACACATGTAAAATGTGAAAGAGCTGCTACGACTTAAGAACAAATATAAATGTCTACAAATAAACGAAATATTTAGTTTGTTTAAATCAAGAAAATCAGGTTAACAGTAGAAAAACAGTTAAGAGACACTGCAGACACACTCACATTTATCACTGATACAGACTTTAGATCAGAACACAGGCTGTATAAAGAAGTGGACTGAGTGAGTGTGACGTCAACCACAGTGTTCAGCTCCAGCCAAATGAAGCTCATCGAGGCTAGAGCAGTTAGACAGGCCAAGTTCCATATTTGGAACTCTGACCGTGAGTGTCATAGCAACCAACGAGCCAATCCAGAGAGAGACTGTTGAAGGTAACGCCCCACTGGCCTAGCAGGGAGTGGGCTCTTAGCAACGCTGTCAATCAAAGCTGTTGCTAATGCTAGAGGAAGCGACCTCGGGGGGAAAAAAAGCCTGATTTGTCTGTTATTAATCTTAATAGCTTGATTTACGGACACGGTAGCAAAATAATAAAAACACCGGGTCATGTACAGCGTGGTTAATACGAACATTTTAAGACCAAAATGATGAGCCTGACAGCAGCAGAGTCGATGGAGCCAGAAGCGCGCCCATGCTCACTTCCTATTTGTAGCACAGTGGTTAGCAGGTTAGCTATGTCCATTTATATAAACAGTCTATGGAACACACTCGGTTGAACTGAACCTTTCACTCTTTAAATCACATATGTCTGAGGAGATTAATTGTTGCAGGACGAGCTGAAGTGTCATTTATCTCCCTTTCCATTTTGCCGTATACAGATATTTTGAGTTGAAAAAAATAAGCTCCA
Organism: Periophthalmus magnuspinnatus; assembly: GCF_009829125.3. Lineage (NCBI taxonomy): Eukaryota > Metazoa > Chordata > Actinopteri > Gobiiformes > Gobiidae > Periophthalmus > Periophthalmus magnuspinnatus. Next base: position 5,542,082 of record NC_047141.1, read on the forward strand.
GTGACAAAAATATGGCCAAAAAAGCTAAGAAACACACTTAGACTGCCGTGCTGTCCGTAGTTCTGGCTCAGTGCAACTCAGGCGGAATGTGGAGAGACATTTTTCAAATAAAATGCTGTCAGTGCTTAAACTCTATAAAGTGAAGACCCAGTGAACCTCGTTGGATTATTTATGCATCTAATCGGCCAATACATATTTCATTTGGGGCGACAGTAGCTCAGTTGGTAGAGTGTTTGTCCACTGATCCATAGGTTGGTGGTGCGATTCTAACTCACACAGATGAATGCTGTTGTTGTGTCCTTGGGCAAGACACTTAACCCACCTTGCCCTCAGTGTCTGTGTACACTGGTGTGTGAATGGGTGAGTTGTAAAGCGTTGGGTTGTAAAGCGCTTTGAGTGCCTTGAAGGTAGAAAAGCGCTATAGAAAAATGTGACCATTTACCATTTACTCGTGGTCTTCAATACTTTACCACAGAATCAAAGGAGCTCTGACCTTTGGCACCTGGTGGATGTTGAACAGAGGCGGCAGGACCCTGAGGTGGGAGGGCAGTCCGATGGCCCCCCTGCCCCTCTCACACACCTGGGTCAGGGTGGCTCGTCCCCCCCGACACAGGACCAGCCAAATGGGCCCCACGCCTCGTCTCGCAGCCGGAGAGTCCCACCGCAGGCAGCGTTCCCACGTCTCAGTCCACCCCCCGCTGGAGCCTCCCCTGGCCCAGATGCCCCGCCACACCGGGAACACTGCAGGGACAGAAGGGGGCAGTTTTCAACATAGTAGATTAAAGGTGCTATATGACACAGAAAAGATGCTTGTGAGCAAATGTTGTTACCTCCTCAAAAATGTACCGGGAGTTGTGTTTTGTTTCATTCACACATGTTTGAGTAACACTTTATTATTACTCTGTCTATATCTCCAAAGCTACAAATGCTTTGTTCCACCTTGTGATGTCATGGTGTGGTAGTTTTCAAGTTAACAGCTCCTTTTACCTTTTGTTGAGTAGAGATTGGACATCCCAGTGCTGAAATGATCCAAATGATTCAAGTGAAGATGTATGGAGGTTATAAAAACAGTGGAGCAAAAGGGGGTCACGTGATGCGCCAAACTGTAGTCGCATGTTTTTCAGCTCTGCTCTGGATGTCTTCGTTTTGAATATTAACTAACTCAGTGTGTGTCACTGGACGACTTTATCAAACTGTTTGGAACAAGCAGGAAGAGAGAAATGGGCAAACGAGGCCCAAAGGCTAAAGCTAGCTGTGACGGCACGGTGGTAAGCAACAACAAGGGGACGAGGTCAAAGGTGATACTGATGTGAAATTTCTAAAAGAGCAAACAACATTGTTTTTAGAGAGTAACGATATTGAAGGGATTGACTCAAGAACCTTATGGGATTGCTAAAAGGTTTATGTGAGAGGTGTAATTCTCTCTGTTACAGTTACAATAAGAAAAAAAGAAAGTTTAGCAAGACAATTAGCGTTAGAAAGCACTAGAGAAACACCATTATGAAACACTGACTGAGCACAAAGTGTATAGAACAGCCCTGAATAATTTAACACATAAAGCTGAAAAAGATATTGTGACTTTTCGAATTAGCTAATAAACCCAAACGTTTTCTATCTCGTAGCAGGAAATGCTCCTTCAACAGCAGTAATGGACTCTAATAACATGAGGCAGCAGGAAACAGAGAAATGAACAAGTTTGAGAGATTTTTACACAAAACTATAGAGTTCTGAGACTGACACTCTATGGCTTAACTCTGTTTTTCTGGATAACCTGGAGTTCCCCAGACTATCTGATGGTCAAGTTTACTTGTTGGAGTCGCCCATAACTCAGCTAGAGGTGGACAAAGCAACGTCTACACTTCAGGACTTTTTCAGATCATGAAGGGGAAAATAAGCAGCTTTTTACTTAGAGTTTCAGGCTAATATTACACTTAAAAAGTAAAAATGTAGAATTATGTTCATCATACAGACCTCCTATCAGCCCTGTTGGCATTGATAATAATAATAAGGCTGGAGATAATGTGCTCAGTAGTGGAAGCAGACCACACAGGTTTCATTAAGGGCTGAAATTCTTACTGTTCAATATAATTTATTTTCTCACTTGTAATAAAATGTCGGGGGTCGTAGTTTCTATGGATGATGAAAAGGCGTTTGATATAATTGAATGGGAGTATATGTTTGAAATAATGGGAAGATTTGGCTTTGGACCAAATTTTGTGAGATGAATCAAATTACCAAGCAAAGCACCAGCAGCTTCTGTTTTAACCAATGGTCTGCTGTCTCCTACATTTAGCCTGGGCAGAGGTACAGGTCAGGTCAGCTCCATTTAGACTGGGCAGAGGTACACCTCAGGTCAGCTCCATTTAGACTGGGCAGAGGTACAGCTCAGAGCAGGCCCTTGTCGCCATTATTATTCGCTTTGGCCATTGAACCCCTGGCTATGGCCATTAGGGGATAAAGAACATAAAATACTGCGGTATGCACATAGTGCTGTATGCACGTACTGCTGTATGCATGTACTGCTGTATGCACGTACTTCTGTATGCACGTACTTCTGTATGCACGTACTGCTGTATGCACGTACTGCTGTATGCACATACTGCTGTATGCACGTACTGCTGTATGCACGTACTGCTGTATGCACGTACTGCTGTATGCATGTACTGCTGTATGCATGTACTGCTGTATGCAGATGACATCCTTTTGACACTGACTGGTCCTTCTAATTCTGTACCAGTGCTCATTGGATTTATTACAGAGTCTGGTCTTATATATGGATATAAAGAGAATTTGGACAAATCTGTTATTATGACTTTGGCTGATTCAGGAAATGTTGAGCCTGTGTATGTTAAGCCCTTTAGCTGGGAGCCGTCAGGTTTTAAAAACCTGGGAGTTAGGGTTACTGCAACAGTGAGTCTGTTATACAAGGAACACATGAATGGAATGATTGTGGGTCGTGAGATGTGGACAAGGTGGAGAACTCTGCCAACATCATTTCCAGGACAAATTCATCTTATAAAAAAATACTATCCTACCCAAAATATTGTACCCCACTGGTATGCTTTTTCTGATTTTAAAATCTGAAGACATGAAGTCATTATTAAAGCCATGGTGGACTGGTGAAGGACACTCAAATTAGAGACACTTCAGTTGCCCAAAGGACAGGGTGGATGGAGTCTACCTAACATAAAACATGATGCCCTTTCAGCACAAGCAGGACTCTTTCTGCCTGGATACATGGAAATTTAGACTTGGTTAAGTATTGTGCAACAGATGTAGTAAAAAAAAATAAAAATCCTCTGCTATATAATGAATTAGGCGCTTGGGGAAGACTAAGAAAACTTTTTAAAATTAGCTAATCATTCCATATTTTACCAACTTTAATAAATAATCCAGACCTATTTCCACAGATTATAGGAGCAGATTTTACAGGATGGAACACTGCGGAGGTTCATTTCTTTACCTCTTTACAAAATGACAATTAAAATCCTTTGGATCTCTGAAGTCCCAATATTCCTTACCAAACAAGGATTTCTATTCATATTTACAATGAAGCCATTCTGTGCAGCAGAAGGCTAAATCTCTGAAGTTTGCCCCAGAGTTGAACTATTTGGAGATTTTTTCATTAAGAGAATAAACATTTAGTGTCTAAATCCTTAGTCCAGCCCTCAGTCTGGATAAATTGACTTGGTTAAGAAAATCATGTGGAGTCCTGTTTAAATGTGAAACATGTTTACAGGAATGGGACAACATCCTGGCCTTACCATCTAAAATCTCCATTTCTAACAAGATTAAAGGACTACAGTACAATATTTTGCAAAATGTATATATTTCTCCAAATATTTATAGTGAGTACAATGTGGATACTTCACCAAATTGCCTTAAGTGTAGCAGTCACGTGGACACGAGTTACCAGGGCTCATGGGAATGTGCTCATATCCAACATTTTGGAATGAGGTCTGTGCCAATATTAGTAGTATTAGCAAGGTCAGAACTCAGCAGGTGACAGGAAACCCAACGATGTGCTCACTGGGACATATTCATGTTTCACTGGTATGTGAAAACACACTCGGGTCCTCTACCAGAGGCCTGGGAGCTTGAGGGTTCTGCGCAGTATTTTTGCTGTTCCTAGTACTGCACTTTTCTGGACTGAGATGTCTGATGTTTTTCCTGGGATCTGCTGTAGCCACTCCTTCAGTTTAGGGGTCACTGCCCAGAGTGCTCCAATGTCCATGGGCACCACTGATACCTTCACCTTCCAGGCCTTCTTCAGCTCTTCTTTGAGTCCCTGATATTTCTCTAGTTTCTCATGTTCCTTTTTCCTGATGTTCCCATCACTTGGCTCTGCAATGTCCACCACAACGGCTTTGCTCTGTTGTTTATCCACCACCACAATGTCCGGTTGGTTCGCCATCACCATTCTGTCAGTCTGTATCTGGAAGTCCCAGAGGATCTTGGCTTGGTCATTCTCTACTACCTTTGGAGGTGTTTCCCACTTTGACCTGGGGGTTTCCAGTCCGTACTGTGCACAGATGTTTCTGTAAACTATGTATGCCCTCCACTTGGTTATATATATATATATATATATATATATATATATATATATATATATATATATATATATATATATATAAAACAACATTATAAAATAGATCAGAAAATAGTTTAATATGGGTCATTTGATAGTTTCAAGATCCAGCCTGAGCCGGGCCCACCGCCAGAGGTTTTATTAAAATGTTTTGTATTGGTTTTTTTTTTGTGTTAGATTGGCCTGCTGCACATCTAAGTACTTTCTTTCTTTTGACCACTCCCCTGGTCTGCTCTGAGAATACAACTGTAATCCACAAAACAACAACATGTTTTGTCAGTGACCCAGCAGCTGTGTTTGAACATGTCCACACACTCGGAACAGCCCACGCACTCAGAACTGAAGTAGAGTTCTTAAAAGTATCAAAAATCAGATACTAATTTATACTAAAACTAGCATCAAAACTAGATACTCATTTGAGCAGGTATCGATACTAAAAAAAAGTCCTATTCACAGGACTATTCCTTGGTATTGAAGTTAAGTTTGTATCATGACAACACATGAGTCTAAACTAAACTACAGGGTTAGCAGGTTTTAAATGCAATAGCAGGTTTCACAGTACTTGTTTGTTTTTTTTACATTTGTACCTTGAGTGACTTTTGAAGCCCTTCAGGTCAACCTTAAAGTTGTTGTAAAGTTGTTCCCTCATCAAAAACATGCCCGAAGAGGTTTTAGACGTCATCCATGCTTGAGTATTTTAGTGATCACGGGCTCTATTCAAACCCTCCTCACGCAGTAAGATTCTGTGCAAGGCTCCGCCCACAAGCCTGTGTCACCCCTGCTCCCACACGACAATTCTCCATAAATATACAAAAACATGATACAAAACAATACACTACAACTTCACAAACCTGATGGAATGTGCAGTGGTTTCGTTAGCGGGATGCAGCTGATTGTGTGTGATAGTGCTCTGCAGGGGGTGACTTAGCACGGAGAGCAAAGAGAGGAGATTCAGAGCATCAGAAACTCATAAAACCTGTTAATACGTTGTGTTCAGTGAATATAGAATTTACAAAACAATAAAAGGCAACATGTTGATCTAATTATGATATGAGTTACAGTTAATACCCCAGAGAAGTGTCATAATGTGGAATGTGGAGGAGTAAACAGCACAAAAATTCAAGATTACTCAAACCTGCGAATGAAACAAAATACAACTCCTCCTTCAGTGTGTTGTAGTCCATGAAGCTCCTCCATGTTTTTAAACTAAAGTCCACACATTGTTCCTGGACTTGTTCTGGTCCGGGCTCATGGTGACTCATGGAAAAGTTTAGCCTTGACAATAGCAACCATTGTTCCATAACAGAACCTGTGTGCTTGTTTACTCTCTGCTGTGTTTTAAAGAAAAGTTTTATGTTCATTTCATGACAGATACAGCATATTAACTTAAAAAACAGGAAATACCCAGGCTCAGGTAGTGAAATAATAAAGTATAGCCTGAAGAATGCATAGGACCTGTCATTCACAGATGGATGGAGAGTGTCTGGGACAAATCACTGCTGAGGCTCCATGACATTGTTCAACATTTAGTACATTTTCACTTTAGACATTTTGAAGTGAGTATTTTTGGTCCTCCCTCTGAGACAAACACGTGTGTGGGGTGTGGACAGTGAGCTAAGTGTCAGCTGTGTGACAAAGATGTGTTCTGATGACAGAGAGCCCACTCTGCCCCAGCACAGCTCAGCATGGCAGCTTTACTCATGTGTGGAGCCACACTCTCTAAGCAGAGAACAGCACGATCATTCACTGTGTCACAATGTAGTCCACCCACAAGGCTTTGAACACATCCTCCTCCTTTTCTCCAAACTCCAGAGTTTTCTGTTGAATGAAGTCAGTCACACTCTGTCACAGTCTGTTTTGCGCAACAATACGGAAACCCACATTCTAAATTGAACAGTATATGGGCCTGTAATACACTGTACACGCCTTTACCAAGGACAGGACGCAGACAGAAGACAGGTCTGCACAAGTCTCACTAGACTGAACTACCTCCTCTGATACACTTCTGGAGTAACTCCCTCACTGCAACTGGCTCCATGGAACTGACAATGTGACAGAAAGAACAGAGACAGATCAGAGTGGACAGAGGATCAGAGCGGACAGCGCGCACCGCGCATCTGCGGAGTGCGCGCGAGCGCGTGTGTCAGAGCGTGACACATTCTTGTGTCCTGTGGAGACATGCACAGTGTTCACTGCCCACACAAACAGCCACTGTTCTGTCTGGCCTGTGCACTTCCGTCACTAGTTCATCCAGTCTGTTGAAAACTGATGTTTTAGAGCGCGAGGCACAACTTTCATCCCAGAATATAACCTACTGTTCCACGCGCGGGCTCCTGTAAATAAAGGACAATGCGCGTGGACAGTGGCCGTGCCACTCCACAGCGCGCAGATGAGCGTCACCTGGACACTCTGACCCGCTCCTGTGCGCCTCCTCCTGACCTGTAAAACTGTAAAATAAAAGTGCTCCAAATCGTTAAAAAAACGTGTCCACAAACAGCCCACCTCCACAGGTCACGAGCTGCTGCTCTGACATGACGCGCGCGCGGCCCCTCACTCTTTGTTCTTTCCCTGAACTCACTTTCTCAGAAACAGTCTTGTCAACAACTTGCGATGGGCCCCATCACAAAGCCCTCGAGGAAAACCACACTTTACGCGTTCCTCCCGCTAAAGCTCAGAGCAGAGGACTCACTCACCGCGGCCCTCGGCCATCGCTCTGCTGTTTACGCTGCTCCGCGCTTCTCGCCCCTGTGTATCGTCTCCAAAGCGGGGTTTGTCTCCGTGTCTGCGCTCTCTCCAGCCCCTCTCTCCAGCTTCTCTCTCCAGCTTCTCTCTGCTCTGAGCACAGACCAGTCAGGAGCGCGCTCACAGCTCACGTGCACACAGTGAGAAACAACAACACGAGCCATGTGTGTCCGCGCCCACAGAGAGGAGGAGGAGGAGGAGGAGGAGGAGGAGGAGGAGGAGGAGGAAGCTGGGCTGAGCGCTGGATGGAGCTCGTGGACACGGTCAGAAGTTCTGGTCTCGGAGCGCGCCTCCTCAGATCTGCTACAGTGACATGCACGCGCACCATAAAACAGCTCTGTTTTTGAAAACCTATGAATGGAGGAACGTAAGTATAATGAAGCTAATAAAGCACGTCTGCTCTGGGCTTTTGTCTGAGTGGTACAGGCGCGTCACTGTAGCTCCTCAAAGGCCCAGGGCTCAAATTCCCAAAGCCTCCACCCCATAGGCCGACTGGCTTTGTTAGTTATATAAACCGCGCACTGTGGGCGCACAGTCACAGCTGTTTGTCTCCATGGAAGTGTTTTGCCTAGAATGTTCCACAGTATGGCTTTAAAATTATCTGTGTACACAGAGACAAGCAGGGACACCACCAGGCCACGCTACAGGTCACAAGTCTGTGACAAGTTTGCATAACACCCCTTTAAAGATGCGCTGTGTTTGACCTGGATTAAAGTCGCCTCTGGTGTCTCTGTAACAGTTGGATACAACTTTGTAGGTCACGTTCTTTCTTTCTAATGAATCCTCTGGCTTTAAAAAGGCATGGAACATGGATCACCAAAAGTCCAACACTGTGAGTCTGGTGCAGAACTCTTCAAGTGGAAGACATAAACATTTTTATGCTTTATTTTATTGTCGTCTCTGTAAGCATAAGCCCCTATGGCCGTTGTCAGTTGAAAGCACAGTTTAAAAGTCCTGTATTACGCAAAATGGATCCTTGTGAGATTTAAGCAAAGTTATAATCCTCATCAAAAAAAGACCTCAAGTTGTGTTTTGTTTCATTTACACACGTTTGAGTAATGTTTAATTATTAGTCTGTCCACATCTCCAAGCTCAAAATGCTCTGTTCCACCTTGTGATGTCATGGTGTTGTACTTTTCAAGTGAACAGCTCCTTTTACCTTTTGTTCAGTTGACATAGGTAAATCCAGGGCTGAAATCATCCAAATGATTCTAGTGAAGCTGTTTGGAGTTTAAAAACACAGTGGAGCACTTCCTGTATTACCAGATGACATCACAAGGTGGAACAGAGTGTTTTCTGTTTGAGAGAAGAACTCAGCCTAAATACGAAGGGTTTGTGTGTTAGACATGAATGAAACAAAACACAACTCCAGGTCTGTTTGTGATGAGGAAACAACATTATAACATAGAACAGAGAATAGCGTAATATGACCCTATGAACTATGTTAATGTGGAGGATGAAGGTCATTTGTTTCATCAGATGCATTTAAATGTCAACCTTAGAATTCAGAACATATTTGAATTGTTTTCATTCTGAATTTCATTTGCTGAATTTTTAAGTCAAACTAAAAAAAACACCTTTTAAATCTTCAGCACAAACATTTCCAAACGTCAAATTTAACAAACGTACAGCGTTCATGAAATAAATTCATCATGGACATTTTTTCAGCAAAGAACCAAGATACCAAGGCAAAAGCAATCAATCGTGTGTGAGTGAGCAGGACAGAGGAGACTGTTTCCTATTGGCCATTCACTTCTGTGGGCGGGGTTTATAGTTAAGGAATCAAAGAGATAATTAGGCTAATTGTGGCCAATCTATGGAGACTGTATTTAGAAACATAGCTAACCAGCCAGTGTGTTCTAAATAGGAAGTGATTATGGGCGCACTTCCAGCTCCAGTTCTCTTTACATTAGAAAACTGTTGCCTCCCCTCTCTCTGTAACCGCTGCTGTCAGACTCGTCACTTTGGCCTTAAAATGTTCACTATTGTGTCAGGAACTCAAGATATCAACATTAATAACAGACAAATCAGGCGCCTTCTTTCCCAGAGGTGGCTCCCGCTAGCGTTTGCAACACGTTTGATTGACAGCCCTCCCCCTGCCAAACCAGTGCTGCGGGCGGGAAGGGGTGTTACCTCCAGCAGCTTTGCTCCAGATTGGCTCTTTGGTTGCTATGATACTGGCGGACGGAATTCCAAATATGGAAATCGGCTCCAAATTCTTCTCTATAACTGCTCTAGCCTCGATTTGACTGAAGCTGAACGCTGTGGGTTACATCACACTCACTCAGTCCACTTCTTTATACAGTCTATGGACCAATCAGACGGGTTCACTGCAGCATTTCCTGATTGTTTCTAAGTTAGATTGACTCACTCGGGATCGATTGCTTAGGCCTTGGATCATGGATCTTTGCGGCAAAAGTTTTCACCACAAATTTAACACTAACAATTTTGACTGTTGAATTTGAGGCTTGAAAATATATGTGCTGAATATTTTAATTTTATTTTTTTATTACTATTTTGCAATGTTAATAATAAAAAGTAAAATAATGTTAACAATTAAAATGTAAAAAAAAAAAACAAAAGAAAAAAAAAAAATCAGAGTAAAAATAATAATTTGAAGTTTGGAGACTCTTTTCAGAATGTCCAAACCTCACACAGGTACCCTCCATCCATCTGAAATGTGGACATCATCACATTGTACAGCAGGAGCCTATTGCCCCTTAAAGAGCATGGCAGAGCGCACATGCCGTTACTTACACATGAACTCCAAACACGCCAGGCATTTCCCCACTGCCAGCACAGACCCCTGCTTGTCCATCCCTCTGCACGTCCCCAAAAATCAAACGCCTCTCCTGGGTTCAGTGTCTTCTCAGGGTCCCATCCTCGCACAGCAACTGGAGCTGTCCCGTCTGAGCCGACTGGCTTGGGTCAGTGAGGTTCTCCAGCCCCTTACCAAGCAGAAAAGCAGAAAAGTAGGTCAGCGTGCCCGTGCCAGCTGCCTTCTTTGGGGCTGGCACAGGGAGCTGGGACTGGTGGTGCGGTCAGCAATGTTGGGCAGAAGCCTGGAGCAGAGCAGACAAAGGCCAGTCTGAGCGGCGGGAGAAAGGGGCTGTTGTGAGCACATGTGATTGTTCATGCAGGACCAGTGACCACACTTTTCTTTTTGTTGAGTAATGTGTCAGTGGAGTTTGAAGTCTGTAGGTACATTTGTGTGGTCAGATAAATCAGATACCAGAGCAATCAGATAACCCAATACTCCCACACTCTCCCCTCACTCTCCCCTCACTCTCTCCTTTAGTCCTTTACTTACAGTAGTCTAACCCACTGGATACAAATGCAGGATAAGTCTGGATTTGACACTAAACCTTTGATTTTTGCAAAGTTTTTAGGTGGTAAAAAGCTGCAGATGTTATTGGTTTGATGTGTCTGTTATAGTCTGTGTTTAGGTCCACAGACTATAGCACATGCAGAGTGTTTGTAATCTGTTTCAATAGTTGATACTTGTGTTTTAGGTTTTGCAATAAGTGTTTTGTAGTTTTGAAATCTAAATTAAGACTTGGTTGGAAAATGGTTACAAGATTGTGTCGGTAGAAATCAAAGGACTTGTAGTTTTATGTTGAACTGATATGAGCACTGCACGATGCGACAGTTTCAAGCCGGGTGCAAGTTCCAGTTTTGTGATCAATGTGTTACAAGAGTCACAGTGATGGGGACAATCAGCTCTAAAGTCAGAGCACTTTAAACAGCGTTTAGTACAACTAAATGGTTTATATTTTAGATTCACATTCCTGGCAGTAGATACCCTTTGCTTTGACAGCACTGCAAACTTTAGACCTTCTCTCATTGATGAGCCTCATGATGAAGTCGCGTCAGTTGTTTTTACTTCACAGCTGTGCCTTTCAGGATTCATTAATGGAGCGCCAAGAGTGTGCAAAGCAAAGGATGAAGGCCATTGTGAAGGATCTAAAATCTAAAATCTAATCTGAAAATACAACACTTTTTGTGCACTACATTAGTCTTCATTAAGAATCTACCCTTTAGTCATGACAATAAAGTGCAGTGGGCACCATGACAGAAAGAACGGCGACAGGAGGTCCTTTGATCAGCACCACTGGTTTCTGATGGAACATCACATGGCAGAAGACGCCTGGTGTAAGCCAAGTAATACTGAGTGGAACTGAGTTACAGATACTTAGTTACTGTAATTGGATTGCAATCGAAACTTAGTAACTGTAATTTACTGGCAGAAGTTTTCACAGTAATGAGTTGCACTAACAAAACACTTGACCCACAGACATGACTTCTGCTTCTTGTGTTGTTCATTTCTGTACTTGAAGTGATGCCATTTTAAACAGTTTAAACCCTCTATTTAAATGACTTAAATCAAATATATGCTTTTGTGTTTTCTTAATTTCCACAATACTGCAAAAAATGTTATCCCAAAGCAATGCAACTTTCTTAAGGCAGTAACTATGTAATGTGTAACTAATACTTTTTCACTGACGGCTGTAAAATACATGTCATCATACATTTCCAGTATGCATTTTTAAGTTACAGAATCGTCCTCAATAATTTTATAGGAATGCTAAAAATCTGCCAGCCCTTTAGTTTAGGCCTCTACAGACATGTTCTGAAATGTCCCTGTGTGTCAGATGCCCTGTGTCTCCATGGGGTATTAATCTGTGTAAAAACTTCTAATCCTATAGTTTAGACCCAGGATTCTTGTATTTAGCAAGAATCCTGGTCTTATTTTAATACACACAAGAATGAAATGAAATAAACAGATCTCACTCAGATTCAAATGCACCAGCTCAAATTTTAATAACTCAAATCATGTCTTTACTGTGGGACTGATCCCTCACGATGCATTCAGCAGTCCTCAATAAATACAGGTGGGTTTCATTGGAGAAGTGACTTTAGATTAGCACAAACTATAATGTCCCCTGTCTCTCACCCCCTTAACATTCATGCACACTGCACCAGCCTGGCCGTACAAAAAACAACTTAATTTGGGTAAAAAAATAAAATGGTTCTTTCGCTCACACAGCACGATATAGAGTCACGGTACAGGAACACAGCAAAGTAGGGCTGAAGGATTCTAACGAACCAGCAAATCACAAAGGGCATTTCGTAATAAGTACTAGAAGTAACTACACACTGTATGGGGTCTTTTATAAAACCTGCTAACCCTGTAGTTGTAGTAAACATTCTTGTATAATTTCAGTAGTTAACGGTCTTTAAAAGGTGCACTGTGTAACTTTTCTGATGGAGCGGTTGGTGAATGTTGCCTTTTTTCCCCAATTACAGGTGTTATTGGCGAAATGCATTTGTCCTTTGAGCAGACTTGCCTCTTCACAGATCTGACCTATAACTTGGGAGTGGTTACGTGGCTTGCTTGTCTACGTGGGACAATCCAGGCAAATCAAAAGTATCGAAAGTCAGATACTAAACGAGCATTGAAACTAGACAGTCATTTTAGCAGATATCGATACTAAAAAAGTCACTCACAGGACAGAAATGAACCTTTCCTGAATAGATTTAGAAAGATCTTGAGCTGTATCAGAACAAGTTTAAGACACAATAAACTAGTATTTTAATATCGTGACAATACTACAAACCAATAAAATCGTAATGGAGACAACCAGATAGCTCACCCTCCACCACAAATGTTCCACAGCGCACCTTTACTGCTTCAATGCTTCCAGAAGTGTTTAAAAGTTACTGTAAACTCAATATTTATTTAAAAATGTACTGATACTTTGCTGCAGATGTCATCAACATTCCCTGGGGGTGTGATGCTAACTGTAGGCTCTGCTCTGTCTGAAGTTCTGTTAGACTTTAATCTGAGCTTTGTTTTAACATGATCTAACAATAAAGAACTTAGGTGAGCCGATTCGTGCTGTTAAACAAATCCTTCTCAAATAACATTACAGCCATAGCTAGCTAGCGTTAGCCAACAGTATTTCAGTATTTTTTCTTGAGTTTTTATTTTAAAACTTTTTTGACAGTGCATTATGTCTCCATACTACTAACTGCTGAACATTCCACCATAGATATATGTAGAACACCCCCAGAGTGATGTCATTGCAAAGTACCAATAGCAAATTGCCTACGTGACTGAACAACTGCAATGATTTTTTTTTTTTTTTTTATCCCCAGCCCTATTGCAAAAGAAGCCACACGAAAACATAGGGAAGAGGCCAGTGCTACAGCGCCTGGCCTTTGAGCAGGGGGTGGATTAGACCCCCTGCCCTCACATGTTTAAATCTGTGTGTGTGAGCCTTGTCAGTGGTCACACTGACAGACCCCCACCTCAAAGTTCCTCCTCCGCTGTCCCGCTCCTGGAGAAGAGGAGCCACACGTTGCACCACCATTCCGCTGAGTGAGCCCCCGAAGCGGCCTCGGGAGCCCGCACTCTGCCTCCTGTTGAATGGGTGATGCCTTTTGGAGATTAACAGCTAAATATTGGGAGAAAGAGAGGGGCGAGCGTCGTGTCTGAGCCGGGTCCCGGGGCCCCTCAGCCCATCTCTTTCCACTGCTGGTAGAAAAGGCGGACATTCTTCAGCTCCATGCCCGCTGCTGCCGCAGCCTGGAGCGCCGACTGGACAGATACACACAGACAGGCAGAGGTTAGCATTAATGTAGCATAATACATTTGAATTCTAACACACTTTTCATAGCTTGCATTCAGGTTGTTTTTTTGGCTAATAATGATGAGTGTGTCTGCAGTGTCCCGGCTGTTTAACTGGAGACTTCATTTTCTTGTTTTAAATGTCAGATTTCATTTCATTTTAGATTTACTGTTTTGAGCTTTTACAAAAGGAAATGTTATTACTCACGATTGAAACTCATATAATGATGCCACTTAATAACAAAGTTCCAGTGGGGGGTATAAAGCTAACTTGAGGCACTGCTCTGTTTGAATTTGTTACTCAGGTCTTTAATCTGAGCTTGATGGTCAAACACAATTTGACCATCAAGATCTGACTTAGTTGGATCTACAAAAGGTGAGCTGGTTTGTGCTGTTAAACAAGCCCCTCTCAAATAACATTACAGTCACAAGGTTGTTAGCATTAGCCGACAATGTTTTCAGTTAGCTACTCTGATCTTGTTGAAAACAAAACATCTACACATAACTATGAAGGCTCGTATTGATCACAGGCTCCTGAAAATTTGTTTGGAATGTTTTTGGACATTCCAGTGAAAACCACATAAAAGTTACATTACTATACAAGGACAGATTAACAAAGACATAACCAACAGATGAATGGAGAAGTTGGGCCTATTACACTGTATGTAAACATAGAGGTCTCAGATGTGCAGGAGAGCTCCTCACCTTCATAGCTGCAGACTGAGCAGACATCTCGTCCACATCGCGCCCAGTGAGGATGGTCACCATGCCGGCCGTGTCCTCCTCTCCAAGGCTCTGGGACACAGTGAGCTGTCGGCAGCTGTCCACCATCTTGTACAAGTGCCTAAGAACACAGAGTTACTATAGCATCCTGAAGAGACTATGTAATAAGATATAATGTCTAATGATGCACCATACCAGGCTTCTATGTCCAGACGCTTCATTTTGTCTCTTTCAAAGCTCCGCCCCACTTCTTTCTGACAGCGGATGTACCTGCAAAACAAACAGAGGACATACTTACTGAAGGCTCTGTGTCTGCTCTGGTCTTGACCCTCAAACTAATCATTTAGAACATGTGCTCTCAGTGAGACACCTCATTAATTTTCATTGGAAACTGGAAAAACAGCCTCTTTCTTACGGGCTTAATGGGGCATGTACCCTGTGCTCTTAATGTTTTAAAATGGTACTACAATCGCAACTGAACATGTGTTGCCAGAGCCTTAACCTGCAGATAGAGGACACATACAAGTTTGAAGCTTGTCTCATTCTCAGTTTATGGACGGGCCTCATGTGAAATCTCAGAACCTCCAGGTTTCACTCACTGAGCTGCAGAGGCTGCACTAGCACTGATTCATGATTGTCTGTGCTGGGGTTTAGGTAGTGACCATTCAGATCAGAGAGAGGCATTTTAGGTTTAAACCAACTGGATTTCAGCTTTAAAACTGGTAACACAAATGAGACTCATGAGGCTCATTTTGGTTTGTGATTGGATAATGGTCTTGAACCAAAAAATCTAATTATAAAAGAAAACAACAACAATAAATCAGAATTACTGTTATCAGTAAAAGTTATATTTGATTTGAACATATTTGTCTCATATCTGGGGACACAGGTCATGTTTATGGAATTTTAAATAAGAATCTTACATATAGTCCTTTAAAAAGCGCTTCTGCAACAGTCCAATGTCTTTCTGGACATGTGGATAGCGACCTGTGTACATTATTTGTGTCGAGAAAAACTATTTGAGCAAGTTCAAGGTTGTTGCTAAAGACGTACTATATAGATTACCACAACTATAACATTACAGCAAAACATGGTAACATTTTGTACAGAAGTGTGAAATTGTAATTGCAATAAATTTTTCAGATTTAATATAATTTAATATAATCTAGCTCAGCTCAAGTAAATGATGGGAGAGTAGCAGACCTGTTTCCTTTCCGAAACTCTGTCTCTAGAAAGCGGATGCCATCTCGGGCCCCAGGTGTGTCTTTCTTCAGTCTGTCCAGGCTGTCGATCACTACAAAACACACCACGGTTATGTCACCAGCCTTTTCACTACTCAAACATTTGAGAATGAAACAAAATACAACTCTGGGTTTTTGAGGAGGTAACAACATTACAACATGACTTAAAGTTCACAACAGTGCTTTTAACAGTAACATAGTACCTTTAATATATTGTTGTGCACTGTCCCTGTACTAATACAAAAAAGCATACCATAGCTCATGTAGATGCACAAGAGGCACAGAGAAGTGCTGTGTCTGCATGTGCGCGTGTGTGTGGGCGCGTCTGTTCGTGTCTGTTCGTGCGCGTGTATGTCTGCGCACGCGCGTCTGTACCTGTGCGGGGGATGATGATGATGAAGCAGCCACTGTTGGCCAGCTGCCTGAGAAGGGGCAGGTGTTGGCACAAGGCTGCTGCGTCTGGGACCAGGTACGGGGACATGGAGGACTGGGCTTTGGGCTGCTGCAGACTGCCCTCTAGCTGAGACACCTCCAACTGCACACAGCAACAGCACAGAGGGTTATCAGAGACCAGTGACCACACTGGTCAAAAACAGGCGGAAGGAAGAAAGGAAACAAGTGTCATTTTATACAAAATATCTTTATAGCAATCTGTGTCATTGTAATTTCAGATTGAAAGTTCAAATATTTTATATCAACCACAGTAGTTTGTAAAGTTCTGAGGCTAAAAATCACTGATATACTGTTGGCTTCATTAACCCAAGTCTGGACCAACCCATTCTCATCACATGCCCCGAGTTACAGACAGACGTTTTACCTCTTGTAACCTGAACATACGTTTGTTTGAGCTTAATCACACAGAACAGGATCTCTTCATACAGGAGGTGGACACATAGTGAGACTAAACCTAATACAGACCTGCAGTCGAAGCTGAGCCATGTCCCTCATCAGGCGGTTCCTGCGAGCCTCCTCTTCAGCCTGGGGACACAAGTCATGAGGTTACACCAATGCACATGTGTTAGCTTAAAGCCAGTGGAGAATGCACCCTACCATTCGGAAGTGGGCCTGGGCCTGCTGCAGCAGACCGTCTTGCTCTGACTGGCTGATGCTGGTGAAGATGCCTGCCTCTGGGTTAAAGTGCAAGATGTCCCCCTGAAGCTTGGTCAGGAAGTGTCCGAAGCTCCGAATACAGCAGACACGCACCACACACTGTCACAAAACACAAGTCATCATGCATCCTGAATTGAACTAAAACAGGTGTTTTGTTCAGCAAGCCTGCACCACAGTGTTGTACAAGCGCTCTAAAGCCTGTGTAGAGTGGAGTGAGCAGTGTGTACCTCCTGCAGGGGGCTGAGGGGAGGCCCGTGCTGGCTCCAGTCCATCTTCCTGTGGGCTGTGCTCAGAGCAGGGAGCAGCCGCAGGGCTCTGTCCTCTGGAAGCAACACAGACTGGACCAGGTCTGCCTGTTCACTGAGGCGCAGCAGCTCCAGCACCTCTGAACTGAGGCTCAGTTCTACTGCTAAACAACACACACACTGAGCTTCTCATAGTCTGCACATGCTCACGCATTGTCAAAACACTGTCCTAAAGACCTCACTCACCAGAGTCGAGGAGCTTGGAGGCGTCAGGAAGCAGGTTGAGCAGCACAGACAGGCGGTTCCACAGACTCTGGGAGCTCTGCACACAGGGACATACTAAAGCCACACAGTACAAGCCAAACATCATGTGACGTATGTGTCACTTACCTGGGCACACATCAGAATTATGTCAGTGTTTGTTCTCAACCAATCAACAAACACCTTCACCACCTGAATCAGGCCTTGACTGGTCAGAATCTCCATCTTCTCCAGCAGGCTCTTCTCATTGGTTGTTGGGGAGTGTGTGTTCTGTTGACTGCCCTCTGAGTCGGATTCAAAATCTACAAGAAAGGTGAGTTTTGATTTTGACTACAATCGTTTCTCCAGACCAACACTGTCACTCTTGTATAAAGTCTTACCAGTGTCACTGGTTCCATTGGCTGTGCTGACGCCTACACCCCCCTGTGGAGGGGCACTTTCCTGTGAAGGGGGCGCAGTGTCACTTTGGGGGGTAATGGTAGTGGGTTTTGGGGTGGGGGCACTCGGGGACTTAAGCAGTTGGTTGCTGAAGGTGGGGGCCAGGCGAAAGCAGCGCTTGGCCTGGAACAGTTGGGAGGACATGGCCTGGAGGTTAGAGCTGATGCTGGGGTCGGGGTGTGTGAGGGGGCCGTTGGTGGTGGGAGGCGGCTCCTCTCTTTGGACCTGGCTGTTAGATTGCTCTTCTCTTTGAGATGGGCCCTGATGCTCTGAGCTCTCCTCTATGTCCTCCAGGTCTGAGCGGGACTCCTGACTGTTCATGTCCGAGTCTGTCTCCACATCGAAGGCCGTTCCCCCATCCTCGTCCTCTGAGCCGCTGTCCCAGCTGGCCTGGCCCACCACGGCCCCTCTCTTGGGGTCCCTCTTGAGGACAGGGGGGTTGGTGGCGCTGGGGTTTGGGCTGGGGGCGGGCTTGATAACCTCCTCCTCCTCATCCTCCTCACTGTCGAAGCCTTCGCTCAGGTCGCTGTCATCCTGTCCCGTGGTGTGTTTGCGTGGGCAGCGCCGGCGCCTCAGCCTGGACAGACGAGTGTACTTCTTCTTGTGTTTGTGCTTGTCCTGGTCGGCCGTGTCTGCGTGGAGCTCGTCCTTCTGCCCGCTCTGTGCCCGCTCCTGCTCTAGAGAGCCATTGTGCAGAGGCTTTTCTGTGAGCTCGGACACAGGAGCCAGGTCTACCTCATCTGAAATGACAGACAGCTGCTTTACACTGAAACCACATGACTACACAGACTATTGTTGTCATTAAGGCACTTACCTGGGCCTTCGGTGTTGAGAGGGGGCACCTGAGTCTCTGCCTCCTCCAGCTCAGCCTGCAGACGGATGTTGACGTGGTTCACCAGGTGGGAGAACAAGGCCAGGGTAAAAGCGATAGATGCACTGTACTGCTTAGAGCCTGCCAAACATAGAGCCAGAGCAGTTTGTATTGTCATTGTGTAACCCAGTGAAGTAGGTTCAGTTAGTTAAAGAGGAGGTATTACACTTCTATGGGTATTAATTGCTACCACATAAGGTATTTAGTAAGTTCACCTCCCCTCCCTTTGCTCTCCACGCTCCATTTTGCAGAATACCTCCTATAGAAACTAATCCTCAATATTAGAATACGCTCTCATTGCTGGGCTTTGCTCCATTGGGCAAAACACTTCACATACCATATCGTTTAAATACCACTCAGAATCCAACTGTAGCAACCATAAAAGAAGGTGCATACAAAAAGAGAACATGAGCCACAAACCTCCTCTCTTCAGGCTGTGCACCACCATGAGGCAGATGACCACCATCTTGAAGAGCAGGGTGTCGGGGAGGGTGGGGCAGGGGCTGTCGTGGGCGTCCTCTTCCTCTGCACAGGGGGAGTGCACGGGCGCATTTGGGTTCGGAGGGGGCAGGTAAAACAGCACCAGATTAAAGTCCTCCAGCACTGACTGGCACAGGGTGGTCAACTCCACATCCACCAGGCTGCACCCGCCCACAGCAGAGGAGACATCCAATCAACACAGTTAAATCAACTTTCAAATTCAAATGGTCACAGTTAGATTTAAGATAATTTTGCACTGCATTTATACTTTCAACCAATGCCCATTCTGTGTTCTGTTAAATATCAACCAGAGGGCACAGTATAGAAAGAAGAAAGCAAAACAAAAACACAGATGTATTACAATAGCGAGAAATACCCTATCCAGTTTAGACCAGTCTCTTATTATTTTATTTATACCTGTTTCTTTTATTAAGTAATTTTAGATGAATATTACAATTTAAAATGTGAAAATTATAACATAATAATCCACTGGTGTCATAGATTATAACTATAGAGCAGACACAATATGTCTTCTTTAAATCGTATTTGTTGGAAAAAATGTCAACAAAATTAGGTCAGAGCAACAGCATGGGATGTCTTGAAATAATTTTGCGTTTCAACATCGTTGAGCCATTAAAAAACTATGCTGGTTCAGAGACATATTTTCACACCTGTTTTTGGGCTGCAGAAGACTCTGGAGGTACATGAAGCTCACCAACAGACGCTTCATGTCTTTGGACCTATGGGGGACAGAAACAATATATGAAACTATATACAACATGTATTCTATCCATTTTTACTTCCACATAAGTAAACCTAAATGTGATTTTAATGGCCGTTTATATCATTTACTTTACTTTAGTAATCCAATAGTTTGATTGCATAAAACTGGTGATGTCATCACAGTATACTGTCTAAAGAGTGTTTTGTTCTTTTGTTTTTTTTAATCATTGTGGTATCAGAATTGGTATTTAGTATTGAAATTTTACTATCGTGACAACACTAGTTTCTTCTCACACACTCATTATACAAAGCTTTTATATTGTTTTATCCTTAACTGTCCAAGTTGTCTGAACAAGCCAATAAAAAAATAAATAAAAATAATAATTAAAACATTTTATAAAATTAGCTCAGAAATAGTTCACACAAGTCCAACAGAGGCTTAAAAGGCCCATATTGCACTAGTTTCTGATCTATGTTATGTTTTGACCTGGAGTTGTGTTTTGTTTCATTCACACATGTTTAACACACAAACCTGCATATTTAGGCTGAGTTCTTCTCTCAAACAGAAAACACTCTTTGTGATGTCATGTGGTAAAACTGGAAGTGCTTCACCTTGTTTTTAAACTCTATCACAAGGCGGAACAGAGCATTTTGAGTTTTGCAGATGTAGTCAGACTAATAATAAAAGGTTATTCAAACGTGTGTGAATGAAACAAAACACACATCTGGGTACACTTTTGAAATGCTTCTAACATGACTTAAAGCGTACAGAGTAAATTTTGTGTAATATGACACTGTTCTAGAGCAGGCCGTACCTCTGTCTTGACGGGGACAGCTTCTTCAGCTCCTGTTTCTTCACCTGCTGGTACATCTTGGCAGCTTTGTCGAAGAGGCGTTTGAGGTTGCCATACGCGCCCTCAAAGGGGGTCTCTGATTGAATACTGCCACAGAGAGAACACAAAGCAGCGATTAGGCATCAGCAAATCAAATCTAATGCTTTTTAAAGTTATTGTATTGCCCTGAACTAATGTTTTTCAAGATATCGTTAAACAAAGGAAGCACTTATGTTCAACTTTGAATCCAGAATGATTCAAAGTTGAAGACAAGACATTTAAAATCCTGTTGTTTGTATTTTTTTTTTTAGATTAAATGCCAGTTGAAATGAGATGCAAAGTGGATTAATACTATTTTATTTTTTGTCCAGAACCAGACCAGAATAGAATTTTTACCAACTAGCCTAGAGTGCCTGGTGTGGAGGTAAAGCATCTGCCTTGGATTAGAAGATTGCAGGTTCAAACCTCAGAGGGGACAGTTGATACACTGGGCAGAATAGATACGTGTGCCCCAAAGTTCTTTTCCCGCTGTCAGATGTGTGTTCTAAACCAAAACACGATGCTATATCTACTTCTTGGCCTTCCATATCAATTATTTTTGTGAAACTGACTGTAAACTGAACAGAAATGACCCAAACTCAAAATTGACAGCCTTTCAACTGTGTGTTATCCTTCATTATCATAAAGGCGACGTGGACCCTTCAAAGGAGATTACACTGGCCTCTCATGGCCGTTCTGCTGTTCAAAAGAAGAATTCATTTTAAGTGGTTATTTCCTTCATTTCTTACATACTGCACCTTTAAAGTAACCTTAAACCGTTTGAAAGGAGTGTCCCTGTCGCGTGACTCACCAGCGTAGGTAGTAGTAAGTGGCTTCCACGTTGTAAAACTTGCTTCCTGCCAGTGTGCCCAGCTGGTTAAAAGGCATGCCTGCAGTGAACAGAACCATCATTAATAGTCTCTAGGTTGTGTATAATTGAGCTAGAGCAGGGGGTCTGCAACCTTTTTCATTTCATTACAAACTGATGCACTTAAAATACAGAGTTGATATAGTGATTATTATGACAGGCCTACAGTAGAGCCGATTGTTTAATATATGAAAGCTGGGACAATATATTTTGGGGCTCAATATTTATTGCGTGTACACCTTATTTGTAATAGTGAGGAGATTTTACATATTTAAGTATTAACATGAGACAAGCTGTAGAGCATAGAATAAATCACTTTTGTGGCTGATTATTATTTCATTTTGCTGTTTATTTGTTGCAGCTCTGGCCTTTTAATGATATAGTATGATAAAAATGTGTTTACTGGAATTATCCTGCTTTGTGTCAGTGGCAGTAGTTTCAGTATTATCATGCTTCAAAATGTTATTGGGACAAGTCTGCTCTACTATTTGTGATTACTAATAAACTGTAAATTTAAACATGTTAAAATGAGTGTTGCTCAACACTGGAGTTATTGCAGGTGTGAGAGGTCTGAGGAAAGTCATTTCCTGCATCCTTAGGAATTTTAGATGTAATTTTATTTTTAAAATTTTGTTTCAGTGAGCGACCTCCAAAATAATCATTCAGCCAATAAATGTTGGGCAGTCTGCTGATCCCGTGCTCATATTTCACAGACTCACGCATCATGGTCAAAAAAAGGAAACAGAGGTGCTTGAATTGTTTAAATGGTTGGACATGGTTTTACTCTTAGGAGCCCCAGCCCTTAAGTGCTCAGAGTCTTTACTCTTGTAACTTCTGCTCTGGGAACAAAAGCCCCAAAGAGCACTACAGTGAGGACACTCTTCTCAGGACATCTGAGCTTATGTTTTATCTTACTCTCTATGCCCTGATCTTGCACACTGGTCCCGACAGGTGCCACAGCAGCACTGAAGGATAGGTCAAATGCAGAGGATAGATTTCCCTAAAGGGCCAATAACCACAGAGATATTAACCATAAACCAGGTCAAACCATCAGCATTTAGAAACTTAAAAGACACAAACTGTAAACACGGCACTTCTTTTGCTTGACTCTTTCCTGGGACATAATGAAAGATGCAGATTTTAGAAATGCGCTGCTGTTGCTCCACTCACCAACATGAGGCATGACACACAGAGCCTGGTGATAGAACCTCTCGGCCAGCTGCTCAGTCTCCACTCCTGCGAGCTCGTTCTGATAACGTGCTGAAGGGAGGAGACCATTTACAGTTCAGTCAGGGACCAGGTCAAATGTGTTCAAACGTATGACTTGTGCTTCAAATGTAAACATGTAAAGTCCAATATTAGTGTGTTAACTTTACCTAAATCTCCGAGGTAGACCAGGCATCGATGGCATGCTAACTGAGCCCATTCCATCTCTTTGGGAGAGGCAGACAAAGCCTTCTTGCGAACTGTGAAAATACAACAAGGACTTTAATGTTAGATCATAATTAGCGTAAAACTGGTAACTGAGCTAACGGCTAACAAACTTTCAGGTGAGATTTCTGAACTTGTCTGGTGAATGTCTACCGACACTAAACCTCCTCTGTTAGATGTGACTGTGAGGAGAGCAGATAAATGACATAAATATCTTGAAATAAACATTTTATATACTTTAACATGGGAACTGCCTTTACCATTAATTTGTATGCGAAGGAGCGTTCGACTTGACGCAACCCTGGATAACAATGGGCAGAGATAGAGAATTTCACATCTCTGAATGTCTATGCTATAATGGGGCACCGATGACCCTGTCCTGATTTAAATAGCTGCTTTGGGTCAGTGACGTCTGATGGACAGAATTCAGCACAAACAATAGCGCTCTAACCCACAATACCATCCGTGACATGAGGTGTAAATGTGCTGGTGGTGTTGACCGGGGGGCTGACCGATGAGAGGGTCTGACACGTGGGTCCAGTCCATGCAGTGGCGCAGTTCCAGCTGGTAGTGTGACTGGATGTAGAGGAGCAGGTGCTGGTAGAAGCCCACCCCAGCGATGAGATGAGTGCGGTAGGCACACTCCAGGACGCTGTGGCTATGGATGTGCTGCCAACACAGTCACACAATGTTACAAGTTTGCTCCAAAAGAGTTAACATCAACTTATTTACCGTAAATTTCAAACTATTGAGTGTACCTGAATATAAGCCACACCAGCTAAATTTTAAAAGAAAATACATTTTGTACATACATATAAGCCGCACTTGTTGTTGTAAAATGAGATATTTGCCCAGAAAGACGGTACACAAAGTTTTTTTTTGTTTTAATTTAAGATATGCTTTTTTCAAACTGTGCCTAAAATCTGCAGTATGGCACCAACAGGCCATCAACACGGGACAAACATATATGCAGGTTTAGAAAACTTCCTCTGAAAGCTTTTGTCGTCTTTTTACATTGACTAAGTTCTTCCCGCTGCCGCCTCCAATGTCGCACCATTGATTCATTAATGCCAAACTGAGGTGCAATGGCTCCATTTCCTTCTTTGATGCTAGATCCATTGCCTTTAACTTAAAAATTTAAAAGCTGCATCATTTGCATTTCTTCGTGTTTTCCATGATGAGGGTGTGTGCATGATGTGCAAAATGACAGTTCAAAATCAAAAGTAGTGTGTTCTTCAGTGCACAATCTTTCCTCACGTTTGTCTCACTTTTGCATTTACCAGTAGAGTGCCCCCCGCTGGCCGTTAGCCAGTAAAAATCTATAAATTAGCCGCACCGCTATATAAGCTGCAGGGTTCAAAGTGTGGGAAACAAAGTAGCGGCTTATAGTCCGAAATTAACGGTATTTCTTTTTAAAATTGCTATAGGTTTAGAAATGCCACTGCACATGTTTCAGAAACCATTATTCAGATATTAACAAACAATGATGAGGTTCAAGATTTTTGAGTTTTCTCCAAGTTTTCTTCAACTGATCAGTGACATCTCATTAGTTTGTATCTCCGCTGATAGAAAGATGACTACAGAGGATACTTGCAGATATCCAAACTCACCTTCTTGTTGGTCTTGATGACTTGGATGACTTCGTAGTAGACCTTCCTCCAAAGCACCTCCTCAGCCTTACGGCCATAGTCCACGGGGTGCAGGAACATGAGTTTGACACACAGCTCCCTCAGCCTGACAACAACAAGCAGACACTGATCATCACAAGTGCAAACCCTGCAGCAACACTAGAGACATCTGTCAGGACACCCTGGGGAGATTCCAGTCAG
This sequence comes from Periophthalmus magnuspinnatus, assembly GCF_009829125.3. Taxonomy (NCBI): domain Eukaryota; kingdom Metazoa; phylum Chordata; class Actinopteri; order Gobiiformes; family Gobiidae; genus Periophthalmus; species Periophthalmus magnuspinnatus. Next base: position 5,567,135 of record NC_047141.1, read on the forward strand.
TAGAAACAAGCACAGTTTTGTTTCAATGGCAATTTTTAGGGACCAAAGCAGAAAGTAAAGGCCTGGATTGGATTAGATGAAATTCTGAGAGTGAAGTTTAACCTGCCTTTTACACAGCACAGTGTTTACTGGTACTTCTCTGTCTGCAGTTACAGCAGTGTACCTTGTTTGGACAGGCACATGAACAGACTTCAGGCCAAACCACAATGCTGTTCTATGATTGGTCCCATCTCCGGCCCACAGTTTTAAACTACTACTAACTAAGGAAAATTATTGTAGATATTGAATACAATCGTTTGGAGAACAAACCATTTTGTGCATAAGAAAGTGGTAACAAGAAACAAGAAAATGCTAACAGGAACCAGAAAAATAACCACCCTCCAAACTTCCCAAAACCTTTAAAAAGATCAACTATACAGAAAGTTCTTTTCTCAGCCCTGGTCCTGGGAAAGGTTCTGAATGAAAGTTTCTTGTTCAGAGTGTTTCTGCAATGTACTATTATTTTATGGGGGATTTTGAGTGATGGTAACAGGAATCACTAAAAACTTAGACACAGTTATAAAACAATACAAATTAAATAGAAATGAATTATCTTTGAAACAATAAGATTCATTTGACAGCAGTAAGAAAAAATTATTTCTTTAAGATTTTTCCTAAGATTTGCACACATTTTCACCTTACCCATCCTCTTTTAGAGACATGCCCAAAAAAACAAATTTGTGCTTTTAAACTTTTTAAAAAGTAATTTTATGGAATAATTCAGTTATTAATTTGCTTTAATACCATTGTTTAAAATATTTTTTTATTTCTTTGAGACACAAAAGATACAGATTTCGTGGAGTGACCCAACGACTCATTTCACTGACAACCTCCAGTTACAGTAAAAAGAACATTCGCCAGCTGAATGAATGCCAAGTGTCTACGGTATTTTAATTACTTCCATAAGCACTGATGTGTTCAGAGTCTCCTTTAGATGTAGTCCGATGCCTGGTCTCAAATTAGATAAAGAACTGCTTATTGGACTCACTTGTTCCGTAGGCTGATGTTCTCTGGCTTGAACACCTCTCTGTAGGACGCTTTACTGCCAATGATGACATCTAGTTTATGCACAGACTCCACCACAGCCCTGGTCACACAAGGAAGTACAGCCAATGTTACACTATCTTCTGATCTATGTTATAATGCTGTTTCTTCATCACAAACAGACCAAGTGTTGTGTTTTGTTTCATTCACACATGTTTAACACAAAAGCCCTGCATATTTAAGCTGAGTTATTCTTTCAAACAGAAAACAGTCTGTTCCACCTTGTGATGTGAAGTGCTCCACTCCTCACACCTTCACTAGAATCGATAACTTCAGCCTAGAACTGGCCATCTTTACTGAACTAAAGGTAAAAGGTAGTTGTTAACTTGAAAAGTGGAAGGTGGAACAGATCATTTTGAGCTTTGGAGATGTAGACAGACTAGTAAAGTGTTACTCAAACATGTGTGAATGAAACAAAACAACTCCAGGTGCGTTTTTGATGAGGTAACAGCATTACAACATGGTTTAAAGCTCACAAGAGTCAATTTTGTGTAATACAGGACCTTTAGAGAACAAATAAGCATATTTCACCAAATGACAAAGAGTTTAACCTATATAAACAAACATAAAACCTAGAAGAGCCTTTGTCAGTCCAGTAGCGAGGCTAGCTCTGTGTTAGCCGCTCGCACATTCGACAGGACTGGAGGCTTCCTCAATTCTAGGCATTTAGTCCGAATGGTTGAAAGATCAGCTTAATTGTCAAACTGCTAAAGCTGTCAGACAAAAATAGCAGACGACTGTTAAAGATTAGCTTAAGGAATACGGATGGTTTGGGGTGGTTTATAGAGTTGTGTTGCTTGTACACCAGTTAGTGGCAGAAATATGATGTAGTTTTGATGTAATAGCTATAGATAGCATTACACAATATAAAAACGTTTACATCCTCTTAACCCATATTCTAACAATGCAACACGCTTATGTACATTTATTCTAATTATTGTAATTGTTATTCGTTATACATTCATGGGTAATTTGTCATTTTTGTGCAATAACTGTCTGAGTCATGTAGCGAGTGAAATGCTAGGTGTCTCGTGCGCTCCCGGTGTTACGCAGAGAAATGAATCCTCAGTGAAATGAACCCTGTTTGCTGCATAATCTGTGTACTTTTAACATTAATGTCATGCACTAAATATACACGTTTTTTGTTAAGGCAGAGCAGCAGAGCGGAGCATTTGTGTTTTCTGTATGATATCAGGATGTTATCAATACATTTGTTTATGAACAGGAGCTACCAACCTTTAAGATACTAATCTGAATAATACTGCAATAATTCGTGTTATCTTTAATCGTAATTTCATCATGATGTGCAAATTAACCGATTATTGTCGCTACAAGACAGTCACTTAACGCTATACCAACAGATATTCGGTCATCATAAGAGTAAAATGCAGTGTTAGTAAATTATTTAACAGATTATTAACCCCAAAGGCCGCTCACATTGTAAATATTAGCCTATAAAGACTTCCTGAGTGTTTTAATACAGTCCGATGAGGGGTGCATTTGTCCGCAGGCTGAACTCGGCAGAACACCGGTGTGGTCCGGAAGCGGGCTGTGCTCACCTGTACTGCCGCTTGATCTGCTGGACCTTCGCCTCTGGCTCGCTGTCCTGCCCCGGTCCGCTCATTCTCCCCGTAAATCGTGGTCGCGGGTCGGCTCGGTTCCCCCTGCAGTGACAGCCGTGTTGATGTGGGGCTAGCACTGAGGCTAACTAGCGGCTACGGCGGTTTCGCTCCGGTCTGCCCGAGTCTCTGTGGTTCCGGTTCGGCGTCTCTTGGAGCAGTGCCCCCTCTACCCATTCGCTCGGAGGCCCGGGTAGAAGGGGGAGCCTGCCGTGGATCTCCAGTCCTGGTCAGCTAAAGCGTCCCGGGGTGCTGCGGCTAAAGCAGATCCGTGGAGCAGCCATAGCTTCGCAGGCGGCCATTCCCCACAGACAGCGAGCGCCCAGATATCGCGAGAGTTGGAGATCTGGCGAACTTTTTAAAAGAGGCTACATACAGTTCATTTAATTTAAAATTTTAGTAGTTCAGATTATTCTTTCTTTTGAAAACAAAAACACTTTGCACATAATTGGAAATTTAAAATGTACTACTGTATTTTTATTTATTTTTTTTACATTTGTTTAATATTTTTGCACATGCCATATGAATGTAATGGAATGTAATGCTTAAGCCTCATGCCGTTGTTCATTGTTTATATATTTGTAAAATAAAATAAATAAATAAATAAATAAATAAATAAATAAAAATAATAATAATAATAATAATAATAATAATAATAATAATTTTTAAGTAGTTCAGATTATTTTTGAGTAAATTTGAGTCTGATGCTCTGGACAGGAGGAAGGACAGGATCTGCACAGACACAGTTGGAGAAAGAGAGACAGGAGAGACACGAGGGCAGAGAATATAGAGAAAGGAGGAGAGAAAGAGAGACAGGAGGAGAGGTCGACAGCAGGGACAGGAGAGAGACAGTAGAGGCAGGAGGAGAGAGAGCAGAGACAGGAGCAAAGGAAGAGACTGGAGGAGAGAGAGACACACAAGAGAGAGGAGAGAGAGAGATGAGAAGAGAGGGAGAATCAGGAGGAGAGAGAGGTCAAAAGTTGGCTTTTGACTGGTAGTGCACCCAACCCCAATTCAAGATATTCTCTCAGCATAATGTTTGTTGGTCGCCCTCCGCTGGTGAAAACTAGGGAGCACGGCTTCAGTAAAAGATTGGTGCAGGAGAAAGAAGATAAAAAACATTGTGCACTATTTTCTGATCTATGTTATAATGTTGTTTTCTCATCACAAACAGACCTGGAGTTGTGTTTTGTTTAATTCACACATGTTTAACACACACACCCTGCATATTTAGGGTTCTTCTCTCAAAAACACTCCAAAGCTCAAAATGCTCTGTTCCACCTTGTGCTCTTCTCTGTTTTTAAACCCCATACTCCTTCACTAGAATCATTTGGGTCAGTTCAGTCCTGAAACTGCCAACCTCTACTGAACAAAAGATAAAAGGAGCTGTTAACTTGAAAACTGCTGCTTAATGCCATAACAAGGTGGAACAGAGCTTTGGAGATGTAGACAGACTAATACTAAAGGATTACTCACACATATGTGAATGAAACAAAACAGAATTCCAGGTAGGTTATACAACATGGCTTACAGCCACCAAGAATCAATTTTGTGCAATACAAGACCTTTAAGAGGGAATATGTGAATATGAAAGTCAATGTCTATCATCTCATAACTATGTTTCCTCATCAAAAAGATTACTGAAGTGGTTTTAGATGTCATCCCTGCATGTTTGAGTAATCTATCGATCTCTCCCAGGCCCTATTCAAGCCCTCCTCACGGTCAGGAGTATGAGCCCACACTTCTTATACAAGGCTTGAACAATACACAACAACTTTACAAACCTGAGGCAATGTGCAGTGGTTTCATTAGTGGGCTGACTGTGTTATGATAGTGGTAGAGTGACTAGAGCAAAGGGAGGGGAGACTCAGCATTAGATCAAAACTGAAGATAATTAAACTTTTTAATATTTTGTTTTTGGTGAATGTAGCATTTTTCAAAATGATAAACATAGTGATCTAAATGTGTAATATAACGGCAATTAAAGGTCCTATATTACACAAAACTGACTCTTGTGAGCTTTAAGTCGTATGATAATGCTCTTACCTCCTCAAAAACATACCTGGGGTTGTGTTTTGTTTTCATTCACACATGTTTGAGTAAACCTGCATTATTAGTCTGTCTACATCTCTTTTTACCCTTTAATACCCCACAGAGGTATTACATGTGTTCTCCCCTCTTTAAAATTGCACTAATGCAAAAAAAAAAAAAGAAAGAAAAAAAAAAAGACACATTTTCAGAGACCATAAAGAAGAATTTCACTATTTGTTTATTAATTTAATTATGTATTAGTTCTATTTCCATATTCAACCTCCTGAAAAATATAAATTCTGGGGTATGCCCCACCACACACATACACACACACAAAATGGAGTCCTCATCCACTGCATGAAAGAACCAAGAAACCAAGGAGGCAATCCTCATTATTATCATTATTACAATAGGAATTCAAAAGTCTGTATAATCACATTCATAACAAATTCATAAACCACTGTGATACACTCTGCAACAGCACTCTTCCATTGATACACAAATCCCCAAATGTCTGTCCGGTCAAAACAACAAACGGGGGAGGGGCATATGGCTTGTCAAAGGGGCGTGTCCATAGGTTGCGTTCATGTTCGAGATTAAGACGGTGTCATCATTTCAAATAGAGGGCAGGGACGTGTGTAACGCTATGAAAGATCCTATGCTCTTTTATTTGTTAGAGATCCGATCCTCAAACCAGAGGCGGCACCAGGGCGGGGCTTGAGGGGGCACTTTCCTCACCTAGAACTGTCAATGCATCCCCAAAGATTTTTGCCCCACTTTCATAGCACATCTAATATTGACTAAAATACTGTTCAAAATGAGATACCAATGAAAAAAAAGCATATTAGATTGTATAAATCACTACAGGGGCTAAGTACAGTCAAACTTAAAACAGCAAAGCAAATATGTTAAGTGACCTTTGACCTTAGCGCCCCCTTAGCTCCTCCAACCAAAAATACCTGGTGCTGCCCCTGCCTCAAACTTGCTATATAAAACTTACAGCTCAAAGTGACCGACAGCTGGCAAGAGTTATGTGTTTATGTTTCAGTAATGCCACCACTTTTTGAAGCAGTTTAGAAAAAAATGTATATCCCCTTACGTTGTTTTTTTTTTTTTTTGCACTGACAGAGAGGTAGGAAAGGTTTTCGAAGCCACCTCCTGGACGAATGAGGGATTACACCGACAGACAGAGATGAACTTTGAACTTTGTGCCAGTTTTTGTTTCATGTAGATAGGCCCAGTAATTGCAGAGATTGCAGCTATAAATCAGGTCAGACATCTGCATTTGCCATTTTAAATTTGATGGATTGACGTGTAAAAAGTAAATTCTGCCATAGAATCCTGACCTGTCTTCCAGCTCAGTTTTAAAAGTCCCATATTACACTATTTTCAGATCTATGTTATAATGTTTCCTCATCACAAACACACCTAGAGTCTTGTTTTGTTTCATTTGCGCATGTTTAACACACGAACCCTGCATATTTAGGCTGAGGAAGTGCCTTTAAACTCTTATATACACCTTCACTAAAATCATTTGGATGATTCCAGACTTGGAATTCCCAGTCTCTATTGAACAAAAGGTATAAAATAGATGTTGAAAAGTACTGCTTCATGACTTCACAATGTGGAACAGAGCATTTAGAGCTTTGGAGATGTAGAGAGACTAATAATAAAGGGTTACTTAAACAGATTTGAATGAAACAAAACACAACACCAGGTTTTTGAGTTAACAATATTCTAACATGGTTTAAAGCTCACAAAAGTCCATTTTGTGTAATATAGGCCCTTTAAACTACAATAGGATGCATTCTTGGTTATATAAAAAGTCACATCTTGTGGCTATAACTTCAGTATTTGAATAATGCCACCACAATGTGACACGACTTTGGTACAAAAACATGTGAGTTCATTTGTGCTGACAGAGAAGTCCAACCAGTTTGTATTTTGCCAGCCATACAATTCCAAACTGCCCTCCATCGGAATTCTACGGAAGAGGATCAGGGCCAAAGTAAGAAAAAAGATGGTCCTAGCCTTCTTCTGTACAATTTTTTGATGACATCACGTGAACGCAACCTATGAGAGCAAACATGGGGTGGGGGGAGGCACACGATTCAGAAAAGACCTACAAAATCACCTGTCCCTTGGAGGAATGCACCACGAGAGGCAGACTTTGGGGAACAAAATACCAAGTAATATATTGTTTGGAATAAATATAGAACAACCGCTGCAAACATATCATTAGAACCTATGGTCAAAATTCAACACATGGAAATGGTCTGCAAAGAAATGCTCTCGGCGTATGTACAAATTCTCTTTACAAACAACCAAATGGAGATAGAAAAACCTCGGGAGTGCAAGCTTGGTATGAGAGCTCTTCTAGTGCGGATTCAGCTGATCCCAGAGAGGGAGAGAGAGGCACGGGAGAGACGGGACCTGTACACGGCCCGCTCCGAACACCAGACTCTATATACACTCACTCCTATCTCTCTCCTCCGCTGGAAATGCCAGGGCTAGTCCCTCAAATGTCCATGCTTCAGGAGTCCTTGCAGTGTTGAGGCAGCTCTCAGGTCCACAGCAGACCACAGTCTAAAGGAGCCATCCAACATCAGGCGCCAGCGGAGAGCTCCATGGCCGGGGAGATGCCGATTACAAGATCAGGACTGCACAGAGTCCTGTCCTCTGAGCGTCAGATTGTCTTTTACCAAAGAGCCCATTGTCTGTATCAAGAAATAAATTGTGTGTGTCCCCCGGAAGAATTCAGCTCAAAGTCTCTGTAACTCGGCAATGTAAGAATAAGCATATATCATAGAAATATAAACTATTCAAGGACTGATCATCCATTATTCAAAGTTTAGTGAAGCAAAGGTTTTGATTGAAAGCGGTGCATATTTCATGTTGTGTTTATCAGTCTTACATACATTCAAACAGTGGAGCAAAAACACACTTATAAAAAACTCCATATTTGTTTTATGTAGTAATATATAACTTCTAATATGTATTAATAATGTTTCAATGTTTCAATCATGATTAGTAGATGATAAAAATAATTACTTTGAAATCAAGGGTATATTTTTCATTTGAAGAAAGTCAAGCACCTTTAAATGCGTGTGCCGCAGTGCCCTCTCTCCCAGTCCCTATACTTGGCCTCTGTGCATTGTTCATGCTGCATAGCTGTTCCCTGCTCCACAAAGCATCTGCCTAAAGCCCAACCGGAGCACGTCCGCAGCCAGTCCGATCAGAGAGAGAGTGCCCCGGGCGTGCTGCTCCGCACTCATCACATGGTCCGCTGGGGGGCCGCGCACTCCTTTGTGCAAACTCGTTGGGACCAGAGGCCCAAGTTTTCTCTTTGTCAACCAATGGCATCACGGGAAAGTGCTCTGGACATCTGGCCATGCCATCCCACAGACTGCCGATGGCGCATCAGCCAATTAGGTTCCACATTGTCCTCCATGAAGCTGTGAGAGTGGCTGAGGAGACAGACAGAAGAGCATGGAGCTATTGGATCAGCTGCTGTGACAGCAGCGCTGGAGCCCTTACCCTGGGCAGTCTTCACCGCCACTTCAGCTCCAGGCTGAGTTACCTGAGTCTTCCTTAGGATTATCACTGAGGTATTTGACAGACAGCCTTTCCCCCACTGAGATGAGCCTGTGTGAGGGTGTCAGTGAAATGGAGGCTCCCACACGCACAACACAGTGACATCAGATACATTAGACACATCAGAAACATGGGACATACAGAAGACCTGAGGCACAGACCAGGGCAGTGCTACACACACAGCCATACACAGAGCATTAACCAGAGAACAGGACAGGAGGTACACATACTGTCATGTGTGTGAGTGTTATATCAAATATATAAAGACCATGTATCTTCATGTATCTTTAAACATAATGCATACGCTAACATGATGTTGTGCTGTTGTGAGTAAGTGAGAGGTGTATCCATGTGAAGGAGCCCACACAGAGACACACAGGACAGAGCAGACACACTGATGACGATGCACCGTCCCGTCGTGTTTAGCACCAGTTGGTCACATGTTGGTTCTGAGATTGAGAAGAGAAAAAGCAGCTTGGAGTCCTTAGCCTCTCCTTCAGCCCCTGTGTGAGCACAGTCCACTGCAGTCAGGCATGTGCTATCAGCCAAAGGCACTGGACAACTGCACTGCCATTTCACTCATGGTGATGACACACAAACAGAATAACATACCTCCATATCAGATGTATTACTATATAGATACTTCAGCGCTTCTTTTAATGGCCTATTACATAGGTTTTTATTATTATATGAAACCTGTATATCATTGATGCCTATCCACATAGGCACTGTAGGCTAACTAGAATCCTGGTTTAGAACTTGAGTGGGTCCAACTCTGCCCCTGACCAGGATCCTGGTTCAGAGTGCATGTTCTAAGGGGTCCAGTTGCACTTTGTTTGAATTCAGCTGAATATAATTTAAATTGATGTTGCTGTAAACTCTACCAACACATGGTGCTGAACAAAGTGTCACTTTGACAGAGCTTCATGAAAAGACTTCATGATGGATCGTGAACAGTGACAAAGTGTGCATTTAGTCACGACTCTGTGTGTCTTCTAAGTGCACCCATCTCCCCTACAGCTGCATTGCATATGATTGTTTGCTGTTCCATTGCACTTGAAGGCTGTTTCTGCATATATTGATAGAGCTGCAGCACACAAGCCATACAGCAGGGGGCAGTGTCTTGTCCTGCAAGACAAACAGCTATGGAACCCCCAGTGTGTGAGCCCTTTGAAATGTCCGGACAGTCTCTCTCTGACTGGCTCAGCGCGGCGTTGGACACTTCTTTGCAATGCTTGTTGTTGTAGTCTGCCTGGTTGCTACAGGGGAGGGTGTTTGGTTGCCATGGAGCTCTCCGTTTGGACTGTGATGTTGGAGTGGCGTGGGCACAGAGGGAGGGACTCCATTATGGGGGGTGCAGTCGGAGGCACTGCCCGCTGATGTCCGAGGAGGCTGGCTCACTGCTCCGGGTGCTCCCCCGTCAGAGTGCCTCACACCGGGGTCTGCTGAACCCATGGAGGGAAGCTGGGCCTCCTGGTGACATAGAGAGAGAGGGGGAGGGGACATGGACCAACACAGGCCATGGGGACGGACGCCAATCAAAGAAGGAAAGGTGGTGTGGAAAGTCCAAAATAAGTGTAAAAAATGATAACATTGATAATGATGGGTGAGCGAGAGGAGAGTGGGGGAGACAAACGGAGATAAGAGAGACGTGGTGAGTTACACGTTTGATGACAACATCGACAGAAAGGCCACAGAGACAGTGGGTCAGTCTGACCGTTAGCTGTGTCTGCTGTCACGCTAACAGGCTTAGCTCAGCATTCATTATTATCAAGAGTAGAGCATCATGTACCCCGAGGTGGAACCGCTGAAGACAACACAAACCCAACGCACAGCGACCAAGTCTCATTAAGACCCACACTGCACTGGACAATGACTCCAAAGCTCCCTGCTACCATCTGCTGGTGGTTCAGGCGAGCTATTTTTAAGCTAAGTGTGGTCAAAATGAAGCTTATTTTTTCTATGTTTGGGTCATTAGAAGCCATTTTTGATCTAACAGTATGTTGAAGTTGCATCATATTGTGCGGGGCTTATAAGAAATGGAGTCCTGTGATATTTATCTTTCTGAGCACCTTTTACTACAGATCCATGAGCTAATCACCCACCAAACTCACACTACACTAGTATTATATCCTGGTGCCTTGTGCTGATTACTGACTAGTCCACAGCCTGTTTGACTAAGGTTTGGGCAATGGAAGCTTTAGTTCCAAAGAAAGATGCAGACATGTGACCAGGCAGGACGGAGAGAGCTCTGCGTATGACTTAGATCCTTTTGGTTGTCATGGTTATAAAAGAACTATTTTCATACACAAGCAAAACCTCATTACGCAAATTCAAATCTCACACACATCACTTTTTTCATTCTTGTTACAATCAAATCTATTCACCCTCCTGTTTCTGAGACAACAATAGCCTGCATATTTACAGTGGTAATATTCACACAGATGCAGTGAGTGTGTGAGACAGTGAATGACAGAAGACTGCAGAGTGCCCTCTATCTCAGTCTAAACAAACAGCACCAGACTGTTTGATCAGGTATGTAATGGCTTCATATATCACTGCTGTGTTGATCCACTAGAGAAATGAAGTCTGCTGCAGCTCATCTGTGGGGTGAATTGGCAATCTGGAGGTCATGCATTGTGAAGCATTGCCCCTGTATTTGTCACATATGCTTTAAGTGCTGTGGACTGCCTGAACTCTGTCATCTGTTTCTGAATGACTTCAGCATCTATGATGCACAAAGGGCAATGGCCAAGCTCTGGATTAGTGCATGAGGAATGGGCCTACACATGAAGGGACGTGTGTTTGGGAGGTAGGGCAGTGTTAGAAGTTGACTCTAAAGGATGTGAACGATGAGGGGATGAGGTTAGAGAGGGAGACAGAGGGAGGAGGGTGGCTCTGACAGCATCCAGAAGACTTGAGTGAAGCTTCACTTTGTGAGGACGAATGAGCCGTACTTTTCTCTTCTCAATCAGAACCACAGTGCTAACTGGTGCAACCACAGCCAGACGCAGGATGCCAGCAACATGAGCCCTGCCAACTCCACAGTGTTGTCCTTTAATATCCATGTGTCCAGCTCATCACATGTCTATTAAAGACCCAGCCTGCTGGGGAACAAGCACTTAATGTTTCCTGACATCCTTCCCAACTTACCCCATGGCTCCACTGCAGAGTGCTGTCACTCACAGAGGGCTTTAGAGCGGAACTATGTCACCTACAGAGGAATGAAGGCCCCTGCACCTGCCCTTTGTATCACAGGGCCTAAAAGGAGCATGATTGGCCAGACTGAATACCACTGACCCAGGGTCACTGCAGTCTAGTGTCTTTACCTCTTGATTTCTGTCTCAGTGGGCAAATGTCAGAGAAATCCTGTACTGAACTGGGGTGGGCAGGGTAACACAGGAGTACACTACAAAGGAGTAAAGGTGACAGTGTTCCACTCTGAGGCCTTCAGTGCTACAGGGATGTAGACCCATACTGACACTTACCATCTCCAGTTTAAGGCAGCTCTACCTGCCCCGTCAGGCCCTGCTGTGGTGCTTCTGGGTTAGGGGTTAGTCACTTTTGATCTGTGTATAGAACTCCACAACTCAGCCAGTGGTCTCAACATAAAAAAACAAGTGGAAAACTGAAGTGGCCCGGTTTATGACAGACAGACGGATGTGGAACAGAGAAGACAGGAGAAGCCCACGCACATGTAGAGCCCACCTCCTCAGCAGGGCATATACGGAGAGCCCTGACCCCCATCAGAGGGACAACCCTCCATCAAAAAGTTGGCATGTTTGAGGAAAATTCAACTGCTCTGTGTAAACAGTGTGAGACATGATAATAAGCAGATGCAAATACAAAAGATAGAAACTGAGTAAGGATTAGCCAGGCTTTTTTTCAATGTATTCTAACTAAGCCAAATGGCTCTGTGCACAACAAAGCCTTTCCCACTCATTATAATTTGATGGGGTTTTCACAGAGTTGCGCTAAAATGGATTCAGTACATATACATCTGGTGACCAGCGAGTCACAGGCACATACGACATATACCATGTTAACAAAGAGAATACTTCACCAGACGACACTTATGTGTTTATAAAGGAAGGTCCTTTTGTCTTGATGCTAATGCTAACTTAAACAACAAACTAAGCTAATCTACAGATTAAAACACAAAGATCCTGTCTTCAGTCTTTGATTCAAAATTGTATTTTTTATTTATATTTTAAATATTAATTAGAATCAGCTTTAATACACAAACGTGTGACCTATATTCATTCAGTGTCTTCCAGTAAAGTAGTCACTCGATTTGTCTAATTTTGGTCACTTTAGTGATTAGCCGTCCATTAGCTGCTACGTGCGTAATTCTTTAATATAAATTTACTTTACTGCAACTCTACAAAGACCACATAGAATAAAACACAAATGAAAAGGGACACAGTAGAGCTCAGGAAGGAACGTCACAAAGCGTCTGTTACCATACAAAACTCTCATAGAGATATATTAGCAAAACAATGCTAAAAGGTAAACAAAAGCACAGTGGAACGAACCGATAACCTGTTGGATCTCTACTGGTAAATACATCTATGACTGTGCAGTGTTAGAAAACATTTGAATGAACGTTAAGTTTATTATTTAGCATTTTACAACCTGCACTAGTTTAACACTAAAAATTCTCTTTGTTGTGTGACATCACAATCCTGAGCTCTACTGCTGCACTACTCACCAGGATGAGCCCGGGCGCTATTGTGCACAGAGCCACTGTACCTGCAGCGTGCTCACTCAGCACGTTTCAAATGAAGAAAGATGGCTCACTGACAGCAGCCTTTTAGAGCTTTCTTTGTCCCTTTTTTTTTTAACTTATTTTGCTCGGCGTGAACAGCTGGCATCATGAATATAGAATTGGTCAATGGATACTTTGCAGTGACATCACTCTGGGGGTGATCTACATGTATCTCTATGGTGGAATACAACTACCATGAAGACAATGCACAAATTAGCAAACAGTTAAAAAAGTAGTATTAGTCTGAAAACTCTAGAAAAAAATACAAAATGGATTAAAACAGCACATTTTCAGGAGGCTGTGGTCAATCCGAGCGTTCATGGTCCTGTTTAAGAGTTTAAATTATAATAAAAAGAGAGACAGAGACTAACTGAAAAACTGTTAGCTAATGCTGACTTATGACTGTAATGTTATTTGAAAAGGACTTATTTAACAGCACAAATCATCTCACCTGTTTTAGTTTCAACTAAATCAGCTCTTTCTGGTCAGATTGTTTTAAAGTAAAGCTCAGGTAAAATCTTATAGAGCTTCTGACAGAGTAGTGCCTACAGTTAGCATCACAGCCCCAGGGAAAGTTGATGACATCAGCTGCAGAGTATCAATTACATAACACATACTCATAAGTTTTAGTTTGGTGAGGCAGCCGCACTCATCAGAGCTCTGTTAAAAGTGACTGATATATTGTTATTGTGTGAAACATGTTAAAGTCCTGTCTGAACACGTCTACAATGTGAAAAGTCTTATCTTATCTTGTACGACATCACTCCATAATCTTTATGCCCCGAGAAACGTGAGGTATTCAGTCTGTAACTGCACTTTCAGGAGTGCGCAGGTAAGTAGCCGCGGGAGGCTAGGCGTCTGTTTCCCCATAGTTGTGATCTTGCCGGAGGTGTGTCATGACATAAAGAGCAGGGACGACATAGAGAGCAGATGGGGCGTTTGATGGATGGACGGTGATAGCAGGAGGGGCGGAGTTTACCTGGGCACTCGGGGAGGGGCTGGAGCCACACGGGGCTGCACTAGGATGGACTGACGCCTCCCCTAAGAGAAATCACCGTATCTCATCAACAAGGCACACACAGGAGAGCAGGAGGAGAGGAGGAGGAGGAGAGGACGAGGAGAGGAGGAGGAGAGCAGGAGGAGAGGAGGAGGAGAGCAGGAGGAGAGGAGGAGGAGGAGAGGACGAGGAGAGGAGGAGAGCAGGAGGAGAGGAGGAGGAGGAGAGGACGAGGAGAGGAGGAGGAGGAGAGCAGGAGGAGAGGAGGAGGAGGAGAGGAGGAGGAGGAGAGGAGGAGGAGAGCAGGAGGAGAGGAGGAGGAGGAGAGGACGAGGAGAGGAGGAGGAGGAGAGGACGAGGAGAGGAGGAGGAGGAGAGCAGGAGGAGAGGAGGAGGAGGGCAGGAGGAAAGCAGGAGGAGAGCAGGAGGAGGGCAGGAGGAAGAGAGCAGGAGGAAAGCAGGAGAAAAGCAGGAGGAGAGGAGGAGGAGAGCAGGAGGAGGGCAGGAGGAGAGGAGGAGGAGAGCAGGAGGAGAGGAGGAGGAGGGCAGGAGGAGAGGAGGAGGAAAGCAGGAGGAGAGGAGGAGGAGGGCAGGAGGAAAGGAGGAGGAGGGCAGGAGGAAAGGAGGAGGAGAGCAGGAGGAGAGGAGGAGGAGAGCAGGAGGAGAGGAGGAGGAAAGGAGGAGGAAGAGAGCAGGAGGAGAGGAGGAGGAGGGCAGGAGGAGGGCAGGAGGAGAGCAGAAGGAGGACAGGAGGAGGAGGGAAGGAGGACAGGAGGAGGAGAGCAGGAGGAGAGCAGGAGGAGGGCAGGAGGAGAGCATGACAAGAGCAGGAGGAGGAGAGCAGGAGGAGAGAAGCCAGACACATACACAGGGACACACGCGGGGGAGCAGGGACAAGGCAGACATCAGACTTTTTAGATGCCCCATTGTCCAAACACAAATAGCCAGATACATTTGAGGTGGTAGATTAACACCAGAGCAGCGTTAGCCTTATGGAAGATGCTGTTTGTATCTCACATGCCCCAGTCTATTACCTGAATAGAAAAAGGCTCAGAGATTAACTTAAACATAAGGCCAAATATCAACAAGTCTAAGGCCTGAGACACACTGCATGCATATTTTGCCCTATGCAACTGTAAAAACTATACATTTTAGACATATTTATTTTTAGACTGCATAAAAAGTGTCCGTACAAGGCTTGACACGAGCACAGGGCGCCTATCCCACTCAAAATACAGAGAAAGAATGGAATTATTTATATTCATGCGTTACCACCAGCACAACGCATTGCTGCAGAAAGATTCTTTGTAGCCTGGCACATCCAGACTGATATCACTCTGTATTTTTTATACAGATTGATGTCAGTCCGGTCTCCACGGCCTCAGTTGAATCTCAAGCCCGGTCAAACATGATCGTCCAATCAGATTTGTTCTTTTCAGTGACACATGTGAAACAAAGGAGCTCATTGGTCACCCGTCATTTACAAATAAAATCACATTCATGTCACTTCAGATGTTGTGCTTGGCTCATTGATTCTGCAGAAATGTTTTTCAGTCCCGTGATTTTTTTTTTTACTTTATTTTTCCAATACAGACAGACCATGTGTGTCCCTGATTGGCTAATCCACCTGTCAATCATGCTCATTTGAAAACAGGGAGATTCACCGCTGACCAGACTCACATCTGGGTAATGTACTGAAGAAGTGTGTGTTCTGGATCTTAGGTAACTCAGTTTGTTCTTTTAAATTTACTTTTTAAATCCTCATGTTTGCCATGGTCAGTTTACATAGATGGAAAAGACAAGTCGCCTCAGCTAGTTTCACTACAGACCTGTTACAAGTGGTGCTGTGCATGCAGTGTGTTTGGCCCCTTAGACTTCAGTGATGATCAAAGGAGGACATTTGTTTAGTGAACAATATCACAGGTCAGATCAGACTGTATTTACAAATGGACACAGCTAACCTGCTAGGGGTTGCATTCCCAATAGGAAGCGAGCATGGGTGAGAAGGGGCAAGTACCTTCAGCAACCTTGCTCCTGATTGGCTCTTTGGTGGCGCACTGTGGATTTCCAAATATGGGTCTTGGTTGCAGATTTGTTGCTACAACTGCTAGCCTCGATTGGCTTCATGCTATGGGTGAAGTCCCTCAGTCCACTTCTATATACAGTCTATGCATTCAACCAAACACAGCAAAACCAGACTAAATGTATGTTTAGAATACAATGAGAAAGTGGTCTGTCTGGTCCTGTCATCTTCATAAGCCTAGTTCACTTAATTGTGTTACAGATTGGGGCAGTGATGTAGAATCACTCTCTAAACCACATGAGACATACTGTAGATCTTGCTGTGCATTGTACAGTGTGACCTCCACAAGATTTTAAGGAAAGAAAGACTTCCTGGTTTTTGCTTTCTCTCTGTTTTGGGCCCCCTAGAGGCTTGGGGTGGTCTTATTATAAAGTCTCATGACAACTTTTGTATAGCTTGATTCTTGGAAGTGTCCTGATAGTGTAGAAAAAAAAAAGGTTTACATTGTGAATATTGTATCACACACAAACACAACATGAGGAGCAGCCCAGGCAGCCGTCCTTATGTGGAGTGGACACAGCATGCAGAGGACAGCCCTTTGTCATGCACATGAGAGGATGCATGTCCCATACTGGTCTTTACGCGTGTCACACTGCTCCCACTACAAAACTGAGAGAATACAACCTATCACTACTTAATAGTACACATCCAAGAATACACCAAAACCACTGGACTTAAGTTAGGATCTAATGTTTCAAAATCAGCCATTAGCTCTTAGCCATGGTCGTGCTTGTTACGATTTCTTATTACATCAGAATCTATTCATACAATCAAAAAGAATACAGCTTTTAGTTGTTTTAAAGTATAACTATTCTGTATATCAGCAATTCAACTTAATCAAGAGTCAGTGATCCTTCTTGTGTTAAATGATAACCAAATGTACCCAAAGATGCACGGGGGGACTCATGCGAGCAGGCGCAGGCTCAGCTACATAGCAAAGTGTGAGCATGGAATGGACCGTTTTTCAAAGGCACCTGAACACACCACGGCACCAGACAGCACAGCAGAAGACTCAGCTGATAGCCTGTCCCTCACATGCTGCAGCGGGACCCTCAAACGGCCCACAGGCCACCCAATCACACCACGCAAGAGCCCAGTGCAAACAGAAAACTGAGAGTTGAACAGACAGCTTCAAGTTCAAAAAACAAGCTAGGGGCAAACCAGGGCGATCAGGATATTGGACATGTCTCAGGGAGGGTAAGGCAGTCAGTAGACAGACAAAAAGAGCAGGGGACAGAGCACACGCCTGCTGAGCACCACGCACACATACACACCTGCTCTGGGAATATCCGGCTTTTTGGTTCAATGACGGCTCCACCTCGGATCTCATCCTCCACAGCCATGAGTCTTGGGAGCAGAGCAGGAGACAAAAACAGGAGCATTATCAGTCCAGTCGATAGGACCCTGTGGGACATTCTAAGTAAAGCAGTAACGGCTCAATGATGGCCTACCCTCGAACAGAAAAGTTACATAGTTCACCTTTAAAGGCTCACCACTTTCAAGGGTGCACTACTAACATGTAGATAGACAGACAGACAAACACACAGGCAGACGGACAGACAGACAGGCAAACACACAGGCAGAAAGACAAACATATAGATACTTTATTGATCCCGAGGGTAATTCAAGATTATTCTTGAATTCATTAGGGGAAAGAAGACATGGAAAAGAACCTGCAATTTTAGGTTTATTAAGAATATCTACTTTTACAAAGGAACAAAAATAGTGATGTCATGTAAACCGTTTGTTAATCTGGCCTGTGCCAATGAGATCAGAGAGGTTCACAACCATGAGGCCAACAAAACGTAAAGACCCAGTACTGTCTGTATCGTGTCTGTTCTACACTTCTCAGTTCAAATACATAGAAATACTTTAGTACAAATCTAAGCTTATTCTGCTGCGTTATTAAAACTCACAATAGAGGTTAACAATATAGATTTCTATCACATCTTTGTGTTCAATATAATAAATCATTTCCACTGAATTGTCACAATCAGTATTTTACTGATTCTCCAGAGTGGGGACAAACAGGTCCTTACTTTTGCAATTTTCATTTTGTCTGTCTGTCTTTTAAAATGAAAAATAACATCTATAAACCAGGCAGTAGCATCATCATTTATATATAATACTCTTATTGCAGTCTGGTCACTTTTACACTTTGAATATTTAAGACAAAGTCACAGCTGGAAAATGTCAGCTCTGTCAGTCTGTGACACATTCATTTGAACAATGCCAGAGTGAGTCTAAGACTTTAGTGAGGTTTTAAGGCAGATAACAGATGGAAGAAACAACTCTAGCAATTTCAGGGTATAACTTATTCTACATTTATATGCTGCATATATAATGTATTTTATCAGTGTCAGTGTGTGACAGAGCTGACATTTGACTGTAACTGAATGACAAACCCACCAACTTAGTCAAGAACTAATAGAGCAATAGAGCAAGGTCACTTTGTCACCATCTCAGATACATATGGAGGGTGTTTTTCTTATTTTGAAAGAAACTTGATTTGTTTATTTTGTTTTTGTGTTGTAAAGCAGTGCCACGCAAACTGTGGACCGTGAGCCTCTGGTGGTCTGCCAGCACATTTTATTTCATTCATTTCATTTTGTAGTGTTTCACTTAAACCTACACATACAGAATGGAAATAAACTGTAAGTTTAGCTCTTATCTATTTCATTTGAGAAGTACCTCATGTAGCTTCTGATTTGCATTGGACACTGAAACACTTAACGTCGTTTAATACTATACATACTAAACGTTTAATAATAATGGGAGTCAGAGTACAGCGAGAAAACAAACCATGAGTCTATGCAAACAGAAAACTTTTCCTTCAAAGACACTAGTGCAGATGGTTCTTGGCTCTTCTCGCACTGGCGGCTTGTCTGTGCCCGGGCACACAGAAGGTGTGTAATGCAGAGCTCGGGGTACGCGCACAGCGGAGACCTCGCACTCCCAGCGCATGAATCTATAATAAGAACTGGATAAGACACTTCTCCTCTGTCCCTGTGTGAGATCGACTAGTGGCTGCTCCATAAGTACTGCAGCTCCCAGGAACTCAGAAAGAATTCTCCCAAAGAGCACAACAGGGAAACAGTCACATCAAGGAGCGAGGAGCCATCGTGTCTCATATGTCATAGCTTTGTTTCTGTCCTTAAATAAGAAGCCCTCTTTGTTGTTGGTCAAGTTGGGCAGAAAGATGTGACTTTGTCCAGCCCCTCTCAAGTGTGTTACTATGGAGCTGCTCTCACTCGCGCATTGAATGTCGGAGGAGAAGTGTGATAAAGATGCTGAAGTCATAGGCTAAAGCCAGCTTTTTCCATCTCAGTAACAGCGCTATATATTCATTTTCCTTTTGGCCTTAGTAATTAAACATGAATGAGCGCCATCTTAATCTAAATGTTTGTTTGTATTGGAGGTGTGGGGCATGTTTACGTGATTGGTGGTCCTCTGTTTGCTTTTTAATGATAAAGTGGTCCCTGGTCTGAAAATTGAGAAATAGAAATAAAAAGAAATATATATAGCCTCATTCCTATGAATAAATAAGTGGTATTCATTTTTAGATATAACATTTTAAAAAGAGAGATATTTTCAGATAAGTGTAAAATGAACTTATTGCAACATACATAATTGGTGATCAGTATTTCACATATTTCTGCATTTGGAAAATATTCTTTATAAACTCCCCTCTGCTGTCAGCAATGGGGATGAACGATCAGAAAATAACGATTAATAACGATTAACAATTTAAGTCCTTTTCCTCTGTGAATGTTGAGCTAACTGAGGCACACAATTTGAGCACAGAATGAGTCCAGTGATGGTTTATGGACTTAAAAACTGCACAGGAGAAGTCTGTAATTTTATCTGTGACGCGACTAAACTGGCAAAATGCAAACAAAGAATTTTTGAAAGGCCTTTGAATTAATGGATTATTAAAACAAAAGTGGATGAAGCAAAATAAATAAATAAATATAAATATACAGGGCTCACAAATGTAGAATGCCTTTTGATTCGACTCTCGCAAATAAGTGGTTTATTAATCGTTTTGAATTTAAATTGGAGAAGTGACCAGTGCCTGCTTCGTTCCACACGGTCTGCACAGGTGTCATGTATGCTACAGAGGACAGAGGTAAACCTGGTCAAGCATCCACACACACAAAGTACACATTTTCATCACATAATGTTCCTGAGAAAAAAAAGGCAATAAATATTATGGGTCTATGGGCAGAACCTGCTCACACTGCAGTCTACCTGCAAGTGACACTTTTACACATTTGATGTCATTGTCTCTACACTACTATACTTTTATCATTTCATGTAAGCATAATTTATGATAACTGACAAACTTTTGACACCATGACACTTGGAAACAGGCTTCCAAGAAAGAAAAAACACGCGAAACTAATATAATAATTTCCACAACCTGAGGAGCAACACTTGACTGTACTTCATGAGGATTCAGACAGCCAAATGTAAAGACACTGAAGGTAAGATGAGGCTCCAGTCCACTGTCCTGTGTTTGTGCATGTGCTGGGCTCAGATGCTGCAGTCACATATGGAAGCATCCACTTGTACTGTCCTCTCAGTCTTATGTGAGAAAGTGTGTTTGAATGGATCTGGGCCTGGCTGGTTCCCCTGTAGTGCGGCACACAGGTGGGGTGGACGTTCAGTGCTCAAGACCTTGTGTCCTGGGTCCCATTGTTGTGTGGAAGGCTCCATCGCTCAGCTGTGCAGTCAAAAACATAATAGTAAGTCCTCTTGTGTGTTATAGTATCCAGCTGCAAACGGCCACTCCAAAATAAGCTGATTTCAACAAAGTCACATCGCTTCAGCAAAATGGCGGCGGTGCAGAAGTGCGTGTGCAGGAGCTGTGTGCAGGAGCTGTGTGCAGGAGCTGTGTGCAGGAGCTGTGTGCAGGAGCTGTGTGCAGGAGCTGTGTGCAGGAGCTGTGTGCAGGTGCTGTGCCTCTCTTCACTGCTCGTCGTGGTTCCTGGAGTGGATCACAAGTGGCATTCGCTGTCATAGACATCCAGCCTTTGTTCTTTTGACAAAAGAACAGTGTACTGGTTCTCTACTGTAAGATCAACACAATGGTTCTCTGCTCCCACTGTGCCCAGGACCGCTGACGTTACAGTCATGCTCCTCAAATGTATGGAGGTTTCTCTACAAAGGCCTATTACAAGCACTCACTACAAATATTACATCCAAATATGGAATTATTGCAATGTTCATGATGATGGTTGTGTTTGTGAGCACTTACACAGTGTTTCTGAGCCTCGCGTGTTTAAAGTGACACACAGCAGACAGTTCAGTTTGGTTGTGTGTGTTTACCTGCTGATGATGCCCTGGATCTGGGAGTCCTTCTCCACCTGCTGCTGCCTCAGTCTCCGTTCGCTGTCCTCCAGCCTGTTCTGGTACTGCAGCAGGATTTTGTTGGTCTGCTGCTCCTGGCTCATCAGTCTGCGCTCGTACTCCTCCAGCTTCTTGTGGGACATGATCAGACGCTCTTTCAGAGAGTTGATCTCCTCCTCATACTCCTTTACCTGAGCACAGCCAAAACAGTCCCATCAGTGAGGCCCTCAGAGCTCAGAACAGAACAGTCTGTAGAAGCCTATGTAGATGCACATGTGATGGAGGCCTGTGTTACTGACTGAGGGCAGTACCTGAGGAGTGATCAGCTGGACTAATGTCAAATGCTTCTTTCTCCTTATAAAATGTAATGACAAAACTGTTTAGTGAACCTGGCGGCAAAGTTTTAGTATGCAACTGTGCGACAATTACAAGGTCATTTTTCTCATGAAATTTTCAATCAAGACAAATTATGAATGAAAAAACTGCACCAGATCAAGAAAACACAACAGTCACAGCTCTGACCAGCTAAAAAATACTTGTGCTGTGTTTCTTGATATGACTTAACTCCATTTCAACTGGAGGTTGTAAAGTTGTTTAGTTTGGACCAAAAGTCACTGGTCCACCTTCCAACCAGCACAAACTACCAAAGTACAAAACTAAAAGTACTGTACATAAAGAAGATTTTTAGGAATCTTTACCTACCTTCACTCCGACTGAGAGAAAGTCTCAGTCTGTATTTTCTACACTGTAACATTTCTGAACTGTATGTAAAAAGTAAAGTGCTTTTCTAGGATTTGAAATAGCGGTTATTTATTTTAACATGTTCATGGTGACATCTCACCTAAAGACCAAGTTTGATCAAACAAAAATCTGAAATCATTTGATAAGATCACATCAGGTATTTTTGTTGACCAAAATTGTGCTCGAAGTTGACAATTATTGACACTTTAATAGTTCTCAATTCTGTGTGAAAGACTTTTTCTTTTTTATTGTAAAAGTGCATTCATCAACTGGTACTTTTCTTCCCTTGTATTTTTACTTTCACTTAAGCAAAAGAAAGAAACCTTGTAAGTGAACAAACTGTAGTCTGAAGCAGACCAAATAATGCAAGTATGAAAGCCACTGCCTGAGCTGAACCTACCCTATCCATGCGGGACTCGTCCATGCTTTTGGAGTACTCCTTCAGTTTGAACTCTTCACGGTCAATTCTGGAGCTCTCGATGTCCGCCGACAGGTGTGGCATGTTGGACACCCAGGCCACAGTGCGTTCATTTGCAGGAGCACTAAGGGTCTGTGGAGTTTGGGAGACCTATAAACAAAAGAAATTATGCTCAATAGGTTTTGTTTACATGAGAATGATAACATGTGCATGAAACGTTCTGAGAAGGTGATGGAGGAGAGTGAGATCTTCTGAGGAGGTGGAGCAGACTGAGATGTTCAGAGGAGGTGATGGAGGAGAGTGAGATGTTCTGAGGAGGTGATGGAGGAAAGTGAGATCTTCTGAGGAGGTGATGGAGGAGAGTGCGATCTTCTGAGAAGATGGAGCAGAGTGAGATGTTCTGAGGAGGTGATGGAGGAAAGTGAGATGTTCAGAGGAAGTGATCGTGGAGAGTGATACTTCTCTGAGGAGGTGATGTAGAGAGACTGAGATGTTCTGAGGAGGTGATGGAGGAAAGTGAGGTGGAGGAGAGTGATACTTCTCTGATCAGGTGATGGTGGAGAGAGTGAGACGTTCTGAGAGGGTGGATACAGTGGACAGTGAGACCTTCTAAGGAGATAATGGAGCAGAGTGAGATGTTGTAAGTAGGTGATGGACGGGAGTGAGATGTTTTAATGAGACGATTGTGGAGTGATATTTTTCTGAGGAAATGATGGTAGAGATTAAGATGTTTTGAGGAGGTGATGGAGCAAAGTGAGATGCTCTGAGGAGGAAAGTGAAATGTTCTAAGGAGAGTGAGATGGTTTGAGGAGGTGATGGTGGAAAGTGAGATGCTTTGAGGAGATGAAGCAGAGCGAGATGTTCTGAGGAGGTGAAGGAGGAGAGTGAGATGTTCTGAGGAGGTGATGGAGGAGAGTGAGATGTTCTGAGGAGGTGAAGGAGGAGAGTGAGATGTTCTGAGGAGGTGAAGGAGGAGAGAGAGATGTTCTGAGGAGGTGAAGGAGGAGAGTGCGATGTTCTGAGGAGGTGAAGGAGGAGAGTGAGATGTTCTGAAGAGGTGAAGGAGGAGAGTGCGATGTTCTGGGGAGGTGAAGGAGGAGAGTGAAATGTTCTGAGGAGGTGATGGAGGAGAGTGAGATGTTCTGAGGAGGTAATGGAGGAGAGTGAGATGTTCTGAGGAGGTGAAGGAGGAGAGTGAGATGTTCTGAAGAGGTGAAGGAGGAGAGTGCGATGTTCTGGGGAGGTGATGGAGGAGAGTGAGATGTTCTGAGGAGGTGATGGAGGAGAGTGAGATGTTCTGAGGAGGTGATGGAGGAGAGTGAGATGTTCTGAGGAGGTGATGGAGGAGAGTGAGATGTTCTGAGGAGGTAATGGAGGAGAGTGAGATGTTCTGAGGAGGTGAAGGAGGAGAGTGAGATGTTCTGAAGAGGTGAAGGAGGAGAGTGCGATGTTCTGGGGAGGTGATGGAGGAGAGTGAGATGTTCTGAGGAGGTGATGGAGGAGAGTGAGATGTTCTGAGGAGGTGATGGAGGAGAGTGAGATGTTCTGAGGATAAGCTAAAAACCCCACCGGTTTGGCCATGCTGGGTTTGAGCAGATGCTTCTGGGGCAGCTGCTGTTGAGGCGAGTGTTGGCCACTGGGGCTGGTGGTTCCCTGGGGGCTCTGGCTCTCCCGGGCTGAACTCTGCTGGTGGGGCAGGCCCGGGGCAGTGTTGTCTTTGACGGACAGTTGGCGGGAGTGCTGTCGGGTATAGGCCGACTCTGGAGACTGCAGCAGATTGGCGCTCGGGGGGCGAGTTTTGGCGGGGGTCGGAGCTGCGGCCGAGCTCACCGACAGCTGGTGGGACGTCTGAGATTTCATGCGCTGAGCAGGGGGTGGGGCAACAGAGCTCTGCCTCATAGGCTGCACTGTGGAGGGGGGTGTGGTGGCTAGAGAGGAGTGGGACGTCCCGGTCTGAGAAGTCATGCCCATCTGTTGAAGGTTATCCTGGCACAGAGGAGAAGCAGTTTCAAGCTGTTATTTTGGGTAATACTAGATACATACGAGTACATACATGCACATACATATGATAGTGCACAAACTAAAAATCATCCTTAACACTTCGTAGCATTCCCCAATGTTGCTAGTGAGTTTTGTATAATTTTAGTGTAAACTAAAAATTTGTGATCTAGGTTCATTTGGATCTTAACTTGGAACTTTGGAACTGGTCTAAAACAGTCAAGAAACGAGTGTGTGCTTCCATCTATCTCTCACTCTGCCCTTTAGTCCTCCAGAAACTGCCCAGTTTAACAACTTGTTTGGACTGTGGGTGTGGGCGGAGTTTAAGTGCCCCACTTTAAAGGATTTTAAAGGTCAGAGTTTTACAAACTAAGTGAATTTAATTTAAGTAATAATTCATCCAAGGAACAAAGGCAAGGATGGTTCCTTTGGCAGCTTAGAGTTAGGGTTAGTTTAGTTTCTTGTGTTTGACATTTGGACACACTTAAAACCACAGTTTGCTTTGTAATGACAGCAGTAACATCGATTAGTCTTCATCTAAAGAACATGTGGTCATAGTAGTAGTTGTAGTGTAGTGTGCTGTCTGTACCTGCATGTGCATGGACAACTGCCTGCGGGCGAAGTCTGCGCGGCTGTAGTCGTCACTATAGCTGTGGGAGTGGATGATGCTGGGCTGGCCAAGATGGGTGTCCCTGGTCCGGAGGGTGGACAGGTCCTCGCTGCGGGAGAACCCCCCATGGGCGAACTGTGGGATGTAGGACTGGTGAGAGGCATCCGGCTCTGGGGCCAGGAGCAGCGGCGCTGGGGGGGCCCGGCTGTGCTGGTGTTGAGGGCCGTCAGCAGTTGCCAGGTGGAAGAGGGGGTTCTGGAAGGAAAGCGGGTAGCGCATGGCGGCGGCCTGCTGCTGCTGCTGCTGGGACAGTGAGTCGGTGGTGGTGCCCATCTGGCTCAGCTGGCCCAAGCGGAGGCCCCCCGACATACTGGAGCCAGAGCCAGCCGACAGCCTGCCACCGGCCCGCAGCTGGCTCAGACCGGAGCCAAGCCCAGAGCCAAGCCCGGACCCCAGGCCACCCCCGCTGCTCAGCCCTCCGAAGCTGCCCATACCCGCGATGGAGGCCTGGGAGGAGTTGAGCATGTCCACCGACTGCAGGTTAGACACGCTGTTCATTCGGGAATCCTGGAGGTCCACCACAGACACTCTGATTGACACTGATCATTTAAAGCATGGCTACAGGGCTGTGCCCGTATATTTGATTATATCTGGATGTTGGGTGGGCAGAAATGAGGGGTGAGGGTGAGGGTGTTTTACCGCCAGGCGTGGTATCGTATTTCCCAGGAAATACCTCAAGGATGAGTTGCATGAGGATCAGTGGGAGAAAGCAGATGTCATGACATACTAGATTCTACTCAGTATGACCTCCATGCATGTCATACCCGTCACTGACACTGATCGGGTCAGACTACAGATGGAGGATGCTACACACAGCGGGGCAGTACTCACCTTGGCATCGGGCTCTGTGATGTCGGAGCTGCTCGTGCAGTAGGCTGGACTGGATCGGGCCAGGGGGGGGCGGGACATATAAAACATGTCTTTGGACGATGCCCGCTGAAGGTCACGCTCCTGAAAACTCATCTGCGAGCGGGATGGCATCATTCCTCCAGTGGAGGTGGGGGAAGGCAAGCGAGTGATGTCTACAGAGCTACACAGAGAACAGAGAAACTACTGAGCCACACCTTGTGGCCTGAAGGATTTGATTATTGCATGATTACTACACACTAGATGACTGCCATGACGCTATAATAACATGGACCATGTGAAGAGCCCTGTAAAGTGTCATGTGATGGTGCTAAATAGGTTGTGTGGAGGTGTGTAGAGCAGAGCCACCTGTTGAGGTCCCTCATCATGAGGTTGTGAAAGTCGGAGGAGATGCCCCGGTTGAAGCTTGGCCGGGACAAGCGGTCCTGATGACTGGGCTGCCTCTGTAGGTGTGGGTTACGCAGAGCCATGCTGATGTCATTCAGGAGGCGGGGCAATGGACCCAGTTTGATGATAGCATCCTGCACATCACAAAGAATCTATATTCCAGCCAGATACATGTGTCAAAATAGTGTAAAGAAATTACAAAATACATTTCATAATCAAATCTGTGGTATCCATGTATGTAACTAAAATCTCTGCCAGAAAAGAGGTGGCCATTGGTGCTAATCCATCTTTTGTGACCTGATTAAGTCCTGCTGTAACTGGACGGGTTTAATTCTGGTAAAGTATAAAGTTAATCTTGGTTTGGATCTTTTCTGTTATACTGTAGAGTGCTAAGTTTATGTACCGTAAACTTCGGACTATAAGCCGTGACATTTTTCCCACGCTTTGCGGTTTATACAATGGTGAGGCTAATTTATGGATTTTTACTGGCTAACAGCCACCGGGGGGCAGTCTCTAACAGTGGGCGCAAACGTGAGACATATGTGAGGAAAGATTATGCCCTGAAGAATACACTAGTTTTGATTTTGAACTGTCATTTTGCACATCATGCACACACACCCATCATGGAAAACACATGAAGAAATGCAAATGATGCAGCTTGATCTGACCATCAAAGAAGGTCGGCATTAATGAATCATTGGTGCGACGTTGGAGGCAGCAGCGGGAAGAACTTAGTCAAGGTAAAAAAAAATGACAAAAGCTTTCAGAGGAAATAAAAGCAGATGGCCCGTGTTGGTGCTGTTTTATTTTTCTAAACATGCAGGTATGTTCATCCCGTGTTGATAGAATGTTGGTGCCATACTGCTGATTTTCAGGCACAGTTTAAAAAGTAAAACAACAAAAAAAAAAACTTCTGTATACCGTCCATCTGTGTAAATATCTCATGTTATAACATGAAAACCTGTGGCTTATATTCAGGTGCAGCTTATATATGTAGAAAATGTATTTTCTTTTTAAATTTAGCTGGTGTGACTTATATTCAGGTGTGCTCTATAGTATTTGACACATTTGCTGTGTTATTGTTGTTGGTATTTTTATTGTATGATTTTTTTATTTTTATAACTTACAGTTTAAAAACGCTGCACCTGATTTTTTATTTTCATTTTTTTACTGCTTATAGAATAGATCTGTAATGGGGAAAGATTTTCTCAAATACATGGGAAAAAATCATGTACAGGCATTTTAAAGCAGACCAATTATACAAAGTCATGGGTCTTGTACCCATGTTATGATTGTTTCCCCTCATCATTTACAGTCTTGAAGTTGTATTTGGAGTGATTTGTACATGTTTGAGTAATCTTTAATTGCTTATTTTCAAGATGTCATATTGCAAATCAACTGCCATTTTCCCGGTACACGCCCACTGTGACGTACTCACTTCATTCTCCAATTTTATTTTTTTAATCGTGATACGCACAGCATTGTCATTTAGGTACATGAGTACACTAGTGTCATGTGCAGCTAGGCCTGTCACGATTGCGGAAGTAAATATAGACGATGAACTATAATACTGAAACCAAACTATAAAGCAGAATTATCCCCCCAAAAAATACAATAGATAAATAATAGAATGTAAGACTTAAGTAGTTACTTTGTGCCTCTGAGTCATAGACGTTCATAATTTGACTTTCGACGTTTCTAAGTCTCATTGTAGCACAGAAAAATAACCAAATTTTTCCCACTAGAGGGAAAGGTACCCATGATAAATACTGCCCCCCAAAAAGTATTGTTCCATCTGTCATGTAGTGAACGATAAGCTGATACAGTAATTATCATGACAGGCCTATGTGCACCTGTCCATCAGAGGTGTCAGCTTCACGGCTCTTTGCTGTGGTGACGTTTACAGTGACATCTGCTCCCATTGGGCACCGTAGTTTTCTTTTGTTAGGTTGTTTTAAATGAACATTACGATTAAAAATTTCCAAATTATAACATAATGAACATGATCAAATCTACCGGTGTCATACATTATAACTATAAAACAAGCACAAGCACAATATGTCTTAAAGGCTGGAGGATGGTGGGTGGCTGCAGTCTGAGTGGTTTGCTGTGGGGTGGTAGTACCTTGCTGAGCTGTGCCATGACCTCCCAGAGCAGGCTGTGCAGGATGGAGAGCTCGCGGCCCAGGTCGATGTAGCCCTCAAAGCCCCCTGCACTGCTCACACTGTCCAGGTTGGAGATTTCAAACAGGAACTGCTGCATGGCACCCCACTCCATCTCCAAAAACTCATTCATGAAGCACATGTACTCCTCTTTAGTGCCAAACCTGCACCGGGCACAGACATGACAGGACAGGGGAACAAATGTGAAGGGAGCAATCCAGGAGAGTCTACGCTAACCTGAGCATTGGATATATATATATGTTATACAAATGACATCACACCTTAGGAACTTTATTAGTGACACCAGTATATGAGTGTCAATAGCTGCATTTCTGCACATATAAAATGTACATATTTCCAAAATTCGCATCTGGATCATTACCTGGTTACCGAAGCTACTGTCTTCTGTGTTATGACACCGCTAAACCTACAGAGGGCGCACCATGCACAGTCTGATTAGTTTGGCTTGGTCAGAAACACTTTCTCTGTTGTTTAGCCGTTTCCTGCATACGTTTGTGTCATGTCCAAAAGTTAGCAGGTTGTTTTAAGTTAATCGGTTCTTTAAACTGTAATATAATGATATGGATATGTCTTACCACCAAGCTAAAGGCTGCTGCCTCAGTCTTTGCCAAAGTACTGCACTGAAGTTAAAAAGTACCACTGCTAAAATCCCGCTACACTTTTAATGCTGGACAACCATAAACTTTCCCCGAGTTACTCATTGTGCTAGTGATGTTTAGCTGTTCTTCTCTGGAGGATTTTGGGCAAACAACAACCAACATGATGGGATTATTTTGTCTTTGTTCATCACCTGTGTCCACCTCGGTCCAGTGCAGATGTAGCCTGGCCCGACGGTCACGTGGGTTTTTATTCGCTATGTGAGTTATTGTGGCTCAAAGGGTTTCCCCCTTCCAAAATGCACTTTAACTGTTATGTGTTCAAATCAAAATCCACCTGAAGCGAGTGAATAAACTTTTATGCGAATTAAGGGATCTGAATGCAATTTTTTCACTGTAGTGACCTCTCGTCACTACAGTGAAAAAAGTATTAGTGTTTCCACTTTACTTACGCAAATCTACAAACTGCAACTAATGTTGAGTAATGACCTTTTCTTCTGTAAAACCTCAAAACACGTCTAAATGTGAAAAAGCTGCTGCAGTTTAATACGAAATGCAAAAGTCTAGGTCTCTGCTAAATATTTAGTTTGTCCCTGAAATCTAAAACAGTAATAGAAAACCAGTTAACAGTTAAACCACAGGGACACTGCAGACACACTCACATTTATCACACAGTTGAACTAATTACTTTGTCCATGTTTTGAAGAAGTAATTATAGTGGGGTGAAAACAAAAGCTCCACAGACAAAAATGAGGCAATAAAAAGCAAAGAAACACATGTCTGCTGTGCTGCCCATAGTTCTACCTCAGCCTCTGTCAGAATGTTGAAGAGCATTTTTGTTTCCTTTGTTTGTTTGTTCTCTTTGTTTCCTTGGTTTGCTTTAGGTCTGAGGGTCCATCCACAGACCCAGTTGACATATTTAACTTTGGCTTTTACTATAGTTTTTCAGTTATTCACTCTCACATTTTTTTGTTAAAAATCAAACAGCTAAACAGGACTCTGAACCCTCATATAGATGACAGGCTGATTTTCACAAATCCATTTTTTAATTTTTTCTTGAGTCTTAAAACCGTTTTGGCTGTATTTGATAATCTGTGCATTGTGTTTCCATGGTAACTGCAAAGTATCAATTGCAAATGATCAATAGAGTGTTGTCTAACAAGGCTTTCATGTAACTACGGGTGGATGACTGGTTGTCAGTCGCCAAATCTGTCTTGATTAGTCATACTCTGCAATGTTTGGCCACAGGGGTTTTCTCCCCTGTGGAGAATTGAGCAGAAATCACATGAATTTCCGTATTCTGCTCCACATGAGTTGTTATATTTTGACAATAATAATGGGCTTTTTACAGTAAGTGGATGAGATTTCATCTTGGTTTCTGCTTAAAACTATGCATCAAACAACAGACCTATACTGTTCTTTTACATTTTATGTTAAATCAATTATTCAAAGTAAAATGCTGAATTTAATGGTTAATTTAAGCCTAAAAATCAGCTGAACCCTGTTGCTCTGGACACCACAGTCTCCTGATTGCCAGTCCGACACTACTATCCACAAACAGAAAACATTAAAGGTTGAATGATTGCTTACTTCGAGAAGTTGGCCAGGTTCTGCACCACCTTGGCGATGAGCGTGAGGGTGCGTGACGTCTGCTCGTCAGGGTATTCCTGGGTCAGATTGAAGAGTGATGGGGACATGATGGCAGGACACAGGAAGCGCAGGAAGAGAGAGCCACTGATGAGACGCTCTGAGATGTCCTCCCGTCCACGCTCCGCACAGCGCACCCGCCAGGACGCAAACACCTCCTTCAACTCCCGCGGGAACACACTGGCCACACAGAAACACACCAAGCAGTACAGATGTAAGTATATGTTTGTCTTTACCCACATTTTAAGGCTGGAGCCTCATTAAAGCAATAGTGGCACATTCACCTGCTCTGTATATATAAATGGAAATAGCTAGACTGTTATCTGCTACGTTCCAAATTTGAAGTGAGACAGAGGACACAGAAGATACAGACAGCAGCCACAGCGAGAGGACAAGAGAAAGATATGGGACACAGGCACAAAGGACATAGATAGGACACAGAGGAACAGGCGCTCACCCACCACTGAGAGTTGACGATCTTGCAGAGGGCCAGCTCGCAGCACATGCGCAGATTGGCCTGGTGGTCCAGGAGCACTGAGGGAGGGATCCTCATGGGGTCCACTTCACAGTTCTCCTCAGACTCGTATAAGGCCCTTATGAACTCTCCTGAGACATGACACAGAGGGACACAGTTCACACTTATCCTCAGACTCATAAAGTACCCTTAAACCCATATAGGCCCCTCAGCCTCGTAAAGACCCCTCAGACTAGTATGTTCTGAACTCTCCTGAGACGTGACACAGAGGGACACAGTTCTCCTAAGACTCATACGGGCCCTCAACTCGTATACACCTGATACGGTCCTTTTTTTTTTAGCCTTTTTTCATCCTGAGACACTTAGAACTCTAAGGTTTCAGCTTTTTGCCTCAAAACAGACACACTATCATTGGTCAAATGTTGAGAGCAAAAGAATGAATCAATGTGGGCCCATTTAAAAAAATTAAGCCTAACTAACCCTAACCCTAAGAAATTAAGCAAAAACTCAGAGGCCAGAGGGTGTGTTTATGAAGAGGTCTGGCAATGAAAGGGTTAATATTATTTTAAATCAGTCAAATACTCTACTTTAACTTTGGATGTGAGTGTGCTAGATGCTCAGTGTGAGTTGTGTTGGCTGACCTATTGCGTCCTTGAGGTACTTGTGTCCTATCAGTTTGAGGTACTCTTCTATGGCTTTGGTGGCCAGAGTGTTCTCTCTGAAGATAAGGTGTTCTCGGTCTATGAAGCGGTCCACCTCACACATGGCCATGTCCGAGAGGAAGTCCTGTGGACCAAACACACACAACACTGTGTCGTAACTGACAATGAGTTTAAGTCGATGTAGAACCTTGTGCCTCATTTGGCTCCACTAAGATGCTATACATATTTAAAGGGCCCATAATACACTTTTGTCACATTTTTAGTTTTGTTTCATTCACACATATATAGCAAACCCTGGATATTTAGACTGGGTTCTTCTTTCAAATCGAAAACACTCTAAACTCCTCACACCTTCAGCCCTGGAATTGCCAATCTCTACTGAACTAAAGGTAAAAGGAGCAGTTCACTTGAAACCTACCTACTAATAAGAAAAGGTTACTCAAACATGTGAATGAAACAAAACACAACTCCGGGTATGTTTTTGAGGAGAAAACAATGTTCTAACAGGGCTAAAAGCTCACAAGAATCCATTTTGCACAATAGAACCTTTAAATAACTTGGACTAAAACAGCAGCAGCTGCAATAAACAATAGGCAACAGTGCAATAAGAATGTGATATAATACACTGCTTGGCCAAAAAAAAAAAAGGTCGCCACCTGGATTTAACTAAGCAAATATGTTGGTGTTGCTGCAGTTGGTCCGGTCGAGGTTCAGCAACAGTCTGTGCTGAAAGAATGAGGTCAGCTGACACCTGAATATACTGAATGACCAGGTTATTCCATCAATGGATTTTTTCTTCCCCGATGGCACGGGCGTATTCCAAGATGACAATGCCAGGATTCATCGGGCTCAAATAGTGAAAGAGTGGTTCAGGAGCAGGAGACGTCATTTTCACACATGGATTGTCCACCACAGAGTCCAGACCTTAACCCCATTGAGAATCTTTGGGATGTGCTGGAGAAGCTTTGTGCAGCGTCAGACTCGACCATCATCAATGCAACATCTTGGTGAAAACATGCAACACTGGATGGAAATAAATCTTGTGACATTGCAGAAGCTTATCCAAACAATGCCACAGTGAATATGTGCTGTAATCAAAGCTAAAGGCGGAACAACCAAATATTAGTGTGTGACCTTTTTTTGGTGGCTACTTTTTTTTTTGCCAAGCAGTGTAGTTCCATTGTGTTTGAGCAGTGGTGGACATAGTACCTTGGCCTTCCCTGTGCTCTGGAGGATGTGCACCAGCGCACAGGCCACCTCCTCTTTGCTCTTGACACTCAGCACGGGCTCCAGCACGGCACACATCGTGCGGTAGTTGTTGGTGACATACTCGGCAAACTCCTTGTACAGCTCCATGGGCAGGATGTTCATGGTCTGGAAGCGGGACTTGAGGCGTAGCGATGCATTGATGATTTTGGCCCCACCCACTCCTGCACCTTTGGTCAGAACGCTGGGCTGGATGACCGGGTACCACTGCTCCACAAACTGCCGGCCCGTGATGCTGGAGATGGGGATGCTTACCAGGCCCAGGTAAGTGCTCTTTTCCTGGGTGAAGGAAAAGAAGGAAAACATATTTTACAAGAAATATGGATGTACATGCAACCACACCATTCTGCCTGGAGTCATAACTGAGGTGAATTCTATTGTTAAATTTCCCTTTTAACAGATTTTTTTAACTTAGTTTTAACATTTCAGTAATTGCTGATCAAATACATAAAACAAAAACTGGCAGTAAGTTCAATGTTAACTTCTTTGTCAACGTAAATTAACAATAGTGAATATTTTAGCTTCATTTTAGCTTCAAGTAGCACCATTGTTTTCTTTCAAAACACACCACCTAACGCTCCTGATTGAAAGGCTCTCACTGGCAAAACTAATTATAAGGTTTTATCCGTGGAGCTCCAGTTCTTAAGTCCAGTTGAGTTCTGTGTGTGGTGCCCTGCTCAAACTTATGTTCACTTTCATTTCTATAACACAAAAGTGTAATTTTAGCTTGATGCTTAAAGACACTTTCCATCACGCCTCAATTTTACCAACACACAAAAACAGCTCATCCAGGGAGAGAAAGGTATTTGTTCAAGTGCTTATAATCCCAAAGTCTGTATCAGCCAGACGTCTGCATGCAACCGGATTTTCAGTCCACTAAAAGACCAGCTGTGGTTTATATACAGTTTAAAGGTCCTAATATTACGCAAAATTGACTCTTGTGAGCTTTAAACCATGTCAAAAAGTTGTTACTTCCTCAAAAACATACCACACATTTGAGGAACCTTTTATTATTAGTCTGTCTACATCTCCAAAGCTCAAAATGCTCTGTTAAACCTTGTGATGTCACGAAGCAGTAGTTTTCAAGTTAACTTTTACCTTTTGTTCAGTAGAGATTGGACATTCCATAAAAGAACACAGGATAAATCTGCAGGGTTTGTGTGTTAAACATGTTTGAATGAAATAAAACACAACTCCAGGTCTGTTTGTGATGAGGAAACAACATTATAATAACATAGATCAGAAAATATCGTAAAATGGGCCCTTTAATAAGAATGTCGTAGTCTAATCCCAGATATGTGTTCTGTGCTCTTGCAGGAGCCGTTTTCATTCATTGGTGATTATGATCAGCGTGCGTCACCATAGCAATCATAAACAGCTGAGATGGTGCACATTTTGGAGACGGGAGCCAGTTGAACAGAACAAGCAGGCGAAATGTTGTATAAGAGCATAAACTCCAGAATAGAAGATGGTCAAGCTCAGGGATTTTCAAACGGTCACAAATAAAGGTTCTGTATTACAAATTGAGAAATAGCGACACTACACTGTTGAGTCCTATGTGTTTCATTGTTTAAGACAAAAAAACAGTTTGTACAGGGAATAGAGGAAACCGGGAATCTTTGGAGCATGCGGAATAAAGATTACTCAAACATGCACAAATCACTCTAAATACAACTATGAGTGGGTAAAAAGGGCCCATTTTACACTATTTTCTGGTCCGTGTTATGTTATTACAGAGAGAGGGGCCGCCATTTTTTGATAGAAGCTGATTGGAGCCAGAGTCGATGGAGCCGAAAGTGCGCCCATTCTCACTTCCTATTTTGAATGCAGCGGCTAGCACGTTAGCTATGTCCATTTATATATACAGTCTATGCCAGGGGTGTCAAACACATT
Source organism: Periophthalmus magnuspinnatus (assembly GCF_009829125.3). Taxonomy (NCBI): domain Eukaryota; kingdom Metazoa; phylum Chordata; class Actinopteri; order Gobiiformes; family Gobiidae; genus Periophthalmus; species Periophthalmus magnuspinnatus. The sequence continues at coordinate 5,602,465 of NC_047141.1, forward strand.
TTCACCGAGGGCCATATCAGCAAAATGGCTGCGCTCAAAGGGCCAGATGTAAAATCAACGTAACTAGTTTTTAAACTTTTTAATTAACTGTTTCTGTATTTATTACTTATTCAACTTACAAATATTGCATATTTATTTGCATAGATGAAAAAAATATAGCAGTGTACCGGTGTATCTCTTGATAAAATAACATGTTAAGACTGTCAAACCTTTTAATTTATTCTGTTGAGGGCCACATAAAATGATGTGGAGGGCCACAATTGGCCCACGGGCCTTGAGTTTGACACATATGGTCTATGATGTTAATTTGAAAACTATCACAACATGACATCACAAGGGAAACAGAGCATTGGAGCATTGAGCTTTGGAGATGTAGACAGGGTTACTCAAGTTAAATGTGTGAGATGAAGAGGTAACACACTTAAGGTAACACACTTAACACGACTTAAGGCTCACAAGAGTTAATTTTGTGTAATATAGGACGTTTAGCATAATATGTGTTGAGGAATGTTGCTTCCCTATGAACCTATGAGTCTTCAATGGTAAATAAATATAAGAACGTTATCATTCAGTCAGTTATTGTCTCAAATCGCTCCTTTTAAAATACTAGTCCTCTTCCATATGAGCACAGACTTGTCCTCCACCCACCCCCACCTTGCGTCTCTTCTTGTCGGTCTCCTTGTACAGGTGGAGGCGCAGGTTGCGGACCGCGGGCAGGTTGTTGAACTCGAAGTGCTCCCCCCAGAACACAGTGTCGGTGCGGGGCTTGCTGGTGGTGCGGGCGTACAGCATGTCGTCCAGGCACAGCTCGCAGTAGTAGCGCTTTTTGGCGGGAAGCTCACGGGCCTCGATGATCCACAGTTTGAGCACATTGTCCACTCTCCGGCTGTTGTCCTGTGAACATGCAGCACAGTCAGACGCAGGCAGACACTCATTTATTTTATTTATATATGTTTTAAACTTTTTCTATGTTTGTGTATGTGTGTCTCATCTTTTCAGAGGTGGGTAGCCAAAAATTATACTCAAGTGACAGCAACATTACTTCAAATATTACTCACGTAGAAGTACAAAGCAGTGGTCCAAGAAATTCCTCAAGTAAGAAGTAAAAAGTATTTGGGTATTTGGGAAAAACTGGAGTAACTGGGAGTAACTGTAAGAGTGACTACCTGATTAATAATTTGAAGTTGATGTAATATGAAGGACAAAACATAAAATAATGCACAAAATCTGGTGTTTCTAAAGGATAGACATGAAAGGAATACAACATGGTGCAAGAAACACAAATTAAATACAAATTACTCAAGTAGGAGTAAAAGTATGCTGCTGGAAAAGTACTCTGAAAAGTCCAATTTCTTTCAAAAGTTACTCAAGTAAATGTAACTGAGTACTACCCACCTCTGTATCTTATAGTCTGTTTTCTTTGTTGTGTGTATAAAAGTAGCCATAGTTTAGTCTCCCCTGACATAGATGAATGACACTGAGGGACAAAACTAAGGAACAGCACATAAGTCCATCTCAAGGAGAAGACATAAAGGGAAGACACAGAAGGACGAAACAGAGGGGCAACATCAAGGGACAACATGGAGGGACAAAACCTAAACATCACAGAGGGACAACACCGAAACAACAGAGAGACGATACTGTGGGACAAGACAGACAACATACAGGGACAACATAGAGGGAAGTGACTGATGGACAACGCTAAGACTCAACACCGGGGACAGCTCTGATGGACAACACAGAGACACAACACAGAGGGACAACACGTTCTACGTTTACATGCACAGAGAACTCTATCGTTCTTGGCTATAACTGCTAATATCACTGCTGTGCTGCATGTAACCACTTTAAGGCTGGTTTATTGTCCAGAGTTTGGCTTCTCTCAGCTAAGTGCTATTGTCCTGATGCAGACCTGAACACCACGAAGTGCGTCGAGGGATTAAAACTATTTAATAAACAAGCACTCTTGGCATGCACGAAAGTATATCTGTGACACATTATTGCTGTTCTGAGATGTTTTTAATCAGTTGTCTGTATAGTCTTTGTGGATAAACCAATCACAGCCTTTGTCTTTGGCAGAAATTCAACATGTAATCAGCTTTTCCACAGAGATGCTCGTACACAGCACGTATGCAGCACAGCAAGAGCCATAAACTTTCAGATTGGCTGTCCATGTTGAGCTGATGCTGACTATAAATGAGCCTTAAAAAAGCCTTTAGCCAGACATAGATGATCTCATTTATGTTGAGTATTTGAATTTTACCCCCAATTTACACCAAAGCAGTAACAGTGCAGCACACGCACAAGAATTGCTTTTATTCTATTTTGGTCCGACAGTCTACAGCAGTAATGTCATATGCACATCCAACGGGCATAATTATGGTACACGACACTCAATGGAGGTTGAGGTTCAAATTTTTTCGATGGACTATGGAGACTTTATAGTTGTGGGGGATAAATATACAACATTTTAGCACATCAATCAGCAACTTTACGAGGACAGTTTAACAAGGAAAAATGTGCACGGTGTGCTTTTAAATACACATGCACATACAGTTTTGCCTTTGTTACTAAAGCAACTCAGTGCACATCCATAGACATGTCTAATATTTTCCTGGCTGTTTTTTACAGTTGAATGCCTCTCCTAGTCGGTTCCTAATGTAATTGGGCTATACTGTTACGTGCAGCAGACATCCAAGTACGTATCGGCTTCTCCAGATGTGTTAGAGAGATTGGAACCATGACACCTCAATCGTAGTTCCCGCGTTTACATGTATTTTGATGAATTTAAACTGGACTAGGCCTGCTGTTCAGTTTTCCTGGCGTGCATGTAAATGTGACAGAGACACAACACAGGGCACAACACAGAGGGACAACACACAGTAGAAAGCAGAGACCTTGTTGGGTTTGACCGCTCTCTGAAGGTTCTCGATCCACTTGTCCCTCTCGGCAGCTGAGCGACACGCAAAGCACTTGGTTCCTGATGCCGTGGTCACCTGACGTTCCATCCAACAGGAAGACCAGCAATCACACAAGCCATTAGTCACCATGTGAACGCCACAATGCCACAAATGTTTCTCAAACTTAAAATGAGAACAGACTGCTCCTGACTAATAGAGCTCAAAATGAAGTGTTGTGGTGTCAGCGTGGACCCAGTCTGGAGGTGGCTTAAAACACTACACAGCGGACTTCACAAAAGGATCCAATGAACCAATCTAGCTGTCAGACTAATGTAGACCAAAGTGGAGAGGAAAGTACTTTCTGTAGTTAAAAAGCCAGATACAAGGACATAATACTGCACAAAAAGTATCACGATCAAATCTTTTAAGGACACATGATTGCGAACCACTCTGCCACTCACTCCAGAGGACACATGACTGCTAACCACTCTGCCACTCACTCCAGAGGACACATGACTGCTAACCACTCTGCCACTCACTCCAGAGGACACATGACTGCTAACCACTCTGCCACTCACTCCAGAGGACACATGACTGCTAACCACTCTGCCACTGCATTCACCAATTAAACCCAAAAATAAAATGCAGTTAACTCCTCTAAACCTGATGCCCTTTAGCTGGCTGCACATGTCTTCAGCTGTGGCGCCTGTCCCCTCCAGACCGTGTCCCCTGACAGTGGACATGTCCTCACCTCAAAGCAGTACTCTTGTCCCAGGATGCTGGAGTGGACAGGTTTGATGATGGCGTCCTCATCCAGCGTGAGGTCCAGCGCCTCCGCTGCACTGCTCGGGGACAGCAAGGACTCATGGGAGTGGGACTCTTTGAAACTCTGCATCAGACGGGTCCTGGGGAGGAAGGGTAGGTACGATGGTGGTGGCGGGACAGGGTGGGGTGGCACAGAAGTGGAGAGGTGGAAGGAGGAGAAAACGTGGTTGTGGTGGGTGACGAAGAAGGAGTGGGTGTGGTGGTCGTGTGGGGTGGTGTAGTGGTGGACGCAGGAGGGGGGATGGGTGTGGTGGTTGTGAGTTGTGGTGGGGGGAGGTTTAGGGGTGGGTTGGGAGAAAGCGGGATGGGTGGTAATGGGATTGATATAGTAGAGGGTGAGGTAGGAGAAGGGTGGGTGTGATGATGGTAGGCGTGGGTATTGTGGGGTTGGGAGGGGAGATGGGTGTGGTTGCCGGGTGCGATGGTGTAGTGGTGGAAAGAGCAGGAGAGTGCGTGTGGAAGTGGAAGGAAGAGGGTGGGATGGTGGTGTTAAGTAGTAGGGTGGGTGTAGTGGTAATAGGACGAGTAGGGTGGACGTAGAGTATGGATGGGTGTGGTGTTGGGAAAATTGGATGTGGTGTGTGTGGTGGTGGTGGGAGGATTAGGGGTGAGTTTGGAGGACGCGGGATGGGTGTGGTAACGGGATTGGTACGGTAAAGCGGCAGGTGTGTGGTGGTGTTGGTGGGAGGAGTGGGTATAATGGAGACAGGAGGGGTAATGTGTGTGGTGGTGGGGGACATGTAGGATGGGTGTGGTTGTGGGTGAAGGAGGAGTGGTTGTAGTGGTGGAACAGGGAAGGTAGTAGTATTCAGGTATTGTTAATTGACCCTCAGCTACTGGCCCATCACTGCCACAGTGGAACCCTGTCAGGAGCAGGGGGCAGGGGGCAGTGGGGGACCCTTCTCTGAAACAGGCTATGGAGCAACAGGATGGTTCTATCTACTACTGATAATGGTTCTCCATGGAGCTCATCTGCTCACAAAATTATAGCAAACTGCCCCAGAATATCTGAAGATTGACATACACCAGTCAAAAGATTGGACACACTTTTTAATTATTTCTTCTTTATTTCCATGTTTATTCACACTGTAGTGAACAAACATGTCAATGAAGACATCAAAACTATGTCCACCAGAATGTAATAGACTTACATTTTAAAAAAGCTTAAACATAGCCACTTTTAGCCAGTTTTTATCACTGCTTTGCACTTTTGAAGTGAAAACCATTTCAGGAGACTTTATCAAGAAGCTCACTGAAAAAAAGCCAAGGGTTTGCAAAGCTGCTGACAAAAGCAAAGGGTAACTGCTTTGAAGATTTGAATACAATACATACAAATATTTAGTTGAGTTCACTTTTTTTCTTTGTTACATAATTCCATATATACTTTATCATATATTTCTAAAATGTAGAAAGGAGTAAATATACAGAAAAAAAACAATGAATTGAGGGTCCATTCTTTTGACTTGTATTGGTCCCTGTCTCTGTCCGTTTGGGTCATGAGCCCCACAGGCTCTGGGATCACAGAAGATACTGACTCCTTTCTGTTTGGCATCACTTTTATGGAGCTCAACAGTGAACGCCCAGCCCCTGGGTCCGGAAGTAAATTTCTCATTCATTTTTCCCATAGACCTTCCAAAAAAATCTATAGTAAACATCTGAAAGCTCAGGGTTAGTCAGCTATGTAACTAATGACCACAAGATCTATAATTTAATATAAAATCTATAAATCTATAATTCAAAATGTTTCTGAAGCTTCACCACCAGGTACTTAAAGCATTTCAAACAGGCATCGGTGGTTCAGTGGAAGAATTCTCGCCTGCCACACTGGGTTCGATTCCTGGCCAACGCAACATTCTTAATAGTATGGTAGTGGGTAAGTTTATCTGTTCTCTGCTAACTTCTCAGAAGCAGGATTCAAACTCACACCTTGAGGGGAGACTACAACATGATCACAGGTCCTTAGCCCGCTCGGCCATCCTGACACAGTCTAATCTGTCACTTAGTCTTTCCACGGGACAATGACACAGAAAAACAGGATGGATTCTTCAAGGATTTGCCAGAAAATAAGGAACGTTACATGAATTTGTAAGTCACCGTTGCACATGGGCCATGCTAATCTTCTCTGTATCGATCCAATTTTAGTGTGTATTAGTGAACTAACACAACTCCACATGTTCTGCTAATCCATTCTTTGCTGACTTAGGCAAAATGTATATAATTATGTCTAAAGATCAAGATCAATGTCAGAAGTTTCTCTGTAATGTTCCAAATTTAGTACATATGTTAGCAATCTAACAGAACAATGTATTGTTCCAACAATGTTTAAAAAGCACTACTGAGGCACTGCCCCCTGCTCACGGTGTGTGGAACCTAACATCCTGGACCAAAGAAATCCATGTGTACAGATGAAGATGTGTTTCCTGTGAATATGTCCCGCGTCTCTGTGCACTGTGACGAGGTTGTCAAGTGGTTGAGGTGATGGTTCTAATCTATTTTGCTCAGCACACACAGGGTCAAATCCCATATTTGTCATCACCCTCGCTGTTGCTCCCCTTCCTGATTATGCAGTGTTGACCAGTCTGGGTTCACGTTCAACTTCTTCCTTGCTCTGGCATCTGTGTTGCTGCTCAGTCATCCATGTGCACCTATTCTCAATGGCGTAATGTGACTAGAACAACAATTTTAAGGGCCTTTAATTGTGCTTTTTCGATTTAAAATAACTGCATTATGCATATTAGTTACCACATAGCTCTTAGCCTCCATGATGGAACTGAGTGGAACTTTGAACTCTTAATATTTGAAATTTTCATATGGTCTGTGTGGAAAATAAATGATAAATGTACATCTGGAACAAGAGGGGCTGTCACTGTTGAACCTTATTAGAGACACTAATGACACAGGGGTAGGGGTGCAGAGGGATCCCACTACAGAACACAGGAAGAGGAGGAGGCACGGGACAGGGTGGGGGCAGCAAGCAGAGCCAGACTAGACCTTCTGAAAAAAATAAAAAATTATAAAACGTTTGAAAGCTCAGGGTTAATCAGCTATGTGGTAACTAATGACCACGAAATGTACTTCTGGAACAAGAGGGGTGGTCACCGTTGAGCTCCATTACAGACACTAATGACACGGGGCCCCACTGCACTGTGCTCACCCAGTCCTGACAGGATACTCTGGAGCATTACATCTAACGCTGTGTGTGTTTGTGCTAAAGGTTCCTCTCGGCTCATGCTAGAACTTTGATGGTGAGATCCTGGGGAGACTGCGGACAAGGCAGGTTGGGAGGTGGTGGCCTTACCTCTCCTGGTCGGCACTGCGGAAGCGGGGGAGGATCATGTGGCGAAAGCTGCTGGATCGGTCCAGTTTGGGCTGGCTCTTGGCGCGTTTGATGGAGCCCTTTAGCCTTTTACTGAGGAAGCTCTGAAAGAGGAAAAACCACTGCATGACAAAGCCTTAAGAGTTCTTTTGTGGTAAAGATTATAACATTACATCTGGTGATTGCTTCTAAATGATGGAGCTCCAAGACTCTGGAGAGCAGTTATAGTCTACTGTCACCTCACAATGGCTCTTAAGATCCCATGCACCGCAACTGCTCAAAGTTGCGGGCTCCTGGTGTCACCTACCTCCACAGGTGGTAATGGTGCGATATAGGATCCTCCCAGCTCAGGCCCCAAGCTGTCAGCCGCCCAGTGAGACGCAATGATAGTGGGGGCGGGCGTGTGGGGAAGGCTGAACGACAGGGAGGAGGGCAGGGGCAGCGAGGAGGACGCCCTATGCTGGTACAACCCGGGCGGAGGGGCAACGGACAGTGTCGGGGGGTAGGGGTGCGGAGGGATCCCGCTACAGCGTCGGGAGCCCGGGGCAGAGGAGGGGCCAAAGGACAGGGTGGGGGGCAGCGAGCGGGGCCGGGAGCAGGGGAGGTTACTCACGGATTGTCGGAAGGGTTGAAGAGGGGCAGTGGGAGACACGTCCATGCTGGGCTGCTTCCCTGTGGCGATGCTCTTCCTGCGGGGCCGGTTGTCTGGAACAGAGAGAGACCGGAGGAACGGGTCAGACTGGAGGCACAGGTCAGACTGGAGGCACAGGTCAGACTGGAGGCACGGGTCAAACCAGAAGAACAGGACAGACTGGAGGTACATGTGTGGACTGGAGCTACAGGTCAGACTGGAAGAACAGGTCAGACCTGAGGAAAAGGTCACACTGGAACTACAGGTCAAACTGGATGCACTATTCAGGACTGGAGCTACAGGTTAAACTGGATGTACAGCTCAGGACTGGAGGCACAGGTCAAACCAGAAGAACAGAACGTAGGAACAGGTCAGGACTAGAGCTACAGGTCAGACTAAAGGTACAGGTCAAACCGGAGTTACGGGTCAGACCAGAGGCAAAGGTCACACTGAAACTACAGGTCACACCAGAATTGCAGGTCAAACCGGAGCTACACGTCAGGTCAGACCAGAGGCACAGATCAGACTGGAGTTACAGGTTAGGACCGGAGGCACAAGTCAGACTGGAAGCAAAGGTCAAGCCGGAGCTACAGGTCAGACTGGAGCTACAGGTCAGACTGGAGCTACAGGTCAGACTGGAGCTATCGGTCAGACTGGAGTTACAGGTCAGACTGGAGTTACAGGTTAGACTGGAGTTACAGGTCAGACTGGAGCTACAGGTCAGACTGGAGCTACAGGTCAGACTGGAGCTATCGGTCAGACTGGAGCTATCGGTCAGACTGGAGTTACAGGTCAGACTGGAGTTACAGGTCAGCCTGGAGCTACAGGTCAGACTGGAGCTACAGGTCAGACTGGAGTTACAGGTTAGACTGGAGTTACAGGTCAGACTGGAGCTACAGGTCAGACTGGAGCTACAGGTCAGACTGGAGCTATCGGTCAGACTGGAGCTATCGGTCAGACTGGAGTTACAGGTCAGACTGGAGTTACAGGTCAGCCTGGAGCTACAGGTCAGACTGGAGCTACAGGTCAGACTGGAGTTACAGGTCAGACTGGAGCTACAGGTCAGACTGGAGTTACAGGTCAGACTGGAGTTACAGGTCATGACCAGAGGTACAAGTCAGCCTGGAGCTACAGGTCAGGACCGAATGAACATATTTTCAAACTCATACACAACTCAGTCAGATCAGATCACCTGTGCATGTTTAAATATATAGTAGTATATAATATACAGGCCCATAATGGCTCCTGTGTGCAGCAGTGTCTCCTGTGCTTTTATCGCCACAGGACGCTGTTAAATTGACCTGTCCACATCCACGTCTCCTCCCACACACGCAGCCCACACAAGACACATCACTCACATTTGAATGATCATATTTATCAGTGCAAAAGCTGCAGCGATGTGGTGGGCAATAGAACCTCTGCCAACAACAAAATAACCCGTCTGGCTGGGATCTTATTACAAAATTGCTAACTGTAGTCGCTCTACAAACATTTCCGTTCAAATCGTCGCAGCATGTGCAGGGGACTGAATCTTGATTAATTCTAAATACAATCACAGTATTAGCATAAAATTTAAATGTTTAAGAGCTCGCACACAGCCGGTGATTAGACAGGTGTTCTGCCATCAGCACCGGCGCTGTGTGCAGGACGATACAGCCAGGACCACGCTGCCATGGAAACGCACAAGCACAAGGTGAGTGACAGCTCACTGCTGTGGTCTAGCAGAGGCAGTGTTTAATAGCTTCATTTAGGTTGTGTAAGAGGATTGCATAATAGTGCTTTTAGAAGAAAATGAAGAGCAGCACCGGGGTAATGAAACAGAGACAGGCTCATCTCACGCACCTGTCGAAATAAGTGGATGGTGTCTAAGTCGAATAATCATTTTATTTAGATTCTACGGATTTATATGGGACAACAGCAGAAAGGAGAAGTTAGTGATTAATGCCATTTTTTGGTAAAAGCAGAGTGTAATTCGTCCTGCCAGCTTTTGCCGTAAATGCTCCTAAACTGCACTTTCTTTGTGGTGGCACTTCCAGTTTAAATGGAGAATCTGATATAAAGTAGATTCATCTGTGTAAAACATTTTATGTTTACGTGACCAACAAGTGAACACAGCACTGAATATCTGGAGGCTTTTAAACGTCTCTAGTCCCTATATTATTTACTGTTAAGATCGGCAGCCCTATGCAAAGTAATACAATCCCGATGATGATGGCGGCGCCCACGGCAACTTCCAGAATAAGGTGAATATAAATACATTTCTTCCTAGTACTGTTTCCCAGTCCAAGTGTCTACAGTACACTTAAGTTTATGTACTATTTAGGGAGAACTGCTACTAAACACGTAAGTTTCACCGTCTCATGCACTGATAACTAACCAACCGTTGCATTTGAAAGAAGAAAGAAATCCATCATCAAGTGAAGAAACACACGGCTCTGTTAAGTGTACTTCACCTTTTCAAACCATGTATTAGTTTGTCCTCTGTCATTTCTCCTCACACTGCTCTGATCACACTGCTCGCACGGCATCCAGGGGCCACAATTCAGGAGTTTGCCCGAGAACCAGAACACAGTCTTCTTTAAAGGTCCAATATTACATAAAATTGACTCTTGTGAGCTTTTCGCCATGTTAAAATGTTGTTACCTCCTCAAAAACAACCCCAGACTTGTGTTTTGTTTCATTCACATTTGAGTAACCCTTTATTATAAGTAGCAGTTTGCAGATGGCAGTGATTGACAGGTGGATTAGCCAATCAGGAACATGCACGATCCATTTGTATCAAAACAAATATGGCTGAAAAACATGTGAACAGTGAAGCACTAAACTGAAAGAAATGTCATTTTGTTTGTAAATGATCGATGAACAATGAGCTCCTTTGTTTCACTTGTGTCACTGAAAAAAAATCTGATCTTATTACATGATCATATTTGGTTCTGCTCGAGATGCGACAGAGGGAGTGGTGACCAGACCAGACCGATACCGGGAGATATAATTCTAAATTTGCCAGTCAAGTCAGAAGTAGCCAGTTGGACGAAATATGTACAGCACATATGGATCATAGACTGTACACAGTGGTCCCTCGTTCTAAAAATAACCCGCAATAGGTGAAATCCACGAAGTATCAGCTTTATTTTTTACAATTATTCTTTATGTTTTTGTCTGTAAAACCCCTCACCACACACTTTATACACTTTTCTCACACAGACGTTAACATTTTCTCACATTTCTCTCTCGTTTAAACTCTCTCAAAGTTCAAACCTTCGTAGATTTAAAAAAATAAGTGCACTATTATAGAATGGAATCACGTTATTTTCCTTCTTCTTTATTCCGTAATGGCGCCCCCTACAGCCGCTAACTTTTTCTGCGATGGTTAGCGTCTTCCTCGACCTTTTTGGTGCGACCGCAGGTGTCTTTGTTGGTGCAGAACGTTTCATCGACATTGTGGGTTTTGTCGGGGAGAAAACAAATCGTAAACGTACAGCACTTCAGAGTCACACTGCGATCCGACATTTATGTAAATTTGTCTGAACACATTCTGTACTGTACAGGAGACGCGGCACGGAGGAGACTGATGGACAATGGTCTACAGTTCCTCAGCCAATCAGGACGCAGAACACAATGTGCGTTCATGCGGTGTAAAAAAAGCATGTAAAATTGCGCCAAAAAAAATCTGCGAAAGGTAAACAGCGTTATAGTGAGGGACAACTGTATATAAATGGACATAGCTAGCCTGCTAACCTGCCTCGTTCTAAATAGGAAGTGAACATGGGCATGCTACCGGCTCCATCGACTCCAATTCACCTTCTATTGTATAAAACTGTGTCCCCTCTCTCTATAACTGCTGCTGTCAGACACTTTGGTCTTAAAATGCTCATATTAACCCGCTCTACGTGATCCTGGGGTTTTAATTTCGCTATTGTGTCGTAAATCAACATATGAACATTAATAACAGACACATCAGGCGCCTTCTTTCCCTGAGGTCACTCCCGCTAGCGTTGTCGAAGGAGCGTTACCTTCAACGACCTCGCTCCGGACTGGCTCTTTGGTTGCTATGATACTCGCAGTCGGAATTTCAAATACGCAACTCTGCTCCAAATTCGTCCCTATAACCGCTCTAGCCTCGATGAGCTTCATTTGACTGGAGCCAAACGCCGCGGGTGACGTCACACTCCCTTAGTCCACTTCTCTACACAGTCCGTGGTTTTGTTCAGCGGTACACAGAACATAGATTACCACGGGCACTGAGGAGGAAGAGTTGGGAGCGGATGTCATGCAGCTTGTATCATTATCTTTTGAGTTAAAAGCATAAAACAGAGACAGAGCAGTCCAAAGAGTGAAAGAGTGGTGAGATGGATAAGCGCTGGTGTTTGGGAGAGTGCTCAGAGCAGAGGAAGTGTGTGCATGTGAATGTGCTGCCAGGCTGAGCACCGAGTGTGGGCGCAGCGGCAGCACCCAGAGAAAGAGGCGGTCAAACGGGTGGGCGGAGAGGAGGGAGAGAGAGGAGAGGAGAGGAGGGGAGGGGAGGGGGAGGGAGAGAGGAGAGGAGGGGAGGGAGAGAGGAGAGGAGAGGAGAGGAGAGGAGAGAGAGGAGAGGAGGAGAGGAGAGAGGAGAGGAGGGGAGGGGGAGAGGGGTTAGAGAGGAGAGGGGTTAGAGAGAAGAGGGGAGGGAGAGAAGAGGAGAGGAGAGAGAAGAGGGGAGGGAGAGAGGAGGGGAGGGAGAGAAGAGGGGAGGGAGAGAAGAGGGGAGAGAGAGAAGAGGAGGGAGAGGAGAGGAGGGGAGGGAGAGAGGAGAGGAGGGAGCGAGGAGAGGAGCGAGAGGGTGAGGAGGGAGAGAAGCGAAGAGGAGAGAGGAGAGGAAGGACAGGAGGGGAGGGAGAGGACAGAAGAGGAGGGAGAGAGTGAGGACGGAAGTGGTAGAGGAGAGGAGGGAGAGGAGCGAAGAGGAGGGAGCGAGGACAGGAAGGAGAGGGTGAGGAGAGCAGAGGAGGGAGGTGGTAGAGGAGAGGAGGGAGAGGACAGAAGAGGAGGGAGAGAGGGAGGAGGGAAGTCGTAGAGAAGAGGAGGGAGAGGAGCGAAGAGGAGGGGGCGGGGACAGGAAGAAGAGGGTGAGAAGTGAAGAGAAGAGGAGGGAGAAAGGGAGGAGGAAAGTGGTAGAAGAGAGGAGTGAGAGGAGCGAAGAGCAGGGAGCGAGGACAGGAAGGAGGGACTGAGGACATGAAGGAGAGGGTGAGGAGAGGAAAGAGGAGAGAAAGGGAGGGAGTGAGGGTGAGGAGAGAAGAAGAGGGAGAAAGGAGAGGAAGGAGAGGGTAAGGAGTGAAGGGAAATCGGAGGAGGGAGAGTGGAGAGAAAAGGTGATGGGGTGGATGGGGGAGGATGGGGGGAGAGAGGGGAGAGAGGAGGGACAGAGGAGGATGGGGGAGATAAGAGCTGAGGTGAAATGGAGAGAGGAGTGGCGATGTTGGAGTGTTGAGGAAAGGAAAGAAGGGCAGAGAATGTAAGAAAATGGGAGAGGGGGAGCAAAGCCAAGAGAAGCCAAGTGAAAGAGAGAAAGTTGAGGGAGAGAAAGATGAGAAAAGAGAGAAGAATGGAAAGAGAGACACAGGGAGGAAGAGCACTGTGGAACGTAAGAGAGGGAAAGAGAAACAGTGGGAAGAGGAAAGAGAAACAAGGAGATGAGATAAAGCAAGAGGAGAGAGAAGGACAACAAAGGAGCAGAGGGAGAGATGGACAGATGAGAGAAGAGATAGGAAGACAGGAGAGAGAGAGCAGGGGCAGTACAGTGAGTAGGAGGCTGCTGAGGAGAGGTAGAGTGTGTGTGTGTGCACGCGTGTTGTTTGTGTGTGTGTATGTGTATGTGTGTGTGCGTGCATGGGTGTGTTTTGTGTGTGTGCAGAGTCTATGTGTGCGTTCGTGTGTGAGGGCATGCATGTGTTTTTGTGTGTGTATCTGTGCGCGTGCATGTGTGTGTTTATCTTTGTGTGTGTGTTTGTGTGCATGTGTGTGGGGTGTTAGTGGCACTCTACAGTGCCTCTGCCTGCAGCTCCTCTGTCACAGCAGTGCTGTTGTTGTTCTTCCTCCAGACTCAGGACATAATACAGTACTGTGTGAAGGATGAGTACTTCTGAGTACTTCTGAGTACTTCTTACATTTAGCCTGTGAGTGTCTGGAGGACCTCAGACATGTGTGGCCTCTGTTTCCAGCTGTGCATCCTAAAGCTGTAGTCCATTAGTCCATTAGTCCTTTAGTCAATTAATCTCTGTTGACCAAAATGTATAACATTTTATTTTGAATATAAGGATTTATATGGGACAACAGACTGGAGAAGTGAGGAAGTTGTTTTTGTTTTTTTGTTTTTTTTTGTAATGGCAGATTAAACTCATGATTCACAAATCAAGATATCTTTATATAAATACACTGTTTCCTATTTTTTTTCTTTCTGTATAGTAGTTTTTCCATGAACTCTCGTGCAGGTGTAGTCTTGTGAGTGCAGTTTGGGTCAGGTACATACAGATATGTCATAGTTGTGAGAGCTTTTGCCACGCCCCCTTTTTAGTCGGGGGGTAATCGATCTGCAGGACATGTCTTTAGTCAACCAAGAATTTCTTTAATCGACTAGAGCCCTAATGCGTACACCAGCCACCCCCTGTTCTCCTACATGGGCTGTACACAGACCTGAGGAGCACCTCAAGCATCAGCTTCTCCTTTTCCTGCTGCGCCTCCTGCTCAAAGTAGAGATCGATTTTGAATCTGAATGAGTGGCTGAGATGTGAGGGAAATTGCTGTACCAAACAGATGTCCATCAGGCTAAAGCTCACAGTGGGTCTGTTTTTGATCAGACAGTAGTGAGCAGTGTGAGGAAACAGAGGCCTCATGCTCCAGTCCTGATGACATCTGTCCTGGTCCTGACAGGTGCAGCTCTTCCTCCTTTACTCCTGCTTTAGTCGTATTAGGTTAAACTTTTGTGTTCTGTGGTCCTGTGAGAGGTTTGAAACCAGAGAACCCTCCTACTGTGGTGTTTCTGCCTCTCAAACCAATCACCTGACAAGTCTGCATTTTAACGACAAAAATAACTGTTAACTCAACTTAATTTTTCATTGAAATCTTTTATTTATGCAAACCTCGAGAAAAGTAGACACCTGTGGACAATGTGAGGAGAGAATGCAGTAAAACATGTGGGTCCTGTTTGTAAAGTGAACGCAACAAGGGTTAGCATTAGCCTCCAAATGTGCACAGAAACTTAAATAGCACGGCCCAGCAGCATGGTCCAGCAGCATGGTCCAGCAGCATGGTCCAAGCATGGTCCAAGCATGGTCCAAGCATGGTTCAGCAGCATGGTCCAGCAGCATGGTCCAGCAGCATGGTCCAGCAGCATGGTCCAAGCATGGTCCAGCAGCATGGTCCAGCAGCATGGTCCAGCAGCATGGTCCGAGCATGGTCCGAGCATGGTCCAGCAGCATGGTCCAGCAGCATGGTCCAAGCATGGTCCAGCAGCATGGTCCAAGCATGGTCCAGCAGCATGGTCTGAGCATGGTCCAGCAGCATGGTCTGAGCATGGTCCAGCAGCATGGTCCATGCAGCACGGTTCATGCAGCATGGTCCAGCAGCATGGTCCAGCAGCACGGTCCAGCAGCATGGTCCAAGCATGGCTCATGCGGCATGGTCCGAGCATAGTCCAGCAGTTGGTCTGGCAGCATGTTGTTGTGATTACATTTATGGTGAAGTGTAAAGAAGCTGTTTTAATAATAATAATAATAATAATAATACATTTTATGCCCATTTCAGGGCAGTTCTGTCTGGTGAGCTGGGACAACCAAATATGCTGTTTCTGCCAAAAAGCTGAACCATGTGGGTGAATGATCCAAAGCAGATTTTACATAATGCCTTTGTCTGCTCTGTAATTCTAATCTATGACATCAGTCACTCATTATGTTACATTTTAAATCACAATAATTATCTAAAACAACTTAACAAAAGACACAGGTCCACTGACTTCTGTGTTAGAGAACTACATGCTGTGAGCCACAGATTTTTTTTTTCCATTTGTATCAAATTGATTACACAATGATGTGCATCACTGTTTTTTGGAGAAAGAAGTGGGCGTGTACCGGTGGAGGTGAAAACAGGGGTCAATCGGAGCAATGACGTCTTGAACACAGCAGAATAAAGAATACTCAAACATGGATGAATCATTCTAAATACAACTTCAGAGGGTCAATGAGAAGGAAACAACTATAATATGGTTAAAAGCTTTGAAAAATCCATGTTGCATAATAGGCCTGTTTTAACTCAGACATGGAGAGCAGACAGGTGCAGACACAAGCATGTCCTACCTGGGCCAGGGCCAAGCCGGGTCCTGTCCAGCCGCCTCGACAAAGTGTCTCTGTACATCAGGCTCATGTCTGTAAATCCAACACAAACTGGAGATGTGCTCAGTGTCTTCGGGATTCCTCAGCGTCCCCACAGTGTAGGACAGGTGAGTCCACAGGGGGGCAGCACCACGCCCACACCGCTAGCCCCAAACGTGAACGCCCAGAAGGCACACGACTACAGGCACTAGAGGCTGTACGGGGATGGACAAACTCAGGTTTAGACTACCGTGCACCTGTGGGTTGAGTGTTTGCCCGCCAACTAGAGGTAGCCAGTTCAAACCTCGCTCGACAACATACTTAACAAGACACTGCCCACTCCAGTCACAGTAGCGTGGGTGGTTTTGTCTGGATAGGCATCTGGCGTAAACCCTGCCAAACCAATGTATGACCGGTTCGCTATGGCAGCCCCGACTAAAAGAGTTTGACCTAAAGATTTGAGAAACACCAGTCCACAACAACTTTTGAATGTGAATATATAAAATGAAATGATTTAACTCTACAAATACTAATAAGATAAGGCTAAGAATTCCACGTTTACTCCAACAACCTCAATGTGCCAGAGCCGGGAGCACGTGAAGACCAACTGACAGCGTTAAGTAGGACATGGAGCTCCGGCGTTCCCACCCGGAAAGCCAGCGGTGCTCGGGCTGCCCCCCTCCTCCCCCTCCTCCTCTTCCTGGGCTGTCCCGTCTCCGTGCGCCCCTCCTGCTGCCCCCGGCCCCCCTTCCCTTCACCCGCTTCTCCCCCGCTGCCCCTCTCTGGACTTCTCAGGTCACCCGCGGCACGTCCAAGGGCTCCGTGGTGCATGTTTCACCCCCGGCGACGCATCCGGTCCCGCTGTCACGAGTCCGGGCCCGACGGTCAGGTTTGGAGAAGACGCCAAAATGGACGGGCGGTGTTGCGATCGAGCACGCGCATCTCCCCATCCAACGGTCACATCGCTTAGTCCATGAGAGAGGGAGATATTAAGATGCACGATCTGGTTTTGTTAAAAGGAGTGAAGAAAGTAAGAATCCATACATCCAAAAAGTTGAACCTCCAAGTCTCCTTCAACCAACCAACGTGAAAAATGAACTTGAGTTTGGAGTCTTCAGCTGACGTCACTTCGCATCACCACATAAGTTCGCTCTCTGATCTCAAGGCTCACTGCTGCAACCTATTTCCAATCTAAAATGTTCATACTGCAAAATCCAAATCAAAAACCAAATCTATTTATCTGAAAGTGATATCGTTCCTCTTTAAAGTGTGCACATGAGGCGTTCTGCGGTCATGGTTGGACTTACTGCAGTAACTCCCCTCTCTCTCTCTTTCTCTACTCTCTTCTTCCTCTCTCTCTCTCACCTCACCACACTGCCAGGGGGAGGGGCTTGTTGCTACGGCCCCGCCCCTTCCGCTAACATCCACATGGCCCGAGCTGACGGTGGCCGCTATATTGAACTGTTCAGCCGGAGGAAGGAAAGAGTCTACACGCAGCGTCTCTGGAACGTTGTAGACTTCATGCTATCGGGTGAGATGGAAGCATGGATGCGCTCGGAAGTGGCGGCGGAGTGCGCGGAGAGCAGTTTCCATGGCGACGGTGGGCTTGAGAGAACTTTTTCAGGCATCACTCAGAGACGTGGCTCTTTGTGCTGAGAATGTCTTCACTGAAGGCGCTAAAGCATAAAACACCGAGGATCTCACATATACACACACTGTTAACTGTGTCCTCACTGCCCCCCTACGTCCTCTGTCCCAACCCCGATCTGTCCCCTGTCCATTCTGGAGTCTACACCCCTCTCTTGTCCCTTTCAAGTCTTCTGTCCTGTCTTATTTCAATTATTTCCTCCCCCTTATCACAAACCCCACGTCATGTCCATTCTTCTGTCCATTCTCCCTCGCCTGTCCTCTGTCTCTCTCCCCTATCGTCTGTCCCCTCTCCCCCTCTCCTTTTGCCTGTCACCTCTCCTGTCCTCCCTTCTGTCCCCTCTACTGTCCCATATCCTCTCTCAGTTCCCTGTCCTCTGTCCTGCAACCTGTCATCTCACCTGTACCCCCTCTCGTGTCCCCTGTTCTCTCTACTGTCGCCTCTACCCCCTCTCCCGTCCCGTCTCCTGTCCTCTCTCCTGTCCTCTTTCCGCTCTCCTGTCCCCTGTCCTCCCTTCTGTCCCCTCTACTGTCCCATGTCCTCTCTCCGTTCCCTGTCCTCTGTCCTGCAACCTGTCATCTCACCTGTACCCCCTCTCGTGTCCCCTGTCCTCTCTCCTGTCCCCTCTCCTATCCCGTCTCCTGTCCCCTGTCCTCTTGTCCTCTCTCTTACCCCCTCTCCTGTCCCCTCCCCTGTCCTCTCCCTTCTCCTGTCCCCTCCCTTGCCTGTCCTCTTGTCCTGCTCCTGGCTGTAGCGTCGTCATGTCTATGTTCTGTGTAATTATTTCCATGGTTACGGGCCGTCATTACAGCAGCTGCATTGTGCGTAGAGTCTTCCCACTCTCTGGCGTCCCTGTGCTTTCTCCTCTCTGTTCAGAATCTGTGTCTATTCAGAGGAAACATGTCTTTATGCTGTTTTGTCCTCAGCATAATGACAGAAATAGTGATCAGATGTAAGAATGAGAAGGACGAGGAGGAGCTGGGGTATGAGAAGTTAAAGTTGCGGAGTACCTGATTGAAGTATGTATTTTAAGAAGCCAAATTGCACTTGTGTCTGCTACGTATATAGTTATAATCTCTGAAACACGTGAATCATTATGTTATAATTTGGATAAATATAAATATTCATCTAAGGTGATTTTCACACATGTCAGTGGCTCCATGGACCGACCCCAGTGCAAACTAGACTTAGTTCTGTTTACTTCACTTTTGGGTCGGCCTCGTTCACACAAACTGCGCATCATTCACCCCAAACATCATGAGCCACATGAGAGTCCATCAGCTGATCAAAGAACTTATTCCTATGACAACGAGCTTCAAGAGGACAGAGCCCCGAGAATACACACACGCTCAGTGGTGGTCTTTTCTTTCACCTCACCTCTGGACTGTACGCTGAGGAGACGTGATGGTGGAGGAGAAAATGCTTTTGGAACGACACACAGACAGACCCAGGCTCACCTGCGCAGACAGAGGCAGGAGGGGACTAGTCTCCTTCTGAAGACTGATATTAAGTTGTTTCAAAATTGCCTCGTCAGAGAAATATACCAAACATTTTTTTGCCCAATTCCAGGCACTTTTTCTGTCACAGTGGACCGCTCAGGTTGGCCCAAGTTCGGCTGTGTTCACACTGCACTCACCCCGCTCCAGAGGGTGAGTGGAGCCTCTCCGAGACCTCCTGTTTGAAGCACTCTTGGACCAGCCGTTTACTGTGATCCAAAATGCGACTACTGGGTTCACACCAGGCTAAGCACTGCTCTCTTTTATATCGTCCTGACGAGTGGCAGTGTGAAAACGACATAAAAGGACTTAATAAAAGACACAAGTCTGCTAATGTCCCGAGACTTCCTCCTGTGGATAACTGCACATCACACTAGCGAATAGTGGATCTTTTTTCATTTGTACCAAAATGACTACGCAACACTGCCAAACCCTACACCTAACACGGTTAATAAAATAAAATTGTAGAAAGAAGTACAGAGCAGTCGCCCTGTACCGGTGGCGATGATAACGGCGGTTGATTGGCAAAAAGGCGTCTTAAAAAAAAAGCGATTAAAGATTGTTCAAACATGAATCACTCCAAATACAACACCGGTGAGTAAATGAGAATGGAAACAACTATAACATGGTTGAAAGCTCTGAAGTCCATTTTGCAGAACAGGTCTGATTTAAATCTTGTTCTTCTCTCTCACATTGCTCTTACTCACATGTAGAGCAGCTATTTCAGATGGAAAGGTAAATCAGGGTGGACACCAGTGCACAGAAAATCGTCTCTCATCCCAAAGTAACTCACATGGCTCTTATCTAAAAAGTTCTAATGACAGAAGATAGTGTGTCGGGCTAACGGCCTGATTTGGTCATGTCGACATTTGCAATACACTTTCTGGGGGAAATATATTCATTTGCGAGAAAATGTTGCGCACTGAAGCTTTAAGTCTCATACAAGTCAATAATTATTTGTTTCACACTTGCATGAAGGACAGAGACTCCACACAGTCGCCAGTTTCAGGACAGATTTGGTACAAGCAAAGTATAAATAAACTGGTATAAATTGTAACACTAAAATGTTTTATTTTAGTGTTACAATTTTAGTGATTCCACATCACTGACACCAAACACAAACAGTGAAATCCTCACCACCAGCTTTATTAAATCAAAATTTATGAATGAAAAGCTAATAGAGCATAAACAGACAAATAAAAAGACAACCAACCACACACACACAACACAGTCATACTAACCAAAGTGGTGGAAGTGTCTTGCCTAAGGACACAATGACAGAGCTTGGACATGCCACGGGTCATCACCAGAATAATTTTTGATCATTTTCAGCCCTAGATTTGAACTTTCAAGCTACAGCTATTGTTTTAGCCTCATTTAAACGGCTCCACTCCTCAGTGCATCAGCTGAGACTGAACAAAGGTAAAGCACACATATTCAAAAATAAATCAACGACTTAAGGTTATTCTGGAGTACTGAAGAGTAAATCATTTTGCAGTGAGGATAAAAATAGCTGTTACTTGATGACATCATAAGGTGGAACATTTTTGCCCACAAATGCAGGATTACTCAAACATGTGTGAATGAAAATACACAAATCCAGGTATGATTTTGAGGAAAAACAGCATCATGATGGGGATAAAAGTGTCATGAGTCAACACTGCGTAATATAGGGGCTTTAAATAGGTTTGATCTGGTCTTATACAACTCTATGCTGTCTTATCTGCCTCTATATCGTCTTACACAGCTCTATATTGTCTTATGTAGCTTTATTTTGTCTTATACAGCCCTATTTTATTTTATACGGCTGTCTGTTGTCTTATACAGCCCTATGTTGTCTTATACGGCTCTATGTTGTCTTATACGGCTCTATGTTGTCTTATACGGCTCTATGTTGTCTTATACGGCTCTATGTTGTCTTATACGGCTCTATGTTGTCTTATACGGCTCTATGTTGTCTTATACGGCTCTATGTTGTCTTATACGGCTCTATGTTGCATTATACGGCTCTATGTTGTCTTAGCACGGCTCATATTGTCTTTAGACTTTTGACAGTGAAAAGCTGCGTAGACAGTTATATCACAGCGGCCCACGGACTCGTCAGTCAGAGGTCTGTGGAGTTACATAATCAGCACATTCACATCAGCTCAGAACACTCCCAATAAGGACAGGAGCAGAATCAGGAGAGGAGTAGGATCAGGACAGGAGTAGGATCAGGACAGGAGTAGGATCAGGGTAGGAGCAGAATCAGGAGAGGAGTAGGATCAGGACAGGAGTAGGATCAAGACAGGAGTAGGATCAGGACAGGAGTAGGATCAGGGTAGGGGAGAAATCAGGACAGGAGTAGGATGACAGAAGCAGAATCAGGATAGAGACGGAATCAGGACAGGAGCAACGAGCAGAATGACCCACAGTCAGATTTTTTTTTAATAATTGCAAGTAAATATAGATAAGAGGGAAGGGGGTAGATGAAATCAGAAATGTTTTGAGCACAAGAACCTCAACTGCAGTTTAACAGAGGATTACTAAAACATGCAAGAATTAAAATACAACTTGAAGTACATTTATGATGAGGGGACACCATAGTAACAAGGTTACAAGCTCATAAAAGTAGTTTTGTATAATATGTCCCTTTAAAAACATGAGTAAATAAACTCTACTGTAGGGCGTTTGTGCAGTAATACTGATGCTGTGCTAAAAGTAAATGTCACACGTGACAGGAGTATACTAGCACATGGGTAATACGTGTACCACAAAGCTAACACATAAATGAGCCCTGTGCAGTGACAGTGGTTCAGTGTCTTATATCTTCTAACAGCTCTATGTGTTTTAAGTGTGACCTTTAGACTAAAATGTTAATAGTGGAGAAGCACATGCTCAGGCCGAGCCCACAGGAGACTCACCCATCTCGGGGTGGGGGCGTCCCTCCACTGGAACGCTCACGGTCCTGCGCAGCAGCTTGTTCCTGTGCGTCTCCGAGCGCCGCTCCCGCATCAGGAGCGGGTGAACCTGAGGGACAGGACATGGTCAGGGTCCATCACATCTCTATGGGACTGTCCTGATAACACATACACTCTACACTGTGCTGCATTTCACTTAAGTACAACAGAGATATAAACACTTCACACACTGTAGTTATGAGCATTCACGTCCTGCATTATCGATTACTCTGAGCTGAGATGAAGCTCAGGGTTATTCACAAATACAAGTCCACAAACACTGAGCTGGAGGAGTCGGTGCAGCTTTGCAGGGAAAGAGTCTCCAACCACAGCCATTAAACTTGGAAATAACCCAGAAATAATGAAGGGTTAAAGATGCACTATGTAGATTGTCTCCATGGGGATGTTACAGCTTTGCCTGGGATGTTCCAAAGTATGGCTTTAAGCTTATATATCTCCATGTAGATGAGCAGAGATGCCAGATCTGTGGGGATGCAATTAAATGAAAATACCTGCAAGTATAATGCTATACTGTGGAACATGTGACTAAAAGTGACAGAAGCTTTATGTTGACAATATGAAATTATTTACTTATGGTTTTTTTTTCAGTTTTTGTGGTTTATTCTAAAACTACAGTACAGTTAGATAAAAAGGCAGAAATTTGACTTGAATAAACTGATGATGAATAATGATTAACACTAAAAGTGTAATGCCAGAGCTCTAAGAAAAGAGGGAGAGAGAGGGAGAGCGGCCTGAACAGGAGACTGCGAGGTGAGTGACAGGCTTGAATATGTATGCGCTGTCTGTCGCCATGGTGACGCCTCATTTTACATTCTGATTGGTTCAATTAGACATGGCTATTCTCTAATTAGCCGGATGTTTAACCAGGCACCACAGGTCTAAGATCAGGTACAGAGTGCCACTCATCGCCCCAGGACAGACAGGCACAGACCACTCTGCTCCGCATGAGCTCACTCCCCTACATGCCCCCCCACCAAGACCCCCACACACGCCCCACACACGCTCCACACCCCCCCCCACACGCCCATCACACGGCCCCCACATACACCCACACACGCCCCACACACGTCCACCACACGCCTCCCACATACCCACCACAAACCAACTACACGTCCCGTCCACCTGCCCCTCACACACATCCCACATACTCTCCACATGCCCTCCACCGGTCCCCCCCCCCCACACACACACACGCCCCCCCACACATCCACTTCATGCCCCCCACATGCCCTCACTGACAGCGTGTTACGCCCTTTTCCAACCTAGTTCCTCCTTCTTTTTGATCCCCTCTTCCACTAAACTCTTGGTGAGTGTCCTTCACAGGTGAGTGGAGGTTCTTTCTTTAGAGCTGTAGCTTTGGAACGTGCTCCTCTCACTCGTGCGTAAGAGACACACCTCTTTACCCTGAAAGTACAGCCCACAGTCACCAATATCAAAGTTCCATATTAAATTCATTATTTTAACCACAGGGGGACTTCAGTTTGTAACATGGGGCAAACTTATTATTTATAAAAGTAAGGTGTTTTCCTGCACAATAAAGATATATTTCACAACTATTTTTCTTTCATTTACAAAGTCCAAATGGCACTATGTTACATATGTGTTATGTATCTCCATAGACATCTTCTACGTCTGACTCCTCTCTGCTGTTACACACACCTGTGAAGTCAGATCCGATGCTGACTCGGTGTGAAGGAGCTGATAAGCCACTTCTCATCGCTGCTCATCCGTTTGGAAAAGCACTTAATGTAGCGGCTCCTTCTCAGGAACGTGCAAAATGAGGATTAGTGCATAGGAAAAGAAGGTTTGGAAAAGGGCCAGTGTTCCACTCACAAGACCTCAGCTACTCTGCTCCATTGAAAAGCTTGAGAACACTGTCCTCTGCTGGATTGGAAATGTACACGCACATGAAGTGGAGTTGAGCTCAGGCAACAGCTCAGGGTTAGTGCTAGATAGTCCACCATGCCATAACCATAGGTAAGCTATTGAATTTAAATGTGACCTAACTGTCCTCTGATAAACATGTTCAAATTAAATATATCTCATACAATTTTAATGCTGATTTATTCTTAGTTACAAAAACATTGGACATGATGTACAAGTTTTTTATGTTATAATTTAGTGTTTTGGTTTTCAAGACGATTATCCATTCAGAAAGCAGAATGAGCCTCACATGAGTTGTGAGTTTCAAAGCTGAAATATAGATGGTTTAAACCTAAAATGCCTCTCTTTGATCTGAATGGTCACTAACTAAACCCCAGCACCTGCGGCCAGTTATGATACAGTGCTAGTGCAGCTCAGTGAGTGAATTTTGAAGGTTCTGAACTTTCACACGAGGCCTGTCTATATACTGACAGAAAAACCTGAATGTTAGAGGTAACTCCATCACTAGCATCTAACAACCATGTGATAAACAAGGGCCAAAGCTTGTCTACTAGCTCTGATGATCATGGTGATGGATGTAGGGGATAGTTGAAGCTGATGGATGTAGGTGATGGCTGTAAGTGATGGTGACAGTCGTGGGTGATGGTTGTAGGTGATGGGTGGTGAAGGTTGTAGGTGACAGAGGTGGTGAAGATTGTAGGTGATGTTATGGGTCACAGAGGTGTTGATGGCTGTAGGCAAAGGTTGTAGGTGATGGGTGGTGACAGTCGTCGGTGATGGTTGTAAGTGATGGTGGTGAAGGTTGTGGGTGATAGAGGTATTGATGGGTGTAAGTTATTGTAAGTGAAGGGTAGTGATAGTCAAAGATGATGGTTGTAGGTGATGAGTGGAGATGGTTGTAGGCAATTGTTGTAGGTGATGGTTGTAGGTGATGGGTGGTGATGGCTGTAGGTGATGGGTGGTGATGGCTGTAGGTGATGGGTGGTGATGGCTGTAGGTGATGGTTGTAGGCGATGGTTGCAGGCGATGGTTGTAGGCAGTGGTTTAGGCGATGGTTGTAGGTGATGGTTGCAGGCGATGGTTGTAGGTGATGGTCGTAGATGATGGTGGTAGGTGACGGTTGCAGGCAATGGTTGTAGGTGATGTTGTAGGCAGTGGTTTAGGCAATGGTTGTAGGTGATGGTCGTAGATGATGGTTTAGGTGATGGTTGAAGGGCACTGTTCCCTTTAAGCTGCGCGCGTGCGCAATTGCGCACTGCTGACACGGTCTCCGCGCACAGAAAATCTGTGCTGCGCACAAAAAAAATCGAACCGGAATTGAAAATAAAATAAACACACAACAATTCATTCTGCGCTATTTTTCAGTGTGAGTCAGTGAGTGTGGCCGGGGACGAGCTGCTCCAGACAATTATGTGATTCACAGACGTATTTGCGCAGCTTATCCACGTCATTGAGGCTCCTCATGTCCCGCTCCCAGAGGTTTAGCCGATGTGGCCGATGTGGAGTGAAGACTCGCTAATGATGCTAATGATGCTAATGATGCTAAGTGTTTAACCCCTTAACGTTCCGACGGCCCGCCCTCGGGCGCACTGTTACGCACCGTTTTGTAGCAGTTTTGCGTTTTAAACATGACGAAACGGACAAAACAAAGGAAGTACGCGACCGAGGACACTGTGGATGTTTGTACAAGTTAAACTAGAGGCATCTCGGACCCGGAGCGGTTCGTGGAACCGAGTGAAGATCTCATGATGGACTCAGGAGCAGAGGACCTTATGTGCTGATGGACTGGATGCTGTTCCTGATCGGTAAGTGTGGTTTATTCTGGTATTGACTTAATTGTGAGTCAAATATATCATGCGTAATCATTAGCGTTAGCTAATGCCAAACTGCGCCCCCCCCCCCCCGACCACAACCAATCATCACGCACACACCTGTTAAACCTTTCCTGCTTCGCGTCCCCTGACCGTGGTCGGGAGACACAGGGGAGAGCCGTCCTCTCCAGGGCCGAAGGGTCGCTCGTCCTTCGGGGTTTAACCCCCAGTTCTTTACCTTGTTGTTTGGAGTGTGGTGCGAGTTGAAAGACCACTCCAGTCTACTGCTCAAGAGTTGGCTGCTTTATTAGCTCTGCTGCACCGTTAATACACATCAGTTGCACCGTCTTGTCCCCAGGACCACTCTAGACTCACACACATCTCGCTTCTTCGCGGGTTGAACCAAAACTATATGCGCCACATGCACGCGCACGCCACCTCTCACTCACGCTCACGCACCACATTGAGCTAAAGCACATAAAAGCCTGACACACATCGCACAACACACCACTTGGGCGAAGTGATCGGGACTCGATCCTCCAACCTTCGGCTCAAAACCACTGAGCCACTGTCACAGAGTGACCGTCACACTGTACAATCATGTACAGTGTGTTCTTAGTTTTCCAGTGTGTGTTTGTTCACTGTTTGCAGTGTGTGATTTGTAAATATTTTGACTATATTTTATGTACAAATGCACATTATATATTGTGTTTTGATATTATGTGCAGTATAAATGTACAGTAATAGAGTAGCTGTGCAGATACAGATTCCTCTCAGTGTGTGTTGGTCATTGATACTGTCACTAGTTTATGAGATGTAAAAATCAAATGATCGTGTCATTTACTGAAAAAGAGTTAACGGACTGTCTCCCAGACACAGTAGGACAATCTCACTCAGTCACAGCAAAAGCTTCACACAATGATTATACTCATAATACAAGTCAGAGCTTTATAATAAAAATGTTAAGTTTGTTTTCAACATTGGAGTTTACAGTTGTCTTGGTTTGGTTGGAAGTTCATGTTTTGCCATAGTTAAATAAAGTATAAAATATTTATACTTCATACTACACAGGTCATGAGCAAGATTTTTGTCATTTGAGTGGCTAAAGCACTTAATTAAAAGTCTTATAACAGAAATGTAAATTTAATAAACCATTTAACTTGGATGGATGTGATGCAGCAGGACCACAGTGTGCACGTCTGATGTCGCTCACAGTCCATGGGACGCTCAGGGAGTTTGTGTGTTTGCTCAGACTCGTGAAAAATTAGAGGTTTGGTTGTAGGCAATGGTTTAAGCGATGGTTATAGGTGATGGTTTGATGGGTGCAGGCGATGGTTGCAGTCGATGGTTGTAGGTGATGGTTGTAGGTGATGGTTGTAGGTGATGGTTGTAGGCAATGGTTGTAGGTGATGGTTGTAGGTGGTGGTTGCAGGTGATGGAGGTAGGTGATAGTTGTAGATGATGGCTGTATGTAATGGTTGTAGGCAATGGTTGTAGGTGATGGTTGTAGGTGGTGGTTGCAGGTGATGGAGGTAGGTGATAGTTGTAGATGATGGCTGTATGTAATGGTTGTAGGTGATGGTTGTAGGTGATGGTTGCAGGTGATGGTTGTAGGTGATGTTGTAGACGATGGTTGTAGGTGATGGTTGCAGGAGATGGTTGTAAGGGAGGGCTGTAGGTGATGGTTGTAGGTGATGGTTGTAGGCGATGTTGTAGGTGATGGTTGTTTATGATGGTTGGTGATGGTTGAAGGCAATGGTGATACTTGTGAGTCATGGTTGTAGGAGTTGCATAAGGTTTAGGCTGCAAAATGTGTTCCCTCTGTTTTCTTACCTCCTCCTGGTCCAACATGTAGACGGTGTTTGCGGGGCTCACGCGTACACGGGGGTTCCAGCGCTCGTGGCCTGGCCGTTCTCTGGAGGGGCGCTCGTACACTGGGTGGCTGTGAGGGGCTTTTTCGAAGGAGGGGCGGCTGTGCGGTGCTTTGTCGAAGGAGGGGCGGCTGTGCGGTGCTTTGTCGAAGGAGGGGCGGCTGTGCGGTGGTCTATCAAAAGAGGGGCGGGCGTGAGGCGGTCTGTCAAAGGAGGGACGGCTGTGAGGCGGTCGGTCGAAGGAGGGGCGGCTGTGAGGCGGTCTGTCAAAGGAGGGGCGGTTGTGTGTCGGTCTTTCGAAGGAAGGGCGGCTGGAGTGGTCGTATGGAGCGCGGACAGAGTGGACGTGGGAGCGGTGATGATGGTGGTAGTAGAAGGGGGGCGCGGCACACCTGGCATCTGCACACAAAGAGAAAACAGAGCAACGTCAAATGAAGCAGGAGCCTTAGCAACCTGAAACAATCTGCGATGACATGTGAAAATACAGCTCCACTGTGTTTTTAAACTACACACACCTTCATTAGAATCATTTGGATCATTTCAGCCCTGGAATTGACTACCTTTAATGAACAAAAAGTAGCTGTTGACTTGAAAACACTTCATGACATCATAAGGTGGAACAGAGCATTTTGATCTTTGGAGATGTAGACAGACTAATGCTGCACAGTTCCTCAAACATGTGTGAATGAAACAAAACACAACTTCAGGGATGTTTTTGATGACGTAACAGCATTATAACATGACTTAAAGCTCACAATAATCTATTTTGTGTACTAAAGGACCTTCAAGCTAATCTCAGACCTTACAGCTGTT
Organism: Periophthalmus magnuspinnatus; assembly: GCF_009829125.3. Classification (NCBI taxonomy): domain Eukaryota; kingdom Metazoa; phylum Chordata; class Actinopteri; order Gobiiformes; family Gobiidae; genus Periophthalmus; species Periophthalmus magnuspinnatus. The sequence goes on from NC_047141.1 coordinate 5,630,965, forward strand.
CTCAAGCCTTTCAGCTGTTCTGCTGTGAGCACTTTCAGCTGGTCAGAGCCCAGTCGGGCCCATAGGGTGCCTGGTTGTATGAGTCAGTCTGTCACACAGACTGACAGGCTTAATGCACTTTTACACACATGGATGACTTCTCAAACAGAGCTAAGAATAGCAGCGAGCGTCCAGTGGCTCCGGGGCCCGAGAAGGCCCTCAACACAGTGGGTACTCTGTGTGGTACTCTGTGTGCCACTGTCCCTTTGGCATCACTGTCCTTTCAGTTTTAATCATTTTTATGATTAAAAACTAACTGACAAGTATTACTGATGTTTGTTTGTTTTTTTTAAAAAGAGGGTATTTTGCTTCTACGGGGTATTAACTGTTAACTGTGTGTGCAGTTTTGTATCATGTTTTTGTATATTTATTGAGAATTGTCATTGGAGCATGGGTGATCTAGGCTTGTGGACGGGGCATTGGACAGAATTTTACAGCTGAATTTTACAGCTTTGAATAGGGCCCAGGAGAGATCACTTGATTACTCAAACATGCATGGATGGCATTTAAAACCTCTGCAGGCATGTTTTTTGATGAAGGAACGATGTTAAAACATGATAATAAAAAACCCTCAATCTGTACAGCCTGGCCTGTCCCCTCAATCTGTCCTCCTCAGCCAAGTGTAATATGGCCCAAAAGACACAATCTCAATTTTTTTGGCACACCCTGGACCATAATTTTTATTTATTTATTTCTCCAAATAGGGGAAGCTCTTTACATTTTTATTCTTATCATATCCTATTATGCTAAGAAACTGAAAACTGCCTTTGAATACATTTGTATGAACATGTAATCTTATCTTAATTATTTTGCTAATTATTTTCCTTAACCTGTCCCCTCAGCCCGTGTCCTCTCCCCCTTTAACCTGTCCCCTCAGCCACCTGTCCCCTCTCCCCCTTTAACCTGTCCTCTCAGCCCATGTCCTGTCCCCCTTTAACCTGTCTTCTCAGCCCGTGCCCTCCCCCCCTTTAACCTGTCCCCTCAGCCCGTGTCCTCTCCCCCTTTAACCTGTCTCCTCAGCCACCTGTCCCCTCTCCCCCTTTAACCTGTCCTCTCAGCCACCTGTCCCCTCAGCCCGTGTCCTCTCCCCCTTTAACCTGTCCCCTCAGCCCGTGCCCTCTCCCCCTTTAACCTGTCCTCTCAGCCCGTGTCCTCTCCCCCTTTAACCTGTCTCCTCAGCCACCTGTCCCCTCTCCCCCTTTAACCTGTCCTCTCAGCCACCTGTCCCCTCAGCCCGTGTCCTCTCCCCCTTTAACCTGTCCCCTCAGCCCGTGCCCTCTCCCCCTTTAACCTGTCCTCTCAGCCCGTGTCCTGTCCCCGTTTAACCTGTCCCCTCAGCCACCTGTCCCCTCTCCCCCTTTAATCTGTCCCCTCAGCCCGTGCCCTCTCCCTCTTTAACCTGTCCCCTCAGCCACCTGTCCCCTCTCCCTCTTTAACCTGTCCTCTCAGCCACCTGTCCCCTCTCCCCCTTTAACCTGTCCTCTCAGCCCGTGTCCTGTCCCCCTTTAACCTGTCCCCTCAGCCCGTGTCCTGTCCCCCTTTAACCTGTCCCCTCAGCCCGTGCCCTCTCCTCCTTTAACCTGTCCCCTTAGCCACCTGTCCCCTCAGCCCGTGTCCTGTCCCCCTTTAACCTGTCCTCTCAGCCTGTGCCCTCTCCCCCTTTAACCTGTCTCCTCAGCCACCTGTCCCCTCTCCCCCTTTAACCTGTCCTCTCAGCCACCTGTCCCCTCAGCCCGTGTCCTCTCCCCCTTTAACCTGTCCCCTCAGCCCGTGCCCTCTCCCCCTTTAACCTGTCCTCTCAGCCCGTGTCCTGTCCCCGTTTAACCTGTCCCCTCAGCCACCTGTCCCCTCTCCCCCTTTAATCTGTCCCCTCAGCCCGTGCCCTCTCCCTCTTTAACCTGTCTCCTCAGCCACCTGTCCCCTCTCCCTCTTTAACCTGTCCTCTCAGCCACCTGTCCCCTCTCCCCCTTTAACCTGTCCTCTCAGCCCGTGTCCTGTCCCCCTTTAACCTGTCCCCTCAGCCCGTGTCCTGTCCCCCTTTAACCTGTCCCCTCAGCCCGTGCCCTCTCCTCCTTTAACCTGTCCCCTTAGCCACCTGTCCCCTCAGCCCGTGTCCTGTCCCCCTTTAACCTGTCCTCTCAGCCTGTGCCCTCTCCCCCTTTAACCTGTCCCCTCAGCCCGTGTCCTCTCCCCCTTTAACTGGCCCACCCTTCCCTTCCTTCTGGCACAGGAAGCGGAGGTTAGGGCCCCCCAACGTCACATCCGCACACCCACACCGCTCGCACTCGCTCCCGCACGCCCCCGCCTGTCTCCATGACGACGGAAGAGAGAGAGAGAGAGAGAGCGCCGTGCGGGAGGGAGGTGGTTGGGGGGGGGGGGTACAGCAGCAGGAGTAGGAGAAGGCGGTGGGCGGGGGGGAGGAGGAAGTGTGAACGCTCGGCTGAAGACAAGAGCAGCGCCTGAACAGAGGGGAAGCTAAAGCAGGAGCCACTTTTTTTTTTTTTTTTTTTTTTTGGGAATAGGAGCCCACATCCAGTTCCCATAGCAACAGAGCTCCATAAAAGAATGTACCCCCCCCCCCCCCCCCATCATCACTACAGTCCCCCCCCCCCCCCTCCCACCATCACTCGTCATAATCATATACATAGGGACCACAGCGCCGGGGTCGCACACACCGAGATGCAGCAGGTCACAGGACAACGCACCTGGCCGCTCGCAGTGGGACCTGGAGCAGGAGCCAGGGTCCCTCCCACACCCCCTCCCACTCCTCCATCCAATCTGTACACCTCCACACAGAGCAGCAAAGAACAGCCAATGCACGGGGAAAACTAGCGCGCCGTCGTCTATGTCATGTGACGAGAACTAGTAGCTCCTAAAAGTCTTTAAACCCCTAAATTTTACGCAGAATTAAACTTTAAGCCATGTAATAACAGATGAGAAAATAAAGTAATACGAGCCCTTTAAAAATAAGCTACCTTTTGGTTTGACTTTTCGTTAAAAAATCTAAGCACTTACAGATTTAGACCTTTCTCTTTCCACATAAACACTCGGGCTAGGTGTCTGATGCCCTCTGCTGGCAACAGTGGGAAGAGGAGTGAGACACAATAATGCAAACAGTGCAAAGTTTTGTAGTGAAGGTATCTTAAAGAGGGTATTACGCAAAACTCTACCATGTTATAACATTGTTCCCTCATTATAAAGAGCCTGAAGAGGTTTCAGATGTCAACCATGCATGTTTGAGTCATTCTGTGATCTCTCCCAGGCCCTATTCGAATCATCTCAATGTTTACCTGTAAGATTCTGTGCAAAGCTCCGCCCAGAAGCCTACATCTCCCAAATATACAAAAGCATGATACAAACCAGTGCACTACAACTTCACAAAACTGACGTGATGTGCAGTAGCGTACAGAGAGGAAGGAGAGCAGGGACAAAAACTAAAATGACACTTATAAAACAGGTAAATACATTGTTTTGAGTGAATATAACATTTTCAAAACAATAAAAGGTAACATGGTGATAGGAATGTTTTGTGTTAACAAGTAAAACCCCATAGAAGTGTAATATCTCATTGAAAGTCAAACACATTGGAGCACTTCCTGTTTCTGACGCTGTAAACTCTTCTATACAGGTTCACGATCATCTCAATATTTTATAATTAGACATTTAGCTGCCTTATTTTCTCACAAAATGCTCCTTTTGCAATATACTCTATGGAGGAGAAATGTTTTGATGAAAAAGTCAGGCAGTGTAGACAAGTGAGCGCAGTAAGAAAGTAAAAAAGTGTGATTTTTCCTAACACTAGTCGGTGTAATCCCTCATTTGTCCAGGAGGGGTCAATGGTATAAAAGGTTTCAGAGGGAGCCATCTGTACAAAGTTGTTTTTTTCTTTTTTTTCTGCAATTAGGAGGTCATGTTAAATCTGAAGGCACTGGTTTGAACACTGACATCAGAGAGCACTTAAAGAGGACGTTTTTACTTCCATGGGGTGTTAACTGCTAATTCATAACATATTTAGATCAACATGTTACCTTTTAATTGTTTTGAAAATGCTATATTTGCCCAAATAGGGTTACCCAACAATGTATTAACATGTTTTAGTAAGTTTCACTTTCATTTTTGACGCTCTGAGTCAAAAGTCGCATTACAATCGGTGCACGTTCCACTAATGAAACTATATGTACTATACAGATGTACTATCGTATGTATATTTATGGAGAATTGTCGCATGGCAGCATGGATGGCATAGATTCGGGGGCGGAGCATTGGACAAATCTTACAGGTAACCATAAAGAGGGTTCGATTATAGCCCAGCAGACATCGCTAAAATACTCAGACATGCATTAATGACAGCTAAAAGTTCTCCAGGCGTGTTTACTCTTTTGAAAACGCTATAATCGCCGACAACTACGTATCAGCATTAACATAGGGGCCAGGGGAGATCTCTAGATTACTCAAACATACATTAATGACAGCTAAAACTTCTCCAGGCGTGTTTTTGATGAAGGAACAATGTATTCCCAGTATTACATCTTTAAGGCCCTTCTATATTGATACTTTGCCGTGACATCGCGCTCCAGGAGTTCTACATGCATCTTTATTGCGGAATGTTCTGCAGTTACCGTGGTGACGCAATGCACAAATCATCAAACACTGTTCAAAAAGTTTTAAGATAGCCTGAAAACTTAAGAAAAAATACAAAATGGATTTAAATGACACATTATCAGGAGCCTTCGTAGCGCACATTTGTGTCAGCTGTTTCCTGTTTATCGATGCACGACACTCGCGTAACTTATATGATATTTCCATCGCGTAAAGCGTCTGACATGAGCCAGTCTCACTGCATTACATATAGGTGCGAATGGGGACTATGAGGCGTTCAGTTACCATCAGCACTAAAACTTTGCGGCTATAATTACGAATAAACATGACTATCTTACACGTAACATATCTAACATATAATCTCACTTTTGACAGAAATAAATGAGCAACATCCCATTCATGCTTTTCTCTCTTTACACGAGTATGGAACTGGAAAGTTTCATTTTCACTTCAATATAGCAGGCCAAAACAAAACTACACGTGCTAGTCCTCTGTGGAAAGGCCATAGTTTACCGTTGCCGCTGATCTAAAACAAGTGAGTAAACGTCTAAACACATGTCTAATATTTTTCTGCCTGTTTCTTACCCCTTGCAGTTGAATGCCTCTCCAGGTCTATGTCTAATATAATCGGACTGCACTGTTTGAGATTCAGTTCACGACACCTCATTTGTAGTTCCCAGGTTTGCATGCATTTAGAAAAATCTGTTTAAATTAGACTAGGCCAGAAATACAGTTTTACCTGACGTGCATGTAACGTAGTGACTGTAGGACACTCTCCTAGTCTTATTAGCAACACATCCGGAGAAGCTGATACATACTCGGAGACCCGCTGCATGAAACAGTGCAGTCCGATTCACGTAAGGCACAGACTAGGAGAGGCATTCAACTGCACAGGGTAAGAAACACTCAGGAAAATATTAGAGTTATGTATTATATATTATGTGTTTAGACGTGTACTGACTTGTCTTAGATCAGCAGTGATGACAAAATACAGCATCTCCACCATGAACTGGCACATGTTGTCTCATTGTTTTGGTCTGCTATATTAAAGTGAAAGTAAAAACTATAATGAAATGGGACTTCTATTTTCTATGTCTGTCAAAAGTGTGGTTTTATGTATGATACCTGTTTTTCGGCAATTGTAGCTGCATTGCTAAATTACTAGATGCCCTTGAACGTCTCGTAGCCCGCATACACTCCTATTGTGTTCTTTGACCTGCTGTAGACTGTGACAGGAGTGCTCTGACAGTAAAGCAATTCTTGGCCAAATAAAGACATGTCCTAAACTATTGCACCATTAAACTATTAAATATCTCTATTTATCCCAAACTGCACTTTGCTGTAGGACACTCACACACAGCAGCGTAGGACACTCACAGTGTAGGACACTCACAGTATAGGACACTCTCACACAGTAGGTGTCATACAGTGTAGCACACTCACACAGTCATAGTGTAGGACACTGTCACACAGTAGGACACTCAGTGTAGGACACTGTCACACAGTAGGACACTCAGTGTAGGACACTGTCACACAGTGGGACACTCTCTGTAGGACACTGTCACACAGTAGGACACTCTCAGTGTAGGACACTGTCACACAGTAGGACACTCTCAGTGTAGGATTCTCACAGTGTAGGCTCTTAGGCTGTGTCACAACTTGATGCTGTCTATGAAGTGTATGAAGTGTGTGAGTTGTTGAGATGATGGAGCGCTTCCACAGACTCCTACACCGTCACCACGGCAACAGCACACCGCCAACCTGCTGCCAGGACGGGACACAGAAAAATGCAGCTTGGAATATTTAGGCAAAATGTGCTGTGTGCAGACATCTGCACCAAAACATGAGATCCTGTTACACAGGGACACCTCCATCAGAACATAGCATCAGCAAGTCAGATAAATAAGTGCACACACATGTGACATGACTGTGGTCATCGTTTCTGGTGTGAAAAAAAGTGTCTTGTCCAGCTCTATTTATTTACACAGTAAAATCTCACAGAGTTTCAGGGAGCACCACAGAGCTGTTCTTCAGTGTCTCAGTGTGCTCCTGACAATGTGCACCTCACAGTGTGCACCTGAGAGTGTGAACCTCACAGTGTGCACCTGACAGATGTTCTCTTGACAGCAGACAATAGCTTGCACCTGAGCAGTAAATCAAAATAAAATTGAACTGCGATCCAATTATTTTGCCAATGAGCTTGGGGCATGTGGTTTGGAGCAGTTTGGTCTTATTTACAACTATTTGACTATTTTTGGCACTGAAGTGGAAAGCATTTGTTTGTTGTTTAAGATAAAGTTTATATTTAAAAGTCTGTCTTACCTATGTTCATGAACTTATCTATTTGTTTATTTTGTCCTGGGCTGTGAAGACCCTGGTCTTGTCTCAGGCTGTGAGGGGCTGTGGGGACACTGGTCTTGAACCAGGCTGTGGGGACACTGGTCTTGAACCAGGCTGTGGGGACACTGGTCTTGTCCCGGGCTGCGAGGACATGTGTGGACCTGCTCTGTCCTCAGTGTGCGTGGTCCTGCTCTGAGCAGCAGCTCTGTCACACATTCACCACAGTCCTGTGTCATGGTGTTTTAATACTCCGCTGGAAGAGCAGCCTATTTATAGACAGAGCTATCACTAGATGCTTTACTCAGTGGAGCTTCCGAAGAAACACTGCCATCAGCTCCAGCGGTCCTATGCCTCTGTGCTGCGTACAACAGCATCAAATACTTATCACTCAGAATGTCCAACCGAAACTTTAGCCTCAAAGCTGGTTTATCTCGGATAACTCGCCAGGCCATAACTGCAAGTTCTACAACACCACTGGTCCGTGACTATGACCATGTCCATGTTGTTAGACCATTGACCAGTAACTGTTACACCAGTGGTCCATATGTGTCAGTGCTGTTACACCAGTGGTCCATAACTGTGAGTGCTATCACACACACCACTGTGTGTAAATTATTAAGGTTATAAAGTCTTTTTCTACTTTCAAGTCATTCAAAGCGTTTTACATCAAGGAGCCACTCATCCATTCATGCATACATTCATTTCTTGTGGAAACATTAGTAGTTTCGATGGTGACAATCCACTCTACAAAACACCAACACCAACTGAACACCAGATATCAGTCCTCCATCACACTACTGTGGAGTCGCACAATACCTTCCATTATATAAGTACCTTTCTATTGTAAATGTGCTTTGGTTGAAATCATGCAGAGTTAGTCTGTTCTGACCAAATCAGTCTGATAGGTCCTGACCTGCCCCTGATAGTGCCCCAGCAGCACTAGGGACTTTAAACCAGCAGAATGGAGTCACACCTGTGATGTTTATCACTCTGAACTCTGCTGTACAAAGTTGTTGTCGATGGTGTCAACCCTGAGGTCGGTTATAACGGGCCTTTGTTTAGTTTGATACAGCAGGGATTAAATACTACACTAAATATATAACACTCATGAATCATTATGTTTTGAATTTGAACATTTTAAATTGTACTATTGATCTAAAATGATTTAATAAAAGAAACAAGTGCGCTCACTTCTGGGTTTGAAAACTGCAGTGCCCAATGGGAGCTGACATCCCCATAAATGTCAACAAAACAAAGAGGCGCTCTGCAGGACCATGCTCTGCAGATCACGTTAGCGGGACGCACATCTTTTTTCATTTGGGCCAAAATGGCTATGCAACGTAACCATTTTGGCCATTGATTAAGAAAAGAAAAATTGGAGAATGAAGAAAGTTCAGACCAGTGGGTGTACCAGTGACCGGTGAAAGCGTGTATAGATCGGAGCAATGACGTCTTGACTGCAGGAGAATCATAGCCTGTATTTATAAATGGACATAGCTAACCTGGTAGCATGGACGCGCTTCCAGCTCTATCGAGTCTGGCTTTAATTCACTTTCTATTAAAAAACAGTCGGTACAGTTGTCTCTGTAACTGCAGCTGTCAGGCGCTTCATTTTGGTCCTAAAATGTTCATATTAACCCACTCAACATGATCCTGATGGGGGTTTTTTGGGGGAAATTTTGTCCATAAATCAAGATATGAACATTAATAACAGACAAATCAGGTGCCTTTTTCTCTGACATCTCTCCCGCTAGCATTAGCAACAGGTTTGATTGACAGTTACTTTCAACAGCCTCACTCTGGATTGGCTCTTTGGTTGCTGTGATATTCGCGGTCGTTATTCCAAATATGTAATTCGCCCCTAGCCTCGATGAGCTTCATTCGACTGTAGCCGAGCACAGCCGAACATGACGTCACACTCACTTAGTCCACTTTTTTATACAGTCTATGAGGAGAATAAAGACCAACATACACTATGACTTCTGAGGGTAAACGAGAAGGTAAACAATTATAACCTGGTTAAAAGCTCTACAATGTCCATTTTGCATAATATTTCCTTTAAGCATATAGTGAAGCATCTCTGTACAACAGAAAAACAATATCAAATGTGCTATGCCTGGCAAAAGAGTCTCCCATAGGATGATTACTGCGTGTTCAGCAGTGTATGTGCTCTGCCAGTGGCAGAGGTCAGCGATGTGTCTGAGTGTACAGGACCAGTCTATTCCAGCAGAGCTCCTCCTCCATGATGGCACAAACATTTGACAAGACAACACAGCAAGGGTTCGAGGTGAAAGAAGGAGCAGCAGGAGAGGGAGGCACAGTCATTTTCACACAGGGATTGGCCAAGACAAAAAGCAGACCTTAACCCAAATGAGGGCACTGCCAGGCTAACACATAAACCATCACTGTGTTTATATGTACAGAGAAATCCATAAATAATCTACTTCAAATCGTCTTCGCCCCAAAACTAGTCAGACCACTCCCCGTCTATAGCAGGTCAAAGAAAAAGGTGTGAATGGGGCCATGAGACATTCAGGGGCATCTAATAATTTAGCACAAATAGCAAAAATAAATACATTATTTCAATTTAACGTAGCGCACCAAAACAATAAAACAGTGCGCTAATCTGTGGTGAAGAGGCAGTAGTTTGACATCGCTGTTCATCTAAAACAAGCGAGTTAATGCCCAAACACATGTCTAATATTTTCCTGGTTGTTTCTTACCTCATGCAGTTGAACGCCTCTCCTAGTCTGTGCCTAATCTAAACCAGACTGCACTGTTACATGCAGCGAGAACGTACCGGGTTCTCCAGATGTGTTATTGGGATCTTTGATTCACGATTCATGAAACACCGTAATCATAGTTCCCGAGTTTACAAGTGCTTTGAAAAATCAGTTTAAAGAGGTTCTATTTTGCAAAATTTTGGAACTTTCTACCATGTTATAATGTTGTTTCCTCATCAAAAACACGAGGCTTTATATGTCATCAATGCACGTTTGAGTACTTTAGCGGTCTCCCCTGTCCCAACACTCTTTACGGTTCGCTGTAAGATTTGTCCAATTTTCCACCCACAAGTCTACACACGACAATTCTCCATAAATATACAAAAACGTGATACAGAATAATACACTACAGCTTCACAAACCTGATGCGATGTGCAGTAGTTTCATAACGGGATGCACGCTGATTGTAATGCGTTTGCACTCTGAAACGGGAGTGTTAATAAGCTGTTTTTGGCGAATTTAGCATTTTCAAAACAATAAAAGGTAACACGGTGACATATGTGGTAGCAGTTAATACCCCATAGTGTTAAAAGACCCCTCTTTAAACCGGAAAAGGCCAGTTACCCGGTTTTCCCGCCGTGCCTGTAATTCTACTGAGTGGGATTTTGTTAGCTTTTGCTTCAATTACAACAAACATGTGACATCGCTCCTGCAAATGTCACAACCTCTTTTCTATCCATCTCAAACGTGTGAAAATTCAGTGTCATTTTCCCCAGAACCATTATTTCACAATTTCAATCTTGGCTTTGTCATCTTGGAATGTAAAATGAAGTGAAATAATAACCTGGTTCTTCTGCGGATAGTAGACGTTATCATCCCTCTTTTCGGATATTTTTCTCATTTTTAAAGATGCTGCACCTGAGTTTTACCGTCTTAAAAACGTGAAAAACGAAACTAGTTCATTTTAAACCGTTTGCAGTGGTCCAAAGCTATTCCTCACTTATCCTTCCTTACGCATTCCGACTATCGTAATTATTCACAAGCGCTTTTCGCAACTCTCAGACGCCAGTTTTGGTGGAGTTTTGCTTTCACGGTAAAGCTAACAACAACCGGCATGCTAACCGTGCACAATTTGCTGAAATATATGGGGAAATAATCAGGGTAGAGGCCCTTCAGTTCTAAGCCAGGTCTGCACATCTCCATTTAGCTTTATCTTGAATGTTCCACAGTATGGCGCTAAACTTTTTTATCTCCATGGAGACAACAAGCACCACAAACAGGGAGAGGCAATCTCGCTCACAGTAAGAACGCTGTTTTTATTTTGAAAGCATTTTTTTTTAAAGTATAATAAGATCTGGAAGCGGAGAGATGCCGTCGTGTTGCGCTCACTAGTGTGAAAGGCAAAAAAAATTGCCTCCTGAATACTGGTCAAGTACCGCCCACCCGTGTGACGACAGAAAGGTGCACCACATCAGCTCCGACCGATCAGAGTGATAGCTGCTAGACCGGAGCGAGGCTAGGCTAATTCCCCCCCAAAAATGCAAAAATGTGCTCTATGGGAGAATTATTTTTGCTCCCGGAAGCTGCAGTACCTGGAGCTGCCAGTAATCGATCTCACACTGGGACAAAGGGGGCGTGTCTTATTCAGTTCTTATTATAGATCCATGATGACACCCTATAGTCAACTTATCTCTCAGTCTGGGCACATAATACTCCTGAAACTGCTGTTAAAGGTCCTATATTACGCAAAATTGACTCTTGTGAGCTTTAAATCATGTTAAAACACTGTTACCTCCTCAAAAACATACCTGGAGTTGTGTTTCATTCACACATGTTTACACTTTATTGCTTTAACGTTAGTCAAAATGCTCTGTTCCACCTTGTGATGTCATGAAGTGGTAGTTTTCAAGTTCAGTTCAGTTTCAACAGCTCCTTTTACCTTTTTGTTCAGTGGAGATTGGCAATTCTAGGGCTGAAATTATCCAAATGATTCTGGTGAAACTGTGTGGAGTTTAAAAACACTGCGGAGCACTTCCTGTATTACCACATGATGACATCACAAGGTGGAACAGATTGTTTACTGTATGAGAGAAGAAGTGAGCTTAACTATGCAGGGTTTGTGTGTTAAATGTGTGCGATTAGACAAAAAAAACCAGCTCCAGGTCTGTTTGTGATGAGGAAACAACATTATAACAGACAATCAGAGGGTCTACTACTACTACAACTACTACTATCACTACTACTAATACTTCCTACAATTAGCTCGGTTAGATCCAAATGGTCACTGTTCCTCTGGGCTTGAAGTAGCGTGGTGTCGCGGTGTTAGCTCAGCGCAGATCCCAGGCTGATGGGGGAGTGAGGTGTGGGCGGCTACACACGCCTCCCACCGCCTGGCTGTTCACCGAGCGCTCTGACCGGGCTCACCGCGGCTGCCTGCTCCTCCAGCCTGTTGAGTCACTGCCATACACATCTGTTACATAAGCCCCAGCTACTCTCACTCTGCAGCGGCACACGTGAGCACCGCCGCACAATAAGACGCTGGAAGCAGACCTGTGCCACTGTGCCAACACGTGTCAATCCCAGTTTGTTACGGGATTTGCGACAGTCGCGCTAGTTCGTTAGCCTGGCCCGTCTGACTAGTCACGGAGCGGCAGAGCGGTTTGAGCGGAAGTAAAGCGAAGTGCCCAAACAAACACGGAGACGTCCAAGATATACAAAAGACACTGACTGGTTTAGCAGAAAAACTGATGATTTGTGCATTTGTGAACTGGAAACATGATTTTCTCACAACTAGAACTGGCTAAAGTTTGGTGAAAAGCTTTGCGGAATTTGTAAAGTTTATGTACGTTTCTTCCCGTGTTGGGTGCGTTTTGTCTGGGCACTTTCTCAATTTCGATGAATTGACTAATCTAGTGGAGGTATTTTACTTCTGTGGGGTATTAACTGCGAACACATAACATATTTTTATCACCTTGTTACCTTTTACTCTTTTGAAAACGCTATAATCGCCGACAACTACGTATCAACATTAACATAGGGGCCAGGGGAGATCTCTAGATTACTCAAACATGCATGGATGACATCTGAAACATCTCCAGGCGTGTTTTTAATGAGGGAACGGTGTTATAACAAGGTGGAAATCTAAAAATGTTAATCAATGTTGCATAATACACCTTCTTTAACGTATTTACAAAGTTGCGAAGTACAATATGAATAATCGATTGACTAGTCGACTACTGAAATAATGGTTAGTTGCCGCTCTACCTCCAGGATGAGCTCAAGATGCTGCTCCTCCTGACGGGTTTCCCCAGCAGCGTTGAAGAATGGGTCGAGCGCTGAGGACAACGTTTCCTACTGTGATCATAAATTACTGTAAAGGGCTCGTATCACGCTATTTTCTGATCTCTGTTACAATGTTTCCTCGTCACAAACAGACCTGGAGTTGTGTTTTGTTTCATTCACACATGTTTAACACACAACCCCTGCAGATTTCTTCTCAAACAGAAAACACTCCGTTCCACCTTGTGATGTCATCATGTGGTAATACAGGAAGTGCTCTACTGTGTTTTTAAACTCCATACACCTTCACTAGAATCATTTGGATAATTTCAGCCCTGGAATTGCAGATTTCCACTGAGCAAAAGGTCAAAGGTAGTTGTTAACTTCAAAACTACCACTTCATGACATCACAAGGTGGAACAGAGTATTTTGAGGTTTGGAGAAGCAGACAGAGTAATAATAATAATGGGCTCCTCAAACATGTGTAGTAGTACGTTTTTGATGAGGTAACAACATTATAACATGACTTAAAGCTCGCAAGAATCAACTTTGCATAATATAGGACCTTTAAAGGAGAAATATGTAACTTTTGAAGGGTTCACCACCTGCTTGTCTCCAAAAAGATGTTAATGATTTGCTTAAATGTTCCACAGTATGGCATTAAACTTCTATTTTTATGGAGACAAGCATCAGACATCACCAGACCAAGTTACAGGTCAAATCTGTGGAGAGGCTATGCAAGTGATATTTGAATAACAATTGAACAAAAGCATGAAAGATAAGTTTAATGCCATACGGTGAAACATTCCAGGTAAAGTAATAACATCACCACGGAGACAAGCGGGTGGCAGACATAGTGCTTCTTTAAAAAGGGGGTATTATGCAAAATTGGCTTTTTGGAGCTGTGTTATAATGTTGTTTTTGATGTCATCCATGCATGTTTGCGAACTTGTTTGTTTTATTAAGTCGTTTTAGATTAATATTGAGATTTAAAAAAAAAAAAAAATTAAAACATAATGATCCACGGGTGTCATAGATTGTAACTATAGAGCAGACACAAGCACAATATGTCTTCTTTAAGCTCAAATACATGCAGTGTTCCCCATGCTTCTGCCTCTTAAGGTCCACGTGTCTCTGTCAGCCCGGGACAAACCAGGAAGAAGAGTGTGCAGAACTGACAGAGGCGTACACCGGCCAGCAGGGGTCAGGAGCTCCATGTGGGCGGCTGTATGACAGGTCAAAGGTCAGCACACCGATTAGGAGTCTCAGAGCCGTCATAAAAACGCAGCGCAACTTCTCAACACGCAAACCCAAGAAACAAAACTGCATCTTAAAGAGGGGCTATTCTCCAAAATAACTTGTTTAGCTTTCTACCGTGTTATAGCATTGTTCCCTCATCGAAAACAGGCCTGAAGAGGTTTTAAACGTCATCCGTGCACGTCTGAGTAATTTTGTTATCTCTCCCTCTCTCTATTCGGACCTTTCTTACGGTTAGCTGTAAGATTCTGTCCAATTCTCCGCCCACAAGCCTACGTCACCCACGCTTCCACATCATGACAATTCTCCATAAATATACAAAAAACATGACTGATGAAGAAACTGTACACTACAACTTCACAAACCTGATTTGATGTGCTGTAGTTTCATCGCTGATTGTGATATTTGATACATACAGGGCTACAGTGGTATAAGAGGTAATACGCTATCTTCACGTCATTGTAAAAAGAAAAAAGAAAAAAAATCATTTCAATCCTCAATATTAAAACAGTTATACGACGCAATTACATCATCGCTGATTAAAGTCATAAATTAGCAAAATCATATTAAAAAAAAGCATTCCACAGTGCAGATTGCGTCTTGTATTTTATATGTTTTTACATCAAGTAAAGACGTAATAATCCCATAAAATTGACATTAAGCTGGTCAAGACTTTGGAGAAGCCATATTATCCAGAGAAAGTGTGGAGAAGTGGAGAAGAGGTTTGCAAAGGAAGAGGGGGGGATTTTGGCAGCGGTGAGTTTTATGGCATAACAGAGCCAAGTGCATCTGCATCGCCAATAACAAATGATACACTGAAACATATAGTCAAAATACAAGCCTCTCAAACTAATGGACTACTTCAATCTAGTTCACAAGTCTACTGCAGGAGAAAGTACAGATACCTGCTCTAAAGTGTAGTGCAGTAAAGGTATTTAGTACAAAAGTGACTTAAAGAGGGGGCATTTTACTTCTATTTGGTATTAACTGTAAACACATATGTACATCACCATGTTACCTTGTATTGTTTTGAAAATGCTACATTTGGCGAAAACAACATGTTAACATATAAGTTTGCGCTGACTCTCCCCTCGCTTTGCTCTCAGCACTAAGTCACTCCTCCTTCAGAGCCCTATCACAGCACAATCGGCGTACATCCCGCTAATGAAACTACAGCACATCACATCAGGTTTGTGAAGTTGTTGTGTACAGTTTTGCATTATGTTTTTGTGTATTTATGGAGAATTGTTGTGTGGGAGCATGGGTCATGTAGGATTGTGGGCGGAGCATTGTACAGAATCATACAGCTAACCATAGCGAGGGTTTGAATAAGGCTTGAAAGAGATCTCTTAAATACTCAAACATTAGAAAGCTCCAAAAAGTCAATTTTGCATAATACTCCCTCTTTAAGAAACTTGCACAACTTCCAGTTTGTTTCTGTCACTGCCAGTTCAGACCACAAAATTCTACTGTGTTTTTACAGTTCCTTTATTATATAACGATCAGAGCCCTGAAATGCTGTGTCTCATGAGGGTTAGTAAACTTTAAAAACACAGAGGAGCATGCAGAGCAGCACATGATGACATGTGTTCTGCGCTCTCAGAGGTCATATGCAGGATTACTGAAACATGTGTAAGAAACAGCTTCAGATGGACACTACAGACACTGAAGCATAGTAAGAAGCTAAACACAGAATCTAGCATAAAAATAACATGTAGTACTACTGTTTGGTCAATTTGTTTGCTGTGTATTTAACTGCTGCTGACTCTATGACAAACAGTCAGAATGGAGATGAATTGACCAAACTCACTCGATCCAGTGCATACTGTCATTGTGTCTTTGTGTCCTTTGGCAAGACACTTCCTTTACTACGTCTAAGCTGTGGAGTATGACCCATTGGTGAAGGTTTAGAAGTGTCATCTCCACGATTAGCAACTACTTTTGATCAGTCTGCGCCAGGTCAGCTGTAGTGTGGAGTGAATGAAATAATGCATGGAATTGTGACTTGACTTAAAGCTAACATTTGTAATTAGACTGGTCGACCCGGCCCTGTTGTATTCTCACATGTCACCACTAGATGCTGTCTACATTACTGCTGTTTGATAATGTGCCAACTTTGGCCTGACAAGACCAGAGCGCACGGATGAGTGTGAGGCCAGGTGAGGGAAAAGGGGAGGGGCCAGGTGAGGGAAGAGGGGAGGGGCCAGGTGAGGGAAGAGGGGAGGAGCCAGATGAGGGGCAGGGGCAAATCAAATACATTTACAGATGTTAGCTTTAAGTATGTGAAAAAGTACTGGGTCTATCTGCATTATTTTATCATTACTCAAGACACCAGGTCCTGTAAGACTCTCCCAGGCCGTGCACTGACACTAGGCTGGTGCTGGGCCGTCCACACGAGGGGCACACTCCTGAAAGCAATCTGAGGTCGTTTTTCTGTGGAGTGGAGAGGCGTCCCTTGGCTCTCGGTTTCCATGGTAACATAAGCAGATCACGTGGTTGAACTCTAAACTCCGAGTCAGATGTTTGAGGTGAGCTCAGCCCTCTCCCCTCACCCCCCTCACAGGACACCCCGGCAGCGGCACAGGCGGCGTGCAGGCGGCGTACAGGCGGCCAGGAGCGTGCGTGTGAGCAGATGATGTGACTGCAGCGCGGGGCTCACACAGCATTAGTCACAGTTGCAGTGATGGGAGAGCGCTGGCACCTCGCACCCACTCACTGTGCACGCACCGCGGCTCCAGCAGCAGCACAGCGCGGAGAGGCGGGTGCACACTGGGCTAAAGTTTTACATAAGGCCAGCGGAGCCGGGGGCATGATAGGCCGCGCGGCCCGACTGTTCACTTGGCTATGACGCGATGTGCCAATGCCAGAATCAACTTGGAGCTGCTAACTTAGCTCTTCAGAGCTGGCTGTGGCTTCACTGAGTGGCTGTAGCTCGGGTTGGTGATGTGGGCACAGCGCAGAGCCTTCCTACAGTAGCCTAATGACTGCACATCCATCAGCTCCATCAGCTGTTCGCCATAGGCTCCGTGCGCTGGTCCCTGACCGCGCCATGACCAGAGGACCAGAGGAGAGGTCCAGAGGCCCGGGCTCTGTCTCTCACTGATCTAAGTGTGTGCTTCTGTGAATGACAGAGTCACGCCACGCGCACACACATTACTACACTGTGATGCGGCACGCGCACACACACGGCCACACGCTGCGCTGTATGTGCGCGCGTGTGGGCACAGACCGCGGGGGACGGGAACGCACCTGTCGCTGCGTCCAAAGGGACAGGGACAGTAGAGACAAAATGACAGTGAGACACAGGACACAGCGGAGACATGTCTTACCTTGAAAGGGAACATAGGACATGTTCCACCGTCATTGAAGGTGGTAGGCTTGTGGTTCTCGGCAGACTGTGCGCGCCCAGGAATCACAAAACGGAGAGAAATTAACCCGAGAAGAGACGGAGCGCGGGGCCAGCAGCGCGCTTCACCGAGGCAGCCGCGCGCGACGCCATTCTCCCGCTGGACACACTGGCATCACCGCGAGCCCCGGACCAGCAACCGAAATACAGGAGCAGGATGTGCGCGCGCGCAAGCATGTGTGGCGCACACGAGTGTGAGAGTCTCAGCAGAGAGGGAGGGAGCGGGAGCGCGCACGCGTGGGCACGCACTCAGCATCCGCTCCTACCTGGATATAGCAACCTGAAGAAGACTCTTCACTGAAAAACACACAGCTCAAGTATGGAAGACGTAATCTAGAGAAGAGAGTATCATACTGTCATTTAAGAATATGAAGGTTCCGGTCTGATGTGTAGGAGTCAGAGCAGAGGGGCAGCTCTGTGCATTCACTTACAGTACAGCGCCATCTTGTGGTCTCAGCAGAGAGTTGCACCTTGTAAGCGACAGAAATCTATTGCTGATGCAGCATTAGAAGCGCACAGGACCAGTCACACAGAAGCACACAGGACCAGTCACACAGAAGCACACAGAAGCACACAGGACCAGTCACACAGAAGCACACAGGACCAGTCACACAGAAGCACACAGAAGCACACAGGACCAGTCACACAGAAGCACACAGGACCAGTCACACAGGACCAGTCACACAGAAGCACACAGGACCAGTCACACAGAAGCACACAGGACCAGTCACACAGAAGCACACAGGACCAGTCACACAGGACCAGTCACACAGAAGCACACAGGACCAGTCACACAGGACCAGTCACACAGAAGCACACAGGACCAGTCACAGCACACAGGAACAGTCACACAGAAGCACACAGGACCAGTCACACAGAAGCGCATAGGACCAGTCACACAGAAGCACACAGGACCAGTCACACAGAAGCACACAGGACCAGACACACAGAAGCACACAGGAACAGTCACACAAAAGCGCATAGGACCAGAAGCACACAGGACCAGTCACACAGAAGCACACAGGACCAGTCATATAGAAACACATAGGACCAGTCACACAGAAGAGCACAGGAACAGACACACAGAAACACACAGGACCCGTCACACAGAAGCACATAGGACCAGTCACACAGAAGCACACAATACCAGTCACACAGAAGCACATAGGACCAGTCACACAGAAGCACACGGGACCAGTCACACAGAAGCACACGGGACCAGTCACACAGAAGCGCATAGGACCAGTCACACAGAAGCACACAGGACCAGTCACACAAAAGCACACAGGACCAGAAGCACACAGGACCAGTCACACAGAAGCACACAGGACCAGTCACATAGAAACGCATAGGACCAGTCACACAGAAGCGCACAGGAACAGACACACAGAAGCACACAGGACCAGTCACACAGAAGCGCATAGGACCAGTCACACAGAAGCACACGGGACCAGTCACATAGAAACATATAGGACCAGTCACACAGAAGCACATGGGACCAGTCACATAGAAGCACATAGGACCAGTCACACAGAAGAGCACAGGAACAGACACACAGAAGCACATAGGACTAGTCACACAGAAGCACATAGAACTAGTCACACAGAAGCACATAGGACCAGTCACACAGAAGCACACGGGACCAGTCACATAGAAACACATAGGACCAGTCACACAGAAGCACATGGGACCAGTCACATAGAAGCACATAGGACCAGTCACACAGAAGAGCACAGGAACAGACACACAGAAGCACACAGGACCAGTCACACAGAAGCACACAGGACCAGTCACACAGAAGCGCACAGGACCAGTCACACAGGACCAGTCACACAGAAGCACATAGGACCAGTCACACAGGACCAGTCACACAGAAACACACAGGACCAGTCACACAGAAGCGCTTTTTCAGACTAAGTAAAAGTGGTTTATTTTGTTCATTGTACACCAGCAAAGATACATTTACAAACTCAAATATTCCAAAAATACTAAACAGAACTTGGACTTGACTACTTCAAAAATCTGCTGTGATATCCATCCAGAACAGTAATAGTAGGAGAGTGCCCCCTGCAGTCCGGAGGGGGAACTGTGGGCGTGAGCAACAATCACTTCCTGAAAATATCCTTTGTAAATAAAAGTGCACAGACTGGAGATAGAATCCTTTGTATAAAATATAAACTCTAAAAAGGAACTTTGCATCTTCCGGTGTGACTTGTTGCCGCGGTTACAAAAGTTGTGTTGAAATGCCGACAGTCGTGTGTCCGACCCTGAGCACATGACCGACGTGATAATGGACCATAGACATGGACCATCAGAATCACTCCACAGTCCCGGGGTCATACAAAAATTCTAAATAAAATAAAAAATAAATACAGTTTACTTGAATCTGTCAAGAATAAAACAAAATGTTCCATACTGTGACATTTTTCCCCAAATGTGTGAAAAAGTTCCAATGTAGGCTAGTCACAACAACACATTTTGAAGTGCGACCCAGTGCTGCAGAAAATATAACTATAAATAAAAATAAAAGTCCCAGTCACCCTTTTCTAAACAAACTTAACAATATCAATAACAATAAAGGCAAAAAAGGCATTTTTAGTTAAATGTGTCTTGCCCCAGTTCAGATATATTGTCTAAGCCGCTCTTGAGGTCAAAATAAGTCCACTGTGTACTGTCTGCGTCTAAGTATAAAGTATTTTATTATTCCATAATCATGAAGTGTGTATTAGCATGCTAGTTGTTGTTTGCTTTACCGTCACGGCAAAACTCTACTCTGGTCTCTGAGAGTTGTGAAAAGCACTTATAAACTAATCTTGGTGAATAATTATGATGTTCTAAATACACAAGGTAAGTGAAGAATAACTTTGAACCACTGGAAACTGTTTAAAATGAAGCAGTTCTGTTTTTCACATTTTTAAGACGGCAGTGATGAACTTAACAAAGTAAAAGTAGTAAAGTACTGTACTTAGTACAAATTTGAGGTATCTGTACTTTATTTATGTAAAGTACAGATACTTTTTACTTTTACTTCACTACATTTGAGAGCAGTATCTGTACTTTCTACTCCACTTCTTGAACAGGACTGAAAAGTAAAAGCATTTTTATTACAGTTTGAGACCTGCTGAAAAGGCTGAGAGTTTATTTTGATCAACTTCATAATTTGAGCAAACAAAAATTTACAAATTAAACCAGCCAGAAAAAACAACAACTATCGATTCAGTTGTTTCTGTTGAACCAAACCCAGCACAAATCTTTATCAAAATCACTACATCTAGAGGTTTATTATAGCTGTCAAAATCTGCAAGAAATACTTTTACTTTTACCTCTGTAAGTATATTTTTAACCTTTCATATTTTTACTTAAGCATATTTTTTCATGTTATACTTTTACTTGAGTATTTTTTTGCTCCGGTATCTGTACTTCGACTTAACAAAATGAAGTACTTCTTCCACCACTGCAAGACAGTAAAACTCAGGTACACTCAGGTCTTTAAATAACACAGGAGTGCAGATAAATAAAAGTCATGTCATACGTGTTAGAATCTGCCCGTAGTGACACATGTAACTCTGTATTGTTCAGCTCACTTCAGAACAGGCCTGTACTTGAGTGCCGCCCACTGTGAAGCTTGCCGAGGTTCCGGAGGTCATTTTCCCATTAGTTTTTCCACAATATTAAAAGTTTAAAACCACAAAAAATACCCATGTGGTTTTTTTTTCAGCCCAAACAAACATTTAAAACTCTTTGTTGAACAGTTTTAAAGCAGACCTACTCCGCAAAATCGACTTTTCAGAGCTTTTAACCATATAACTCTCATGAAGTTTAATTTGAAGTGATTCATGTAGGTTTGAGTAATCATAAATCACTTATTTCAAGACGCCATATTGCCAGTGAACTCCTGTTTTAACCACCACCGGTACACGCCCACTGTGACGTATTTACTTAGTTCTCTATTTCTGTTTTCTTAATGAGTGATACTCGCAGGATTCGGCAGTGTCAAGTACTCATAATCTGAAGCTATCCCCCCAAAAATCACAAATTATCTAATGATCCACAAGCACAATATGTCTACTTTAATAATTAAGTGGTTTAGAACGTTTCAGTAACAGAACCTTGTGGTCATTAGATTCCACACGGCAGATTACCGCGCAGCAAACTCCATATTTTTAACGGAAAGTCTATGGGAAAAATGAATGGAAATCATACTTCCGGAGCCCCCATTTTCATGAAGTGTTGATAATAAATGTTTTCTCCTGACATATATTTTCCTAGCTATAAAAACACGATCCATATGTCCATACATCTTATGCTCAGGTTTGATCCATGTGCTCTTGAGGGCACATCTGTTTCAGTCAGAGCCTTTTCATCGTGCGTTCCATTCGGCTGCCCTCCTCTTCATCCTTTGCTCTCAAACACCCAAGTGCTCCTGTCTCCAACCCAAACATACTCCACCTCAAATTATACACATTTCAGCTGGGACTAAAGGAGGCTTATACACTGTCTACAAATAGTTGTTTTTCATATGCAAACTTAGAATTTCAAGTATTGATACTTTGCACTGAACGCTTGGGGTGTCCTACATGTATCTATACGGTGGAATGTTGAGCAGTTACCATAGTGACACAATGCACGAACTAGCAAACACTGCCAAAAAGTTTTAAGATAGTCTGAAAAGTCAAGAAAAAAAAACACAAAATGGATTTAAACAACACATTTCCAGGAGAGAAAAGATATGCGTGTTCATGCTGTTTGATTTAGACTTTAATCTGAGCTTTACTTTAACAAGCCTCAGACAGAGCAGTGCTTTCAGTTAGCATCACACCGCCAGGGAATGTTGGAGACGTCAGCTGCAAAGTATCAATATTGCGATTAAAAACAGAACACACACAAAAGAAGAGATCTATGAACAGTTCCTGTCTTCTCCCTGTGGTTACGTTTTGTTATGAATTGTAAAGAAACAGACATGTGCTTTCAGTCCCTGCTCTGGTATTGGGTGTTGGATTCTTAAAGGTGCAATACGAAACTTTTCCACAGGGGGGATTCTACTACCTGGAGTCACAGCATGGAGCTCAACAGTGACCGCCCACCACTTTGAAAAAAATAATACTGAAAGTTTGAAAGCTTTGGGTTATTCAGCTTTGTGGTAACTAATGACCACGAGAACTATGAATAAAAAAAATAAAAAAATAAAAATTAACAAAAAAAGTGTTAGCTGCTCGTGTCTCGTGTTTGAATATTTTAAAAAAAAAGTAAGTTTACGGAAAAAAATTGTGTGAAAAATTTTATTCCAGAAGCGCAGTGAAGTCAGAGGGACTGTTGGGTTCCATGACAACACTATCTATTTTCAGTCACCGTGGCGACAAGCCCCAGGCCAAGTTACAGATCAGATCTGCGGAGAGGAAAAAGTTTCGTAGTGCACCTATTAAGGCAAAGTATGTGCACTATCAGAACAGAAAGAGCTGGATTGGTGCATCCTCAGTAAAAATAAGACGCACAAAAGCAGCTGTTATTCAGTGTACAAGTGTTTTCTTTGTCATGGCAGAAGAATGTTCAGGGGTCGTCGTCTGGGGTCGGATTTATAAAACTATTGAATTCTAACTAAAAGTGTGCACAGGGACAAAACACACATTTCTACAAACTTCCTCAAACTCTCTGAGCGCCGATCTCCTTCTGTCCCATCTCTGAAAGTTCTGACGCCTGAAGTTCATAAGTTTTGGACCTAAACTCGTTTTCGTGTTTAGTCGTTCTTTTTACACATTAAAAAAGGTGCAACTGCCATCATCTTGTCTCTAGAGAGTTACTTTTTCTTTATCTGGAAGGTTCCATAGTGTGCCATTAAATGCATGCACCTATCTCCATGGAGACAAGTAGATGTTACCAGCCAGATAAAGTTAAAGTTTAGATCAGTAGAGGTAGCTCACGGTAAAAATGCACATTTTTTTCATAAAGAAGTAAAAACACCTGTAATTAAATGCAAGATTGATTAAATGCCATACTGTGGAACCTTCCAGGTAAAATATTTAACATCGTCATGAGCAGTTGGCGTATCCCCAGAAAAGTTACAAGTTCCTCCCCAAACTAACACCTTGAGATGGAAAATGATTAGAGAATGTCCAACCAGCTCTATTTTGAAAACAGTGTCCAGCGGTGTCATTTATAAACCGTATGTACAAAAATGTTACGTACAGGACTTTCTACATTAAGTTTGTGATCGATAAAAAGACTACGGTGCAAAACCTTTCCGGGATGAGGCAGAAGGAGATTTTAAGTTTGTGGAAATTTGTGTTTTGTTCACTTTTGATAAGAATTTCACATAAAGTTTAACAAATAAAACCCCAGATGACAACTTCTAAAACGTCTTCCACCATGGGCCCGTTCTGGACAAATGAGGTATTACACTGACATCGTTTCTTCGTGAGCGACAAAACAAAAAGTCAAATCCAATGTCCTAGGACTGATGCCAACACTGTGCCGAAGAACGCAGGGGTCAGAGCACGGAGGGTCAGAAAATGGGAAGGTCAGAGGACACAGGTCAGGCTGCCACTGAACCAGGGTAAAGGACTACTACTGTCTACAAATTTCCGGCTCAACTTTAAATAACCGGGTCTGTTTAACAAGAGGTCCTGTCCACTCCAGCTCTGACCGGTATACCCCCACAGCCCGTCACAGACACCGGGCCCACAGCGGAGTGACCAGACTGTGTGGGCGGCCTGATGGTGCTAAGGTAGAACTTTCCAAACATCCTTCAAAGCTGCCGAAGCAACCGCGATACTCCACTCATCTCCAGATCCTGTGTCCATGGTCTGAGGTACCTAGCTGGGGGACTATTGTGCATGTTTCAGGTCCATGAGGAAAACTCCACACAGCCCGGGAATCGAACCCGAGACCTCGTGGTTGTTGTGGAGTGTTACGTAGCTTCAGTACACGCCCACGTTCTCCCACTCCACCAGGTACTGCACTTTCCCGTCGTGCGTGACCCGGCGAGCCAGGATCCGCACCGCCTCGGCCCCTCCCCAGCCCTTGCCCATGGCCCCTCCTCCCTCTGCAGAAGCCCCGCCCCCCGCTCCGCCCACCCCCCTGCCCACGTTGCCCTGGTACAGCGGGAGGTCGTGCCCCAGAGCCGCGTGCGCCGGTCTGCTGCCCTCTGGAGGCTGGTGGCGGGGGTGTTGCTGGTACTGGGCGTGGCACTGGGGGGCGCTGTTGGGGTTGACTGGGTACTGCAGGCACTGCGCGGGCATCCTGTGAGGCTCCTCCATACTGCAGAGAGAGGGACAGACAAAAGGACAATTTAATTAAAGATACGTCTTGTTTTCTTTGGTTAGATCGGTACAGTCCGGTTTTTAAGAATTGCTGAGTACAGCCTTATGATTAAAAAGTATAATCACTTACGATTTACATTTTATTTCCTAAAAAAACATGACTTATGTGTGGGTGACGCCCCAAGTGAACTGTGCCCGTGGATAAGAGGATTATTTTTCCGGGTGCACTTGCCTAACCACGTCATTGATATCTGTCACTCTTAATTGAGTTTTTCACATGATCAATCTGGGATGACTCTCGCTCAAAGCAATCGGAAAACGTGGAATGTCATGTCGAATATTTGAATCTGATTAGTCGAACCATCACACTTTTGAAGTAGTAGTGACCTGTTGTAGTAGTGGAGACCTGTTGTAGTAGTGGGGCCTGACCTGTTGTAGTAGTGGGGCCTGACCTGTTGTAGTAGTAGTGACCTGTTGTAGTAGTAGTGACCTGTTGTAGTAGTAGTAGTGACCTGTTGTAGTAGTGGGGCCTGACCTGTTGTAGTAGAGGAGACCTGTTGTAGTAGTAGTGACCTGTTGTAGTAGTAGTGACCTGTTGTAGTAGTAGTAGTGACCTGTTGTAGTAGTGGGGCCTGACCTGTTGTAGTAGAGGAGACCTGTTGAAGTAGTAGTGACCTGTTGTAGTAGTGGAGACCTGTTGTAGTAGTGGGGCCTGACCTGTTGTTGTAGTAGTGACCTGTTGAAGTAGTAGTGACCTGTTGTAGTAGTGGAGACCTGTTGTAGTAGTGGAGACCTGTTGTAGTAGTGGGGCCTGACCTGTTGTAGTAGTGGGGCCTGACCTGTTGTAGTAGTAGTGACCTGTTGTAGTAGTGGAGACCTGTTGTAGTAGTGGGGCCTGACCTGTTGTAGTAGTAGTGACCTGTTGTAGTAGTGGAGACCTGTTGTAGTAGTAGTGACCTGTTGTAGTAGTGGAGACCTGTTGTAGTAGTGGGGCCTGACCTGTTGTAGTAGTAGTGACCTGTTGTAGCAGTGGAGACCTGTTGTAGTAGTGGGGCCTGACCTGTTGTAGTAGTAGTGACCTGTTGTAGTAGTGGAGACCTGTTGTAGTAGTGGAGACCTGTTGTAGTAGTGGAGACCTGTTGTAGTAGTGGGGCCTGACCTGTTGTAGTAGTAGAGACCTGTTGTAGTAGTGGGGACTGACCTGTTGTAGTAGTGGAGACCTGTTGTAGTAGTGGGGCCTGACCTGTTGTAGTAGTGGGGACTGACCTGTTGTAGTAGTGGAGACCTGTTGTAGTAGTGGGGACTGACCTGTTGTAGTAGTGGGGACTGACCTGTTGTAGTAGTGGGGACTGACCTGTTGTAGTAGTAGAGACCTGTTGTAGTAGTAGTGACCTGTTGTAGTAGTAGTGACCTGTTGTAGTAGTAGTGACCTGTTGTAGTAGTGGGGCCTGACCTGTTGTAGTAGAGGAGACCTGTTGAAGTAGTAGTGACCTGTTGTAGTAGTGGAGACCTGTTGTAGTAGTAGTGACCTGTTGTAGTAGTGAAGACCTGTTGTAGTAGTGGAGAGCTGTTGTAGTAGTAGTGACCTGTTGTAGTAGTGGAGACCAGTTGTAGTAGTGGGGCCTGACCTGTCGTAGTAGTGAAGACCTGTTGTAGTAGTGGGGCCTGACCTGTTGTAGTAGTAGTGACCTGTTGAAGTAGTGGAGACCTGTTGTAGTAGTGGGGCCTGACCTGTTGTAGTAGTAGTGACCTGTTGTAGTAGTGGAGACCTGTTGTAGTAGTAGTGACCTGTTGTAGTAGTGGAGACCTGTTGTAGTAGTGGGGCCTGACCTGTTGTAGTAGTGAAGACCTGTTGTAGTAGTGAAGACCTGTTGTAGTAGTAGCGACCTGTTGTAGTAGTGGAGACCTGTTGTAGTAGTGGGGCCTGACCTGTTGTAGTAGTGAAGACCTGTTGTAGTAGTGAAGACCTGTTGTAGTAGTGAAGACCTGTTGTAGTAGTAGTGACCTGTTGTAGTAGTAGTGACCTGTTGTAGTAGTGGGGCCTGACCTGTTGTAGTAGTGGGGCCTGACCTGTTGTAGTAGTGAAGACCTGTTGTAGTAGTGGAGACCTGTTGTAGTAGTGGGGCCTGACCTGTTGTAGTAGTAGTGACCTGTTGTAGTAGTGGAGACCTGTTGTAGTAGTAGTGACCAGTTGTAGTAGTGGGGCCTGACCTGTTGTAGTAGTGAAGACCTGTTGTAGTAGTGAAGACCTGTTGTAGTAGTAGTGACCTGTTGTAGTAGTAGTGACCTGTTGTAGTAGTGAAGACCTGTTGTAGTAGTGGAGACCTGTTGTAGTAGTAGTGACCTGTTGTAGTAGTGGAGACCTGTTGTAGTAGTGGGGCCTGACCTGTTGTAGTAGTGAAGACCTGTTGTAGTAGTGGAGACCTGTTGTAGTAGTGGGGCCTGACCTGTTGTAGTAGTAGTGACCTGTTGAAGTAGTGGAGACCTGTTGTAGTAGTGGGGCCTGACCTGTTGTAGTAGTAGTGACCTGTTGTAGTAGTAGTGACCTGTTGTAGTAGTGAAGACCTGTTGTAGTAGTGGAGACCTGTTGTAGTAGTAGTGACCTGTTGTAGTAGTGGAGACCTGTTGTAGTAGTGGGGCCTGACCTGTTGTAGTAGTGGAGACCTGTTGTAGTAGTGGGGCCTGACCTGTTGTAGTAGTAGTGACCTGTTGAAGTAGTGGAGACCTGTTGTAGTAGTGGGGCCTGACCTGTTGTAGTAGTAGTGACCTGTTGTAGTAGTGGAGACCTGTTGTAGTAGTAGTGACCTGTTGTAGTAGTGGAGACCTGTTGTAGTAGTGGGGCCTGACCTGTTGTAGTAGTGAAGACCTGTTGTAGTAGTGAAGACCTGTTGTAGTACTAGTGATCTGTTGTAGTAGTAGTGACCTGTTGTAGTAGTGGAGACCTGTTGTAGTAGTGGAGACCTGTTGTAGTAGTAGTGACCTGTTGTAGTAGTGGAGACCAGTTGTAGTAGTGGGGCCTGACCTGTTGTAGTAGTGAAGACCTGTTGTAGTAGTGGGGCCTGACCTGTTGTAGTAGTAGTGACCTGTTGAAGTAGTGGAGACCTGTTGTAGTAGTGGGGCCTGACCTGTTGTAGTAGTAGTGACCTGTTGTAGTAGTGGAGACCTGTTGTAGTAGTAGTGAC
The DNA here is from genome assembly GCF_009829125.3 of Periophthalmus magnuspinnatus. Classification (NCBI taxonomy): domain Eukaryota; kingdom Metazoa; phylum Chordata; class Actinopteri; order Gobiiformes; family Gobiidae; genus Periophthalmus; species Periophthalmus magnuspinnatus. Next base: position 5,659,046 of record NC_047141.1, read on the forward strand.
CTGTTGTAGTAGTGGAGACCTGTTGTAGTAGTAGTGACCTGTTGTAGTAGTGGAGACCTGTTGTAGTAGTGGGGCCTGACCTGTTGTAGTAGTGGAGACCTGTTGTAGTAGTGGGGCCTGACCTGTTGTAGTAGTGAAGACCTGTTGTAGTAGTGAAGACCTGTTGTAGTAGTGAAGACCTGTTGTAGTAGTGAAGACCTGTTGTAGTAGTAGTGACCTGTTGTAGTAGTAGTGACCTGTTGTAGTAGTGAAGACCTGTTGTAGTAGTGGAGACCTGTTGTAGTAGTAGTGACCTGTTGTAGTAGTGGAGACCTGTTGTAGTAGTGGGGCCTGACCTGTTGTAGTAGTGGAGACCTGTTGTAGTAGTGGGGCCTGACCTGTTGTAGTAGTAGTGACCTGTTGAAGTAGTGGAGACCTGTTGTAGTAGTGGGGCCTGACCTGTTGTAGTAGTAGTGACCTGTTGTAGTAGTGGAGACCTGTTGTAGTAGTAGTGACCTGTTGTAGTAGTGGAGACCTGTTGTAGTAGTGGGGCCTGACCTGTTGTAGTAGTGAAGACCTGTTGTAGTAGTGAAGACCTGTTGTAGTACTAGTGATCTGTTGTAGTAGTAGTGACCTGTTGTAGTAGTGGAGACCTGTTGTAGTAGTGGAGACCTGTTGTAGTAGTAGTGACCTGTTGTAGTAGTGGGGACTGACCTGTTGTAGTAGTGCAGGTTCCTGGACAGTCCCATGCTCCCGTTGTACGAGTTGTGGTAGAAGGCCCACATGCGCTTGGATGGAGGGCTGTGCAGCAACAAGAGACAAACAAGTGTGGGGCAGTATCAGCATTTAAAAGTACACATGTGTCAGGACTTATGAACAGGCATCACTTAACTGGGCCACTTTTCAAGATTTTTGGAAAAATAGAAAAAGAAAACTTTTCATTTGATGGTGGATTTTTTATTTTTTTACTATTCAAAGGTGTCAAGAAGTATGGAAAGTTAAAAATGCAGCCATATTGTATAAAACAGGACTACTGGCCTCAATTTTCTAAATATTAAAAATTGATATATGATTGTTGGGCCTTTCCACTGAAGAGCTGTGAGAATAATACACAAATATAATGCATTTGTTGCTTTCTTACAAAGGTAGAAAATATTGTTTCCCATGTAACAATTGACATTTATCATAATCACAGAAAACTGAGATAAAGCAGCTACATCTCGGTCATTTTGGTCAAGGCCACATTTCTTCTCTGTGGCCTCCTTTTATACAGGAGAGCACGACTCCCACTAAAGGAGGACCATAAAAACGTGATCTCACTTTGTTAGACTCTGCCACTTGTTAGAATCGACTTTAGACTCGGCTTTGAATTTTGCTGGACGTTGCCTTTAAGCCGACTCTATTATTGCAACCGACAATAAAGATCCACAGAACGATCCCCATGTTCTTCATGCAACAGAAACTGACTGTTGTTTCTATTAAATCAATGAAGCCACTAACGGGTCATGGCCCAACATCAAATTACATTTTTTTTAATATATATATATTTTGGGAGACAATAACATAAAAATATCTTACTTTAAATTTTTATTACAAGTCTGATTATTCAGATTTTTGTTTTCAAATTTTATTTAAAAATGATTTACATATATGTGTATTATATCTAGATTAACATCAAATGTTCAGATAAATAAAATGTATAAAATGTGTCCTGATATTTACCTCGGGCTGTACCCCTGATCCGACTTCCTGTTGTAGAGATTGGTCCCGCCCATGTAACCATGACAACATGGGAGACATTCTATGTGGTCACCCACAGGGGCCGGACATGTCTGCAGAGGACAAGTACAGGTGAGTGAGGGACAGGACCAAAGAGGACGGGTCAGAGAGGTACGGGACCATAGAGAGAACAGGTCAGTGATTGACAGGGGACAAGTCAGAGGACAGATCAGTGAGGGACACACAGGGACATGTTTGTAGTGGTCTAAACCACAGGGTGAGCAGTTCCTACACAGGATGAGGCCCTGTGGAGACACAGGGAGCTGCAGTTGTCAGTTAAACGTGTTGTGGAGTGGGATAATAGAAGGCTGTGTAAAAATAGAAGCTGCCTTTGAAGAGAGCAGTGAAGCTGCTGCTCTGATCACTGTGAGGACTAGAGCGCCACGATGAATGAGACAATCACATGACCCTGGGCACGAAAAGCACTCTGAAGAGTCCACCGTCTCACAACGAGCTCTGGGGCTGTCCTGTGACCTGGACATGAGGCCTGCACATGGACAGGGCTGGAGAGAGGAACGGAGAGAGGGAAAGGAGGGAGGGAGAGGGGGCGTGGGGGTGAAGAAGAGGAAGAGTGGGAGAGAGAGAGAGAAGGAGGCAGTGAGAGAGAGAGGGGGCGTGGGGATGAAGAAAAAGAGTGGCAAGGAGAGAGTGGGGAGGGGGTGAAGAAGAGAAAGAGTGGGAGGGAGAGAGAGGGGAGGGGGTAAAGAAGAGAAAGAGTGGGAGGGAGAGGGGAGGGGGTAAAGAAGAGAAAGAGTGGGAGGGAGAGAGGAGAGGGTGAAGAAGAGGAAGAGTGGGAGGGAGAGAGAGGGGAGGGGGTGAAGAAGAGGAAGAGTGGGAGAGAGAGAGGAGAGGGTGAAGAAGAGGAAGAGTGGGAGGGAGAGAGAGGGGAGGGGGTGAAGAAGAGGAAGAGTGGGAGGGAGAGAGGAGAGGGTGAAGAAGAGGAAGAGTGGGAGGGAGAGAGAAAGATGCAGGGAGAGAGAGAGGGGGCGTGGGGATGAAGAAGAGAAAGAGTGGGAGGGACAGAGAGGGAGGGGGTGAAGAAGAGAGAAACCATGAGGAAAAGAGAGGGACGGGGTGAAGAAGAAAAAGAGTGGGAGGGAGAGAGAGGAGAGAGGGTGAAGAAGAGAAAGAGAGAGTGGGGATGAGGATGAAGAGGAGAGAAAAAGGGATAGAGAGTGAGAAGCGAGGATGAAGAAGAGCGAGACAGGGAGGAAGAGAGAGGGGGAGGTGAAGTTGAAGAAGAGAAAGACAGAAAGAGGGGAGGGGGGTGAGGATAGAGAAGAGAGAGACAGGGAGAGGGGGGGTGAGGATGAAGAAGAGAAAGAGAGAGGGAAGAGAAAGCAAGTGGTGAGAGAGGGCAGAAAGATGGAGTGAAAAAGAGGAGAGTGAGAGAGGACACCGTTCACAGGACAGATGAAGCATACACTCTGACCTGTGACTCCGGGAGGCGTCTCTTGGGTTTACGGGGCTCTAGCGCCCCCACTCTCTTTGGACAGGGCACTGACAGTGGGCTAAGAGGAAAACACAAGCACATGCTCAGGACAAGGGCAAAGCTTACAGTATTTTTATAGCAAAAAAAAGTGCATATGACAAGTTAGGTTATTCTTGCCTAGTTTTTTCTAGTTTTGTAATTTTGGTGAAATTTATCATTTTACTTCCTGATCTCCCAAAAATTCATCAACAGGATTTTGTAAACGTTGTGACAGTGTACAGGCAGAACTGACCTTTTGCGGTGACCGATGCTGACCGGAGCCTCTGTCAGGACGGGGGAGGTGTCTGATGCCAAAGGGGGCGGAGCTCGCACCTGGAGTCCAAACAGGCACTTCTTCTTCTTGATCTCTTTACCCGACACAAACCTGCAGCCACCACAGGAAGTTAAAAGGCCTGTATTGTGCCATTGACTGCATTTTTACCACGAACCATTCACGCACGTCTTTATCACTTTTCCCAGAGACACAACAGACAATCTCCACATAATACCACCAGTATAAAATATATGCACGCTGGCAAATGTATAAGTGAGTAGTGTCTTGGAGTGATTGTGTAGGAGTGTGTACTAGTGAGTTAAGGAGTCAGTAGAAGTGAGTAGGTGTGTGTAGAAGTGAGTAGGAATGAGTAGCTGTGTGTTGAAGAGAGTAGAAGTGTGTGGAGTGAGCTAGAGTAGGAGTAAGTAGTGTGTATGAGTGTACAGAAATGAGTAGGATACGAGCGAGTAGGAGTGTGTGAGTGAGTAGGTGTGAGCAGGAGAGAGTAGGAGTGAGTGAGTAGGTGTGTGTGGAGTGAGTTAGTGTGAGGAGGAAAGGGTAGGTGTGAGTAGGTGTGCGTAGGAGAGAGTAGGAGTGAGTATGAGTGAGCTAGTAGTGGACGTGTGTGAAGATGGAGTGAGTAGGTGTGAGTAGGACTGTGTAGGCATGGGTAAGAATGTGTAAGAGTGAGTAGGAGTGTGTAGCAATACGTAGGAGTGTGTAGGAGTGAGTACAAGTGTGTAGAAATGAATGAAAGTGGGTAGGAGTTAGTAGTGAGTTAGGGAGTGCAGAGAGTGGAAGTGCGTAGGAGTGAGTAGGTGTGTGGAGGTTGCGTAGAAGTGTGTAGGAGTGAACGCGTACCTGTCCTTGTGCACGTTGAGAGCAGCCAGCAGGTGGTGACAGCGCTCCTGCCTCGGAGTGTCCGACAGCTGCAGACAGACAAAGGATCTCATTTACTTTTCACACTAGATTTCACACTCTATTTACTTCATTACTGGTCTGGTCCTTGTTTTACTCACACATCACTCACCCCAAACGCCGCACCATGAGCCACGTGAGAGTAGACCTGTCATAATTCTCACTATAGCCACTTTTTTGAGGCTCGTATTGACTTCAGACCCCGTTTAAAGCACCAGATTAGAGCTAGGACTAAACCCAAAACTGAACCTGGACTAGATCTGGACTAAAATTGGCTCAATTTATGACTAAATAATGGCCATAATAAAGTGACTATATGTAAATGGACATAGCTAACCCACTAGCCGCCCGGTTCCAAATAGGGAGTGAGCATGGGTGCGATTTCAGCTCCATTGACTCTGGCTCCAGTTCACTTTCTATTGAAAAAACATTCACCCTCCCTCTGTAACTGCTGATGCCAGGCTCGTCATTTTGGTATTAAAATGTTCGTATGTTCGATCCTTGTGCTTTTATTTCTCTATTTTAACAGACAAATGAGGCGCCTTCGTTCCCCCAGGTCGATCCCGCGTAACGTTAGCAACAGGTTTGATTGACAACCTCGCTCCAGATTAGCACTTTGATCGCTATGATACTCGTGGTCGCCAAAATCACCCCTATAACTGCTAGCCTCACTGAGCTTCATTTGACTGGAGCCGAACGCTGTGGATGGCATCATGGTGCGAGTGCGTCCTCAAACCAGGTCCGGGTTTAATAAACATATGAGAACTAGGAAAAGTATGTCCCGTTTTTGACAGTTTGGTTTCTGTGGTGATCGTGACTGTGTGTCCTCATTGGCAGTCAGTGAAATGGCTGGACAGATTTCCCCGTGTTTCATCATGTGCAGGAACAGTACCGCGCCCAGCAGCAGAGAGTCCCAGTTCTCGTTGGCGAAGGACAGGATCTCGTGGTCGAAGTCAAAGTACTTCCTCTTACAGCACAGAGAGAGGTGGTAGAGGACCAGGTGAGCCAGGTCCACCCTGCGCAGGACAACAGGGGACGAGGGGACAGGGACAGAGAGATGGTGGTCATGGGCGGGGGCAGAAAGAGGCAGGTAGGGGGACAGGGTAAGGGACAGGAAAGGGTAAAGAGAGGGGGAGAATGAGAGAGATGGAGAGTGGGACGCGGAGGGGACACGGAGGGGGATAGAGAGGTGGGGTAGAGGGGGGACAGAGGGGGAGAGGGAGAAGGAAAGACAGTGGAACGGAGACAGGGACAGGGACAGAGAGGAGGACAGGAACAGTGACAGAGAGGGGGAGAGAGGGGGACAGAGAGGAGGACAGACAGGGGAAGAAAAGGGGAGAGAGAGAGAGGGGGACAGGCAGAGAGGGAGAAGGGACAGAGAGGGGGTACAGAAGGAGGAGAGAGAGGGAGAGAGAGAAGGGGGTCAGGGAGGGGGACGGAGACAGGGACAGGCACAGAGAGGAGGAAAGAAACGGGGGGCAGAAAGTGGGCGAGAGACACAGAGGGGGGCAGACGGGGGACAGGGAGGGGGGATGGAGACAGTGAGAGAGAGGAAGACAGGAATGGGAGCAGAGAGGGGGAGGAGAGGGGCAGAAGGAGGGACAGAGACAAGGAAAGACAGAGGCAGAGAAGGGGACAGGGGGAGAGGGAGGAGCGCACAGAGGGGTGACGGGGGAGGGGGACGGGGGGGGGCAGGGAAGAGGACAGAAGGGGACGGAGACAGGGACGGGGAGAAAGAGGACGATAGGAATGGGAGGCAGAGAGGGAGCGAGAGAGACAGGAGGGGGGCAGGGAGAAAGAGGAGGACAGGTATGGGGGCAGAGAGTTGGAGGGAGAGACAGACAGGAGGACAAGGAGGGGGGCAGGGAGAGAGGGACAGACAGAAGGACGGAGAAGGGGACAGAGAAGGGGAGAAAGGGTCAGAGAGTGGAACAGAGAGGACAGAGAGAGAGGAGGACAGTGAGGGGAAGAGAGAGGGGGACAGAAGGACAGAGAGGGAGGGGGACAGAGAGGAATTCATTCACAGACATAGGAGTATCTGTTTCTTCAGTGCATTTTGTTAAGACGCTAATAGTTTTGTCATCATAATTGTACCTCAGGATTCAAAGGTTTATCTCAACACTGTAACATTAGCATTTCTTGCACTTAACCTACAGGAAGGATGTGTTGGGGGTTTTTTGGTTTTTTTTCTGTGTTTCTGTATTTTCTCATGCACATCAGTGTGGACTCACCAGGTCATGGGCAGCCGCTGGATGGTCTCTGGGCCCTTGGTGCAGACGGAGCACTCAAACTCATAGAATCTGCAGCACACGGGTGAAAAAGAGCACAACAAACAGGTCTGAAATGATACTTTGCAGCATCATCAACATGCCCTGGGGATGTGACGCTAACTTAAGTACAGCTCTGTCTGAAGCTCTGTTACCCAGTTTATACTTTAATCTGAGCTTTGTTCTAACACAATCTGACCATAAAGATCTGACTTATTTAAAACTACAACAGGTGAGAAAATTACAGTCACATGTTAGCTAGCATTAGCCGATAGTTTTCAGTTGATCACTCTCACCTTTTTGTTGAAAATCACCTAATAAACACTATTGATCCGACTCCTGGAAATGTGCTGTTTAAGTCCATTTTGTATTTTTTCTTGAGTTTTTCTTGACTATCTTAACACTTTTTGACATTGTTTGCTAATGCGTGGCACCGCGTCTCCGTGATAAGTCGCTCAACATTCCACCATAGAGGTACATGTAGAACACCCCAAGTGTGATGTCACTGGTAAGTATCAGTATGGCCTCAGGATAGTCCCGGTGGGTAGAGTGTGTTGTACCTGTCCCCATAGAGCAGAGGCTTGGACAGACACTGAGTGCAGGCCTCATGGAACCACTGTCCACAGCGCGCACACTGCAGCATCTTCAGATTCCACCTGGACAGGTCAGAGGAGAGGTCAGAAGAGGGGTCAGCAGAGGGTCAAAAGAGAGGACAAAAGACAAGTCAGAAGAGGGGTCAGAGAAGGGGTCAGAGGATAGAACAGAGGAGGGGTTAGAGGACATGCGAGAAGAGAGCGCAGAGGAGGGGTCAGCAGACAAGATCAGAGAAAGGGTTAGAGGACAGAATAGAGAAGGGGTCAGAGGACAGGTCACAAGAGGGGTCAGAGGTCAGAGGACCAGTGAGAATTGGGGTTGGAAAGAGTGAGAGGAGGGGTCAACAAAAAACAATCAGGGTATAAGAAGAAAAGGGGTCAAAGGAGTGGTCAGAGGACAGGGGAGGAGAGGGGTCAGCAGATGGGTCAGCCAGGAGATCAGAGAACAGGACAGAGGGGTCAGAGCACACTCACTCTCCTGGGCCAGCGCAGTAGCAGTAACACTGTTGCTGATTGGTCAGATGCTGAGGGTCCCAGTCCAGAGACGACAGCTGATAGGGCAGCCGCAGTTTCATGTACTGCATGAGCCTGGCGAAACGGCCCCGCTTCATGGCCCCTCCCCTCTGAAAACACATACATAGGGTTTACATGCTTCTTGGGGATATTATATTGACTTACATTTATTTCATGGAGACTGACCCAAACCTTAAATACAGACACTACATAACCTGAACTAAACCCAAACCTTAAAGAACAGGGAGTGTTACGCAAAGTTGACTTTTTGATGCTTTCAACCCTGTTTTAACACTGTTCCGTCATCAAAAACATGCCTGAAGAGGTTTTTCAAGTCATCCATGCATGTTTTTGTTTTGAGTATTTTAGTAATCTTCCTAGTAATCCTTATGTTTAGCTGTACAATTCTGTCCAAAACACAGCCCTGTCAAGATCCCAGTGTGCCTTGTGTTTGGTGCTGTTTTCCCCGTCCCTTGTGTGTCAAAGCCTGGAGCTGGGCGGAGACTCGGGCTCCTCCCCTGCTCACCTGCAACTAATTGCTAATCAAGCTGCACCTGGGGAGGACAAAGGGACCCAGGACATTCAGCGCCAGATCGTCCGCGTATCCACAGTGGTACAGCTTTGCTTGGCTCAGTCTCATGTTTTTGCATGAGCTACTTTTTTCTAAGTTGGATGTTTTTGCTCCTCGTCAGATCCCGCTCCATGGACCTGCTCAGCTCTTCTGTCTCTGACCCAGCTCTCCACGACCGGTACGAATCTCGCACCCACCAAACCCAGCTCTACCAGTACGGCTTACCTCGTCTCTGACCCCGCTGCCCCCGATCTACTCAAGGACTACTGCAAACAACCCCACTCTCAACTATCTGATCAATCAACCTTCATTCACACCATTCAAGCTCTAAACACTATATATTGTAATATATATTAAACATTGTTAAACTGCTCCTCGAGTTCTGTACATTTATGGAAAATGGCTGTGCGAGAGCATGGAGTAGGCTTGTGGGCGGAGCCTTGTACAGAATCTTATAGCCAACCGCAGGTAGGGTTCGAATAGGACCTGGGAGAGATCTCTAAAATACTGACATGGATGACATCTATAACCTCTTCACTCATGTTTCTGATGAGAAGTCAGTTTTGCATAATACGCATACTGTGGAACATAGGCAAAACGATATCATCTCCAGTCTCTGTTGAAACAAGCTCCACCAGAAATGTTACTCAGTGGACCTTTACATTTTTCCCTGCTTTTTGTCTCTCACTCCTCAGCTCTGTCTCCTCTGTGCAGGTGTTCACATTCTGACCTTTGTAGCCACGGCAAAGACACAGTGTCGGCAGATCCATGAGTCTATGTCCACCTCCGGATCAACAGGGGGCGAGTGACAGGCCGCGTGGTACCCTGAGCAGAGGGAGAGGGTGAAGTCTCACAGATCTAACAAGATTCAAGCCTTCTGAAGTAGGAGTAGGAGTAGTAGTAATAGTACACACAAATAAAAAGGCAGACAGTGATCCTCCACATCACAAATACTAGCTACAGGCTGCATCCTACTGCTGCTGCTCAGCTCACCCAGTGCCAGCTGTATACTACTACTACTACTACTACTACGCTACTGGTGGTGAGAATACATCAGTCTCTCACCGTGCCGACACTTGAGACATGTGATGAGCGGCTCTTTGAGAGGTGGACCATCGCAGACACAGCACACGTCCTCCCCCGCACCTGCAACTGAGGACAGAGACACGCATGAGGACAGCTGAAAGAACAGAGACAACAGGGAACAGAGAGACACATGAAGACAGCTGAGACAACAGAGACAACTGGGGACAGAGACACACATAAGGACAGCTGAAGCAACAGAGAAAAGAGACAACAGGGGAGAGAGAGAGACACATGAAGACAGCTGAGGCAACAGGGGACAGAGAGACACAGGAGGACAGCTGAAGCAGCACAGATGACAGAGACAACAGGGGAAAGAGAGACACATGAGGACAGCTGAAGAAACAACAACAGAGACAACAGGGGACAGAGCCAACAGAGACAACAGGGGACAGAGCCAACAGAGACAACAGGGGACAGAGCCAACAGAGACAACAGGGGACAGAGCCAACAGAGACAACAGGGGACAGAGCCAACAGAGACAACAGGGGACAGAGCCAACAGAGACACATGATGACAGCTGAAGCAACAGAGACAACAGGTCACAGAGAGACATATAAGGACAACAGAGACAACAGAGACAGAGAGCCAGCCGGAAACAACAGAGTGAACAAAGGCAGAGACAAGTCAGATGGAGCCTCCGGTTTAGAGCCCCTCAGAGAGTCTCACAGGTGTGGATGTCTTTGCGCAGGACCCAAAACTCCGAGTTGTCTTCGAAACGAACAAGACAGCACTGTTTCAGCCCGTCCACCTGCACACAAAGGACACAGAGACACATAAGGGGACACAGTGAGGGGACACAGAGGTGTGAGGAGACACAGGTGTAAGGGGACACATAGTGAGGGGACTAACAGGTGTGAGGGGACACAGAGGTGTGAGGGTACACAGAGGTGTAAGGGGACAAACTGAGGGGGCACACAGGTGTGAGGGGACAGAGAGTGAGGGGACACACAGGTGTGAGGGGACACACAGGTGTGAGGGCACAAAGAGTGAGAGACACACAGGTGTAAGGGGACAGAGAGGGGACACAGAGCGCGTGGGGTGCGTGAGTGTCACGTGCACACACTCACTCTCTTGACGTTGCCGAGGTAGAGCAGGCCGTCGGTCCATCGCGCGAGCACGTCCTCTCCTTCGCTCACGGCGCTCATCCTGACGACACAAACACACAGTTTACGGCCTGTCTCTGAGGAACAGAGTGCACCCCTCCTCTACACACGAGACAGCCACAAGACAAATGAGCCGTGCGCGTCTGAGACAGAGCAGCAGGCGCGTGCACGCGCAGCGCCACACTGTTGACATCCCGACACTTCCCTGCCTCCGCGCTGCACAAACTTACTGACGCATGGCGGCGCTCGGGCTCTGCTGGAGGTTCTGGTGCTTGTCCGTGCTCCCGCTGCACGGTGTGTCTGATCTGTGAAGCACTGTACCTGTCAGGGCCGGCTCCTCCGAGGCGGCTCACTCTCGCTCCTGCGGCTCCACATACAAAAGCCTCATCTGCGGGGGGGCGCTCTCCAATTAGCGGCCGCTCGGACGCGCTGCCCGGGAGTGTGTCCGGGAGTGTGCCCGGGAGTGTGCATGTATGTTCCAGAGTGTGTCCAGCAGCGCCGCGGTGTGTCAGTCAGCAGTCAGCCGTCAGAGAGCAGGAGGGGCGGGCGTCTGTCCGTCTCAGTCTCGGTGTGTCCGTCCCTCCGTATGACGGTGTTTCGTCATGTCGCTTTGATCGGTGCCGTTCCCCTCCGCCCCCCGCGGCCTATTGATGCTGATGACAGGAGCAGCGCGGAGTCAGGCCGCCAGAGACGCCATCACCCCGCCGCTACGACTTGTTGTGACGCAGACATAAAACCGTGGCTCCGGCGGGGGTCCCGGGGAGCCCGGGACAAACTGCCCAGGCTGCCGCACAGCTGTTCTGTACCGACTCCGCGCAGACCCTCCGCGCGACAATTAGGAGCTAATTAGCGCGCTCCCGCCTCATTAAGCAGCGGCGGCGGCAGCGGGGCTCCTCCGGGGAAGTTTTGGCTCCGCTGCTGCACAGTGAAGACGAGCCAAGTCTTCATTTGATCATCAGACACACTCTTATTGGAGCGCGGAGAACAAATCTCCACGCAAATGAAGCCCGTGTGTGACGTGTGCGTCAATCATTCGTTTACACTCAAACCTGTGCGCGTGCACTCACGTTCTGCCTCCTACAGAATCCTGAGGCTGCGCGCGCTCTCAGCACATCCAAACGTAAGCCACTGAAGTTCACTTACTCAAAATGGCACCGGAGGACAGTGTGCTGCTGATGTGGGCCGCCAGAGGGCGCACACTGTGCGCACCCAGCTGTGGAGCACACCTTCGGTCCTTTGGGATTTAGAATTACCGCTCATTATGGGAGGCAAGAGCCGAATCTGAACAGTTAATGGTTCAAAAAAGATCTTTAAAACTTCCTTTTAGCAGCGTTGATTAGACTCTGTAGCACTCCTGTGTGGCCTCCTCAAAAGCAAGTCAAAGCAGACGGACTAAAGTCTGATCAAATGAGACATGGGTGACATGTGTCCTGGGCGCGTGTAGGGGGCGCTCTGCTCATGTGTTTGTCCGACATCGGGTCAGCTCTCTCCTACCTCCATGGAAGTGTTGTAATTTGCCTGGAATGTTCCACAGTATGGCATTAAGATATACCATAAAACCTCTCCTGCATTTATGATGTGGCAAATGTCCATTCTGTCAAACTGAAAACAATCTGTTCCACCTGGTGATGTCATGTGGTGATACAGGAAGTGCTCCAGTGTTTTTAAACTCCACACAGCTTCACTAGAATCATTTGGATAATGTCCAATCTCTACTGAACTAGATAAAAGGCAGTTGCTAACTTGAAAACTACTACTCCATGACATCACAAGGTGGAACAGAGCATTCTCAGCATTAAAGATGTAGATAGACTGATAATAAAGTGTTACTCAAACGTATGTGAATGAAACAAAACACAACTCCAGGTCTGTTTTTGATGCATTATAACATGGCTTAAGGCTCACAATTGTCAATTTTGTGTAAAATAGGGCCTAGTAATACCTTAAAGTATAATTAACAGCTCTTTATGTTAAGTGCATTATAATGTACACGGGGAAAGTGACTGAAAAACATTTACTGACAAAGGCAGTGTTGTACATGTACTTGTTACCAGAAGGTTCTTGGTGGGGTGGGGTGGGGTGGGGTGGGGTGGGGTGTTAGGACTGAAGTTACAGCCTGGATTTGCTGTACAGGTCGTGTTTGTTTTAATGCATCAGGACTTTACACGGGACTGAAGCACATGTCCCCTGTGTCTCAGCGCGGGACTGAAGCACGCGTCCCCTGTGTCTCAGCGATGGACTTATCTTCACCTGAGCAGGACAGTGCGTCGGTCAGTCAAACAGATGAAGTTACAGTGCGTCGCGTGGCTTTATGGACACAGGCGTGCGTAAAGACGTCAGGGCGCTGCGTGTGCTGCTGTAGAGCAGTTTGTCCTGGTGGGCAGGTGGATGTTTTAAAGGCAGGTGGAAGTTTTAAAGGCAGGTGGATGTTTTAGGGGCAGGTGGATGTTTTAGGCGCAGGAGGTTACACTGACAACCTGTGGGTCCGTGGATCGGCCGCTCTGCCAGTGACATGATTTCCACATGTAGAGGGCGAGTTTCATTATTTATCAAAATATGCATTCCTTGAAAAAAAAAAAACAAACAAAAAACTGCACCCCCATCCCTCATGTTTTCAAAGGACAGAGACAAAAATAAGACAAACTAAATGATATCTGAAGGAGCTGCAAGAAACACAAATGTTCAAATCATTTCATACTGTCACTTTAGACTCACAGTGAGAAGAGGAACTACAACTTTTACCCAAGTAAGAGTTACTTCAGTGTATAAATTACACAAGTAGGAGTAAATGTATGCTGCTAGAAAAGTACAATTTATTCAAATGTTATGCAAGTAAATGTAACTGAGTACTACCCAACTCAGTACAGAGCACAGGCAGCTCCTCATTGACACGTCCTGGGGCAGAAGGCTTATACAGACAGAGGAAGGGGAAATCAGATATTGAGCATATTGTTCTAAATGCTTTGCATATAAGAAGCATCAAGATACTAGAGCACAAAGCCTACAAGAGCTATGAGGAAGAGCGAGTTAAAGAGGAGGATAGTGCAAAATTTACTGTCTACCATGTTATAAGTTGCTCTCTCATCAAAAATATGCCCCATTTCACACCTTCACTCCTACAACTTTTTGTCCAGTTGACAGATTTTACTTTTGGCTTTTACTATGGATCAAACCTGAACGACTGAGGGATTACACAGGTATTCTGTGCAAGGCTCCGCCCACAAGCCCACGTCACCCAATCCTCCCACACGACAATTCTCCATAAATATACAAAAAACATGATCCAAAACTGTACACAGCAACTTGACAAACCTGATTTAATGTGCAGTAGTTTCATTAGTGGGATGCACGCTGATTGTGTTTGATAGTGCTCTGAAGGGGGAGTGACTTAGTGTGGAAAGCAGAGGGAGGGGAGGGTCAGAGTGAAACTTGTGACATGTTAATACATTGCTTTTGGTAAATATAGCATTTTAAAAAGAATAGAACACACAGTAGACCTACAGTGTGCCTCTGTACGGCCGGTGTGTGTCCAGCAGAGGGCAGCAGAGTGACGCACTGCTGCTGTGGAGTTTATGAATGGCACGTGCAACTTAGTCTTCTGAATTAAAACTAATAACGTTTGTATAGGACCAATGTGTGCACAGGGAAATGCAGGCCTAGTTCGTTTAGGCCATTATTAAAATATGGCTGTACTCTGTGTCTCTCACAGGCCTGACTGTTCTGTGGGCTGCTCTGTACCTGGAGCTGGACCCTTATGGGGCCGTGCACTCAGTAGGAAATATTATTATTACAAAGCCTGATGAGCTGACTGTTTCTGGGAGTCTCTATATGAGCTCAAATACAGCAGAATCAGGCCTACACGAGGATAAGGCTCATGTTAAACACCTTTGGGCCCGTGGGACTCACGTGCGCAGTAAGGCTCAAGTGTCCCGGCTGAAATGTTGTAACCGGCGCAGAGGAAACAAACCCGGGCTGTGTGAGCCGTGAGGGGCCTGTTGTTCTGCAGAGAGGGCGGTTAGAGACGGGGAGACGGTTACCAAAGCGCCGAGTGCAAACAGACAGGAACTGTGACGTCACCCGGGCAGGGAGGGGGATCAGTCCAGTACAGCGGCTATCAACGGCCAACAGCTGTGCATCTGCGCCCGGTGATAGCGAGGACAGGGCCGGTGGCCCCTGGTTCTCGGTGCCGATGGGGCAGATGGCCTCGCCTCTTCGCAGCTGATCCCGAACCGAGGTTTCCTGAGCGGCCAGTTCGTCCAGCGAGCGCCCTGACCACTCGGACAGACCAGTGAGTAGCTTCCTTATAGCTCCTCTTATTAATAAAATGGGTGTAGCCTCTTTAGTGGGCATTAAATGCGTGTGAAGTGCTTTCACTGTTGATTTCATAATCGTTTTGCGCAAAAGAGGAGCAGGCACAAACTTTTCCACCCTCCAGCGGCGCTGGCTGAGCAGGGAGCCGGCTCTCCGCGCTCAGCTGCTCCGGCTCTGACAGTGGAGCGCACCTGGTGGCGCGGGCAGGCTCCGCTGTGTAGAGCAGCGCTCCACACACCTCGCCCTGCTGCCGCTAGAGCCGCGGTGGTGTCCTGTGTCCTCTGTGGGCCTTTACTGAGCTGCACCGGGTGTAGCGCGGTCACAAGAGCAACGCATGAGCGAGCACACACACACACGCACATGCGCGCGCGCGCATACACACACACACACACACACACCGGGAGGTGGGTTATACTGTGATATGTGGATGTGTGGGTTAGGTTGTGTGATGTGTGGGTTAGGTTGTGTGATGTGTGGGTTTGGTTGTGTGATGTGTGGGTTGGGTTGTCTGACATGTACATGTGTAGGTTAGGTTGAGGTAGGTTGTCTGACATGTACATGTGTAGGTTAGGTTGGGGTAGGTTGTCTGACATGTACATGTGTAGGTTAGGTTGGGGTAGGTTGTCCTCTGCCACATTTGGTGTAAAAAGTCTTTTTCTTAGCTTCAGGCACAGTCGCCATGGAAACAGGAAAAACAAACAACTCATTTCACACAATCCAACGGTCCACCCTTCCACTGTACATATGATCCTAAAAACTAAGATCAAAAACCCGCAAAAGTGTGCCAAGTGTGTGGAGAGGAGGAAGAGGAGGTGTGTGTGTGTGGAGGAGCGGTAGGAGGTGTATATGCAAACTGTAGGACCAGGTCTGTCTCAGGCAAATGAGGCTTCAGCCGCACACTACAGCTCTGTGTGTATGTGTGTGTGGGGGTGTGTTTGTATGTGTGTGTGAGTATGTGTTTGTGTGTGAGTATGTGTTTGTGTGGGTGGGTGGGTGGGTGTGTGTGTGTGTGAGTATGTGCGTGTGGACGTCACAGTGTGGGGACTCCATCCTGTACACACTCACATCCTGAGGACCTCCCTTATGGGGACACAGACCCTTATTATCAGATCAACAGCACAGTTCAAAGTTCAGATCTGGGTTCAAATGGGTTAAGGTCAGGCCTCTGCTGGCATAAAACATGTCTGAAGAGTTTTTAGATGTCATTCATGCATGTTTGAGTATTTTTGCAATCTCTCACGGGCCCCCTTACCATTAGCTTTAAGGTTCTGTACAATGCTCCGCCCACAAGCCTACGTCAACCATACTCCTACACAACACTTCTCCATAAATATACAAAAACATGATACAAAACTGTACACAACAACTTCACAAACCTGATGTGATGTGCAGTAGTTTCATTAGCAGGATACATTCTGATTGTAATGGGATAGCGCTCTGAAGGGGGAGTGACTTAGCGTGGAGTGTGAAAAACAAAGGGAAACTTCTAAAACATGTTACTACGTAGTTTTCGGTGAATATAGCATTTTAAAAACAATAAAAGGTAACATGGTGATGTAAATATGTTATGTGTTAGCAATTAAAACCCCACAGAAGTAAAATACTCCCTCTTTAAATAATGAAATGTATTTTTGTTACTGTTAAAAAGTAGAAGTATTGCAGAAGTGTGCGTGCTGAAGTCCCTGTGCTGTTGTTTCAGACATGCTGCCCAGGAGCCTACGCACAGGGGGGTGTGACCTGCCAGGGGTGGAGTCCTACTCGGTGCCTCTGATTGGTTACCGGCCGCTGTCACCTGATAGCCCTAGCAGCCAATCGGGAAGGAGCGCGGTGGAGGTGGACAGTGCACAGGTGAGAGGGGCTGAAGAAACCGCCGAACTTCTGATCCACAAATGTTAAAACTCATCGTTATCTGTTTGGGATCGGCTCCATAATCTCGTCACGTTAATCTCATGGTTTAAAGTCCTCTCAGCTGACAACGATCACGTCTTTTGGGGCACTGCTTTATGAAGCTATTGTGAAAAAAAAAAAATTCACTTTTGTTGATTTTTGACACAGAAAACATTGAAGTTTATGCCTGTTTTTGTTTCATGTGGACAGGCCGAGTAATTACAGAGATATTAACCATAAACCAGGTCAAAACATCTGCGATCTGACAGCGCCATCAAATCTGGCTTCAATTCACTTTACATTGAAACATTTAGTCCACTTCTATGTACAGTCTATGGGTCCAACTTAAAATATACTCCAAACCCACGCAGTACTAAGTATAAATCCGGCGTTAGACTATCCAATAAACTTAGTTAACATCATTACATTTAAGATTTCCACTTATTTGATAACTTCGCTAAAGTTTTACAGGATTTATGTTGGAAAGAGCTACTTTTAAAACTGCCTTCATTAAGCGGACCTGTTAAACAAAATCAAAAAAGCAAAAACAATCGATACTTTGCAGTAACATCATGCTGGGAGTGTTCTGCCTGTATGCCTATGACGTAACGTTCAGCAGTTACCATGGTGACACAATACACATATTAGCGAAAACTAGCAGAAAAGACTATAAAAACACAAAATCCGAGCGTTCATGGTCCTGTTTAGGTGTTTGATTTTCAACAAAAATGTGAGAGTGACTAACTGAAAAACTGTCGGCTAACGCTAGCTAGCCTGCGACTGTTATTATATGTGTGAGAGACGTGTTTATCAGCACAAATCTGCTCGTCTGCTGTAGTTCCAACTAAACCAGCTCTTCCTGGTCAGATTGTGTTAAAACAAAGCTCAGATTAATCCAAACTGAGTAACAGATGTTCAGACAAAGCAGTGCCCACAGTTAGCATCACACCCCCAGAGAAAATTGATGACGTCATCTGCAAAGTATCAATAGATGTAATGTGTAGAAACCACTCAGTGCCAAGTGGAGAAATCTGAACCGTTTACGCTACACAGATTCTGCTGCACTGCATCTGTGACGAAGAGAGGAGTGAGAGAAGAGAGAGAATGAGAGGGGGGATAGAGAAAGAGAAGAGAGGAAGAGGAGTGAGAGAAGAGAGAGAATGAGAGGGGGATAGAGAAAGAGAAGAGGAGAGGAGAGAGAGAATGAGAGGGGGGATAGAGAAAGAGAAGAGAGGAAGAGGAGTGAGAGAGGAGAGAGAATGAGAGGGGGGATAGAGAAAGAGAAGAGAGAAAGAAGTGAGAGGAGAGAGAGAATGAGAGGGGAGATAGAGAAAGAGAAGAGAGAAAGAGGAGTGAGAGGAGAGAGAGAATGAGAGGGGAGATAGAGAAAGAGAAGAGGAGAGAGAGAGGAGAGAGAGAATGAGAGGGGGGATAGAGAAAGAGAAGAGAGGAAGAGGAGTGAGAGAGGAGAGAGAATGAGAAGGGGGATAGAGAAAGAGAAGAGAGAAAGAGGAGTGAGAGGAGAGAGAGAATGAGAGGGGGGATAGAGAAAGAGAAGAGGAGAGAGAGGAGAGAGAATGAGAGGGGGGATAGAGAAGGAGAAGAGAGGAAGAGGAGAGAGAGGAGAGAGAATGAGAGGGGGATAGAGAAAGAGAAGAGAAGAGGAGAGAGAGAGGAGTGGAGAGGAGAGAGAATGAGAGAGGGATAGAGAAAGAGAAGAGGACAGAGAGAGAGGAGTGAGAGAAGAGAGAGAATGAGGAGAGAGAGGGGAGGGAGAGAGGAGAGAGAATGAGAGGGGGATAGAGAAAGAGAAGAGAAAGAGGAGAGAGAGGAGTGAGAGAGAAGAGGATGAGAGGGGGGATAGAGAAAGAGAAGCGAGAGAGAGGAGAGAGAATGAGAGGGGGGATAGAGAAAGAGAAGAGAGGAAGAGGAGAGAGAGGAGTGAGAGAGAAGAGAATGAGATAGAGAGGAGAGAAAGAGAGAGAAAAAGATGTAGAGGAGAGGGAGAGATAGATATGAGAGAGAGGGAGCTAGAAGAGAGAAACAGAAGAGAGTGAAAAAGATAGAGGAGAAGGAGAGTTATATATGAGAGAGAGAGGAAGAGAGAGAGACAGAGAGAAGAGAGAATGTGAAGGGGAGATAGAGAAAGATAAGAGAGAAAGCGGGGAGAGAGATGGAGAGAGAGAAGGGACAGAGCTGAGAGGAGAGAGCAAGAGAGAGGTAGAGATACATATGGGAGAGAGGGAAATAGAGAGATGAGAAAGACAGAGGGGAGAGAGCGGAAGAGAGGGAAAGGGAGAGAGGACAGGGAGAAACTGGTATAAGAGAGAAGGAGATAGAAGAGAGAGACAGAGAGAAGAGAGCGAAAGAGATAGAGGAGAGGGAAAGAGAGAAATGAGGGAGAGAGGAAGAGAGAGGCAGAGAGAAAAGAGAATGTGAAGGAGAGATAGAGAAAGAGAAGAGAGAAAGAGGGGAGAGAGAGAAGGGAGAGGAAGCGAGAGAGGGAGAGGAGAGAGAGTGCTGAGAGAGAAGAGAGCAAGAGAGAGGCAGAGACATATGAGAGAGAGGGAGAGAAAGACAGAGAGTGGAGAGGGAAAGAGATAGAGGAGAGGGAGAGATACATATGAGAGAGGGAGATAGAAGAGAGAGACAGCAAGAAGAGAGAGAGGGAAAGAGACAGAGGAGAGGGAGAGAGAGTGAGAGCAGAAAAGGTAAAGGAGAGAGTAGAGAGGAAGGAAGAGGCGTGTCTGGTCTAAAACAGCACTTTTGTATAAACAGAGGATACCACAGGCTGCAGATCTGGGAGGGCATCAGAACGTTACAGCCCAAACATTAAAGGAGGTGGCACAGTTTGGGACATTTCACTGTGGTATCATTTTTTAAAGACAGGATATTACACTTCTACGGGGTATTAAGTATTAACACATAACATATTTGCATCTATGATCACAACACAAACTACTGCACAAAGCATCAGGTTTGTCAAGTTGTTGTGAACAGTTTTGCATTATGTTTTTGTATATTTGTCATGTGGGAGCATGGGTGATGTAGGCTTGTGGGCGGAGCCTTGCACAGAATCTTAAAGGAGGATTTGAGCAGGGCCTCTAAGTTCGCTTTCTGCATGTTTTTGTTGAGGGAACAGTGTTATAACATGGTAAAAAGCTCCAGAATTGTTTATAACTGTAGTGGACACAAACACAAAAGGTCGTCTTTAACCTGCACATAGAGACACACACAAGTTTGTCTCATTCTCAGTTTATGGAGAGGCCTCATGTGAAAGCTCAGAACCTTCAGAATTCACTCACTGAGCTGCAGAGGCTGCACTAGAACTGATTCATGATTGTCTGCAGGTGCTGGGGTTTAGGTAGTGACCATTCAGATCAGAGAGAGGCATTTTAGGTTTAAACCAACTGGATTTCAGCATTGAACAACACAAATAACAGACTCATGTGAGGCTCATTCTGCTTTCTGATTGGATAATTGTTGTTGGATGTGCGGGGTCAGAGTGCCAGAGGTTCCTGTGTTTGTGTTCACTTCCTGTCTGGGCTGAAGCAGTGGTTCCTGTGCCCGGACATAAGAACTATAGACACAGTTTGAACTTAAGTAAAAGTAAAGGTACGTGGGTAAAATGTGCTTTATTAGGAAAGGAAAGGCAAGTTTAGTTTGCATAATTCGTACACAAGGTAATTCAAAGTGGTTTACAGAATAAGAAAGACATTAAAATCACAATACAACAAATCAAAACATATATAATCATCATAAAATAAACATTAAAGAAGATCAGTCATATGCACAGCTAAACAGAACTTTATTACAAGTATAAGTATTTACACGCTGCCTAATGTGTACTTAATGGTACAGTGTGTGACTCTCTGGAGGTGGCATGTCACCTGCATGATTCCGTGGAGATAGAAAGTTAAAACCGTACTTCGGAACATTCCCCATAGAGATACTTTTATGCTGTACTGTGGGAGATTATATCCAAAGGAACAACATTTCCATTAGGGCTGTGGGCCTTTAATTGTTTAGATTTGATAGTGTTTTATCTGTAAAAAGCCAGATTAAACTCATGATTCACAAGTTTAATCTGTCTTTATATAAGTACATTAATTCCTAGTACTTTTTTCTGCATAAATAGTTGTTTTGCGTGAACTCCCCCTGCAGGTGTAGTCTTGTAAGTGCAGTTTGGGTCAGATACATAGAAATACATAATAGTTTTAAGAGCATTTTCCACTCCCCCAATCGATCGGCAGGACATGTCTTTAGTCCAACAAGAATTTTTTTAGTCGACTACATGCCTGATTTCCCTGGAAACACTCGGGGACCCTCCTCCAGGCCAGATAAGAGCCAGGTTTGTGGAGAAGCAAGCCTGCTCAATGTGAGAACAAATGTTTTTTTCACGTTTTTCAGTGTGATAAACACAACCGACATCAAAACACATGCTTTTAGTTGAGTCTGGTGTTTGGTTAAAAAGTTCCAAGCATTAAGTAGAAGTATTGCATGAAAAATACTATTCAGATTTAAAGTACTATTTAAACATTTTTACGCTGAATGAAGTTGCTTTAAACCGCTGTCGGCATATTCTCAAACCTCAGAGCAGGAGATATTCATTTACAAGTACAATTACCCCAAAAACTACGTAATCACAAGAGTTTTTGAGTGTTTTTAGTTAGATCCCCCCTTTATAAATGCTCTGTGAGGTGTGTGTGTGTGTGCGCTGTTAGCAGAACTAGTCCTCGAGTAAACATTAGCATCCTGTTAGCTTGTGTGCTCCGCCCCCTCTCTCTAAGCCCCTCCCACAGGCCCGTGTCCCAGTTCCACCTGCTGTCTGCCGGCTCAGGTTCACCTCGCATCTCAGGGTTTCAGATGACAACACAGCTTTCTATAGGACAGTTATATTGAACGCAGATGGAGGCAGGTTAAAATACAAAATTACGTTGCAATATAGTGAGTTATTGGGTTTCGTTAATCCACATTTGTGAATTTACCTTTTGGATATTTCATGGTAAAGTAGTATCGAAACTAGATACTCTATTGAGCTGGTATCGATACTAAAAAAGGCACATTCACAGGACAGAAATGAACCAGAATTTCTTTAGAATGATCTTGAGCTGTATCAGAACAACTATTAGACACATAGACTAGTATACACCCGTGGACCACTATGATCCTACTGGACACTGAGGGATTACGCACTGGAATATAAGAAATTACCACTATTTAATGTTAAAATCACATTCTATTGTCTAAATCGACGGTAAAGACATTCAGCCAAAATCCATCATCATATCAAAAGGTTCAATTACCTGACCGTTGTTACGTCTTTGGGTAAGACACTTCACCTCCAGTTACTGCGCCAGTTCATGAATGTGAAGAATTTGTTGATGTAAATCTGTTCACCAGTGTCACCAGCAGAACATGAGGAGAGGAGGGAGGACACAAATCACATGTAAAACTTAAGGGGTTGTAAAGTATTATCAGCATCATCCCATATAGTCACAAACTATCATCAGATCAAAAGGTCCAATTTCTCCACTTGGAATTGTTTTTGTGTCCTTGGGCAAAACACTTTACCCATGTCTGATACTGATACTGCTAGTGGTGAGGTCTAAAAAATATGTACTACCTTTTACAAGAACTGGAACTTTTATGTGTTTACAAAGCTGCTCTGTAGTTACTTACAAGGATGAATAACAGGTTAATAGCCTGGCAAATCCTGACTATTATCTGTCTATTTTTATCCAGAGGGATGTCAGTCTGGTCCCCACACCCACTGTCGCATCTCGAGCCAGAACCAAACATGATCCTCCAATCAGATTTGTTTATTTCAGTGAAGCATGTGAAGCGAAGGAGCTCATTGGTCATCCATCTTTTACAAACAAAAGGACATTTATCATTTGTCAGTCAGACCTATTCTGCAGAATTTACTTGTCAGAACTTTGAATCATGTTTAAGTTGTTTTCCCTCCTCAATTACCCTCTCAAAGTTGTGTTTTAGTTGTGATTTGTACATGTTTAATTGTTTATATTCGCGATTTTGCAGATCAACCTCTGTTTTCACTGTCCACAGCTTACACCCACTGCGCTCTACTTCCAGTTTTAATTTCTTAACCGGTGACACACAGGATTTAGCAGCGTCGCATTGTCATTTTGGTACAAATGGAAAAATTATTATTCATTGTGACGACGTTTGCTGCGACGTCGGCTCCCATTGGGCAACACAGTTTTCTAACGTGGCAGTCAGCGAACGTGTTTCTTTTGTTAAGTCATTTTAGATGAATATTGAAAATTTTATATATATATGTGATCCACAGGTGTCATAGATTATAAGTATAGAACAGACACAAGCACAACAGGTCTGATTTAACAGGAAATCACGGCCGTCTGAACTCGGGGAGATTCACCGGTGACTCGCATCTTTGTAAAGTATTGGAGAAGTGTGTACTCTGGATCCCAGGCAAACTGTTACATAGCACAGTTGACTCTATCAGAGTTTTGTTCTAAAGAAAGGAACGTTTTTTTTTCTGTTTCCCTCCTGTATCAGTATCGGGAATCATCAGGGAAGCATCAAAATCGGTATCAGAACTGAAAAGGTTGTATCTCTATCTCTAGTAGATAGCTCTTTGATGTAAAGTGAAGGAGTACCTAGTAATGAAAACTATAACAACAAGTATATTTCACATTTGAAGTCTGTATTTAGGGCTGCACAGTATACAGTATTTCACAATTTAAGTTAGAGCAACAGTCAAATCAAAAGCTGCTGTTATTTAGCTGATATGTTGTACATCTCCAAAGCTCAAGATGCTCTGTTCCACCTTGTGACATCATGAAGTGGTAGTTTTAAAGTTAACAAGTAACTTTTTACCTTTAGTTCAGTAGAGATTGACAATTCTAGGGCTGAAATTCTCCCAAAGATTCTAGTGAAGGTGCGAGTTTAAAAACACACTGGAGCACTTCCTGTATCACCACGTGACATCACAAGGTGGAACAGTGAGTAAAAACCCAGCCTAAATATGCAGGGTTTGGGCCCTTTAACTGTCTGGTTGCAGATGTGTGGTTTATGGTTAATCTCTGTAATTACAGGGCTTATCCACATGAAATAAAAACTGGCACAAAGTTCAGTGTCTTCTCTATCAGCGGAAGCAAACAAAACTGGAATTACTTTTGTTCAGAATAGCTTCAGAAAGTGGAGCCTTTATTCAACCCCAAAGACGTGACTGTCCCCTCCAACTGACACTATGACAAAAAATTGTACCTGTAGCGCAATTTACCACGTTTTACTCTGCAGTATACTGTGACAAAGGGAGGCCCGGGCTGGACAGTGGGTGCAGGGTATTGTGTTACCTGTCACCTTTGGGTGCACCTGTGTGATCCGGTTACAGTGTAGGCGGGGCTTAGAGCGATGGGGGGAGGAGCCAAGCCCCCCTTCACTACAGGTGTGTCCCAGAGTGCCTGTATCCACAACAGCCGAGCTATCAACACGGCGACCGGGCTAACCACAAAGCTAACAACACAGCTAATAACAAAGCAAGCAACAAAGGAAGCACCGGAGGAGTCTGGGTCTGGGGGCTGCAGGAGAGGTGAGGAGAGAGACAACAGGAGAGCAGGGAGAGGGAGGGAGAGGGAGCGTTAGCTTAGCGGGTGGAGCTGAGGAAGGCCGCTCACATGTCGGAGCAGGTACTGACCCGAGGAACTGGTTATAAGAAAGGCTTGTGGAGCTATGGGATTTCGTTGAAAACTCAGCTCACAGGCACATTTTAACTTTACTCTATGTAGCCTTTAGCCTTTAAACACTATGTAACATTTCTGGGATCTACCACCTGCTTGTCTCCATGGAGATGTAATTCCTTGAAAGAAATGCATTAAAATTCATGCATTCAACAAACGACAGGGACCAGCGTCACTCTTGGCATCAGGTTAAAAAGCAGCCGCACAGAGATGAGCTGCAGCGACCAGCGGCAGCTTCTCAAGTCGCCCTCTGGTCCAGGGCAGTGAACCTTCTGCAGAGTTCATTGGCTGTGAAATTTGAGGGAATTGTGGGGTGAAAAGCCACAAGTTTTCTGCATGAATGATTGACTGAATAATGTTGAATCTGTATTGTGTCAAAAGAACAAAGCCGACTCAGAGTCAGAAAACAAGCGCCTTTCTTCATATGTCCTCATAGTAGTTTTGTAGTAGTGTAGGTGTTTTGTGAAATGTAATAATAAAGTATGTGGGAAATCAGACACAGTGACTATTATGTTTCCTCGTGTTGATGTTGGCAGTTCTCATGTCAGCTCAGTGCTCTTTCAAAGAAACCCTCGCTGACTGGCTGTAGGCAACAGCAACAAAAGTTGAACATTGGTGCAGTGTAACATGGCCTGGTGGCGTGACGTTACTTGCTATGAGATACGTTTAAAGCAGAGCTACTCTATAAAATTGACTTTTCTGAGCTTTTAACCATTTTATAATTGTTTTTCTTCTCATTTTCCCTCTGAAGTTGTATTTGGAGTGATTTGTGCATGTTTGAATAACCTTTCTCCAAGACGTCATTGCTCTGATCCATCTCCAGTTTTATTTTCTCTCTGGTTTTAAGTCGTTGTAGATCAACATTTTAATTTAAAATGTGTAAACTATAACATAATGATCCATGGATGTCATAGATTATAACTATATAGCGACTGTCAAGCATCAGATCCACTGACCCACAGGTTGGCAGTGCAATTCCAGCTCTCACAAATTAATGTTGCCGTTGTGTCCTTGGGCAAGACACTTAGCCCGCTTCACCTGCAGCATCTGTATACACTTGTGTATGAATGTGTGTGTGAATGGGTGAGTGGTTCCTTTATGTAAAAGGCTTTGAGCCTTGAAGGTGAAAATGTGCGAGATAAAAATGTGACCATTTACCTTTTTATAATGCAGCAGACACAAACACAATAGGTCTTCTTTAATGTCATACTGTGGAATATTTCATGCAAAGGAATAACATCTCCATGGAGACAAGCAGGTGGTAGGCCCACTACCAGTGTTATGTGGTGCACCAACATTTTAGCGAAATCTGAACTACTAAACTAATGTAAGAATCCCATGCATGAACACAAGCACAGGCCGTAGAGTGTTTTTCAGTGGATGGATGTTCTGAAAGTTTGTCATTGTTTGAATCCACAGACAGAGGCCCCCATGAAGACCACCTGGTACTGCCCCCTGGACCTGGTGAGGACCCCATAGGACCATGTGCTGGTCACATATTTCAGTGGGAAATAAGGATTATGTTCATGTCTTTCAGTCTGTCTTTTGTCTGAGATTGGGACTAAGGGACTAAATAAATCGTTATTTATTTAAACTCCAGCACCTGCAGACAATCATGAATCAGTGCTAGTGCAGCATCTGCAGCTCAGGGAGTGAATTCTGGAGGTTCTGAGCTTTCACATGAGGCCTGTCCATAAACTGAGAATGAGAAACACTTGTATTTGTCCTCTATGGTATTCTATGGTATTCTGTCCTCTATTCATGGTATTGACCACCTTCTGTCCACGTGCTCTGTTTCAATTTGCGTCCCTCGATGAAAAACGCATGGACGGCCGTGGTCTACATGAATCCTGATCAAATCTAAACTGTGATCTGTCTCCAAGAATCGTGACATTATTGATATATCGATTTTTATATACCGATGGATATATTGATTGATATATCGCGTCCACCTCGGGGCTGCCTCCTTCGCTTGGTGTTACGGGGTTTGGATGTCATTTAAAAACAGGAGCAGCAGACACAATGTTCATTTCTGTCCTGACTTTATCTGAGCAGCTTTGTGTTTCTAATCGCTCGCTCTCCCTGTGTCAGTCTACAGTGGTGGAGGAGGAGGAGGAGGGCATCATCTACACTGTGATGGTGAAGCCACAGCACAGCGCCCCCTACAGCTCCAGGGTGAGACACACTTTGACACAATGCACTTCTGAGGCACCCATAGGTCTAACTCTGGCAGGATCGAAACACACAATAAAAAAAGACATATTGATCGGTTAAAGTGCTGTACTTCATTTTTAAAAATAGATACAAATAGAGCTACTTCATTTTAAACGGTTTTCAGTGGTCCAAAGTTATTCTTATGCCTTCTCTTCATCCTAATTACTCACCGTGATGACTTTAAAAGCGCTTTACACAATTGTTAGAGACCAGAGTGAAGTTTAAGTCACAGTAAAACTAACAACAACTAGCATGCTAACATATAAATCCCATTTCGCAGAGAACAAAATGCTTTATAACTAGATACAAACAGCAGAGTGGACCAGGGTTCAATATGGACCAATCAGCTGTGAGCACGGTGCCATGTGACTCTCCTTAACTCAAACCTTCGGATCAGGACCTCACTTATTTTAAAGAATACATACTCATGAATTTAATTTTGATGTGTTGAAGTATGATTTGATTATCTTCTGTACCACATACTTAAAGAGGAGGTAAAATGCAAAGCTTTCTACCATGTTACAATGTTGTTCCCTCGTCAAAAACATGTCTGAGGAGGCTTTAGATGTCAACCGTGCATGTTTGAGTAGTTTAGCGATCCCTCCCTGGCCCTATTCCAACCCTCTTACAGTTAGATGTAACGGTTGTCCAATGCTCCGCCCACAAGCCTACATCATGCATGCTCCTACTTGACAATTCTCCAGTAAATATACACAAGCATGATGCAAAACTGCTCACAGCAACCTGACAAACCTGATACGATGTGCAGTAGTTTCATTAGCGGGATGCAGGGTGATTGTAATGTGATAGCTCTCTGAAGGCGGAGTGACACGGACAGCAAAAGGAGGGTGTCGAAAGCGAAAGTGAAACGTATCAAACATGTTAATACGTTGTTTTTTGCCGAATATAGCATTTTTCACACAACAAAAGGTAACACGGTGATGTAAATATGTTATGTGCTAGCGGTTAATACCCCGTAGAAGTAAAATACCTCCTCTTTATTAATAATTCAGTCGGTGGTGTTATCACTGAGCATTCACGTAAAGCGTCGTGTGTCTTTGGAGCAGACGGGATCGAGCCGGACCCAGAGCGTGAAGGCTGGCACAGAGGAGAAGCTCGTGCTGCACCTGCTCCACTGTCTCTCCACCGGGGACGCCTCTTACGTCACCATCTTCCTCTGCACCTACCGCTCCTTCATCAGCACGCGCAGGGTCTTGGACATCCTCGCTGACCGGTAACACTGCTAGAAATGTGTTGGAGATAGTCACCAGATCAAACATGGCTGCACAATTCATCACCGCACAGTCATGAACGTTCTCTGGGGGCGTGATGCTAACTGTAGGCTCTGCTCTGTCTGAAGCTCTGTTACTCAAGTTAGGCTTTAATCTGAGCTTTATTTTAAAACATCTATGACAGTTTAGACTACCCATTTTACTAAAGCACTGTTAAAATCATTATATGTAAGATTTTTCTAAAAACGTAACTATTTTTTCACCAGTTTGGACATTTTTTAAGTCTGAAATTTTACTTCCTGGTTGGAAATCATGACATCACACTTCAAAACTCCTCTAATCTCTAAATAATAAAAAAAAAACCCACCATGACTTTGTTGAAATAGTGTTAAAAGTGTCAGCAAAAATGTGTTTCCTGTGTGTAAATTGTGCCAAACTTTTCATTTATGGATCAAAGGTTTGGGTATTTCTTTAAAAAAAATGTGACTACCGTAGAGTTATAGTGCAATATATGATTTAGGTCATAGAATCCTCTGTAAAGGACAAAATATACTATCGTTTTAAAGAAAAGTCTTGTTGTAGCTGTAGTTTAGACCTCTACAAACGTGTTCTGCAATTTGTGGGATCCTTGTATTAGTTTCAGTTCATATTTCAGCCGTCCCTCAAAGGTAAAAAACAGAAGTAGTTCATTTTAAACGTTTTGCAGTGGCCCAAAGTTATTCCTCTCTTATCTTATGCATTCTGAACATCCTAATTATTCACCATGATGAGTTTATAAGCGCATGTTGCAACTGTGAAACGCCAGAGCTAGTAAGTAATGCGACCGGCAACTAGCATGCAAACAGGAACTTCTCAGACAATAGGACGCTTTAAAATTACATGCAGGTGGTACACAGTGGACTTATTTGACGTCAAGAGCTTCTTTTACAATATAACTGTACAGGGGCCTTAAAAAATGCGCCTTGTGTCCAGGCTCGAGGACCCCCCGGGCAGCAGTGAGTCCAGCCCCACCAGACAGGCCTTCAACAGGTGAGTCCCAACCAATCAGGTGTCAGTAAAGGCTAGAGAGACCGTCGCCATGGCAACCTATAGTAACCAACATCCACGTCCAGCAGCCATGTCGCGAGTGCGCCTGGAAACGTTTTAGATGTTATCCATGCGCGTTATCCGATTATTCTATTTGAACTCTCCTTGCGGTTAGCAGTACGATCCTGTTCAAGGCTCCGCCCACAGTCCTATGTCACCCGTGCTCCTATACGACTATTTTTCAATACATATACAAAAGCGTGATACAAAACAATTCAGTACAACTTTGGGGGTGCTAACAATGAATACTCCATCTTTAACACTTTGACAACTGGGCTTTTTATATTTGCTTTTTTATCTAATGCCAAAGTTCTAACTCTAATGTGAACAAATAAATACAAATATATATATTTTTTGCTTTGTTGTGATGGTTTGTTATGTTTACGGTGATGTACTGTAAAGGGGAAGGTGAACACACTGTCTCTCTAGCCTTTATTAAATCAGACCTATTCTGCAAACTGGACTTTTTCGAGCTTTTAACCGTGTTGTAGTTGTTTCCCCTCAACATTTACCCTCTTGAAGTTGTTTATGGAGTGATTCATGCATCACGTTTGGTCAATCTTTAGTCACTTATTTTCAGGACGCCATATTGCCAATGAACACCCGTTATTTACCCACTTCTCTGTATTTACTTATTTCGTTCTACAGTTTTATTTTCTGAATCAGTCATACTCGTAGGACTCAGCAGCATCGTGTAGCCATTTTGGTGCTACTTTCTACTTGCTAGTGTGATCTGCAGCTATCCACCGGAGATGCTGACTCTTTGTTGTGATGACGTTTACAGCGATGTTAGCCCCAATTTAGCTTTTTATTTTGATTTTAATGTGTTATTAACTTGTTTTAGATTAATATTTCAATTTAAAATGTCCAAAATTATAACACAATGATCCACAGGTGTCATAGATTCTAACCACAGAGAGACACAAGTGCAGTAGGTCTTCTTGAATACCTAATAGGCCCCTGTCCTCTCCCAGACGTGTCTATGTTTGATCAGAGTCTCTGTGTGATCACCTGCTCCTCTCTGCTCCTCTCTGCTCCTCTCTGCTCCTCTCTGCTCCTCTCTGCTCCTCTCTGCTGTAGGGCAGTGTGCAGCGTCTTCATCACCTGGCTCTCGGAGTACCCAGAGGACTTTGAGGGCCTGGGGGAGCCTTCGTGCCTGCTGCGCCTGGCCCCTCTCCTGCCCTCTCCGGAGCTCAGGGCCCGTATGCTTCAACTGGCCGAGGAGCTAAGCGAGAGAGCACTGATGTCCCCCACACGCACAGGTCTGCACGGGGCACTAATATCGTAATTACATTCAGAATTTATCTTTCAGACTCAAGACTTTTAATCACACACAGGGGCTTTAACTTTTGTAATGCATCAAGATTTATAAAGCACCTTTCAAGACAGAGTGCTTTACAGTGCATTCTTCATTCACTCCACACTCAGTGGCAGTAAGATACTATTGTAGCCACAGCTGCCCTGGGACAGACTGACAGAATCTTGGCTGCTAATCTACTCCATCGACAAAATCCAAAGACAGTTTATATGCAAGAACCACATTTTTCTGAAATCTTAAACTTTCATTTAAGAAATAAAGTGTTGCTATTTATTTTTATTTGTATCATCATAAACATTGTGTAATTTAGACAAGTTTTAACTAGAAAACTAGAAAAGCCAAGCCAAGTTAAGCCTTAAATATAATGATCTTAACTATGTTTCAGTGAAATTACTCGTCCAGGGGTGGCCAAAGTGTTTTCCTCTGTGGGTTAAAATAAATGTACATCAGCGGGTCAAGGGCCAAACCTATGACAGTTTGCTTATAAAAATGCAAACGTCATGAACATCATGAAATAGACAAGGTTGGTCTCCTTCCCATCTCCTGACAGGCTTTTCAGCACAAAACTGAACCAAAATAGATTGTTCATAAAACCTCAGAGCCCTCTTGTGGTCCAAATTAAACCCTCGGAGGGCCAAGTTTGGTCTGCAGACCCTACATTGGGCACCTCTGTACTAGTCTAACATGTCATATGCACTTGAAGAGAAAAGTGAAATTTGCATAAATGCCTGACACTGGTAGTTTGCTGGCCGTCTTGTCTGTCTCCTCATGTCACCCTGTAGTGTCCTGCACAGTGAAGCCTAAGGGCTGAACATATCTAAGTGCATTGTAGAGCTCTAAATGAGTCAGATTCTGTCCCTGGGTAAGACCCTTGTCACGCACTCGTGGCTAAAGGAAGGGCACCCATTGTAAAAAAAACAAACAAAAAAACGCCCATTTGCTGAATACTAAAAAACAGGACAGTAGTACAAGTGTTTGTCTGACCAATCCCTGTCTGTCCACAGAAGAGCCCCCCCCTCCTCCTCCGGACCCCTCAGACTTTGAGCCCACTCACATTCTGGGCTTCCCCACGTCGCTCATCGGTGAGCAGCTCACCCGCATTGAGACGGTGAGTGCCTAAATGCTACACAACCAAACAAACCCTTATTCAGACAGTAATGCATAAACATGAATGTGAAAATAACAAAATGCAGATGTATAATACAAAAAATAAATACATCTTCTGTGGTACAAGCAAACAAACCAGTTGTCAAACTATTTTATGCCCAAGCGTGGCAGGAAGTAAACACTTACGACTGAAATCAGAAGTTGCTGTTTAAAAAGAAACATATGCTTTTTTTTTTCTTACTGTCTAAAATGAAATCAGACAAAACTTTTCCTGTTTTAGGTCAGTTAGAATTACCAAAATTATTTCTATTTGCAAAATGCCAGAATAATGAGAGAAAGACAATTTTTCATTACTTTCTTCAAAGTCAGTTTACATACAGAGAGATAAGAAAACTATTCCTTTAACAATTTGGGAAGCCAGATGATGTCATGTCTTTGGAAGCTTTTGATTGGTTTATTGACAACATTTGAGTTAATTAGAGACACACTGTGGATGTATCTGAAGCACATCTGAAACACACTGCTACTTTGTCTTACATCATGGGAAAGTCAAAATAATCAGCCAAGATCAGGAAGAGAACTGTGGACTTGTAGAAGTCTGGTTCATCCTTGGGTTCAATTTCCAGATGCCTGAATGTGCCACATTCATCTGTTCAAACAATTATGCACAAGTATAAACACCATGGGAATGTCCAGCCGCTCAGGAAGGAGACGGGTTCTGTCGCCCCATATTATAATACATAATATAAACACAATATTTCACTGTTCATACTGACGCTTGTGTCACCATACAGGAGCTGTTTGTACGCCTGGTGCCCTACCACTGCCTGGGCTCGCTCTGGTCTCAGCGGGATAAGAAGGGGCGAGAGGGCCAGTGCTGGTCAGTGCGGGCCACGGTCAGACAGTTCAACAGACTGACCAACGCCGTGCTGGCCTCCTGCCTGTGGAACACCCGCCTGCGCAGCCAGCAGAGGGCGCGCCTGCTGGAGAAGTGGATCAGCGTGGCAGAGGTCAGTGGACTGGGCTGAGGGCCTGGGTTATCGGGAGTTTGCTCAAGAGCACAACACAATCAGAAGTGCTCAAAGTATAACCCACTCACACACTGAACACAGTGTCCGTCTGGACATGATTTATCATTTAAGGTGAATGTAATTCAATCAAAACATTAAAAAGTGATTTAGTATTTGAACGGTCAGACCATGAAAATGAAACAAACTAAATCATATCTGGAGGAGCACTGCAAGAAACACAAATCATTTAAAGTGGAGCTAAACACCTAAACTCCGCCCACAGCCATATTTCATATAGAGCTGCTAAACTGGGCAGTACGTGGAGGAGTAAAGGAGAGAGTGAGGGGGAGGATGGGGAGGTCAGGGGGTAGTATTATTGATCTAACAGGTATCCACACTTCAAACTCCAGGTGTTTGGAATCAGTGCAGTCCTGCACGATGTCACATAGTACTTGAAACTGCAGTGGCCTGTGGAAGCAGCACACACTCCAGAAAACTGAAAATATACTTTGCACTAAAATTGCCAACATAACTACAAACATTAGACAATACTTAAACACCATATACAGTGAGCAGTAAAAAAGTAGATTCAGTGTTTATTTCCAATTTAATGTTGTCAGTATAAAGGTTTTACCACTAGTACTTTAAATATATTACACAAGTAAGAGTACAAGGAGCAGCTTGATACACACAATACACACACTACTACAGAGGGACTAAAGAGAGATTAAACCAGGACTAACCAGGACTAAACCAGGACTAAACCAGGACTAAACCAGGACTAGACCAGGACTAAACCAGGACTAAAACAGGGCTAGACCAGGACTAAACCAGGACTAAACCAGGACTAACCAGGACTAAACCAGGACTAAACCAGGACTAAACCAGGACTAACCAGGACTAAACCAGGACTAACCAGGACTAAACCAGGACTAGACCAGGACTAAACCAGGACAAAACCAGGACTAACCAGGACTAAACCAGGACTAAACCAGGACTAAACCAGGACTAAACCAGGACTAAACCAGGACTAAACCAGGACTAACCAGGACTAAACCAGGACTAACCAGGACTAAACCAGGACTAGACCAGGACTAAACCAGGACTAACCAGGACTAAACCAGGACTAACCAGGACTAGACCAGGACTAAAACAGGACTAAAGAGCGACTAAATCAGGACTAAACCAAGGACCAAAGCAGAGTTGAAACTAATGTAAACGCTTCTACCTGTGTGCGTACTGACCCTGCCTGTTGTGTGTGGCAGGAGTGCCGGGTGAGGAAAAACTTCTCCTCTCTGTACGCCATCGTGTCAGCCCTCCAGAGCAACCCCCTGCACCGGCTGAGGAGGAGCTGGCAGCACACAGACAGGTGAGACCCCCAGCCCTCACCCCCTGACAGGTGAGACCCCCAGCCCTCACCCCCAATCACCTAAACCCCAGACAGGAGAGACCCCGCCCCTCACCCCCTGACAGGTGAGACCCCAACACTCATCCCTCGATCACCTAACCCCAGACAGTTGAGACCCCGCCCCTCTCTCCCAGACAGGTGAAACCCTCCACCCTAACACTCAGACACATGAAGGCACATGAAGCATTTGAACATTTAAGTGTGGAGAGGGCACAAATTGACAGAAATATTTGCAGCTTTTTTAAACTAGAGAAGAGAGAAACCCAAAACTTGACCAACTCAGACACCCACCGTACGAGAGAACTGTACTACTGTGTTTGAGTCTGCAGTGTCAGACTGAATGTGTACAAGTGTTTGAGTCTTTATCATTGTATTTTGAATGTGTACTGTGCTCACAGAGAGTCCCTCAGGAGGTATGAGGAGCTGACTGAGATCTTCTCAGACAAGGACAACTACTCCCAGAGCCGAGAGCTGCTCAAAGAGGTGAAAGATCAGGAGGATCAGGAGAACTGCAGGATTTAGCCTGAGGAAATGTCCCTATTGTGGGACAAATACAGGTTCTCTTATCTCATGCATCAAATTTACAGGCAAAATTAGCTAATGGCAAACCCTGCAGTTATGCAAGTAACACATTGTTATCCTTTGTAAACAACACAATATCCTGCCTTACTGTTGAGATCCCCAAACACATGGGATTCTTGGATTAGTTTGGCAGTTCAGATTTCAGTCTCCTGGACAGGTTTAAAATATGACGTGTGAACTGAAACCTCTCCAGACATACTTCACAAGCTTAATCACAAGCACATTTCTCATCATTACAAACAGTATTAACTCTGTTCCAAAAAGCAGTAGAATGCAGTGACTTTTATGGGAAAGCAGCAGACTTGTGGTGGACCTCAGTATTTAGAAGATAATAAATTAATGATGCAGCTTTTTATAGAAACTACATTGCAAATGAGTATATTTATTTTTACTGACATATTAAATGCATATATAATTACATTTGGAGTCAAATTAGAGAAGCCTAGACCTACATACTTTATTAATGTGCATAACACATCCTGATCATTGCACAATAGAATACACAGTACACAACAGACTTATGTTGACCTAAGGAACTGTTTATACAATAGATCTGTACTGGGGCAGGACAAAGACACTTTTCACTGAAATGTAGGGCCTTTAATAGATTTGATGCCATATGGTGGAACATTCCAGGCAAAACAATAACATCTCCTTGGTGACAAGCAGGTAGCCTTTAGCAGTATTTTTTTGTTTTTTTTACGCTTGTTGAATCTGTCTGTTTTGTTTGGTAGGAGGGCACATCCAAGTTCGCAAACCTCGACAACAGACTGAACAACAAGAACTTCTCCAAAGTAAGTGCAGTAGCCCCCCCCCCCCTCCCCCTCTGTGCTCTGGTACATGAGACACTGACCCTGGTCGTGTCCAGTCTTCTGCCCAGGGAACTGTGCCGTACCTGGGGCTCTTCCTCACTGACCTCACCATGCTGGACACTGCTGTGAAGGACCGCCTCGATGTGAGTGTCAGTGCTTGTTATATGCTTGTTCTGAGATGTATTTTGTTTGTAGTTTTTCATTTCATCGCACCGTGCTCTGTTTTCATCGGCACCAGTACGATGATTACAACATTGACTTATCGTTCAATTTATGAAAGCTACGTGTACAGATTTTTTGCACTACTGGGAATTTTTTAACAATATTATACGATTTAAGTCATTAATGGTTGACTTAATAACTTGTATGACTCATTACAGATGCAAACTAATGACTAAGTGTTTCATTCTGCTCTTTATTTAACAATATTGTAGATTTAGAATAGTTTCTGTGGTTGTGTCAGTGGCATAAATTAGTTTCAATATTATCGTGTATCTTCTATATTTACTTCAGCGATATATGAAACTTCAAAATGTGTTGTGATGTTCTAAAACTGTTTGTCTGTTTGTCAGAATGGATACATCAACTTCGACAAAAGGAGACGGGTGCGTCCAGTTTCTTCCTCTTTTACTTCCTGTGTATTTTGCTACATAATTTAAAATAGTAGTACTAGTTTAAAGGTTTACTCATTTAGACTAGATTAGATTTATAGGCACTGCACAAGATTTTTACTGTCTTAAAAACATCTAAAACATAACTAGTTCATTTTAAACCGTTTGCAGTGGTCCAAAGTCATTCCTCACTTACCTTATGCATTCAGAACATTATAATTATTCACCTTGATGAGTTTATAAGCACTTTTCAACACTTTCAGAGACCAGAGCTGAGTTTTGCCAACAACAAAAAGCATGCTAACAGTGCACTTTTGGATTATTGCACAGTAAAATGCTTTATAACTAGATGCAGACAGTACACAGCACACTTATTTTGACCTTAAGCTGCTTATAATGTATATCTGTACTGGGGTAATACACATTTTGCTCAAATACATGGACAAAAATCAGACATGGAGCCTGAAATGTATTAGCTTGTAATATCGGTTAAGGGCCATATACTAAATCTAGTATCCACACTTTTTGAGAAGGTATCAATACTAAAAAAGTCCCATTCACAGGACAGAAATGAACCGTTCTTGAATATTTTTAGAATGATTTTGAGCTGTATCTTTCACAAGTATAAGACACATAGACTAGTATACACCCATGGACCACTATGAACCTACTGGACACTGAGGGATTACACAGATATAAGACGCATGGGAATATGAAAGAAAGTACCGGTACTACCATTTAATGTTGAAAATGACATCCTATTGTCTAAAGAAAGAGTGTTTTGTACTTTTTGGGTAAATTTGGTTGCAGTGGTAAAGAGGCATCAAACAGATCTGCGCATGAACCCAAACAGAATCATATTTTTGAAAGACGAATGGCAGATTTTCTCTTAATTACAATGCTTATCAAAAAAAAAAACAATCACAAATGTTTGAGCCCTGACCCCTGCCCTGTTGTTTTGGTTTGTGCAGGAGTTCGAGGTGCTGGCTCAGATTCGCCTCCTGCAGTCCTCCTGTAAGAACTGCACATTCCGCACAGAGCCGGCCTTTGTGCGCTGGTACCACAGTGTCCCCAAGCTGTCCGAGGCCGACAGGTGCGAGCCAGTCTCTGTCCTCTGTCGTGACTATAATGTCGTATCCAAAGGTGGGAGAGTAGCCAAAAACTGTACAAGTAAGAGTAGCGTTACTTCAAAATAATATTGCTCAAATAGAAGTACAAAGTTGTAGTCCATGAAATGACTTATGTAAGAGTAAAAAGTATTGGGGAAACTGTCGGGATGT
Organism: Periophthalmus magnuspinnatus; assembly: GCF_009829125.3. Classification (NCBI taxonomy): domain Eukaryota; kingdom Metazoa; phylum Chordata; class Actinopteri; order Gobiiformes; family Gobiidae; genus Periophthalmus; species Periophthalmus magnuspinnatus. Next base: position 5,696,185 of record NC_047141.1, read on the forward strand.
AACATTTGATTTATAATTTGAGGCTGAGGTAATATGGAGGACAAAACATGACTTAATTACTTCAATGTATATATTTCACAAGTAGGAGTAAAAATATGCTGCTAGAAAAGTAGTCCGAAAAGAATATACTCATTTACAAGTACAAAATCTACAAAAAAAAAAACAAAAAAAAGTACAATTACCCCAAAATGTACTCAGTTTCAGTATTTATAATGGTTACTTTCCACCCCTGGTTGTGTCATACGGGGGGCGCTGACGTGATGGGTGTGTCCCTGCAGTTACAGACTGTCCAATGAGATCGAAGCAGCAAGTGACCCCGGCCCCCGCGGAGCCACGCCCACCGTCATCATCACACAGTGTTCAGAGTGAGTACAGTAGCACTTTTGGAGCGCTATATACTGATGCTAGTGCTTGTGTAATATCCACATTTAAAGCTGCACTATGTAACTTTTCTGGTAAACGGTCCATAACCTGCTAGTCTCCATGGAGATGTTAGTGCCTTTTCTGTATTGTTTCACAGTGGAGACATGTGATGTATTTAGAGGAATAAACATGTGCAATTGATTTAATGCAATATTGTGGAACATTAAATCAAGACAATAACATCTCCCTTGACTCAGACCGTTCACCATAAAAGTTACATAGTGCACCTTTAATGACACTGTTCACATATGACTACAAAATGGAGGGTTAAAGTGGAACTAAACACTGAATCAACTTTTCTTTTTGGCAATGTTGATGCAAACTAGATACATTTGCATCTTTCTTGTCAAAAACCTATAAATATTTGCGTTCTGCCTCCAGTGACCTGTGCAATTTCAAGTACTATGTGACATCATGCACGACTGCCCTGATTGCAGCCAGTAGTTTCTGATCGCAAACACATGGCTGCACAGGGAGAGTTTCAAGTGCGGATACCTGTTAGACCAGTCACACTGTTTGTTTACTTATACCTCCAGACCCTGCCCCTCCTCCCTCCTCACTCTCCTCTTTAGTCCTCCTGACCCTGCCCCTCCTCCCTCCTCACTCTCCTCTTTAGTCCTCCTGACCCTGCCCCTCCTCTCCCCACACTCTCCTCTTTGGTCCTCTAGACCCTGCCCCCCTGGTTTAGGTTAGACAAGTAGTGAAACAAGAAATGAATGTAATAAAAGGAAACATTACATGTGTGTGTTTACAGCCTGAGTGGCTCCCGCAGCAGCCTCCCCACAGACTCGGACAGTCTGTTTGACTTCACGTCACCAGTGAACCACCTGCTCTCCAAACTCACCAAGGTAACGCCCCCTGCTGTCTGCTGGGGTACTGCCATCACTGTGATGCCAAATGGACATGTTTCTAGCAGAGTGCAGTACTATGGCCTAACTGTCCTTCTCCTCTGCCCCTCTGTTCCCTCCTCTGTCCCTCTCCTCTGTCTCTCTCCTCTGTTTCTCTGTCCCTCTCCTCTGTCCCTCTGTTCCCTCCTCTGTCCCTCTCCTCTGTCCCTCTGTCCCTCTGTCTCTCTCCTCTGTCCTTGTCCTCTGTCTTTCTCCTCTGTCCCTCTGTTCCCTCCTCTGTCCCTCTCCTCTGTCCCTCTGTTCCCTCCTCTGTCCTTCTCCTCTGTCCCTCTGTCCTTCTCCTCTGTGCGTCTCCTCTGTCCCTCTCCTCTGCAGCACATGCGCTCTCCCTCAGTGTCCTGTCTGGATGTGGACTCCTCTCCACCCACCGCTGAGCCAAGCCCGGCCGCCCTCACCCCCTCCTCCCCGACTAAGTCCCACCGGCGCTCGGCCTCATGTGGTAACAACCCTCCTGGAGGCTCCCAGGGCTCGGGGCCCGACATGCGCATCATCCGCATCCGCATGGAAATACAGGATGGCAACCTGTACCGCAGCATCCTGGTACTGCCCGCCCCGTGTGTGCGCTCATGTGTGTGTGACATGTTTCTGTACTGCAGCGTCCTGGTACTGCCCGCCCCGTGTGTGCGCTCATGTGTGTGTGACATGTATCTGTACTGCAGCGTCCTGGTACTTCCACAATCATTTGTCATTGCAGCTTGGATAAAACTAGTTTTAAGGTCCTATATTGACTCTTGTGAGCTTTAAGCCACATTCGAGTGCTGTTACCTCATCAAAAACATACCTGGAGTTGTGTTTTGTTTCATTCACACATGTTTGAGTAGCTCTTTATTCTGTCTACATCTCCAAAGCTCAAAATGCTCTGTTCCACCTTGTGATGTCATGCAGTTTTCAATTTAACAGCTACAGCGAGTGAAAGAGTGTGGAGTTTAAAAACACTTTGGAGCACTTCCTGTATTACCACATGACATCACAAGGTGGAAGTGGAAGGAGTGTTTCCTATCTGGAAGAAGAACTCAGCGTAAATCTGCAGGATTTGTGTGTTAAACGTGGGAATGAAACAAAACACAACTCCAGGTCTGTTTGTGATGAGGAAACATTATAACATTGATCAGAAAACTGCTTAACATGGGTCCTTCGACTTTAGTTCATCAAACTTCAGCTTAGAAAACACACTCTCCTCACATTTTGTCTTGTTGTACGTGTCGTGCTGATAGAGCTGCTAGAGCTTGTCAGTCTGTGATGGTGCTGTGTTCTCCAGGTGACCAGTAATGACAAGACCCCCACGGTGATCAGCAGTGCCTTAGAGAAACACAACCAGGACCCTCGAGAGGTCCCCTACTACGAACTGCTTCAGCTGCTGCCCGAGGACAAAGGTCTGCCTCTGTGCCCCGCCCCCCTTAGTTCCATATATGTTTCACTATATGTGATGTCTACTGTGTGTATATAAAATGTAGAAAACAGTAAACATGAAGAGAAAAAAAAACATGAACGAGAAGATGTCCAGACTTTTGACTGGTCGAGTATGTCTGATGTGCCTCTGATCCAAACTGCTCGTGACTCCTCCCCCTCTGCCTCCTCAGAGCTGCTGATCCCGCCCACAGGAAACGTCTTCTACGCCATGAGCTCATCCAGCGTGGACTTCCTGCTGAGAAGAAAAGGCGGGACCACACCTCTGGGCTCGCAGCCAATCAGCACGGAGACCAGCGCCACCTATCCACGAATCAAGTCCAAGGGGCGTCGGCTTGTGCGGACGCTGTTCTGATGTGGCCTGCTGAGGGCGCTGGTGAGGGGCCTACAGACTCTTCAGACTATGCACTTAACCTTAAACTGGAGCTGTACTGACACACAAGTATCAGACTGTGCGGAGGAATACATTTTCTACAGTGAAGACTTAAAGCTTCCATATTATGCTTTTGAAATACTTTCGGACATACACCATTTTAAGACCTTTTTTTCTTAAAGACGCGGTATTATTATTTTAGCTTTCTACCATGTTATAATATTGTTCCCTCATAAAAAAAACAAAACATGTCTGGTGAGGTTTTAGATGTCATCCGTGCATGTTTGAGTAATCTAGCGATCTCAGGCTTTATTCAATTGGACGATTCTCCATAAATATACAAAAACATGATACAAAACTGTACACTACAACTTCACAAGCCTGATGCGATGTGCAATGGCTTCATTAGCGAGATGCATGTCAAGTGTGCTGTGATGGCGCTCTGAAGGGGGAGTGACTTAGTGCGGAGAGCAAGGAGACTCAGAGCATCGAAAACGGCAAATTTAATATTTTCAACACAATAAAAGGTAAATATGACATGTGTTAGCAGTTAATACCCCATAGAAGTAAAATACCCCCTCTTTAAAGGTGCAGCGTGTAACTTTTCTAGGGGATGGGGTGGGTACGTCACCCGCTCGTCTCCATGGAGATGTAAATGCTGTGCCTTGAATCCATGTACAGCACCCATAATGAAATAGCTGCTAGATGATGATAGATAGATATGTTTAATGCCATACTGCGGGACAGACCAAGCGAGCAACAATATAGAGACAAACTTGTAGAGTAGCACTAAAAAGTTACGCAGTGTACCTTTAAAATAAAACTCATGTATGGCAAAGAAACATAGAAGGAAAACACATTCAAACTGCCAACGTCAAAGTTCATGCATCCTAATGAAGAGCACTGAGCTGTGACCGTGGCGTCGTTTTGAGAAGACGCTCAGGTCAGGACTATGCAAACGTGTGTGAATGGATTAGAAGAAAGCTGCACATACGTTTTTTTCACGAGGAGGAGGTTTCAACACTGAGGTCTGCATAATATGGAACCTTTAAGAACATTTAAGTACCTTTAAGAACCTTTGAGAACCTTTGAGAACCCTCACGAGGCAGATGGGTCAAACATCTCCAGTGTGCTCCTCTGCCTGTGGTCTGCTGGGAGGGTCATGGAGACGTGGAGGTCTGGAGATGAGGACGATAGTGAATGTAGTCCATCGTTTCGTTCATTTGTATCAGATGTTACCGGGGGTGACGCAGGTGATGGACGATGTTCTGTCAAATGCTGTTTCCCTTCTTCCTATTGGTCGGCCTGTGTCGTGCTCTGAGTGAGTGACAGGTGGATTTAAGTTGGAGAGATAAGTGAGGACTCTCAGAAGAATAAACAACACACACTCTTTACCTGTCGCCTTCAGATGGTCGCAAAATGGCTGCTTTATACTAATGAGTTCAAACATGAAGGTGAAAGGTGCTGTCCCTCACTCATCTGATATGAATGATATAACGATGTGACAAAATGGACCTTCTGCTTCCAGTGATATTTAGGTCTGCTGAACACTGCTCAAACCACAGCCTCACTGTCGCCCCCCGGTGGCACTTTCACGTTGCTCTTCCAGGAAACTCATGGTGACCGGGGCTGCATCCCATTTCTCCTGACCTCAAAACCTCCTCAAGCTCCTCAAGGTAATAGCGGCTTTCCCTGAGGATAGCACTCTCACCCCACAGCAATAAGGTCTAAGGATTGACTCCACAGTTTAATTTCCACAACATGTATTATCTGGCATTTCACTTTTCGCCTGATCTGATGTAGTTTTGAGAGAGGAGTAACCCAAAGGAGGACCAAACATCACTGCAGAGGAGCCTGAGTACAGCCAGAAGAAGGCCAGGTTCCACAGTTTGAGAACCACTGCTCCAGAGGTCCCCCATGCACCAGAAAGTGTATAGAAGGTTAACCCTCCAGCTAGGTACCCCTGACTCCTTGATTCAAAAATGGTTTAGAAGTTAACAGCTCCTTTTACCTTTAGTTCAGCAGCGATTGGGAATTCCAGTGCTAAAATTATCTAAATGATTCTAGTGAAGGTGCGTGGAGTTTAAAAACACAGTGGAGCACTTCCTGTATTACCGCATGACATCACAAGGTGGAACAGAAAGTTTTCAGTTTGAGAGAAGAACTCAACTGAGGGTTTTGCAGGGTTTGTGTGAATGGAACAAAATCCCAGGTATGTTTGTGTTGAGGAAACAACATCAGGACATGGATCAGAAAATATCGTAATATGGGCTCTTTCAAGTACACTTTATTGTCCCCGTAATAAACTTTGTCCTCTTGATCTTGAGCTGGTCTTGGTCAGGACTACCCTAGCTGGAGGAATTGACCTATCGTGCATGTTTTGGGTTGATGGGGGAAACAGGAGTGCCCGAAGGAAACCCACCCAGACGCAGAGAGAACATGCAAACTCCACTCATTAAAGCCCGGAATTGAACTCGGTGCCTCCTTGCTGTGAGGCGTGAGTGCTAGATTCTAAGCCGCTAGAGGTTTCCTGGTGGCAGCGGTTGAAAGAATGGAAATGAAAATTAAAATCTACAAAATAAATAAATAAGAGTTGAGGATTGGAGGGGCTGAGTCTGGAGAAATGGTCGGTCCAGCACCACTTCAATACTCGAGTCCCGTGACCTCTGATTGGACGGCTCAGTGTCTGTGAAGCCTCTGATTGGCTGAGGACTGAGTGGGTGTGGCCAGGGTGAGGACTTGTGTGTGCCTTGTTGTGCGTTTTTGTGTGTGTGTGTGTATGTGTGCGTGCTTGTGTGTGCGTGTCCAAGATTTCAACTATTTATGCACTACAAAGAATGTCCTATTTTTGCAGTAATAAATATAGTTTATACAGAGGCGGGTTTGTGTGTTCATTGATCACAGGGTTAACAAAAACATGAAAATGCCTCTGTGCAATCACTCACACATAAAGAGAAAGAAAGCAGGTATAATTCCCATCATGCTTTACTCTCAAACGAAATAATTACAAAACAACTGGACTTTTTGTATGTTTAATTTATCTAACGCCTATAAAATCTTGAAAAAATATGTTCCATTTCATAAACAAACTGAAACAAGTGAATAGACGCTTTAAGTTTAAACAAATACATTGTTAAATTCAGAATGGAAGCAAATGGAGGCAGGATGACAAACTTTTACTGGAGAAATATTCACCCAGTTTTATTTTGTATCTAAAAATGAACCAACTGATGTTTCTGTTTTTGGAAATTCTAAAGTGTTGCTTATTTTTGTTACAAAGAAGAATTTATTATTTCAGTTACTCACTACTTCATCACTGCTGCATTTGGCCTCAAGTCGCCTCCAGCACAGAATATGGACCATGCTAATGTCACAGGAGGCGTAGACTGTATAAAGAAGTGGACTAAGTGAGTGTGACGTCGCCCACAACGTTCGGCTCCAGTCAAATGAAGCTCATTGAGGCTACAGCAGTTATAGGGTGAATTTGAAGCTGAGTTCCATATTTGAAATCCCAAATGAGTGAGGATCATAGTAAAAAAATGGCCACAGCGACAGTTTTCTAATGTAAAGTGAATTGGAGCCACAGTGGATGGAGCCAGAAGCGCAGCCCATGAAGACTTCTAATTTGCAACGTGACGGCTAGCAGGTTAGCTATGTCCATTTATATATAAAGTTTATGGGTCTGTGTGAGGCATGTCATGTATGAGAACTATAAAGATCTGTGTGCTTTCTGTAATCAGGCCTGTCTGAGAGAATTATTTTTGGCCTTTTGTGAAAAAAAAAAAAAAATTTCACTGAATTCAAGTCCATTTTTCATGACAGAGTAGATGATTAAGCTTTTTATTTCACACAGAACCAATTCCAGCAGAGAACTTTGAGCTTTTCTCCATTTCAAAGTGACACTTCTCATCACTTCTTTGACTTGATTTTTAGACTATTTAATCAGTGTCTGTCCAGCCTCGTGAGGGTCTGTTGTTATAATAATTAATAATGTATAAAATGACATGATTCAGAAGCCTTCATATTGATTTTATGTACAGTTAGTTATTAGTCAAATTAAATGAGCACCTATTTATTTTTGATTCTTGTTCCTTTTTATTTTATGTCACTTTGTCTCTGTGCAGCACTTTGGAAACAATTTGTTTATGAAATGTGCTATATAAAGTGGATTGGATTGGATATAAAACCTCATATCATATAAAAATAAAAAAGTCTTTTATATGTCCATCCAGGTAGGTAATCTATATGAGATCTATAATAAATGTGAAATATTAAAATATCTACACTAAAGACTGACTTTATCCTCCTGCAGTGTCTCGCTTTAATTTAACTTTTTTCTCACTTTTCCATTTCAAAAAGCTGTTCTAAAAAAATCATGCATGTGCTGTGTCAAAGGTTTGTTAGATCCCTACTTCCTTCTTTCAAGGTAAAAAAATCAGGCACCCCAGATTAATAAGAAAGTTATAAAAAATAAATAAATAAAATGGCAGCACTGTCAAATTCTAAGTGTCACATGCCACAGTTGACAAAATACATCTCTATTACAAATATAACACTGATATGATGCCTGGTGTTCAGCAGGTGGTAGTGCGCCCCTCACAGTCCTGACACTGCAGCGCGGCACTGCGGTAGGCCTTCCACACGAGGGGGTCCTGTAGGCAGACGGTCCCCCCTCCTCTGCGCTCCTCTGCATGGTTCCTGTTGATGTCGCCCACACACACCCAGCCCCCTCCGGCCTGCGCCCCCTCTGGACTCACGGCCCATTTGGAGTGGTCCACGGTGTTATTGAAGCTGGGGCTCGGGCCTGGAGACAGAAGCTGGATGTTCAGCACGGTGACGCCCTCGGAGCAGTCCGACGGCAGCACCCCTGTGGAGCGCACCCAGAACTGTACCAACAGAGGGCAGTGCAGCTCCCGGGCCACCCACGAGTGGTACAGGTCTGCAGGGAACACAGGAGGAGGAATTCTTAAAGGGCCCATATTACGCTGTTTTCTGTTCTATGCTATAATGTTGTTTCATCATCAAAAAGGAGCTGTTAACTTAAAACTACTGCTTCATGACATCACAAGGTGGAACAGAGCATTTTGAGGTTTGGAGAAGTAAAGAGGTTAATAATCATGAAACAAAACACAAGTCCAGGTATGTTTGTGATGAGGTAACAGCATTAAGGCTCACGAGAGTCAGTGTTTGTGTCATTGTTTTATCATTAGACTGTTTAAATATCTGGCCAAAGTTCTTTCTGTGCAGACATGAAGAAGCTATCATTGTTACACTGTTACTTGTTAAGATGTTTATGACAACATCAGCTCCCATTGGGCACAGAGCGGTTTTCAGAGCCTATGAAATATAACCTACGCATTTTAGAAAGCATTCGTTGTGCATCAATGAATACAGAAGCTACTGTCCAATCAGGCGTATTGTTACCAAGAGAAACAAACTGCCAGACACTATCCCTGACGTTTTTTTCAGCATCATGGTGCCATATCACAGCGGCAGAGAGGACAAAGAGGGCGAGGGTACGTTCAAGTTAAAACACTCACTCATGGTTCACAATCATGTACAGGCCCTTTACAGTCCTGGTTAGACTACTCATTTTACAAAAAAAATCACAGTTAAGATCGTTATATTTAAGGTTTTTACTCCCTGGTTGGAAAATGACATCACACTATAGAATTCCATGACGGTTACCTAGCAACCATATTGTACACTGGGCCAAAACTCCTCTAATATAAATAGAAATTATAATTTGACAAAAAAATTTGAAGAAAACATGTTTATTGTGTTTAAAGAATGTTCAAATTATCAGAAAAATGCCCTTCTCGATGTGTAAATTGTGGCTATAAAAGTTGTTTCCTTTAATTTTCAGTCTTTTTCTAGCTTTGCTTCTTGCTTTGTGTAAAACTATATTTATATTTAACAGGTTTTATCCCACCAAATGAAGTAGAAATTAGAGACTCGTCAAAATGTATCATATGCACTTTAAACGGTGAGTCGTACCATTGTTGAACGCTGCTCCTTTGGCGAAGCTGATGAACGCCGTACCCTCGCTGGAGTTCAGGACCACGCTGCGGTTGGACACGGGAGTGAGAGGGGGCGGAGCTTGGAATGGTGAGAGCCAGGGTTTGTCGTAAAGAGGCGGCGCTCTCCGTGAGGGGCGGGACTTTCGACACAGAGTGCTGAGTGAAGGCACCAGTGATGCCAAGGCCTCTGGGACGTGGCAGTCGTACACGTGCGGCTGGTTTATGTGCAGCTGCTCCCCTGTGACACCGGGACAAGACAGACAGAATGAATGGATCCGTAGGTGAAGGCGCTGTTTTGCTTTTTTGAACACTGAGTCAGTACGCAGTTTAAAGGACAGGACCTAAACTCAGGAGGGGCGGGGTCAGAATGAGCAAGAGTGTGATTGGTCTAACAGGTATTTACGCTTCAAACTCGCCCCCTACAGCCAGGTGTTAACAATTAGGGCAATGTAATCATGGCAGTCCTGTGTGATGTCACGTAGCACTTGAAATTGCAGTGGCCACTTAAGGCAGCACACACACAGTTTTTACACACGTTTTTTTTAAACACACAGTTGCAAATTTACTTCATTTAAATAGCCAAAAAAAGGACTAGACCTTGACCTTTGTTGATACTTTGCAGCTGATGTCATCAACATTCCCTGGGGGGGGTGATGCTAACTGTAGGCACTGCTCTGTCTGAAGCTCTGTCAGACTTTAATCTGAGTTTTACTGTATTGTAACACAATCTGACCAAAAAGAACTGACTTGGCTGGAACTACAACAGGTGAGTTGATTCGGGCTTACACATAACATTACAGTCACAAGCTAGCTAGCATTAGCCAACAGTTTTTCAGTTACACTCTCACCTTTTTGTTGAAAATCAAACATCAAAACAGGACCATGAACGCTCGGATTGATCACGGCGTCCTGAAAATGTGTCTTTAAATCCATTTTGGGGTTTTTTTCTTGAGTTTTCAGATAATCCTAAAACAATTTGTGTGCATAGTGTCTCCATGGTAGCTGCTGAACATTTCACTATAGAGATACATGTAAAACACCCCCAGAGTGATGTCACTGCAAAGTATCGCTAGGCTCATGGGGAGGATCCAGTCTGTCCTGTAGTAGGCATGGGACGTATCAGTACAAATGTTAAGTATTGATACTATTATTTAATTGATATTTTAAGGCAATGCATCACGTTTAGACATGTTAGATGAAAAATGTACTACCCAAACGTATCAATACCAAAAACGGTAGTATCGCCTCAGCCTGTCCGTATCCTGTAGCACATCAGCTGATTCCTCACTACTCTCTCTCTGCACTTACACAGGACTGATCAGGGCCACTGCTCTGTAGTCACTATGACAACGGTGTAGTGCTGAATAGAGTAATCATGAGAGGAAGTGTAACCATGGTGACAGCTGAGTAATGAATGTAACCATGACAACAGCCAAAAGATGTGCGCATCCATACTGTCAGAGTGAAATAATGACGACGGCTGCGTGGTGAGTGTATCTATGATGACTGAGGAGAGAGAAACGGAAACCAAAGTAATAGAAAGTAACCCAGAAAACAGTGGAATGATCTGTGCAACCATGACAACAGAGAATAGCAGAGGGTATCCAGGTAACCAATCTAATGAGAGTAACCATGACAACCGCGGAATGACGAGTGCAACCATGACAACAAAGGAAAAGAGCAGAGTGTTTTCCAGGTAACCAGAGTTCTGAGTTTAACCATGACGAGTGATGAGGGGATTTAAGGAACCATGATGATAAAGTAGGGATGGGACAATACACAATAATACTGTTTATCATGATAAAAAGGGTCGACAATAATTGTTTGTGGATCATTTATATCATTGTGAGAATCGCCGTCCGAGATAATCGTAATTATATCAACAGAATGTCCACGAAAAAGTACTTCTGATGGTCTCTTCTAGATCAGTGTTGTTTTCACTTATAACAAAGAACAATCCTATAACACTTGTTTAAATATGGAACTGATTCTGAATATTAAACATAATTACTCATATCCATAACATGTTTAAACTGTCAGCAACTTTAATCATTATTGTGATATAATCGTTAATCGCATCGCCATGATAATTGTGACACCAAATTTCAATATCGTCCCATATCTCCGACAAAGTAGAGTTAAGTGTAACTAGGTAACCAGAGTAATGAATGTAACCATGAAAACAGAGTAATGATGCGAGGAACCGTGAAACATTACTGTAGTAGTACTGTGGGCTCATCATGGTAACTCATTATGTCCCGCAGAGGTGGGTAAAGTAGTCAAAAATTGTTCTCAAATAAGAGTAACTTTACTTCAAAATAATATTACTTAAGTAGAAATATAAAGTAGTGGTCCAACTCCAAAAAAATACTCAAGTATGAGTAAAGTATTTCAGAAAACTACTACTCATGCAATACCAGAGTAAGTTAAAAAGTAACTGTCGGGAAGCAACAAGTGATTTATAATTTGACGTGAATGTAATTGGAAGGACAAAACATTAAATAATGGTAAAAGTCTGATATTTTCAAAAGATAAAAAAATTGTAGACTAAAACTTTTACTCAAGTAAGAGTAATGTTACTTCAATAAAAATATGACCTGGTAAAATACTCTGAAAAGTAATTCAAATAAATGTAACTGACTAATCCCTTCCTCTGAATCTCAGCTTATACAGGTGAGTTACTAATTTAAATCCAATCACAGAGAGTAGCCAAAAAATAATATACATCCATATAATCCACATGTATTGGCAGATTTGCTCGTACAAAATCGTGTCATCGCTAAACCAGTGAAATATTAGGGAACTATACACCCGACTGCTTCTGGTTGATCTTTTTTCCTGTTGATTTGTATTTTAGCTAATCACTGTCAAAAAAGCCTCACCTTGCTGATGTTTACTTCCCAAAACAAAGTTCACGAGGCGCAACCCCATTGTCATGACGACAGTAGAGGTAGTAGTAGTATGCTGTAGAAGTATGCTGGTAGGTACTCAGGTAAATGTGACTGAGTAAAAGTAAACGGAGCACTACCCACCTGCGCTGCACCGTCGCCATGGTTACACCCGTCCCTACTCTGTCGTCATAGTTACACTCCTCACAGTCGCACTGGTTTGAGTTGTGTCAGGTTTACCGATAGTGTGGAAGCGCTCCAGGGGGTAGGTGACGCACAGGAAGCTCTGCCCGTTGGTGAGGCCTGTGTCGGGGTAGGAGTAGTTTCCGGCCTGCTGCGGCGGAGGGAAGTGAGGAGTACTGTGCACCAGCCAGAACCCCTGCTCTTTGTCCAGCACCACCACACCTGGAGAAAGGGGAGGTGGAGCATGTGCAGTACAACAACTTCAAAATGTAGTCAAGGCTTCACAGTTAAAATATCGCTAAAACATGCAGGAATCATTAAAAAAAAAACTTCAGGTGGGTAAAGGGTGAGGGGAAAGAACTATAAAGCCCTAAAAAGTTGATTTTGTAATAAGTCTGCTTTAAAAAAAAGTACTACAATCTCAACTGAACCTGTGTCCAGAGCCTTAACCTGCAGACAGAGGACACATACATATGGACAGGTCTCATGTGACAGCTCAGAACCTTCAGAATTCACTCACTGAGCTGCAGAGGCTGCACTAGCACTGATTCATGATTGGCTGTAGATGCTGGGGTTTAGGCAGAGACCATTCAGATCAGACATTCAGTCATTTTAGGTTTAAACCAACTGGATTTCAGCAGTGAAACTGGCAACACAAATGAGAGACTCATGTGAGGCTCATTCTGCTTTCTGATTGGATAATCATCTTGAACCAAAACACCAAATAAATAGTCCACCATGTCCAATATTTTTGTATTAAAGAATAAATCTGCTTTAGAATTATTATTAGTAAAAGCTAAATTTGATTCAAGCATGTTTACCTCAGATCTGGGGACACAGATACTCCGTGTTTATGAAATTAAAATTCTAAATCTTACATACAGTTCTTTTAAGAGGTAATAGATGTTCTATGCAGTATTCACATAGCATATTTAGATCACCATGTTACCTTTTATTGTTTTGAAAATACTATATACTTTAACAATGTATTAACATGTTTCATTTTTGATTTTGACACTTTAAGTCTCCCTCCTTTTGAAGTTGCTGCGTATTGTTTTTTTTTTTTATCAGATTTTTGTATACTTATGGAAACTTTTCGTGGGATCATGGGTGACGTACGCTTTTGAGTTGGAGCATTGCATAGAATCTTACAGCTAACTGTAAAATACTCAGGCATGCGTGGATGACATCTAAACCCTCCTCGTGCATGTTTTTGATGAGAGGGCAACATCTTTAAAGAATCCCTGTACTTGTCATTGATTGTCACTGTTTCAACAGTTTGGGTTTGGAAAGGTTTCTCTGACTATTGTCCTTATGGAAACACAAACCCCACACATTAGAAAATATGACTGTAGTTACCAGCAGAGGGCAGCAGTCATTAACTTAAACAGTAGAAATGATTTCTGCACAGTATTGTCAGAAGACATGGACCATTATAGCTTTAACTGCAAAAACATAGCACCCTCCCACAACATATGCACTTATTTATGTTTTGGGAAGGAAAAAATAAACTCCTCTGAGTATTATGCAGTAGTTTCCCATAGTATAACACTGAATAGGCCTACATGAGATGTGGGCTCAGGCTTCAGAGACATCTGTTCATAATTCAGTATGCTAGTATGCAATAGTGCTGTTAGACTATAAAGAGCATCAGTTCTATCTTTGGCTGTGCTGAGTGACTGTAAACCCCAAAGACTTCTGCTTTTTACTTCACAGAAAACACCCCAATGAAAATAAAATACATTTGCATTTTAACTACAAAAGTATAGCACCATCCCTCAACATATTAACCCGTACATATTTATGTAAAACATTACAGCAGTGAGACAATGAACTGAATACTGGAGATGCTGTAAGACACAGGGCAGTACACATAATACGGCTCACGATACTATCACGATACGTACATATACTGAGCTTGATATGTCACTATTTCTTAAGGATCAAATACATTTTAACAACAGTAATTCTTCGTTAAACCAATACCTTTTTGAAGTTCACATGAAAAACATCTATTTTAATCATCAAATCAGTGAACATATTTTAATGATTAAAAGATATTCACTGGAAGAAAACTTGTAGCACTGTCACAAAATCATTTCCCAAATGATACCAAAAATACTTTGGGCTACTAGTTTATCGATACAACAGCCCAAGATAATGATACAGTATCACCATATATCGATATGGTTGCACAGCCCTCGTGCATATGGTGAAGAAATAAGCCTTGTGTGTACCTTTGGTGTGTCCAGACGAGCGTCCGAGCCCCACTGACCCCACCACAGGACTCTGGTCATTGTACAGGACATAGGCCGTTTCTGAGCCCTGCAAAAGCACATTTACACTTTATTAGCCCGGCCTTCAACGGCTGTTCATGTGACACCACAACATTCTGGAGGCCCTATACTTTAAAGGGCCCGTATTATGCTATTCTTTTAATTTCAGTCTTGGAATATATACTGAACAAAAGGTAAAAGGTAGCTGTGAACTTGAAAACTACCACTTCATGGCATAACAGGTGGAACACTATTTCTCCAAAGCTGAAAGTGCTTTGGAGAAATAGATTGAGTAATAATAAAGGGTTACTCAAAAATGTGTGAACAAACAACAACTCTGGATGTTTTTTAATGACAACCTTATAACATGGCTGAAAGGTCAGAAGAGTCAATTTTGTGTAATATAAGACCCTTAAACTAAGCTGGAGGCTTCAGCGACCCAACACACACAAAAGCTACCAAAGTAACCAAAGTTCAGGACTTGGACAAGGAAAATTGTACTGACCAATATTTTTCACCTGCGGCAGCTCTTAAAAAGCCAACCAATTCCGAGGGAATACTACTTACCTGGCAACACTGTCTGTAGGACAGTCCAGGTGCAGATTTGTTGACCTGGTTTATGGTTAATATGTGTGTAATTACTGGGCCTATCCACATGAAACAAAAACTGGCACAAAGTTCAATATTTTCTCTTTTCTGAACATCTGTGTAGCTAAACAAAAGGTTTTCAGAACAGCTTCAGAAAGTGGTGCCATTATTCAAACCCAAAGACATGATTGTTGTCAGTTGAAAGGACTTTAAAGCAGACCTATAATGCAAAATCGACTTTTCAGAGCTTTTAATGTTATAGTTAAGTTATAGCTCAAAATGTACTCTTTACAGTGATCTGTGCATGTCTGAGTAATCTTTAATTGCTTATTTTCAAAATGCCATATTGCTGATTAACCCACATTTTCACCACCACTAACATGCGCCCACTTCTCTGTACTTACATTCTAAAAAATGTATTTTCTTTATTGATGACATGCATAGGATTTGGCAGACATATCAAACCTTTGTTTGCGTGTACAGCTGGCCCACGGTCCTGCCCACGGCTCCATTAGTGTGGTTGATGTTCACAGAGCCCTTTGCCCAAGCCTCACTGCCCTTCTCCAGCAGCAGGTACTCCAGCCCCTCCTCCTCTGACCTCCCGCCTACTGCCCGGGGCAGTTTGTAAACGTAGAACCTGCCGCACACAAACACATTAGTCATATGTTATACTTTTTTAGAAGCTCAGAGTCGATTTATAGTTTGGGAGATTATTCATTCACTCCACACTTAAAAGTGCTAAGCTACTTTTGTAGGCACAGCTGTCATGGAGCACACTGATGGAAGCAAGGTGGCCAATCTGCTCCATAGGCCTCTTCCACCACCACCAATGCTCTCACTCACACACACACACACACACACACACACACACCACATTCATATTAGGCAATGTGGCTGAAGTGTCTTGCCTAAGGACACAACAACAGTTTTGCCACTGGCGTCCCATCTGGTCCTCCCACTGGCCTCCCGTTCAAGTATGAACCAGGCCCGGCCCTGCTTAGCTTCTAAGACCTGACGAGGTCAGGATTTGATGAAGGACATTTGGCCACAAAAATAAATAGGAACGTTAAAAATGACCACTCAAATATCTGTCTGATCTAAAATCCTAAAATGCAACTGTTCAACAGTCTGTAGGTCTTTGATATGTCATCACCTAAAAAGGGAACCATTTTCTGTTTGTGTTTAAAGGAAATGTATGTAAGACCTGTGTCCCCAGATGCATGTTCAAATCAAATATAGCTTTGACTGAAACAGTTGTAATGTTGCCTTATTCTTAAAGTAGCTGATCTTTGCTGTTTAAAAACCTGAAATACAGAATGTGTTTATTTTAAACAGTTTGCAGTCGTCCAAAGTTATTCCTCACTTACCTTATACATTCAGAACATCCTAATTATTCACTGTAATGACTTTATAAGTGCATTTCACATAACTTTCAGAAGTCAGAGCGGAGTTGACGTTCCAGTAAAAATAATTTGTTTTCAGATTAGCTGTAGCCAGAATCCAGCAAACTAGTTTCCACCTCAAGACTCAAGAGCTGCGTATACAATGTATCAACAAGCCACAAAGGCCTATATGGGAAAGATTAGGTACAGGGGCTTTAATAACAAAAACACTGAATGTGATGGTCAAGGTGTTTCTGTTGTAATTTGGTGTTTTGGTTGTGAAGAAGATTGCCCAATCAAAGTGATCTTTACATGAGTCTCTCATTTGTGTTGCCAGTTTCATGGTCACAAACTAAACCCCAGCACCTGCAGACAATCATGAATCAGTGCTAGTGCAGCCTCTGCAGCTCAGTGAGTGAATTCTGGAGGTTGTGAGCACATGAGAATGAGAAAAGCAAAATAAGACAGTGGCAACCCAGGTTCAGTTGTGACTGTAATACCTTTATACTTAAAAAAAAAAAATGTAAGAATGCAAGCGCCATAGTACTGTTCCTTTAACTCTAACTCTCTGTGCATTCCCATCACACTCTCATAACACACAGACTGTTGGCTAATGTCACTGGCCCCTCTATGACCCCTCACCAGTCCACAGGGGCCCCGAGGTCGTTGTAGCAGCTGATTGGAGACGTACTGCCCCCTGGTGGCAGAAGGAGCACAGGCAACAGAAGAACCAGGAGCGACATCTGTGAAAGGAACAGTCCAATCAGAGCGCGGACAGGGTAATGTTCAGTGGTCTCATCGTTTATGATTAAATGAGGTATTCAGTCGTATCATAGTTTATCAAATGTCCTACCTCTGTATGTCCAGCGGCTCTCTGCGTTGATCCTCCACACAAACTGTCTGCTTCTTTTCGTTTTCAACCCCAATCAAGCATACTTCCGTGTTGTGGTCACGTGATTTGAGAAAGGTCAGGTGACAGAAGCAGGGGTGTGATTTTCAGATCAGCAAAAAAAAAAAAAAAAAGAATGAATAGGCCTGGTAAAGCCTGACTTAATAGGCTAATCTAAATAATAGACACAGCCTACAAGGCCAGTGTATATTAATTACATGTGTCGGCCTACTTATCATTTATATGGAAATACAATGAGCATGAGTTTCATTTGTGTTGGGAGAATCATTATCATGCTAAAAAAAAAAGTAGATAAGAAAAAAATAAACCCTTATTGAATTAAACTCTGAGCATTGTGCAGTAATTAACTTTGAATACGCCTACATTAGATGTGGGCTCAGACCTCAGAGACAACTGTCCATAATGCATTAGTCTGCAATAGTGCAGTGTGAGCTTACTTCTATCTTTGGGTTTTACAGTCACTCAGCACAATAAAAGACTTCTGCTTTTTACTTTGCAAAATGTAAAGAGCAGCTGGCTCTGGTGCTTCAATGTGCAGATATCAACTATTTCAAAGCTGTGTCTTATGACATGAACAAGAGCTTTATTTGCATAACAATAAACATTTAACTTATGAGTCATCAGCAAAGAAGCAAAGAACTGTGCTCCAACTGGATCCTTGTGCAGAACAGTCTCATGTACAATTACACTTATTCATACAATCACACACAGACTTAGATAGACTTATGTTAGGTACCAGGTCCACTTGGTTGATATACAGTATGTGTAGAGACTGACTTTTGAACATGGAGAGGCAGGGACCAGAGGCAGCCCTCCCTTTGGCCCAGGACTGGCCTGAGCTATGTGCTGTACAAGTGCATTAAAAACAATGAAATGTCCACATGTCCATCAGGTCCTGTCAGACCAGTGGTCCTAAGGGTCCTAAGGGTCTCTCAGGTGTGGAGCAGGCAGGGCAGCTCCGTCCTCTGCTCGTCCATGCGTCCCCCCTGGACCCTCAGCAGTAAAGAGAAGAAGACCTCATCATCCATGGGCCCTGGAGCCCTGCTGCGCTGGTCTTCCAGTCGGCCCTGAGCCTGCACGCCAGATAGTAGAGATGAGGTTACAGTTAAACACAGGTGTGTGTAAATGATGGTCTGAATGAGTCTGCTGTACCTGTGTGTGTAAGATCATACTGTAGAGCTCCTCTTTGGGTACAGGGGCTGGAACAGGGGCTGGCTCAGCCTTCTTCAGGCTCAGCTGTTTGAGGCTGCCTCTGAAGCTGCGGCTCTTGGTCTTCTGTGGAGCAGAGCGCTCCAGCTGGGCCCTCTGGTCATTGAGGCGGCGTGCCTGTGCTGTGGCCACCAGGTCAAAGAACTCCTCCCTCTGCAGTGAGTTCATGGAGGAGAACACCACTGAGAAGACACAACAGACATTTAGAGGAGGGTCTGTACCGCTCCACCAGCACCACACAAACAGACAGGTCACAGCATTATTTCACACAGCACAGATCTCTCCACAGCGTGTGCAGCCAGGCCGTGTCTCACATTAAGAAATTGTTTGACACCATGTCACTGCATCTTAAATACATTGTTAGTGTAGTTGAACCACTATCAGCACCTTTCTCTTGTTTTCTCATAATGCTGCAGTAACAGAATAAAACTGGTATTGTTTGCAGGGCTTGTGACTGACTCACCGCGCTGGGCAGGCTTGGTGGTATTGGGCTCCGAGTGGCACCTCCTCCTCACTCCGGGCTCCAGGGCAGTGAAGGAGCAGCGCTGGTCATTCAGACGCCGGCCCTCCTGTAATGTGCACAGCAGCTCGAACAGCGAGTCTGGGAAGTCAGGGCTCAACCGGTGAACCTGGCACCAGAGAAAACAAAGGGGGTCTTCATGACTGATAATCAGCTTCAGGTATGTTTCCTACAAATGAGACTACTTATCCATTTCAGTATGTGGCACAAACACTCTAAATGTACTCTCCAGTGCTGAGGAGCAGAGCCTGACACTGCTTCAGAAATGTGATGGTCCTTAAGCCTGACCAGCCGCCTGACAGTGAAGATCAGTCTGTTAATGCTTTGACTGAACATTTGAAGATGGGGCTGTCTTTTTCTTCACTACGAATGGAAACAGTTTTTCTTGATTTTTATATAAGCAATGAGAAATGCTGGTTGCTGTGGTCTTCAGAAACAGAAGTGCAATAGCAAAATTGTTGGTAAATCTGCATAGCCCCTCTAAAGCTCAGCTCCTGTTTTGTTATTGGTTCTTTGATGTAGCAGACTCAGACTGACTTTGTGTTGTATACATAAGAAGAGTCAGGAGGCTCTTCTAGTTCATGTTTATTTCTGATATTCAGACAATTAGGAAAGCTGGAACTGGTTCCATCTTTTTAAGTCTTGTTGGGTTTTAGTGAGAAAATATTCAGGATATATATTGTAGGGTTAGTTATAATTTGGATTCTTACCTAGTCTGAATACATGTAATGTGATGTCACCATTTTTATTGATATGACATGTGGCTCAATGAGTTGAATAAAAAGTAGTGGTGAGAATGGGCTCCTTCGTCTGGTTACTTGGCAGAAAGGTGTGAAAATAAAATAAGGAATACTTATTTTAGATCAAGTACAACATGAAAAGTGCTTTTCACAACTTTCAGAAGCCAGGGCTGAGTTTTGCTGTTACGGTTGTCATTGCCCATTTTGGCACCGGGTCCGATTTGACACCTTTTAAATTGTACTTTTTTTTTTTAACTCTTTTAAACATGGTTATTATATACATATAAAAGTATGACAAATTCTGCTCTGTTTTCTAACACTTTAAATACATTAAATACATAAATTCTTGGACTTTAAACAAGTATTTATTGTTAAAAAAAGAGAGAGACAGAGAGATTGTTGGTTACTATAGCAATTTCAGTGCTTGCACAAAAGTAACTGGGCATGTGTAATTTGGTTAAGGTTCCAAATAGGACAATGATAATGGCAATGTTAACAATAACTAACATACTAGCAGTGCCTTACTTCCTGTTTTTGCGAATGATGAAAGCGATTTATAATTAGATGCAGGCAACCCACAGTAGTCTCAATTTGACCACCAGAGCTGCTTTTATAATATATCTATAATATTACCTTATTATGAGAGAAAAATGTGTTTCAAAGAAAACTGTTGTATGGCTGGTCAGGCTGTGTTAAAGCTCCTGTACCTGATTTTTTCCCATGTATTTGAACAAAATGTGTCTTGCCCCACTACAGATGTTTGACATAAGCAGCTCTTGAGGTCAAATTACTGTAAGTCAGCTGCATATTGTCTACATCTAATTATAAAGAGTTTCATTGTCCAATAGCCTAATCAGGAAGTGTGCATTAGAATGCTAGTTGTTAGCTTTATCACCATGGCAAAACTCTCTGCACTGGCCTCTGAGAGTTGTGAAAAGCACTTATAAACTCATCGTGGTGACTAATTAGGGTGTTCTGAATGCATAAGTTATGTGAGAAAAAAGTTTGTACCACTGCGAACTGTTTAAAATGAATTACTTCTGTTTTTCACTTTTTTATGAAAGTAAAAATTAGGTATTATAAGTTTGCAATATTCGTAAGTTCACAAATCATCTTAAGATACTACCAATCACATAGCCGCATAGAGGTTTGTGCAGAAGCCAAAAGGTGAAAAATATAAGCATACCAAAACAAACATGGTGACGACAACAGAAGAACAGCTGCCTGTTTTAGAGAAAATACCATAAAAAAGACTATTTTGTTTCTGGAAATGTGTAGATGGTAAGCAATTTGTGTATTTGTGGACAAGAAAGATACATGTGCTTTTCTATAAACTGGATGCAACAAAGATTTTCCGGCTTGTTCCTCTGCTGTGATGCTTTGACCAATCAGATTCAAAAATTCATTCCATGTTTTCCAATTGCTTTCAGCGAGACCCGTTCCAGATTGTTCAATGTGTAGAACTCACATCAGAGTGCTACACATATTAATCTGGCATGAGTGAGGTTAAAAATCAGGTACGGCATCTTTAAATGCATAAGCTCCACTCACCTTCTTGAAGTCCTGCAGCTCTGTCTCAGCTGGTTCCTGTTCAGGTTTACAGAGACCGTCTTCTTGTGTTGTGTCACTGTCGCATTGCTCATTTTGCTCGCTGACATGTTTGTCCTGATTCTCATTTTGATCTTCTTCTGCTTTCACTGCATTTGGCCCCTTTCTCTGTCCCTCTGCCCTCTCCCCCTGTCCCTCTGTGGTCTGTCCCGTCTCGCTTTCCTCACTCTGGTCCCGGTCCCCGTCTTCGATGATGACCAAGTGCTCACACTTGTGGTCCTCAGCCATCGCCCTCCACTTGAATGATACCTCTGTCACACACAGAATAACACCAGCACAGTCATAACAGCAGCTGCCTCAGTGGCAAGTATCAACACACTGAATACTTGAAAATGATTGGCGAACACGCACTCTAGGCTTTTAAAGCGCTAAAATGTATTAGAACCAGTCTGGCAGGTTTTAGCTTGCAGATGTTAAAAGCTTTGAATAGTCTAGCTTCAAGTCAACTACAAAGACATAAGCAGAGTCTAAATACAAATAGTTACTAGTCAACTTTAAAATATAGATTGAGGCAACTGAAGTAATTTTCTACAAGAGTGGTTTATTAACACTGCTAATACTGATTAACTTCTTCATAACATTTGACACAATTATTCATAGTCATAACACAAAATGAGTAGAAACATTCCAACATACCTTTAATGTCTCTTCAAATCCATCTGCTGTAGTCAAAAATCACCATGTGGGCCAGATACTTGTCTGGAAGAGAAAAACAACTTGAAAATATGCCGTACCTTACAGAGACGCTTCAGTACTTTAGCGCCTTCCTGATCTCCTCACCACAGCCCACCCCCCACCCCCATGTGTCTCACCCTCATCTCACACGACAGCACACACAAGCACGTCACAGGAGCCTCTGGAGGACAGGGATCTAAGCCACGGCAGGGCCCGGGCAGGGTCTTGGCAGGGTCTCGGCAGAGCGGGCGGTCTCAGGGTCTCAGCAGAGCAGGCGGTCTCAAGGCTGTGGAAAGCTGCACACGGGGAGCTGAGGTCAGACCGTGCAGGGTGCAGCTTGTAACAGCACAGCATGTTGAAACAGGCACATCTCGGGGCTGTGGTTTGGTACATCCTGTTGACTTGAGCAGAAAGGAGAAGCAGAGACAGACAAGAAGAGGAACTTTGACATTTCATGATAAGGCACAGTTCCACAGCTGCTTCACTGCCTCAAATAATGATTGTAATATGTCTAAGATTAATGAATTAAGCTACCATTAAGTGGACAACAATAATCATTAACATTGTACTTTTTATTTACAACTACTTTACCACTACCATGTGTAGTATACTAGTGCCTCCGTCATTACTCTACTGCCTTATAAAGGAAAAGTAAAGAGTTTCATAGGGTTCATAAAGATGTTAGAATGGTCATCATTATAATATACTTTACAGTGCAATGTTGGGCCTTGAAATGTTGACCCCCTACAGTGGAAATTTCTGACCTATGCTTGGCCTCAAGCTGCTATACTGAAGCACAGTCCATTCTCAGCTATGTCCCACCAGACTTTGTGCAAGTCCCACACTTCAACCTCTTGGGAGTGGATGTTTGGAGACTTCTAAAAATAAGAGTTTAACCAACTGCTGTGTGTTTAGTGAACATCTGTGACCTGTTTTCCCAATACTGAGACCAACAGATCATGTGAAGCTGCACCTAAATATCAGCGATTCAATTCTCTCTACCAATGAACTACTCTTGTGTGTATCTTTGGTCAAGACACCTTTCTTCCAGTGTCTCTTTGC
This sequence comes from Periophthalmus magnuspinnatus, assembly GCF_009829125.3. NCBI lineage: Eukaryota > Metazoa > Chordata > Actinopteri > Gobiiformes > Gobiidae > Periophthalmus > Periophthalmus magnuspinnatus. The sequence goes on from NC_047141.1 coordinate 5,719,357, forward strand.
ACACAGGTGTAAATTTGTGAGTGGTGGAGGAGGTGAATGGCTCTTTCGAAAATGCTTTGATAGTTCAAGACTGCAAAGAAATACATAACAGTGGGGTGTAGTAGCCTAGACAGGCCTATATAACAGTGGGATAAAGGCTAGTCTGCATACATCTAAGAGTGAGGTAAAGAATAGCCTGCATAGGTCTAAGAGTGAGGTAAAGAGTAGTCTGCATAGGTCTAAAAGTGAGGTAAAGAATAGTTTGCATAGGTCTAAGAGTGAGGTAAAGAGTAGCCTACATGGATCTGAGAGTGAGGACAAGAGTAGTCTGCATAGGTCTAAGAGTGAGGTAAAGAGTAGATTCCAGAGGTCTAAGAGTGAGGTAAAGAGTAGCCTGCATAGACCTACATAACTCTTGGGTGCATTGGTCTTGATTGCCCCGTGCAGTGCTTGTACCTGTGCGTCGCTAGGGGAGGCTGCTCGCTGCCTGCCCGGCCCTGGCTCTGCCCGCGCTGCTGTGGACTCGCTTGGGCAGCAGTCGTCGCCATTGTGCGTCGCGGAGCATGTTGCAGCAGCAGCCTCTCTCGGCCAATGGGGCCTCCAACGGCCGGGGACTCGCCATGAGCGGCCACCCGGGGATGCACTCGCTCAACTCGGTTCACCAGGCGCCACAGCACCGGTCTGATGGAGGGGACTCGGGCCTGGATGGGACGGAAAATGGACACGAAACTCGCAGAGATATTGGCGACATACTGCAGCAGATCATGACCATCACAGACCAAAGTTTGGACGAGGCACAGGCGAAGTTAGTGCGGACTTGAGTTTGTGGAGGATTTGGGTGTTTCGGCACTGGCTTCGGTCGCTTCATGCTTCACTGTGACGTTTAGCCTTTGTTAGAGCTATGCCAGGCGGCTGTAAAAGCACCAGCAGCACACGGGACTGCGCTGTCCAGTGTCCCCCAATAACATGGTGTTAATTTCAGGGGTTTGCACAGCTCCCTTCAGCCAAAAGCGAGCTCGTTTCTAGGCTATTGTTAGCATCCGAGGCTAGCAGAGGCTAAGCTAATGCTAACACAAACAAACGCCAGAGTATTTATAAAGTAATTAACGCATTTAAATAATCGTAAGCACAGATTTAGTTGCAATACGTACACATAACATTTGTACACTGTGATAAGAAGCCCGTGTCTTTGTTTGGGCTACATGTTAGCACAAGAGAGCTAAAGCTAGCCGGAGTTTGTTGTTGTTTGTGTCGGCTGGCATGCTGCCCTTCCTCTTTGTTTACATGGTTAGCATGTGCTGCTAGCTAACAGCGCTGATTTGTGTTTTCTTTCAGGAAACATGCTCTGAACTGTCATCGGATGAAGCCTGCGCTGTTCAGTGTTCTGTGTGAGATAAAGGAGAAGACAGGTATGCTCTGTCTGCACTTTAGGTGGTGCTTTGTGGCATAAGCAGGATTTGTTTTATAATTTCCATTCAGAAGGATGGAGGTCGTCATTCAAAAAGGAGAGCGACTCACACTTTCTGTTTTTTCCGTGTTTTATTAAAGTTTCTCTATAGGCCTGTCACAATAATGATTATAATGACCTATGTTAAATATGTGACAAGATGGAACAAGAATTTTTGGGGGTCAATATTAAATGTGGGGACCTTTTCTTTGTACTAGTGGAGAACTTTTTGCTATTTTTTTTTTATACAATAATATTTCGGTAATAGAGAGATGAATAAATAACACTCATTAAGTGTTTAGTTTGTTTATTGCAGCTCATGCGCAATAACAATGCTGTACATGTCGAATAGTTTCTGGGGTAAATTCTGTTTTAGGATTATTGTCCATAGCATAAAATAGTTTCAATATTATTGTTTATCATCTTTATTTTTTCAGCAGTATATCGTATTTCATTTTTTGTGATGTCTAAGTCATGTTAGAATGTTGTTACCTCATCAAAAACATGCCCAGCGTTTTGTTTCATTCATATGTGTTTGAGTAACATCATTATTAGTCTTTCTACATCCCCAAAACTCAAAATACTCTGTTCTGCCTTATGATGTCATGAAGTAGTAGTTTTCAAGTTAACAGCTACTTTTACCTTTTGTTCAGACCATTGTTTCTGCACCAGATCTAACATTGCTGAAAGAAATTCTGGTGTTTTAAAATCATTGATGAGGTTTGTACACATTTTTGTTTTCTACCCCAGGGCTGTCAATGAGAAATGCGGCAGAGGAAGAGCCCCAGGACCCTCAGCTGGTACGCCTGGACAACATGCTGCTGGCCGAGGGGGTGTCAGGGCCCGAGAAAGGCGGAGGAGCTGCTGCTGCTGTGTCCGCGGCCACAAGTGCTGGAGGCATGTCACCAGACAGCTCCCTGGAACACTCCGACTACAAGAGCAAGCTGAGCCAGATCCGCACCATCTACCACACTGAGCTGGAGAAGTACGAGCAGGTAGAGCCGAACAGGAAAGCCTTCTCATGAGCATGGGATTTTTTTTCTTTCTTTTGACACCTAGGTTCTGGTCAGAGGTGAGTAGCCACAAACTGTATGCAAGTAAGAGTGATGTTCGAGTGTAATATTACTCAAGTAGAACTTCAGTAAAGTTTTTGGCTACGTTACCCACCTTTGCCTATGTCCAATCAAGAAGTAAAATTCTGAACTTATGAACACAAAAAAACAAAACTAGGCAATAATGTTAGTAAAATCTTTTAATATAATGATGTTAACTATGCTTTAGGGAAATGAGCTGTTTAACCTGCCATCCTGCTGTAGAGCTTCTGTACCCACATGACTAAATTTGGCAGGGCGCCATATTGGCAGTTTTGAATTGGCAGTAATGAATGGCACCGAGTCCACTTTTGGAGATTTTTCTTTTTTGGTCATTAAATGAAATCATAGACAATGATTTATCTTAAAACTAATTACATTAAACATGAGTGAACTCTTATAGATGGCTGCACATCACGCTAGCAAACAGCAGATTTTTAAAATTTGTACCAAAATGAATCTAACACGTATCACTGATTAAGAAAATAAAAACAGTGGGTGTGTACCGGTGGCAGTGAAAATGGGGGTTGATCGGCAATAATGTCTTGAAAATAAGCACTTAATGATTGCTCAAATGTGCACAAGTCACTCCAGATGCAACTTTGAGAGGGCAAATGAGAAGAGGAAACATCTATAACTTTGTTAAAAGCTCTGGAAAGTTGATTTTGCAGAATATGTCCGAATTAAGTGGTTAGTTTCTTTGAGAATTCTCAGCCACGACTCTTGCCAGTATGGAGTATGGAGGTGCATGCTGGGATTGTGTGACGACAGCTGCAGGAGCTCTATAGACTGAATGTACATACTGTATTGTGTTTTTGTGGCAGGCATGCACAGAGTTTACCACCCACGTGATGAACCTGCTGAGGGAGCAGTCACGCACGCGGCCTGTCACTCCACGCGAGATTGAGCGCATGGTGGCTATCATCCACCGCAAGTTCAGCTCCATCCAAACCCAACTAAAGCAGAGCACATGTGAGGCCGTCATGATCCTGCGCTCCCGTTTCCTTGATGCCAGGTACTCTCCCCTTTCTCCTCTGAACTGAAGTCGATCAGGATCTGCATTCTCTTTCAGATTTGAAAATGAAACAAAGATTTAGTTCAATGTCAATTTGTAGTAATATTGAGTTAACAGAAATGGGACCATAGACATTTTATTATAAATGGTTTTTTTTTCAAAAGATAAAGAAGGTGCTTCGCACATCATATTTCTGAAGCCATGTGTGTTGGAGAGGGCACAGAGCCTTTCTATCAAAAATAGAAAGGCTCCCCACACTCTTTGTCTTACTCGCAAAAAGTGATCTGTATTTACATTGGAGCAGCAACAGTTTGGCAACTAAACCTTAATCAGGCAAATGGTTTGCTTCCATTGAGTGTCATTTCAGCCACACCTATTTAAGACGGCTTCACAGCCTCAGACAAACCATTTTGCAAGTAAGACAGTTTTCTACTTTTAAAAGACCATTGAGAGAGAGCCTTGATTTCAATGATGTCGCAATAACAGAACACAAACAATACTGCCTTTTTGTCCAAAGCACTTCACCCACATTTCCTCCAGTGTTGAAATGGACTGGTATATGTGTGAGAGTCTTTGTGACAATGAATCCATGGCAGAAGATAGAAATGAGCCCATGGTACAATTTACAGCATGTAAAATAAACTAATAATATATACAGTGCAATCAAACAAGACATGACAGAACCCCTCCTCCCCCAACTACTCCTTTTGTTTCAAAATGCAGTGCAGTTTCTGTCATGTTTTATTTATTTCGAACTTGTGATGCCCTGCTCAGGCTGACACATATGGAAATCTACTCCTTTGGCCAAAATTTTTCATCCCTTAAATTACTTCTGTGACATTGTTTGGGAAATCAGGACTTTTATTATTTAAGTATTTTTCTTTCACTTATTTGGCACATATGCAAAACATTCATTATGGATTTTTTATTTTTTTATTTTATCAGGCGCAAGAGACGTAACTTTAGTAAACAGGCCACAGAGGTTCTGAATGAGTATTTCTACTCCCACCTGTCCAACCCCTACCCCAGCGAAGAAGCCAAAGAGGAGCTGGCCAAGCAATGTGGCATCACTGTGTCTCAGGTAACTGACTGTCAGGGCAGTGCCATCATGTGCCCATCCACCCACCGCTGTTGTGTCCTCACAAGACACTTCACCCCTCCCCTTGCCTTTTATGAATGTGGTGTGTGAGTGAGTGGTGGTGGTGGAGGTGGGAGGGACCGATGGCACAGATTGGCAGCCTCACTTTTGTCAGTTTGTCCCAGGGCAGCTGTGGCTACAATAGTAACTTGCCACCATCAGGTGTGGAGTGAATGAATAATCCGGTAGACAGCCAAGAGCTCCGTTGTGCTTTCTTTTGCTCCAGACAGTGCCCTAACCTGTAGTCTACATGTTGACTACTTACAGACAGTAGAAATGTCTTGGAGCTTTTAAAATCATCTTCTTACATCTTTAACTGTAACTGACAACCTTTACTGTGCCATTGATCCATGGCAGCGTAAGTCCTCTGTAGTCTTATGATGTGTGGATGTGAGATTGTGTGAACGTTTGAGATGCTCTGAACACTTTGTGCTTTCATTTCTCACCAGGTGTCCAACTGGTTTGGAAACAAGAGAATTCGCTACAAGAAAAACATTGGCAAGTTCCAAGAAGAGGCCAACCTGTACGCCATGAAGACTGCGCTGGGAGCAAGACAGGGCGAGGACTCTCCGCACACACCCAACTCCACTGGTACGTCCTCCTCTGTGTCCCTCTGTGTCCCTCTGTGCCCCTCTCTGCCCCTCTGTGCCCCTCTGTGTCCCTCTGTGTCCCTCTGTGTCCCTCTCTGCCCCTCTGTGTCCCTCTGTGTCCCTGTGTCCCTCTGTGTCCCTCTCTGCCCCTCTGTGTCCCTCTGTGTCCCTCTGTGTCCCTCTCTGTCCCTCTGTGTCCCTCTCTGTCCCTCTCTGTCTCTCTCTGTTTCCATCTGTCTCCATCTGTCTCCATCTGTCTTCATCAGTTCCTCAGGCGTCTCTAGCCAATTTTCTATTGGGGTCTATTTGGTGTGGCTCCCTTCAGCCGAGTTATGTTTCCATGCTCCAGGGGGAGGGCTCTGCTCCAGGAGACACTGACATCACCCAAACATAACTATTATTAACTTAATAAATGCATCAAAATCGTATCTGAATTATACCTGTAATCATAAGGCAGATCTCAGTGAATCACAAGAAGACGTTTAGAAATTCCAAGTTTATGCTAGCTTTAATCAGCACCACAAACTCAAAACTATTTCCAGTTTATCGTCAACTTTGTCTGAGACATTGCAAATGTAATGTTGACACATGTGGCATGCATTGATAAACAGGAAACGGCTGGCTGGGTTTGTTTTATGAAGCATATCGGCTCAACATATACGTCACATCACTGGATTATCACAAGATTGTGGTTTATCACAAGATCAAGTCAGCGTTTGATGAGAAATTAAGACAGCAAATGGCAGATATAAACTGAAAACAATAATGATGATCGTTTATCTGAGAAATGTTACACACACCGCTACTGTCATACTGCTGCTCCTCCGATGACTCCCACCGCGACCTGGTTCCAGGTCCTAACTACACCAGACCCCCTTGGGCGGTAGTACCACCAGTGGTCTGCTTGAGACTCATAAAACGGGATGATATGGATCACTTTGGAAACAACCTGAATTAATCCGCACCATTCTGCCCCTTTGTAAATGAGGCTTAATCTCTGTGTCCCTACATGTCCCTACATGTGGCTTGTGTTTGTTTATATCCTTGTTATGTTGCAGGCTCGGGCTCGTTCTCCCTCTCTGGCTCAGCGGACATGTTTCTGGGGGTTCCTCCTGTGAATGGAGATCAGCCTGCCTATCCAATGGGAGCACAGGTAACACAATCTTAGCCAATGAGAGCACAGGTGACACCATCTTAGCCAATGAGAGCACAGGTAACACCATCTTAGCCAATGAGAGCACAGGTGACACCATCTTAGCCAATGAGAGCACAGGTGACACCATCTTAGCCAATGAGAGCACAGGTAACACCATCTTAGCCAATGAGAGCACAGGTAACACCATCTTAGCCAATGAGAGCACAGGTGACATCAGTTTAGGGAATGGGAGCATAGGTGACAAAAGCCAACGGGGTTTTTACACATTGTAGATTTGATATTAACAGTGACGAGTTTTGGGTTCATGGAACATTTATGCTTCAATTACTTTTGTGGTGGAGAAGAAACAATAATGAAACTATACATTGATATGAGCTAAATAATGATCTCATAATACACAGGGATTGTGTGCACTTCTCCTTTAGGATACATAGTTATTAGATGAATTTCTCATGGCATCAGGTCAGGGCTCCAGACAAACGATTTGAGTTGGGTGCAGCAGTGCGCCTAAGCTAACCATTTAAGCCAATTTAATATCCTTAAATTGCCTCAACAATAAGGGCTGAATAAATTACTTAATTGATGTTTTTACTCAGATGAACAATGTCGTCTCTTTACTACACTGACTATAGTTTGAAAGAAAAGAATTACAACTATTTCAGTGAATGTAGTTTTATCTATTCAGAGAATTGACCTTTTAAGTTAAAATTGAATTAGTATCTTATTTGAGTTTAATTAATAATAAGTTATGAAAAAAATATTGTCTTCAAAAGGAGTGAGACCTCTTACTTTCAGTTTCAATAGTTGATCTTTGACATCTCTTGCATCTAGTTTTATTTTCTTTTTCACCTAGGGTATCTGCAGTCTCAAATTATTTAAGTAATTAGCCATAGTGTGAAGGATCTGCAGGTTTGATACTGCTCTTTAAAGGTAAACACTGTCTCATTCATTAATAGATTAAAAAGGCCAAACTTGTGCGTTCTGTGAAGAGTTAAACTCTGTTCACCAGAGTGTGGCCTCATCAGCCTCAGCAGCTCCAGCGGACTTAGCATGTGAATGAATGCTTTTGTCCTTTAGTTGTCAATTAAAATAATAAATAAAGTGTGTTCTATATTGTATAACCCGTGTTTATAATGAGGAGGGAGGACACATCAGAGGGGATGTGATGAGGATTCGTCAGGCGCACCAGTGCGCTCAAAGAAAACCAGAACCAGGGAACATTTTTTTGGCACATGTGCGTCAGAATAGGTGGCACTCTGGAGCCCTGGTCAGGTGTGAAGGGAGTCATTCAGTGTGTCATTCAGAACTGTAGTTACACGCGTAACTAATTTTATTTCACAAAGCAGTAGTCCTGCACATGCTCATATCAGGCTCACCGGGCTCTGCAGCCCTGCGCGGCACAGCCCTGAACCTGAACACATCTCATGAACAAAAGCCTCACCCTCAGACGTAGTGCGGCACAGCAGACGTGTGTTGTGGAATCAGCCATTAGACTTGCCTGATGCCTCATGAGTGTAGACCCAGTGCACTAAACCTGTACTGTGTGTTTCAGGCCAATGGGAGCTGGCAGGGCAGGAGCACACCCCCTTCTGGATCCCCTCCCCACAGTGACCTGTCAGAGCAGTCAGACTGAACAAAAACTGGGGCAGGACTAAGGCAGGACTGGACTCATTGACCACTGGGCTGCCCTCTCTTTTTATCGATTATGTTTAACCACTCAGCATTACCTACGTTTGTTTTCTGAGTGCATGAATGTTAGCGTGTGGTGAGCATGCAGCGGTGGGGTTCTGGGGGTTCTGGGGCTTACGGTGAACAACCTTTTAAAGGAGACATTGTGCTGAAAAGACTTTTAATGATGTTATGTTGGTTTCTTATTGTGTGTTTTCACAGGTTTTAGTAGTTTAGTGAGCTTGTCTCAGTCTGAAAATGTTGTGTTTTAATATTTGCTGCAGCTACTTAACCAACTGAAACCAGGAAGTGCCCCTGTGTCTCTGTACACTTTTTCTGAAACATGTCCATTTGTTAGCGTCACTAAATTGACTGTTCACTGTTTGCAGTAGAGGGCGCCAGAAACCAAGCACTGTCTGTACTGGAAACCTTTATTATCAGTTACACCACGCAGTTTCAGGAGTGTCGATAAAGCCTGAATGAAGCCAAAATGTGTCCTTTACCGTGTTACTGAGCAGTGTGTGGGGGTGGGAGGGGTGAGGACGGTATGGGAGGGGTGGTGGGGGAGGGGGCCCAGGAGGGGCAAGCTTATGTTTATTTCAACACTCACGGTTTTGGTTTGGTTTGATTTGACCAGCCCAGAGAGGATGCACCAGGAGAGAGAGAAGAGAAAAATCCAAAGATTTGTGTGTGTGTGTGTGTGTATGTATGTGTATGTGTGGGTGTGTGTGTCAGTGCGTGTTTGTGTGAGAGTATGTGTGTGAGTGTGTGTGAGTGAGAGATACCGTGACGTCTTCTCTGTACAGTCCACACCTGTATTCTCTCTACCTCTTTTACAATAAACTAATGTGTATTCACAGCCAGTGTGTCAATCGTTCTTTTAAGAAATAATAATAATTTCATACACATGACCTACCTGAATTATGTAAATATGTTCAAATCACATATTACTGATAACAATTGTAATGTTTATTTTGAGACTACAAACACACGGCAGTAGAAGCATCACATGAGCCTCATATTTGAGTTGCCAAATCCAGTTGGTTTAAACCTAATGATTCTTTGGTCACTTCCTAAACTCCAGCAACTGTAGCCAATCATGAATCAGTGCTAGTGCAGCCTCTGCAGTGAATTCTGAAGATTCTGAGCTTTCACATGAGGCCTGTCCATTTACTGAGACTGAGGATGCATGTGGACAGAATGCTGGTTCTGATCTGAAAATCAAATCTCACACATGCTGAGAAGGTATGAAAATGTAATAGATATAAATAGACTAAATAGCAAAGGTGTAACTTGTGAACTGTTGAATATTACTTTAAAATAATATTTATCAAATAGGAAAAAAGTATTTGGGGGAACTATTAGGTTGTCTGTGTCTGGTTCGATCACCTCAGGAGACCTCACTTCTGTAGGCCTCCCAGGCCTGCCTTCATCATCAACACTGCTCCGTCCTTCTTTAAACAATTTAGCCACTTGTAGACATTTTTTTGGCTGAAACATGTGGCACCAGACACAGTTGACATTCTCCTATGAATTTCAACGGGTGTGCACCCTTCAGCAACCAAAAACTTGATAACTGACCGCTGTTCAATCCTGGAGCTTTTTGGTCGGCCATCTTTGTTAATCTTTTTAATCTGCAAAAGAAATTAAATCCATGTGAAAAACAAGTTAAAAAAAAAAAAAAAAAGTAAGCTTCTAACTGTATTAAAAGTCCTTATACCGAAAAATTCACCTTATTTATTGAATGACCCTCGTATCACTGTCATGTACATTTAAAGAGTATAATTTATTTGTTTGTGTTATTATTGGGAATTTCTATTCAATCTGATTGTGGTATTAATGTGAAATTTGTGATAATAAAGTGCTTATGTTCTCACAATGTTTTGGCTTGTGTATTTTCTATGAACTTATAGTGAAATCAAATACTCATATGCCTAATAACAACATATGTTTTAAGATTGTGTTTTATACTAAATCTTTTGCTTTTATACTAAATCTTTTGCTAAATCTTTTACTGCAGTAACACCACCACTGTACCATATCACTATACCCCTCAGTAGATACCATTGTAACTAACACTATAATTAACCATTCACTTCACCAATACTAGTACCAGTAATTATTAGTGCAAGTATCACTTCTTGTACCACTATAAATACCGTTGTAAGTACCACAAAGTACCACAAAGTACCACTGTTACTTATACAGTATGTATCAGTAAGGATCAGTATAACTACCAGCCAAGGTACCACCTCAAGTACCACAGCAACTACCTGAGTAAATACCTAGTAACTCCTGTATTTTAAAGTGCTACCTGTAATCCTGTCTGATGTATTACACTGTGAATTTTGTTAAAAATATTCATATGGATCGTATCACATTAAAACATCATTTCTGTTACCATTTCATTACATCATCTTGTCTCATCCTCTCCTCTTCATCACTCACGTTCTTCTTGCTCAAGTGCCCCTAAGTACCCCTTTCCCCAAGACCCTTAAGCCTGTACTTTTAGCCCGCCTTAACTATTCCAGTATTATTCCTCCTGCAGTTTCCAATAGCAACCAGCTGAACAAAAAAGCATATTTTCATTTAACAGATTATAATGGCAGATATCTTTTCTTCCCATGCACTGCACCAACCTGATCACTGTGGGAGATACTGCACGCTGACTCTCCGGCTCCACCAAGTTCTTTAGAGCCGAAGATAAAGGAGAAAGAGAGAGAGAAAGAGGAGAGGAATGATGGAGGGAGGAGGAGGGAGAAGAGTGTTGCACATGTCTGTTGCCATGGGGATTGCGGTGACTGTGCAGTATGGCAGGTTTTGTTTTCATGATTCAGTACTGTTATTCGATTCTAAGTTACAAAATAGACACTTTTTACACTCGCTCCTCCCATTGGCCAGCTCCTGTCATGCTCTGAGTGAGTGACAGGTGGAATTTACCAATCACAGTGACCCGTGAGCTTTCAGATGCACCAGATGACCTCCCCTGCCTCCTGTTGCACATTAAGGGACTCTTGTGAGCATTAAGCCATGATATAATGTCGTTACCTCCTCAAAAACAGACCTAGAGTTGTGTTTTGTTTCATTCACACATGTTTCACTAATTCTGCATTATCAGTCTGTCTTCATCTCCAAAGCTCAAAATGCTCCGTTCCACCTTTTGATGTCATGAAGTGGTAGTTTTCAAGTTAAGAGCTCCTTTTACTTTTTGTTTAGTAGAGATTTGGCAAATGCAGATGTGAAATAATCCAAATGACTCTAGTGAAGGTGTGTGGACAGTGGAGCACTTCCTGTATCACCACATGACATCACAAGGAGGAACAGTGTGTTTTCAGTTTGAGAGAAGAACTCAGCCTAACTATGGAGGGTTTGTGTGTTAAACATGTGTGAATGAAACAAAACACAGGTCTGTTTGTGGTGAGAAAACAACATTATAACATCCGAAAACAGTGTTATATGGGTCGTTTAAATCTCTTTTCACTAAAGCACAAATCACTGCACATATGGAATTGCAGTACTTTATATCGTTTTTTTCCCCCATAGTGTGTGAACAGTTTGGGGCTTTACTTTAAAGTAGAGGCCTTTAACCATGTGTGGCCTACAGTTGTAATAGGCCTCGTCCTGTCCGCGTGTCCTAATGACGTCACCTTATTTGATTTCATGCCGGAGGCCGCGCTCCCTCCGCAGGTGTGCTGGTGACTGTATGTGTGTGTGAAAGCACTCTCTCTGTGGTGCCATGCGCAGCGGGAGGGGCCACACTTCACACTCCTCTGTCTTCTCCTTCCTCTCACGTGTAAATGAGCTGACCGCGCGTGGACGCCAACTGCTTTCGGCGCGTGGCTGACAATAAACAAGAGCGCGTGCCATTTTAGTGCAATTCACATAGGACTGGTCGTCAAAATGCTTCTTTGCAAATATTTGCACATATATTGCAAATATTTTACGTGATGTGTTGATAGCCATGACAGTAAATCATAAAAGACGTCGGCCTGATCTAGCTTTGAAGACTATGACCGAACCATCACTATTTGATGCTGAAACGGGGAAATATTATTATTATGGTTTAATATTGTGACCGGGGGTATAAGGGGAGGAAACCTCTTTTGTGCGTAATTACGCGCACTTATTTTTGTGCGTTAGACACAGGCCGCATTGATGTGCCGGTTGGACTAAAGGCATTAGGTGTTCGGTAGAATCGTGGGCGATAAGAATGTAGCGTGAGACATCGCGGTGATATTCTGATGACTCTACGGAGGAAAACAGCAGGATCATTTTAACAGCAGTGGTCTTGTTGCTTGACTTACAACTCACTCATTCATATATGTGATGGAAAATTATCAGAATTAGGGCACTTTTTTCACTAAACCGTATAGAGGGTGTGGGCCGCAGCTCCTTTTGGCGCGTGGCGGAACACAACAGTGCATTTCACACGTCTTGTAAAGTCTTCCTCCCCGCGGGGACACCGGCTGCTCTTTAGCATTTGTCCAAACCAGAACCACTTCTCGAGTGCGCCGGGCCTGACGGTTCCCACGCGCACCTCGCAATGAGGCGCCAAAGTCCGCACCTGTCATAGCTCCAACTCTGACACGTGCGTAAAGACCAAACGGATGTGGGACATTTTCCCACGCGGCGCATCCCTCCTGTGCGCTACAGCTCTGTGATACTGCCACTGATTTATGCCTACTTTTGTTTTGCGTGAACACAGAGCACAGTGAGGTGCAGTTGTATCTGTACAGTGTCAGACTTGGGCGTCGTTTATTAAAATGACCAAGATAAGTAGGAATTACGCAACTGTATTAAAGGCACGCACAGCAGGGCACCTCCTGTCTCCTTCCTCTTAAACGTAAATGAGTTGCCCGCACGCGCACGCCAACTGCTTTTACAAAGGCGCGTGCCACTTCAGTGCGTGAAACTCTGTATCAGAAATACTCGCCAGTTGTACACATTTAGCCTAACCACTACTGAACCATCTTAGGATTCGGAGGCATTTGACTTTTGTAAAGGGAGATGTTCCTTAGGGCTCTCTGTTGACATAGGCGGTTCGCATGTTTGAATTTAAACTGCAGGAAATACAGTTTATCATCTGGCACAGAAGAGCTGATACTTGGACAAATTTGATCTTACTAAAATGGACGGTGTATTTTCTTTGTGAATACAAACAAAAAGTACGACACTCGCCTTGTCTGAGTCCTCGAGGAAAGAGGGCCCACCTCGTGCGGAGGCAAAGGGCGTGGCCTCATCCTCACCCTTTAAAGTGTGAGCGCGCGGCCTGAGCTCAGACAAACACCTTTGAGGCATCATGAGACTTGCGGATTCCCAGAGGACAATGAGACTACAGGAGCCGGAGCGAGCCAAAGCGCAGCGCAAGGTGAGTGTGTTCTGATGTGAGCTGCGCCCGCGCTCACTGCGGGCAGGTCCTGATCTCTGTTCTGTTTCTGTAGATTCTCAAACCGCTGATGGAGAAACGGCGCAGGGACAGAATCAACGTGAGCCTGAGCCGCCTCCAGAGCCTCGTGCTTCCAGCGCAGGTACTGTCTGTTCTCCTTTAACACACGCTTCACTACAGCCCCACGGCCTCTGACTAACGAGGCGTTGCTACTTCCAGGACGGCACAGCGCGCAGAGTGGAGAAGGCGGAGATTCTGGAGCACACAGTCCAGTTCCTGACGGACCAGAGCATTGGGCCCCCGCAGGGCTCCCAGGGGCCCCCGGAGCAGCTTTATCTCTCATTTCAGGACGGCTTTTCGACCTGTCTGCACAGAGCCGCTCGTTTTCTGGAGTCTGGAGAGAAGACCCAGTGGCTGACCCCGACTTTGGACGCTGCGCTGTCGCGGCGGGGGATGGATCCATGCTCTGTTTCCATCCGTCTGAAGAAGACTCCACATAGTGCGCTCCGGGAGCTGACGCAGAGGCGCACAATCAGCGTGAGCGCAATAACGAACAGTTATCAGTCCCAGAAAAGCGCACCACGACCCCCGGCCCAAAGTGCGGAGTGTGGACAGAGCACGAAGCCGAGCCTCGGGCCGCAGAGCCTGTGGAGGCCGTGGCCCTGAGCAGAAGCGGCCTGCAGGCCCTCACTGGACAATGGTCCTATGTAAATGTGTAGATAATTGACAACTAGTTCTTACCGTACAGCCGCACACATGTATAATGTTAGAGCACGTATTTTTGTACTTAATTTATTCAAATAAAAGGCCAAAAGTGCACGTGTTTCATGTGTTTAATTCACACTGTTTTATTGATACAAAACTATTCCAACATTGAAAACAGCACAATTTTCTATGTCTAATATTTTTACTAATATAACGTCATTTTCTATGCTAAATAAGTCCAATATAAGGGTTGTGGCGCGTGCCAATAGTTACGCATGTGTGGCACAGCGCCACCTGAGAGGTGCCAGTGCGCACGGACAAGGCGCACAGACCCCTGACCTACAGCGGCCCACCAGACGTGCGTCTGTGCGCCACGCTGCTTCGGCGGATGCGTGTCTCTCCCTCTTATGGAAATGAGCTCCAAAGGCGCGTGGGCAGTAGCTCCCTTTGGCACGCGCTGTTTCCTTCTTGCCTTTAGTCTTTTCTTTAACATCGGGTCTCGGCGGAACACAACAGGGCCTTTCACAAACAGAGGCGTGGCTTCATCCGCGTGAGAGATTGGATTGTAGCGTCTCCTTCCTCATGGGGACACGGGCCATTCTTCTGTTCAAACCAGAAGAAGCTCACGTGTGTGTCGGTGGTATCGAAAGTTCCCACGCGCACCTCGCACTGAGGCGCTAAAGTCCGCACCTGTCTCTTGGCCCAACTCTGACATGTGCGTAAAGACCAAATGGACGTACTGAGGCGCTAAAGTCCGCACCTGTCTCTTGGCCCAACTCTGACATGTGCGTAAAGACCAAATGGACGTACTGAGGCGCTAAAGTCCGCACCTGTCTCTTGGCCCAACTCTGACATGTGCGTAAAGACCAAATGGACGTCGGACATTTTCCCACGAGGCCCTTGTGTGCGCTCCAGCTCTGATTAAAGTCTGGAATTGATTTACGTTCCCAGTAGACAACATTGACCATAGTTGTGAAACTGATTTGTCCATGAGCTGCTATGTTCGGTCAAACGGAGTTCACGCGCATTATCAGAGTCATGCACAACCGCATAGTGTGTTTGGACAGTGTTTCCAGGACGCACATCAGTGTGCTCGAGAGAAGGTGTCCTGTCTGTGGGCTTTTAGGCACGTACATATGACTGACGAGCATACAACTGGCGCGTCAAATGGATCTGTGTGCAGGATGAGCTTTTGTTCGTTCCCTCAGTAAATTACTAGTTCATCGCCATGTCTTTGGTTCTCTGTATTTGGAAAAAATAGCTGTAATATGCGCATCAACGCGTGTCCCATCCGCAGAGGCCTCTGCATTCTGTTTTGGCAACAACACGTGACTCTTGCTCACCACTCAGTACTGTAACAAAAAGTCTATTTCCCACAAATCATCGGGAGAAACACTTTATCTACTTAATTTAAAAGCACTAAAGCTTTCCTATAACTGACTTGGCTTTGAAACGTTCATACCACCAACCATCACATTGCACAGAGACGTCAGTTCTTCGTGTTCATATGTTCCACATGAAGCTGCTGTTTCCTACAGAAACAAGGTATTCAATGTGTTCTTTGTAAAACCGATTTGCATTTCTTCATTTACGTCTCTGTTCGTGGATGTGTGATGGGCTTACAGCCTTATGTCTCTTCTATCCTTGTATAAATTAATAACATGAAACTTAACTGTTCGTCCCTGATCCAAACCTGGGATGTGCTGATCATTATCTTCTGCACAACACGAGCTCTCCAAACCAAAGGACGTGTAACGCATGAGTAATGTTTGTGGCACAGTCACAGCATGAGACTCTACATTCCTCTCACCTCTCTGCTTCTTCTTGGGTGTAAATGAGCTGACAGCACGTGGACACCATTGCGCGCAGCTCACAATAAAGAAAAAGCGCGTGCCATTTCAGTGCTATTCATACATCGGCCAGTCACCAATTTGCTCTGTAAAACTCCATGAAGCAGTTCACGGAATTATATCCTCTGTATATATGAAAGCCTTTGTATGAAAGAAAAAATGTTTCTGTAGCACAGTGCCAAACTAAGGCTATACCAACAAATACAGAAGCATCCTGCATAGTGATAGGACCGGGCCTAGCTTTCAGGGGGCCCTAAGTTGAATTTGTTTCAGGGGCCCAGGCCCAGGATGCCTCCTGACCCAGATATTGAAGATTTACATTTGACAACATTATCAATCAATCAATCAATCAATCAATCAATCAATCAATCAATCAATCAATCAATCAAACTTTATTTCTATAGCACCTTCTAACAACCCAGGCTGCCCAAAGTGCTGTACAACGTTAAAAAAACACGATTAAAAACAATAAACTTCATACAAATCAACAAAGCATATTACATCATTAAAATAAAGAGACTCTGCTCTCATCACCTTGACTAATTGTATTTGTATTTATATGATCAACATCGGACTGAAAACATCCAAAATGTCACAACTACTATAGTCACAAGAACAGAACACAAACATACTGTACACTGCCTGGCCAAAAAAACCCCCCAAAAAAACAAAAAACAGTTGCCACTGAACAAAAGGTCACAGACTCTAATATTTGGTTGGATCACCTTTAGCTTTGATTACATCACACATTCTCTGGGGCATTGTTTTGATAAGCTTCTGCAATGTCACAAGATTTATTTCCATCCAGTGTTGCATGTTTTCACCAAGATGTTGCATTGATGATGGTCAAGTCTGACGCTGCACAAAGCTTCTCCAGCTCATCCCAAAGATTCTCAATGGGGTTAAGGTCTGGACTCTGTGGTGGACAATCCATGTGTGAAAATGACGTCTCATGCTCCTGATCCACTCTTTCACTATTTGAGCCCGATGAATCCTGGCATTGTCATCTTGGAATATGCCCGTGCCATCGGGGAAGAAAAAATCCATTGATGGAATAACCTGCTCATTCAGTATATTCCGGTGTCAGCTGACCTCATTCTTGGAGCACAGACTGTTGCTGAACCTAGACCTGATCAGCTGCAGCAACACTTTTATGGCAGTGTAGAAGGGGGTTCAAGGATTCTAGACAAGTTTCTGGTGGATTTTAATGTGTTCCACTTTACAATAGTGGGCTTAGATGTACATTATGTCGGGTCCTTGCACCGGTGTAAATACATAGTTGGCCTCACCTCTCCCTGGCTCAAAACAAATGCAGGCAGCAGCAGATATTCTGCTACTGTAGATATAAAACAAATGTGTGTTTACAGCAGCCTAAATATCTCTGTCAAACGATTGCAACCCCTGTTTCCAATAAACCCTGATATATTATTTTCAATAAATAATAAATGTATGGGCTCTTGGGGGTCCTCTGGTGGCCTCGGGGCCCTAAGCAGCTGCTTATTCCGCTTATAGGCTGGGCCCTGTGACGCATAATGGCAAAAACTTAAGTCTGTTTTGGGTCATGAAACTGGCCACAGTAAACCACCAGCTGAAGACTTTTATTGTGGAAGTAAATTCAGAGTATTTCAAATGGCATTTTTACGCGTTTACTTTCATTCAGTTTGAACCCTGTGGACTGATACCTGCGGCTCAAATGTTCCCCTAAAATTGAAGCACGCGCTACACATGTGTGATAAATGTTGTGTTAAAGCCATGCACTGCAGGGGTCGACACACTTCACACTTCTCTGTCTCCTTCCTCCTCTTAAATGTAAATGCGCAGGCCGCTTTTGGCGCGTGACTCACACTATGGGGCGCGTGCCATTTCAGTGCCATTCAGTAAAGTTACGCTACGTCACGAAGTTTATTCAGTGCGTTTGCTGTCCACAGTTGGACCCTCCAGTTAAGGCGCTGGTCATGGACCTGTCCAAATGTTCCCCTCCTGTGAGTGTGTGTGCGCGCGTGTTTGTGGAGAAAGTGCGGGATCTAAGCAGGTGTTCCTTTCTGACGGCAGCTTTCAGAACAGATACAATAATCACACGTCATAGTGTAGTTTAGATTCCTTGAGGACAGAGGGCCCGCCACGTGCAGGGCCAAAGGGCGTGGCCTCATCCTCACCCTTTAAAGTGTGAGCGCGCGGCCTGAGCTCAGACAAACACCTTTGAGGCATCATGAGACTTGCGGATTCCCAGAGGACAATGAGACTACAGGAGCCGGAGCGAGCCAAAGCGCAGCGCAAGGTGAGTGTGTTCTGATGTGAGCTGCGCCCGCGCTCACTGCGGGCAGGTCCTGATCTCTGTTCTGTTTCTGTAGATTCTCAAACCGCTGATGGAGAAACGGCGCAGGGACAGAATCAACGTGAGCCTGAGCCGCCTCCAGAGCCTCGTGCTTCCAGCGCAGGTACTGTCTGTTCTCCTTTAACACACGCTTCACTACAGCCCCACGGCCTCTGACTAACGAGGCGTTGCTACTTCCAGGACGGCACAGCGCGCAGAGTGGAGAAGGCGGAGATTCTGGAGCACACAGTCCAGTTCCTGACGGACCAGAGCATTGGGCCCCCGCAGGGCTCCCAGGGGCCCCCGGAGCAGCTTTATCTCTCATTTCAGGACGGCTTTTCGACCTGTCTGCACAGAGCCGCTCGTTTTCTGGAGTCTGGAGAGAAGACCCAGTGGCTGACCCCGACTTTGGACGCTGCGCTGTCGCGGCGGGGGATGGATCCATGCTCTGTTTCCATCCGTCTGAAGAAGACTCCACATAGTGCGCTCCGGGAGCTGACGCAGAGGCGCACAATCAGCGTGAGCGCAATAACGAACAGTTATCAGTCCCAGAAAAGCGCACCACGACCCCCGGCCCAAAGTGCGGAGTGTGGACAGAGCACGAAGCCGAGCCTCGGGCCGCAGAGCCTGTGGAGGCCGTGGCCCTGAGCAGAAGCGGCCTGCAGGCCCTCACTGGACAATGGTCCTATGTAAATGTGTAGATAATTGACAACTAGTTCTTACCGTACAGCCGCACACATGTATAATGTTAGAGCACGTATTTTTGTACTTAATTTATTCAAATAAAAGGCCAAAAGTGCACGTGTTTCATGTGTTTAATTCACACTGTTTTATTGATACAAAACTATTCCAACATTGAAAACAGCACAATTTTCTATGTCTAATATTTTTACTAATATAACGTCATTTTCTATGCTAAATAAGTCCAATATAAGGGTTGTGGCGCGTGCCAATAGTTACGCATGTGTGGCACAGCGCATGCCACATGTTTAATAATCAGTGAGCTCGTTTGAACTAAGACCAGAACTGCACCAGAACAGAACCAGGACTGAACAAAGACTAAACAGAAGGACTTGACCTTCACCAGACTTGAATTAGCAGACCACACAGGACAACCACTGGGAAAATGTTTCAGCTTCAAAGGTTAAATAACATTTCAATCCCATATTTGAATGAAAATAATAAAATAGGCCAATACTGAGCCTTATGATATAGACCATTATTTGGACTCTTTCAAATGACTTGGTCCCAGATACATATCATACCCATGTCACGCCAGCACAACACTGGGAGAATACTACAGTAGACATAAGCCTACATGGTAAAAAAAAATTTAAAAAATCCCTTATTATATTGTTTTTTGACTTCTGTGTGCAACATGCGATTAATCGCAAACCAAGCATGCGATTAATCATGATTACAAATTTCAGTTGCTGCCCAGCTCGTTTTAAAGTTTAAAAAGCATAGCCTCAACAATAGTTAAGTAGCACACATGCTTGTGATTACCAAACTTAAAAAATAAATAAATGAATGAATAAACAGCATTAGCAATATGTTTAATGCAGCTAAAAGTTGTTTCCTGGTGCAGTTTGGTGTTTGTTTGAAGTGGGTAGATCTATATGTGGCCACCTCCTGACCTGCGGTCTGTGCGCTCACATCAGTTTGGATAAATCCGGCTCAGTGCCTCGTCTTTGTCCTACACGGAACATACACACAGATTTCACCGTACAGAGGTTTTGTAAATGGGAGTCATTGTGTCTCAGGCCGCCCTGTGCAGGTTAGAGGTGAAGTCTGAAGGGACTGTCCACATGTCTGTTGTTCTTTAGAAGGACGTCTCACTGTCAGAGATGATCTCTACAGGCACAGAACAGCGCTGATATGTGGAGAAGCAACATTTACCTGTAGAATGTACGCAGGCCACAGTGAAAGAACTCTGTTAACCCTATAAAAGAGTACTGTATCTAACCATTCTTATTTGTACACCCACTAGTGCACGTACAGCTTCTACCTGTTAAAGGCCCATATATATATATATATATATATTTTTTTTTATCTGTTAGAACACTGCTTCCTCATCACAAACAGACCTGGAGTTGTGTTTTGTTTCATTCACACATGTTTAACACACAAACTCTACATATTTAGGCTGAGTTCTTCTCTCAAATAGAAAACACTCTGTTCCACCTTGTGATGTCATCATGTGGTAATACAGGAAGTGCTCCACAGTGTTTTTAAACTCCATACACCTACACTACAATCATTTGCATAATTTCAGCCCTGGAATTTCCAATCTCTACTGAACTAAAGATAAAAGGAGCTGTTAACTTGAAAAATACTGTTCAGTAGAACAGAGCATTTTGAGCTTTGGAGATGTAGACAGACTAATAATAAAAGATTACTCAAATATGTGTGGATGAAACTAAAAACAACTCCAGATATGTTTTTGAGGAGGAAACAACATTATAAAATGGCTAAAAGCTCACAAGAGTCAACTATGTGTAACATAGGACCTTTAAAGGCTATATATAAAACACCTTCACACACAGTGGCTTAGAAACAATCACATTTATTTAAAAAACATTATCAATCACAGTAAACATCACCAAAATTAATCAATATGATTCAGTGATAGTGAGTGCCAGTAAATTATAAGTATTTGAATATAGCACAAGGCGTAACTCAGACGATCAATGTAACATTTGTGTCCATTTACGTGTTTGTTTGATTGTTACAGAGTTTGTGCTCTGGGACCCAAAGGGACCTGTGACTTTCAGTCCATTTTGCAAACACATGGTTAAAGAAAATGTAAAGATTCTTTTTTCTCTTGTAAAACCATTCAAGGCCAACAAATTCAAATATTATTTGCATATTTATTTTTGGGAATAATAGTTATTTTGAGCCATTATATAGAAAAAATATAAAACGTGCTATTTAAAAATAGCAAAAAAATAAAAATAAAAAAGCATAGCTTTTTAGAAGTGATTCAGAAGTGAAAATGAATTGATAGGCAAACACACTTAGGAAAAGTTCATTTTGAATGCACTGAGATTGAGATTTATACGTCCCAAAAAAATGTTTCAAATTTTTTCAGTTTCTCCACATCAAATTTCTTATTTTTTATATAAAAACATTACAAGATGAAAAGCTTGTAATATATTTGTTTCTTACATTGATAGAAGTAAACTACAAAACAAGTGTAAGAACTACAAAACAAATGTAAGATTTTTTCCTACTCTCTGCAGAGTCTCACCTTAAGTAAACTCCAGGGTGGTCCTGACTCCTCCACATGAGGTTTCACATGAAGCAGCCTGTCAGCTGTTGTGGCTCCATATGGCTTGTCTCTTTGTGTCGACTTTATGCAGGGGCATTTCCTTGTTTCCTGGGCAGTCAGTCCCTTCTACATCCAGTTTGAATCCAGAAGGGTCTGGAATCGGACCATAGAGCATGAAAAACCTCTGTCCTAATGTGGGATGGCCCAATCAGTGCTAGTCCTCTGATCAAAAGGATGAGATGATTCCAATCCCACTTTTGCCTTAAACATTATTGGTAGGGCAGTCAAATCCACTCACCCACAGGTTGGTGGTGCGATTCCAGCTCCTACAGATGAATGCTGTCATTGTGTCCTTGGGCAACACACTTATCCCACCTATTAACACTTGATTTAAAGAGGTTTGAATGCCCTGAAGGAAGAAAAGAGATATAAATGTTAACATTTACCATTTAACCCCAGTCGATAATTTGTATCACATGTCTCTCAAACATATCACTTCTTTGATCTGAGATAAACGACAGTTTGTTGCTTCGACTGTTGTGGTATTAGAAGGAACTGCATGAGGTTGGTTGTAAAACTTACTCTCAAACAAACAGCAAGTCGAACATATTTCTCATCTGTCTGTATTTGCGCTGCATTAAATGTCACAATAAAGCTGCTCCTGTAGCTGGACACACAATTGGGACACGCGGCCACAGACCTTTATGTTGTAAGCACTGCTCCCTCCAAGCTGCGCGCGTGCGCAATTGCGCACTGCTGACACGGTCTCCGCGCACAGAAAAATCCAACCGAAGTTGAAAATAAAATAAACACACAACAATTCATTCTGCGCTATTTTTCAATGTGAGTCAGTGGCTGTGTCTCAATTCGCCAAATGCACCCTTCAAGGGTCCTTACGAAGTACTCTTCAAAGTGTAGTTTCAAGGTTCCGGTCGAGAGTCTGCCCTCCTCAGTGTAGCCTCCATCTTGCTGAAGTGGGACAGGCCTAAACCAGGGACCGCACTTCCACCTCTGTCTTTGAGCGTACGATACGTACATTACTTACGTTATTTTTAATGATTTATTATTTAATAGAAAAAAAGTCAAGATGTCGTCGTCACAGCCGTTTCTTTCTGTTTAGATTGAATATCAATAGGCAAATATAACGTTCGAGGTGATTTTTTTACTCAATTGTAGCTACTTCATAACTTAAACAAAATATACCTTGTGAAAACGTAATAACAGAGACAGAGGTAACAATATAATTTCTACATTCATAGTCTATAAACCAGAGACACTGATTAGTTGTACATAAAGTGGGATATTGCAGTTTAATGGTTCGGTATTTTGGCCCGTGGCTACACCACTTTAATAACAGTAGAGGGCGCTGTTTCCCTTCTATGCCGTGCCAGTTCTTTTCATCTGATTATTATAAGGTATTTTCTAGCAGTGCAGTGCTACATCAAGCTAGTGTCTTGATTTACTAACACGAAGGTAAATGACACGTGCCCACGAGGGGGTGCAGACCTATGGAATGTAAAGGAACACATGAAGATTTTGTGCACGTCTCAGGACTCTCTTCTGTCCTTTCCGGAGAGTCCGTTGCTTCATTGTCCACATTACCTGTGTTCAACTCATTAAACCCTTCTGACTTTACGTTGCAGTCTCTTGGTCTTTGACGCTTACAATAGAAACGAACATTCTTACATTATTCTTATTGCAGTAATAATTTTTCATGATAAAAATGTCTTCTTATTGTCTAGCAATAACTGCACATTCCTTTATTCCATGTAACTCCTTTTTAATCATCACACACACTGTGCAGATCTTTATTCAGATTTAATAGTTTCATGTTGCTCTGTTGTAGATGAGGTAAACCAGTACGAACATTTGAACGTGTATTGCGCAACGGACTCCATTTTCTTCTCTTTTTTGCGTAGGCGCGGTGCATGACGGGATATAGAAGTGCGTGAAGTGTGCACGGATGCAGGCTTCGGTTACGTCCGATCTCCATGGAAACGGTGCAAAGGGAAGGGCAGGTTTGTCGGCCGCATTCAGTAGGGTGTGTTGAAATGGGACAGCCCTTGTCGCGCCGGAAATTACGTCACTGCCCTTCGAACCGCCCTTCCAATGGTGATTCTAAGGCCAGGTGGGCGAATTGAGACACAGCCAGTGAGTGTGACCGGGGACGAGCTGCTCCAGACAATTATGTGATTCACAGACGTATTTGCGCAGCTTATCCACGTCATTGAGGCTCCTCATGTCCCGCTCCCAGAGGTTTAGCCGATGTGGCCGATGTGGAGTGAAAACTCGCTAATGATGCTAATGATGCTAATGATGCTAATGATGCTAATGATGCTAATGATGCTAAGTTTTTTTTTTTTTTTTTTTTTTTTTTTATTAAGAGTAAAGATATACAATATTTGTGGCATAACAGAACAGTTCCACAATTAAAAGTCAGAACAGACAGATTATAAAAAAAACGAAGTACAGGACATAAAAAAAGATAAATAAATAAAAAATAAATAAATAATAATAAAATACATATAAATGAACAGGAAAAAAAAAAATTATATATATTATGTATACTAGGGGTTATCTATGAGATTTAGATCATCTACTACACTTTTAAGTTTTACAGCATCTTTCTTTTCCATAAAACTTACAGATGAAAAGAAGAGACAAAGTTCTTTATGGAAAGGGAGGAAGGATGGAGTGGTTTTTAAAAACCTACACTTGTGGATAAAGAATTTACCCATAATAAAGATCACATTTAAAATCATTTCACATTTTTTGTCGTGCATAAGAATACCAAAGATAATGTCCTTGCTGGTAAAGTCTTTCAAATTTGGAATCCTGGGGAAGAGCCAGTAGTGAATATCGTCCCAAAAGGCTTTAGAAAACATACATTCAAAAAATAAGTGTTCTGTCGATTCAATATTGACATCACAGAAAGAACAACAATTGTCATCCATCCCAAAACGCCGTCTGAGCAGTTCTTTAGACGGGTATGTGCCTGAAAGACTTTTAAAATGGACTTCCTTAGCTTTAGGGGGAATGGGAAGTTTCAAATAGATTGTACGAATTTTCTTCTTTTCCTGAGATGAAAACAATAGTGAGATAGAATTTGGATTTGAAATATAAGAATAAATAGCATCATTAAAGAATTGTCTAATTTTACAATTTGGAAGTTTGAGAGTTGAGATATTGAAGCCATTTATCATAAGTTTAGGGAGAGTGGGATATCTACAGTTAGGATTATGAAACAGGAAGGAGACTGTGTTCAAAATATTCTGAGGGATGGCCTTAGTGATTTTAATAAATTCTTTCTTTTCTGTTTGTATGTCATATTTTCTTGAGAATTCATCAAATGACAGAAGATTACCATTGTCATTCAATAAATGCATCAGGGACCAAATACCCTTTTCAAACCACTTTTGTACAAAAAGGGATTTGTTTCTAATGGTAATGAATTGGCAGTTCCACAGGGGCGTGTTATGTGGACTATAGTTGTGCTTATATATTAATCTCCAATATAAAAGGACTTGTTGATGAAAGGAGGACAGCTGAATGGGTAGTTTTTTAACATTGTAGTTACATCTGAGAAGAAATTGTAAGCCTCCTAAGTTTGAAAATATTTTAACAGGAATAATAAACCATAAACTATTTTGATTTTTAAAAAAGGATCTAAGCCAATTTGTTTTCAAAGTGCCATTCAGGCTGTCAAATTCAATCGCTTGCAAACCTCCATCTTCATATTTCTTGATTAAATTGCCTTGTTTGATATAGTGTGTTTTCCGCTTCCAAATGAAATTAAAGTTAATTTGATTAATAGATTTAATCGCTGGTTTAGGGATTCCTATAGAATAGGCAGGGTATATAAGTCTAGATATACTTTCCATTTTGGTAAGCAGAATTCTACCGAAGATGGATAAATCTCCTTGTGCCCAATTATTCAGAGAAGTAGTGCAAGTCTGAAGTTTGTCCCAAATATTGAGTTTTTCTAAATCGTTCTTATCTTTAGTTATTTGCATGCCAAGGTATTTAACAGTGGATTTAACAGGGATGTTACAAACACTGGAAACTGCACATGGCTTTAGAGGTAAGATTTCACATTTGTTTAAATTCAATCTGAGGCCTGAGGCTTTAGAAAAGCATTCAATAAATTGGAGTATTTTAGGAATTTCGTTCAGGTTGTTTAAAAAGATGGTTGTATCATCAGCTAGCTGACAAATAGACCATTCTGTATCTGCAATTGAAAGCTTGCCAAAGTCTGCATTTTTGATTAGTATGGAAAGCATCTCTGCTGCTGCAATAAATAAAAGGGGTGAAATTGGGCACCCTTGTTTTATTCCTTTGTTTATCTGAAATCTCTGAGAGGTCCCATGGGGTAAACAAACAGAGCTACTGGTATCATTATAAAAGGTTTGTATAACGTTAATAAATTTACTCCCAAAACCAAACGACTGCAATGCTTGGAACATAAAACTATGCTCAATCATATCAAAGGCCTTGTAAAAATCTAAAAGTAGAATGAAACCTTCATTGTTAATTAGAAAATCATAGTCTATTAAATCTAGGACAAGGCGTATATTATTATGAATAGAGCGACCTTTTATAAAACCAGATTGAGTTTCAGAAATTATTTGTGTTATGCCTAGTTTCAGTCTGTTTGCAAAAATGTGAGTTAAGAGCTTGTAATCGTTATTTAAGAGGGTTATAGGTCTTAAATTGTCAAGGCGGTTGGGATCTTTACCTGGCTTGGGGATAAGAGTGATCACTCCCTGTTTCATAGTATGAGTGAGGGAGCCATTTTCTAGAACCTCTTTAAGCATTTGGAAGATAAGATCTTTGATGTGATCCCAGAAGAATTTATAAAAGTTACTAGTCAGCCCATCACAACCTGGAGCTTTATCTTTGGACAAACAACTAAGAGCTTTATC
This sequence comes from Periophthalmus magnuspinnatus, assembly GCF_009829125.3. Lineage (NCBI taxonomy): Eukaryota > Metazoa > Chordata > Actinopteri > Gobiiformes > Gobiidae > Periophthalmus > Periophthalmus magnuspinnatus. The sequence continues at coordinate 5,745,889 of NC_047141.1, forward strand.
CAATTCTTGTATAGTTATTTCTGCTTCACAGACCTGTTTGAAATTATTATCAATTTTGGGGATAAAATCTTTAATAGTTTTGTAAAAGGACTCAGTGTGAGGTTTAGAGTAAGAAGACATGTACAGCTTGCTATAAAAGGAAGAGATTTCTGTGGAGATCAGTTGAGGGTCAGTGCAAAGTTGATCATTAATATAAAGACTTTGAATTGCATTCCTTTCTTGTCTTTTTTTTTCCAAGTTACAGAAATATGCTGTACTTTTTTCACCAAACTCCACCCATTTTGCCCTAGATCTAAGGTATGCTCCTTTGGCTTTTTTAGTGTAAAGATCATCAAGGGAGCACTGAAGAATACTTTTTTGTCGTTTATCGTCATTATCAAAATGAGGTTTAGAGCAAATTTGGTTTAATTCCTTAATAATTTCAGTTTCTTTCTGTTTACATTGTTTAGCTATTAATTTGCTATGCTTAATAGAGATCTGGCGTACTTTGAATTTAAAGAATTCCCACTTATCAATATAAGCCTTAAGATTTTTGTCAGAATATATTGTTTCTAGAAGTTCAATAACATCCCTGCAGAAGTCTTCATTAGTGAGGAGTGAGGAGTTAAATTTCCAGTAGCCTCTGCTAAAGGGTTTTTTCACCTGAGGAGTCAAGTTAAGTTGAATGAGACAGTGATCAGTCAAAGGAGCAGCAGAGATACTAACATCTACTTCATTTTGGATAAAGTTGTTTGAGATTAGCCAGAAATCAATGCGAGATTTAGATGAGCCATCTGGTTTGAACCAAGAAAATGACTGTCTTAATGGATGAGCAAGTCTCCAGGGATCATTTACATTAACGTCTAAACAGAAATCTTGTAAAACTGTGTTTATATGAGGGGAATGGAATTTGGACGGCAGTCTATCCAGCCATTCATCTTGAACCATGTTAAAGTCTCCTCCTAAAATGATATTGTCTGTGCAGTATTTTCGACCAAGGTCTTTGATATGATCAGAAATTTCAGCTAATAATAATTTGTTTAGGTTGGGAATGTTGTAACCATAGACATTACACAAAATCAGAAAATTATCAGTCAATTTGAGGACACAAATAAGCCAGTGGCCATTACTATCATTTTTGTGAGTGATTATTTTAAATTGACGGTTTTTAAAAAGCAAAGCAACACCAGAGGATTTGTTTGTACCATGAGAGAAAAGTATTTTTTCCCCCCATTGATTAGACCAAAAGTTTTCATCTGCCTCCACAGAGTGTGTTTCCTGTAACAAAATGCAGTTAGCATTTACATTTTTACAAAATAAGAAAATAGATTTTCTTTTTACCCCATCTCGTAAACCCCTAGTATTTAAGGATACAAAATTTAAATTCAACATATATAAAATTCAATAAATAATATACAAAAATAAATAAAAAAAAACAAGAAGTAAAAGGTAACAAGTAGTGTGAAAGTGCTATTGAACGTTGAATCTCAAATACAATGAAGGTGCGGTAGACCTTAAGATATTCCTGCGCAGTACCAAACAGGTGTATGACCTTAAAATGTTAACTACAACATGCCTCTGTGGACTTAAAGCATAGAACAAACCCTTAAACTGTCCAAAATTTTAAAAACTTCTTCACAACAATAAACATATAACTCAGAACTTCAATTCAACTTCAGTTCAACTTCAAATTGAAAGAAATCATTCAACCTGGTAGCACACGGACTCCGTTAACGTATCCGATGTGCCCTCGATAGTAGACGTTCTGACCTGCCGCTCTCGCCTGCTCCATTTTAGGCCAGACAGCAGCCCTGGCCTCTCGGTCGAACTTGCAGAAATCTTGCTTGAAGAAGATTCCCAACTCTTTGCAGGCCTTGGAATCTTTGGTGAGCTTCCAGAAGATGTCTCGGTAGTGCCTCATGGTGAACTGGATTATTATCTGGCGGTGCTTCCCGACTTCCCTCTTCCCCAGACGATGCACCGTGTCTACTACGGTATTCAGGGATGAAGCATGTTGTGGCGCGATTTTAGCCAAGATCTCCAGGGCTTCTTTGCGGGTATTCTCATCATTTTTTTCTTTAAAACCCTGTATTTTCAGATTCCAGCGCCGTTTGTAGCGCTCCATCTCCAACACGCGCTCTTTCAAATCAGCATTCTCTTTAACGAGGGCAGGGACCGACTTCTCCAGATCACAGAGTCTGCCTTTACAGTTTTTTAGTTCATCAGCATTCATTTCAGTTATCTTGGTCAGGTTGGCTAGTATAATGGAGTTTTCCCGAAGTTTTACATCAAAGTCATCAAATCTGTCAGTCAGCTTGTTAATAGCTGCGGTGAGGGCTGTCAGCTCTGGCTCGTTTTTGTTTGAAATGATTACCTTGCTGGGTTGTACTGCGGATGGTTTGGTTGGTGTAACAGGGATTTTCCTTTTGGTTGACGGCGCCACTACTTCCATGGCATATTCATGGTCCGTTGCCGCCGCTGGGACCGGGCTTTTGGAGGCTGAAGCTAGCTTAGCCTGGGCATCAGGTTTTTCCCGGGTCATCTTTAACTTCTTCAAAGAGTGCTTAAAGTTCGTTTGAGAGGCGTCTAATATTGAGTTTTGTTGTTAAAAAATTTAAGAGAACAACAAATGCCCGTTTAGCGGTTCAAAATCGAGGTCTAAATTGATATTCTGAGATTCAAATACAACAGCTCAAGGAGTACTGCCTGCCCGGACCGCCATCTTGCCGGAACTCGCTAATGATGCTAAGTGCTGTTTATCCCCTTAACGTTCCGACGGCCCGCCCTCGGGCGCACTGTTACGCACTGTTATGTAGTAGTTTTGCGTTTTAAACATGACGAAACGGACAAAACAAAGAAAATACGCGACCGAGGACACTGTGGATGTTTGTACAAGTTAAACTAGAGGCATCTCGGACCCGGAGCAGTTCATGGAACCGAGTGAAGATCTCATGATGGACTGAGGAGCAGAGGACCTGATGTGCTGATGGACTGATGCTGTTCCTGATCGGTAAGTGTGGTTTATTCTGCTATTGACTTAATTTTGGGTCAAATGTGTATTATGTGTAATTATTAGCATTAGCAAATGCCAATCTGGGCCCCCCGACCACAACCAATCATCACGCACACACTTGGGTGAAGTGTCTTGCCTAAGGACACAATGACAGAAGTTGGTCCGAGCGGGACTCGATCCTCCAACCTCTAACCACTGAGCCACTGTCACAGAATGACTGTCACACTGTCACATGTATTCTGACCAATACACACTGTCAGTGTGTGTTGGTCATTGACTGTCACTAGTTTATGAGATGTAAAAATTAAATGATCGTGTCATTTACTGAAAAAGAGTTAACGGACTGTCTCCCAGACACAGTAGGACAATCTCACTCAGTCACAGCAAAAGCTTCACACAATGGCTTATACTCATAATACAAGTCAGAGCTTTATAATAAAAATATTAAGTTTGTTTTCAACATTGGAGTTTACAGTTGTCTTGGTTTGGTTGGGAGCTCATGTTTTGCCATAGTTAAAATTAAATATTTATACTTCCAATAGCATTAACATACTACACAGGTCATGAGCAAGATTTTTGTCATTTTCATTGTATAAGTGGCTAAAGCACTTAATTAAAAGTCTTATAACAGAAATGTAAATGCGGCAATTTGATTCTTTTAATAAACCATTTAACTTGGATGGATGTGATGCAGCATGACCACAGTGCGCACGTCTGATATCGCTCACAGTGGTCCATGGGACGCTCAGGGAGTTTGTGTGTTTGCTCAGACTCGTGAAAAATTAGAGGGAACATTGGTTGTAAGTACCACAGGAAGTGTTTAGTCGGCATTAGTGGAACTTCCACACATCGTGGAGGAACTCCGGTTTTGTTTAGTTTTGCTGCCTTGAATTATTTATTGCCAATTCTAACTAACGTGACAGGAGAGACATTTGTGTACAGGATCTACATTAAAGAAAGGAGATAGGAGCGTGAAACACGCTTCAGCGGCCAGCACTGAAAGCACACGGGATAGAGTCACCACAGCCCGATGACTCAGAGCCACACTAGTGATCAGAGCGTGAGACAGAGCGTGGGGCAGAGCGTGAGACAGAGCGTGGGGCAGAGCGTGAGACAGAGCGTGGGGCAGAGCGTGGGGCAGAGCGTGGGGCAGAGCGTGGGGCAGAGCGTGGGGCAGAGCGTGGGGCAGAGCGTGGGGCAGAGCGTGGGGCAGAGTGTGGGGTAGACCATGAGGTAGAGCGTGGGGCAGACACAGTTTTGGCGGCCCTTAGCACTCACTGTCTGATGTTCACTGCTCTATCAGCTGCTGCCCAATGGTTTCCACTGTTGTCCCGGGACATACGCCTGCTCCAAACTGGGGGTAAAGCCCTCTGCATGCTACACCAGGGTGTAGCATGCAGAGGGCTTAAGTTTGGCTGGTGCTCTAGTTGTAACTATAGAGTTTGGGTTTCAATGTCTCGGTTCCTAATTTGATGTATTTTGTTTACTCCAGATCCCATGACATGTCCCATGTTGTGCCGTGTCTTTGTCTGGAGAAGGTTACATTGGTCGGCCATTCCAACCTTAAATATTCAATAATGACTCAGCTCTTTGTCAGTCCAGAGCTAAGGTTTAACAGATGAGTAGATAGGTCATCTGCAGTAGTTGCACATTTGCTTTCAGGGTTAAAATTCACTGACGAGTGAACAGGATTTAACGTTTAACAGGTTTTGACTGACACACATGACCTACATCAAACATGATAAAACATAGGTTTTTGAATGACACACAGACAGATCCAGGCTCACCGGTGCAGAAACACTTAGTGTGTGTGTGTGTGTGTGTGTGTATATATATATATATATATATATATATATATATATATATATATATATATATATATATATATATATATATATATCAATACAATGAGCCAGGATTTGAGCATAAACCTTAACGTCAGAAGTGATAAAGACCTGTAATTACTACATAGAGTTTGATCTGATGATACACATCATTAATGAAAGAACCTTTCTCAATTGAAGTCAAAATAATTTTTAAGAACAAATATCCTGAGTCATTCCAAAATGTAAGATAAAATTCCGGGGGGATACCATCCCAACCCGGGGATTTACCCTTTTTCATGCTATTTAGGGCAGCGTGAAGCTTGTTCAATGAAATTTTACTGTTTGTACTTATTTCTTGAAATAAGGAGCCTAAGTCATGTAGAAATGTTTGCATCCTGCTTTGTTTAACTCAATTGTGGATGAATATAATGTTTGATAGAAAGAGTGAAATGCATTGTTTATATCTTTGGGATCTGTTAATATCATACAACAGCCGAGCACTCTTACCTGAAGGACGAGAAACTATAAAGGACAATCTCACTGTAGCAAACATGTTCAATTACTATTTTATCACTTCCATCTCAGAACTGTGTAACCCATCGAACACAGAGCAACCTGCGACATCACTTGCTGGCTCTGTCGGAATTGTGGCATGTGGCCACAGAGGAGGACCACTTTCCACTCAGGTGGACGTTATGGATTTTTGTGGTGTGAGTGAAGACAAAGTCATTAACATAATTTCATCACTTTCAAACTCCAGAGCAAAAGACTCTTGGGGACTTGACACGCTTTTCTTAAAGAGGCATAAGACTATTTTGGCAGCACCAATTATGCACATAATTAATCAGTCGTTACGTGAATGTGTATTTCCAGACTCCTTTAAACAGCTATTGTGACACCTATTTTTAAGTCAGGAAATCGTATGGATATCAAGAATTATAGACCTATTAGTGTGCTTCCTGTGGTCTCCAAAGTCATAGAAAAAATTGTTCCGGAACAACTTATTGACCACCTGGACTACAGAAATATGTTGCATCCAATGCAATTTGGTTTCCGGTCAAAACACTCCACAGATACAAGTCTAGTCTGGACAAGGGAGGGGTGGCTGGGGCTGTTTTTTGGGGTCTCCGTAAGGCTTTTGACACTGTTAACTATTCAGTGCTGTTGACAAAAATGCAAAATTTCAAACTCTCAAACACTGTCAGTTGATTTCAGTCGTACCAGTCACCAGTGTGTAAGGATAAATGACAAAACATCTCCATTTAGTACTTGTTTAGCAGGTGTGCCCCAAGGGTCCATTCTGGGGCCGTTGCTCTTCAGCTTGTACATCAACGACCTACCTTCTATTTGTGACGATGTAGAAATCGTGCGCTGACGACACAGTATTCCTTACACACGGTCCCGACGCAAATTCTGTCGCAGCTAAGCTATCTGTGGCAATGGTAAAAGCAATAGAGTGGTTCAACAAATCTTTCCTTACTTTGAATACTGACAAAACTGTTACAATGTACTTCTCAAACAAACAAAGTCAAAGTGTATGTCCAAATATTTATGTGAATAGTTGCATGATTAAAAATGTCGAGGAAGTTAAATACTTGGGAATCATATTAGACCTTACCCTTAATTTTAAAAAACATATTAAAAAGGTTTGTAATGTCTTGAAATTCAACATTTGCTAACTTCCAACACATTAGAAGCAGCAAAATCTTATCTCAATGCTATGATTATATCTCACATTTTGTATTGTATTTCCTCATGGTCTCAAGCCAAAATAACAGTACTAAATCCTCTTAGATCATTGCATAATCAGGCGTTGAAAATCCTCGATAAAAAGCCCAAACGTTACCATCATTGCTACATATTGGACAAATTTAAAATATTAAGCTTTGACAACTTGATCAGGTACTCTGATATTCGCCTGGTACATAAAATCTTGCATGACGCTGCCCCACCCCCACTAAAGAAATATGTACAGCCTCGCTCTCAACTAACAAGTAGAGTGTTAAGGTCCATGTCTAGGGGTGACTGCAATGTTCCTACAAGAAAGTCCGTTTTCTCTCAATCTGCCTTCTCTTTTAAAGCCATCAAGGAATGGAACGGGCTTCCAGAAAATCTTAAGAACATAGCAGATTATCACAGCTTTTCAGGGGCTGTCAAAAACTGGCTTCTTGACCATCAGTCCTGCTCACACTAACTATACCAGACGGGTATTCGGCCATCAGATGTTACCCTCGTGGGTACTATCTGATGGCCACTAGATTACCAAATCATGAATGTTATTGTACTGTCTTAGTGTCATATTACTGTCTTGTTTATATTTATAATACCAATAAGGTACAGAGCTATCAGATGTTACCCTCGTGGGTATCATCTGATAGCGACTATACTGTATTTATTCTGATATCTGTTGCATATGTCTCGCACTTTAACTTGTAGTTTGCACTATGTATTGAAAATTTTGCACACTTGTATATTGTCTTTGGTATTGCACTTTTTATATGTAAATTGCTTTTTAATGTTTGTGACATCAAGGACTACAGATGGAAATTAGCATTTTGCTAAATCTGGTGCAGCCATCTTTTTAATGTATCTGCACACTGTCCTTCAAATAAATAAATAAATCTTATTTTTCGCTTTGATAGTGGTTATATTATTGTGCTTTGAACATTTATTTAGTTTCATGGAAAGAAGTGAATAATTTCAAGCATATATGTCTTGATCTTGTTCATGTGGAGCCCATGGAGGGGGGTACGATGTTACCATGAGGTTGAGATTGTGGTCTCTTTAATTTAATTTAACTTTTTTGTGGGGGGATGGGGGAATCTTATTTTTTATCTTGATTTTGTTATTATACAAGTAAATAAAATGAAAAAAGGTCACAAAAAAATAAAAAATAGGTTGGATTCTATTTTCTAAATTCGACTGGAGCCTTGCGCCAACAGTGTGGCCCTCCCCATTCTATGATTCAGGCAAAAAAATATACTTCCAAAAGGGGCAGTTACTGTCCATGTCCAGATCAAAATGTGCGTACAATGTGTCCTAGGCTTTTTAACTGGGACCAACGACAACAGCACACACTGCTTCATCTGCACAGCACTCAGCCCTGGTGAGTTGTCCATGGAAATAAATCAAAAGTGTTATTATTATAAAGTGTGACCGCAAATTGTAATTTTGTTTTTCTCTAGTTATAATCTTCTCTGTCCATTCACCTGTCCATTCCAGCCCTAAGAGGCAGCTGCTGTTGTGATTTTGGGATGTATTAAAATAAACTGAATTGAATTGATTTGTAGCTCAGATCTTACACTCAGAATAAGTGCAAAAATAATTAGCATGTTGAGTTAGCATGAATTATGTTTTAGTTCTATATAAAGAACTGTCAAAACTGGTTAAGTGGGCTACTGCTGATTCTCGCTTTATGTTTATTCCAGACAGTACTACGTTTTTACCACTGGACTGTAATCCTGAACCAGTGCTAAAGGTTATTCAACAGCCGTCGAAATGGGCTTTCCGGACCTACTGGAGGAGGTGAGATCTGTGCAGAACATGGGCTTTGGGAATAGGGTGGTCACGGAGAGGAGAGGGGTCTGGAGAAAAGGTACAGAGTCGGCAGAGCATAGGGCACAGTCCAGAGCTCCTCAAAGATGAAGGTTTGGGCACAAGGTGTGGAGGAGATGGGGGAAAGAGGGGGGTTCTTTTGCACTGCACTTTTTACACCTTTTGAGGAGCTACTGCATTTTGTCAGACTTTGGCAAAGAATTCCAGCCAGCTCTCAAATCTCCAACAATGATATGCCCAAAATGTTCCACAAGGTAGGACAGTTTGTCCCATTGCAGTACTAAAGCAATACTTGCATAGTTTAACATTAGCATTTGAATACATTTTTCTGTCTTAATCATTATTCTCTCTAGATACCCAGTAATAGTAGCAGCTATTTATTTATAGCGGACAGTGCATGTTGACCAACAGTAACTGTTTAACATGCCAGAATTAGCCAAGAGGCTAGTTTTCATCTGTTGTCCGTTGCCATGATGTACAGATGACTCCTTGCAAATTTAAATAATTTACAGAGGACACATAGTATAAAAAAAAATAAATGTGCAACACGGATGACCTCCATAAACAAACGTTGTAGTGTTTAGACATTCCTCACACAGATACAGTGTCAAATTAGTAACTGATATAAAGAAATTGAATTAATTTTGTTCTAATTTCTTAGTGAAAGAAGGACTGAGTGTTTAGCATTGACTAGAAGAAGACTTTTTGGGCACCAAACAATTTATATTGGAACATTAAAATGATTATATCTATGATCGTTGCCATCAAATTTGACCAACTTTATACAGCTAATTTTATGTGAAGGTCTATGAGCTCCTCTACCATTTTATTGACCCATATCTGGAAATAGCATCACTATTCACTAAAGTAAAAAAAGTGAAAAAGATCGGCACCAATTTGAAGAGAGATTCCGATAAGTTTAAACTTCTTGGGCATTGTTTCTTGTACAGCAGACAAGATAAAAAGGGGGGACAGTTCTGTGTCGGTCTTTCTCTCTATCTTCTTTCTGGTTAAAGGTTTGAGTTGAAGTTCAGTGGGTTATAATTAGAGACCACTTTTTTCAGGATGGCAGGAAAGTTAACCAATGAGTGACTGTAGAAAAGATTAGAGTTAACTAGTTGGTAGTAAGGCTTGGAGGAGAGGTAAACATCTGAAAGGTCATGTGGTGACAGTTGTAGTCCAAGTTTTACACAAATAAATCATATGCAAACAGTATAGACATGATTCACAAATTAAGGAATGTTAGCAGTCACCTCCCGTCTCTCTCTCTAAAACCTTCAAATCAGGCTAGAAATCTAGAGGTAATAATGGACTCAGACTTGAACTTTAGCAGACACATTAAATCAGTAACACCTGCATCTTCGGTGTGCAACCGTTGAATTGAGACACGGCACTGGTTTCCATCTACACTCGACCTCAGTATAAGGAGAGCAGCTCCACAGCCACTCCTCGTTAGTTTGTTTGAGCTGCAATATTAATCCTGCCTACTTGCCCTGTTCACCAACCTGCCTGCTCCCCTGCCTACCTGCCCTGCCAATCCAACTACTTTATCCACTGTAAATTGACTGTGCTCCTGTGTTCTGCTTTTGGGTCCTATATCAAAACTTGACAGTCACAGTGCATACAAATGTCTGGGTCAACATCTTTCTTTTTAAAGGTTACTAAAGGTATACCTCAGGGCTCAATTTTAGGACTCATTTTATTTTCTGTCTATGTTAATTACATTTGCCTTTGTTCGATCTCAACTGCATTCACTGAAATTAGTTTTCACTGTTGACAAAACCAAACTTATGGTTTTCTCCAATCAAAGTGAGCGTCTGGAGAATATTCCTGTAATAACAACTATGCAAGAGTAGCAAATTGAATGTATCTTGGTTTTGTTATTGATTCAGAGCTGAGTTTGTTCTATGGATTATTACTTTGTAAATGCTCCTGACATGCGTTGCTGGCGTTTTGGCCAGGTTGTCCTTGAAAAAGAGATTTCGATCTCAATGGGTGTTTTCCTGGTTGAATAAAGGTTAAATACAAAAAAAAAATCCCGTAGAAACTTTGCTGAAAGCCTAATTCAAACATTTCAGCTGTGCCTCTGCATGTTCCAAATAACATCCATAAATCTTACAGTAGAGTTTAGGTCTGATGGTGGAGGATGGGGAGCTCCACAGTGGTATTTCTGTTGTCAAACAGCAGCTTAATGTTCTGTCATCATGGCAACAGCAGAGGGGGTGCTTCCTACAGGTTCAACGGTCAACTCAGAATCTCAACAATTTAATGTCGTCACATGAGAATAAGACATTGAAAAAACGAGTGGTAAGAGCCAGACAGTGCACATTTATTGGTTAGTTGTGCTACTTGAAAAAAACAAAAAAAACAAAACCTTATTTCATTATTTATTGCTGAAATAATGTAATATTTTCTTGATTTAACAGAAAACTCTTGTTCTGTAAATTTAAAGGAAATGTGGAGCTTGTAAGTGATTTTTTCAGTGCAGTGTATGAATAACACATTTTAGGGAAATTACATTTCAAGTGACAAATTTCAATCAAATCAATAGGTGGAAATTGATTCAGTGAAATAATCTCTTTCTCTGAACACATTTTTTTTTTATCCAAGTCACAGTTAATATTAGGACAGCAAACCTACAGAAAATGGCTTTCTCAGGTGTGCGGCTTAATTTCAACAAATCTTTTGCTAACCACCTTTTGCCCCACTCTTCATGTACTGTACTGTACCCTTCATTTCTTTGAGTAAAATATTTCGTCATGGTTTTTGTCACTATTGTTTTAAAAGTATTTATAATGACTAAAACAATCATGGCTAAATGTTTGTGTTGACTAAAACTATAGCCCAATATTTTCCCCTTTTTTTTAATTTGTATGCATTTTTTAAACTAATTAACACTGAATCGACACAAGAATCATCACAGAAGCAGAGCAGGCTACACAAGTGAGAGCTTCGTGCACAAAAAACATATAGTTACAGTTAGTTTTAAAATTATTATTATGGTTGTGTAAAATTGTATTTAGATTATGCACCATTCCAAAGGGTCAGCACATTTCCACTCTCAGTTTGAACCATTTTAAACACATTTAAGCCTTGGTCATTTCTCTCTGTTTTTAGTTTGCTGTTAAAATAATCGACTTCTGTCATATAAATTAAAAAGGCCAGTCTTTTGAACAGCTCTGGTGAGGAGCAAAAGTATCCAATTCAGCTGGAGTCAAAAAGCGAAAAAACATGCACTGAGCCAAACAGAGTGTACCACAAACATACACGGACGATCTGGCGCCAAGTGTCTGGTCCTAGCTCCTCTTATCCTCCCCAGATGTAGCTGATTGCGGATTAGGTCCAGGTGTGCACAGGAGTAGCCCAAATCTCCACCTAGCTCCAGGCTCAAACACAGAAGGGAGGAAAAAAAAAGGGAAAGTGCAACAAAGGGCAGGACCGACAGGGATCATGACAGATTCAATCCCATAAAAGAGCTGAAAGACCATTCACTAGACTTGATCCAAATTGCATTTTTCAATCCCCACAGCTCCAAACCAGACTATAAACAAACTCCAAGAACATGTCTGTACCTGTCCTATGAAAAGATGCCATTAATTCGTGCGTGTGCGTGTGTCTGTGTGTGTGGGTGTGTGTGTGTGTTTGCGTGCGCAGGTGGGGAGCTTCGGCCGGTACCAGTGGATTCATATGACTCTGTTCAGTTTATCAGGGCTGATCATACCCTGGCACATTCTCCTGAACAACTTTGTGTCAGGCATTCCTGAGCATTATTGCAGTCTGTCCACCAACTTCAGCTTGCAGAACGATTCAGAGGTAGGTCTGCATCTCACAGGTAGAAATACTGAATGGCCACAAGTAGAACTAGAGAATGGGTAATAATAATGAGAACAATGCCTTACACTTGAAATGCACTTTACTGGCATGTCAAAGCCTGTCAAAGAGTTACTCTGTAGTCATTAATCACTCACTGCACACTTGGTGGTGGTAAGCTAAGCTAAGACCTTCACTGTCGCTCTTATAGAAGCCCACAGGTAGAACTACAGAACAGCTCACAGGTAGGATTACTGAACACCTCACATCTAGGACTACACAACGACTAATCATATTTACTATGGCTATATAGTAAAGAAATATAGTTAAATAGCAAGTAGAACTTAATAGCTTCTATGTAGCTTTACTTCACACTCCCCAAAAGTCCAGTCTAGCCTCCTGTCCTCCCTTAGGTGTACCCCGAGAACTGGCTGAAGGCCTTTATCCCTCCGGATCCTTCTGGAGAGAGGCTGGACCGCTGCCGGAGGTACTCCCCTTCACCTCTCGTGGGTGACCATCCCTGTGTTTATGCCCCGGTCTGGTACTTTTTTGCAGGTATGTTGTCCCTCAGTGGCACCTGCTGACAACCAACACCTCCCTGAACTCCAGCGAGGCAGAGACGGAGGGCTGTGTGGAGGGATGGACTTTCCAGCGCTCTGAGTTCATAGCCACGACCGTCTCTGAGGTGAGGCCCCGCAGAGCACAGAGCCACAGAGGCAGAGCAGGAAAAAGTATGTATGGTGTCAAGGATGCTTTATTATATTAATCATTCACTCCACTCCTGGTGATGGCATGCTATCGCCATTGCTGCCCCCCACTGTGGAACTGGCATTTTTAAGGTGAAAAATTTTACTGACTGGTTGATGCAAAGCATCAGCACATTTTAAAGACTACATTTAATTTACTGCAATGTAGGCCCTTCACAGGGTTCACAATGAAGGTAACTGGAGGCCAGAGTGATGAAGATCATGTATTTCAATGACCAACTGATATCTGATCAAAATGTTAATTATTTAGGTAACAACACTACAACCTTTTAACTTACCTGAATATACTGAATGACCAGGTTATTCCATCAATGGATTTTTTTCTTCCCTGATGGCACGGGCATATTCCAACATGACAAGGCCAGGATTCATTGAGCTCAAATAGTGAAAGAGTGGTTCAGGAGCAGGAGACATCATTTTCACACATGGATTGTCCACTACAGAGTCCAGACCTCAACCCCATTGAGAATCTTTGTGATGTGCTGGAGAAGGTTTTTGTGCAGCGGTCACACTCGACCCTCATCAGTGCAAGATATTGGTGCAACATTAATACAACACTGGATGGAAGTAAATCTTGTGACATTGCAGAAGCTTATTGAAACAATGCCACAGCGAATGTGTGATGTAATCAAAGCTAAAGGCGGTCCACCAATTTTTTAGAGTGTGACTTTTTTTTTGGCCATATATATATATATATATATATATATATATATATATATATATATATATATATATATATATATATATATATATATATATATATATATATATATATATATATATATATATATATATATATATATATATATATATATATATATATATATATATATATATATATATACACACACACCAGGGTCATTCAATAAATAAGGTGAATTTTTCGGTATAAGGACTTTAATAGAGATAGAAGCTTACTTTTTTTTTGTTTTTTGTTTTACTTGTTTTTCACATGGATTTAATTTCTTTTGCAGATTAAAAAAAACAAAACTTTGAGAGTTTTGGCAATTAACAAAGATGGCCAACCAAAAAGCTCCAGGATTGAACAGCGGTCAGTTATTAAGTTTTTGGTTGCTGAAGGGTGCAAACCCGTTGAAATTCATAGGAGAATGTCAACTGTGTCTGGTGCCACATGTTTCAGCCAAAAAAATGTCTACAAGTGGCTAAATTGTTTAAAGAAGGACGGAGCAGTGTTGATGATGAAGGCAGGCCTGGGAGGCCTACAGAAGTGAGGTCTCCTGAGGTGATCGAACCAGACACAGTTGACATTCTCCTATGAATTTCATGCTTCTTGGTTGGCCATCTTTGTTAATTGCCAAAACTCTCAAAGTTTTTTTTTTTAATCTGCAAAAGAAATTAAATCCATGTGAAATACAAGTAAAACAAACAAACAAAAAAGTAAGCTTCTAACTGTATTGAAAGTCCTTATACAGAAAAATTCACCTTATTTATTGAATGACCCTCGTAAGTGTGTGTGGGTGTGTGTGTGTGTGAGTGGGGGTGTGTTTGTGTGTGTGTGTGTATATATATATATATATATATATATATATATATATATATATATATATATATATATATATATATATATATATATATATATATATATATATATATATATATATATACACACCCCCACACACACACACACACAAAATTGTTGGTACCGTTTGGTTAATGAAAGAAAAACTCAAAATGGTCACAGAAATAACTTGAATCTGACAAAAGTGATAATAAATAAAAATTCTATGAAATTTAACCAATGAAAGTCAGACATTGCTGATCTGTGTCTCAATGCAGCAGGTGAATATGGACCAGTGGATTCACTCTGCTACTGCATCCAACAGATCAGTGTGTGGATGTGAAACAACTTTCTCCCGCTAAACTCAGACACGACTGAAGTCATCATCTTTGGCCACAGAAACATAGAGAAAGTGTCAGCAGTCACCTCCAGTCTCTCTCTAAAACCTTCAAATCAGGCTAGTAATCTAGGGGTAATAATGGACTCAGACTTGAACTTTAACAGCCACATCAAATCAGTAACATCTGCAGCTTTTTACCATCTAAAAAACATTGCAAAAATCAAAGCGGGACTTAAAGAGACTTATCCATGCACTTGTCTCCAGTAGGTTAGACAACTGTAACATCCTGCTCACTGGCCTCTCCAAACGAGCCTTAACACAGCTGCAGTACATCCAGAACACTGCTGCATGGGTCCTGACTAGAACCAGGAAGTACTTCACACATGTGTCCTGTGCTCAGGTCTCTGCACTGGCTTTTGTGGCTCAGAGAATAGACTTCAAAGCAGCTCTGCTTGTGAACAAGTTAGGACACCATTGTTTGAAAACATATCATAAAAATGCCAGATTGGAATTTGCAAAACTACATGTTGATAAGTCACAAAGCTTCTGGGAGAATGTCTTATGGACAGATGAGACAAAAATTGAACTTTTTGCCAAGGCAAATAAGCTCTATGTCACAGATGGTACAGTGAAATCTCAAGACTATCAAGGGATTCTAGAGCGAAATGTGCTGGCCAGTGTCAGAAAGCTTGGTTTCAGTCGCAGGTCCTGGGTTTTGTAACAGGACAATGACCCAAAACACTAAAAAAACACCCAAGAATGACTAAGAGGAAAACAATTGCACTATTCTAAAGTGGCCTTCTATGAGCCCTGACCTAAATCCTATTGAGCATCTTTGGAAGGAGCTGAAACATGCCGTCTGGAAAAGGCGCCCTTCAAACCTGAGACAACTGGAGCAGTTTGCTCATGAGGAATGGGCCAAAATACCTGCTGAGAGGTGCAGAAGTCTCATTGACAGTTACAGGAATTGTTTGATTGCAGTGATTGCATCAAAAGGTTGTGCAACAAAATATTAAGTTACGGGTACCATCATTTTTGTCCAGGCCTGTTTCATGAGTTTTTTTTTTTTATATAATTCTGTTGAATGGTTGAAAAGCAATGTCTGACTTTCACTGGTTAAATTTCATATAATTTTTATTTATTATTACTTTTGTCAGACCCATAGCACATCACGTTAATGTTTTCTGGCCCTTGGAGTATGACTTGTCACATGGTCAAATCCAAAATGGCCAGCCACCACTTACACGCAGAAGGCTGGATGAAGAAGAATACTATCTCTATTTTGAGTCCCACAAGGTTCCATTTTAGGCCCCTTACTGTTTTCTTTGTACATGCTGTCCCTTGGATCTATTTTTCAAAAACACAAAATTCCTTTTCATTGTTTTGCTGATGAAGTGCACATTTTTAAGTTGCCTTAAGGACCCAAAAAACTGGATAAACTTTTAAAAGCTCTAAATGAATCAAAAACAGAAATTGTGGTATTTGGGGATTTATCTGATGCTACTGCTATCAGCCTGCCAAAAATCTTGGTGTTTTTTTAGAAAGTTCTCTCAAACATGACTAACAGATCAGCCAGGTAGTCAGAATTTACCAACTGCGTTGGCTTAGTGTGGTAAAGCCATACCTGCCCCACTCTGACCTGGAGCCTGTCATTCATGCCTTCATCAATTGCCAATTAGACTGCGGTAACTCCTTGTACTGTGGGTTTGATCAGGACTCCATCCACCACTTACAGTTAGTCCAAAATGGCAACTCTTCCAAGTTTTCCAAAGGTCAAAGGTAAAGATTCAACACACATTTTGTGAAAGCCTGTTGTATCAAATATGACAAAACAAACAAAAAAATATTATTTTCTATTATGCAAATTAGTTTTGTTTGTATGTTTTTTACATTACGATAAAGGGCCATATAAAGGCTCCAGATTCCAAAAGTCAGAATTTTCTGACCAGTTTTTCATGGGTCAGGCCATATAGTGTTAACATCAGAGGTTAGGTTCAGGTAATTATGTTTAAGGGTTTTATCAGTCTTGAGGAAATGAGTGTAAATCTAATGTCTCCACAAAGCAAAAATGAAACATAATGTATGTTTGTGTGATAAGCGCATGCCTTGTCTTTGTGTTCATTAACATGCAGTCTCCTGAGCAAATACACAAACAACGAAACACAGACTTTGTTGTTTTAAACTGTTGTAGTGGGACCTGGTCTGCTCCTGGAAGACACTCAAGCCAATGATCCAGACCATCTACATGGGAGGGGTCCTCACAGGGGCCATCGTCTTTGGAAGACTCGCAGACAAGTGAGTACAAGGGCTATATTCAGGTCATCTCTTCTTCCCAAGCTCTAAACACATACTCCCAACAGTGTGAAATATATCTGATGTGCAAAACAATGTGCAATACAGTTGTACCCCACTTGGTTATTACCTTATAGTAGAAACTAGATGGATCTCACCTTTGAAATGATCAGCTATTGGTTTTAACCTTGTTTAATTTCCTTTCTCAGTTTACTAACAGCATTTGGATCAAATCTGGATAACTGTGACTTTTTTCCCCTTAACATGTGAAATATTAAGTGTCCAAAACTATAGTTTGGACTGGTAACAAGTTTTTATGTCATCTAGGTTTGGGCGCCGGTCTGTCCTAATATGGTCATACCTGCAGTTGGGTGTGTTGGGCTGTAGCTCCGCCCTGTCTCCTTCTTACACCGCCTATTGCATCTTTTGCTTCCTCAGTGGCATGGCCGTGTCTGGAATTATCCTCAACGGAGTCTCACTCAGTAAGGACATAATGCTATGAGAGGATTCTAAAAGGAAGAACTCTAAAATCTCTTCCATACAGCAAAGTTATTTTTAACTGGTTAACCATCCTGGACATGCCAGGAACATTGTAAAAGTGTAGTTTCTGTCTCGTGTCCTGCCAGTGGTGGAGTGGATCTCTATAAAGCAGCGCACTTTGGTGGGGACTATTTCATCCTTCTTCTTCTCCATCGGTCAGCTGGTGCTGGCGGGGCTGGCCTTCTGGCTCAGGGACTGGAGGAAGCTGCAGGTGGTCGTCTGTTTGCCAGCGTTCCTTTTCTTCGCCTGCAGCTGGTTGGTTGTCCTCAGTCTTGATGTTCTGTCCCTGGTTCTTCCGCTGAAGGTGTGCTCCATGTGTATTCAGGTGGTACAGTGAGTCGGCATTTTGGCTGATGCTTAACGGCCGCTCTGAAGATGCTTTGAAGTCACTGCAGCGCGTAGCAAGAACCAACGGCAAAAAGGACATCGCTGAGAAACTCACAGTCCAGGTACTGGAGTTAGACCAGGGATGTGTGAACAACAGGACTTCACAAAAGAATCACAATCAAAAGCACAATTTTAATGGTCATAATAAAACACAGAGGCCTCAGTTCATTTTGGTTATGATTATGCAGAGAATCAAAATACCCTGTCTCCATAGGGACTTATAATGTATAAAAGCTTGTAGTCCAGACTACCTCCCCCTGTCAGACTAACATGACCTCTGAGCTGGTGTCTTTGATGCAGATGTTAGAGGATCATATGAAGAAGGAGCTAGAATCCCGAAAGTCCACGTACACAGCTGTGGACCTGATCCGGACCAGAGGCATCCGACGGATCACAGTCTGCCTGGTGGTGGTCTGGTGAGAGCTGCACAGTGACCTCAGAGTAGGCTGTCAGTAGGCCTACAGTACTGACCACACTTATGTCCGACAGGTTCGCCACATCGTTTGCTTACTTCGGCATCGCCATGGACCTGCAGAAGTTTGGGGTGAGACTAGAGATGGATCAGTATTATATGACATACACTTAACACTGTGTCCCTCTCCTCCACAGGTTAGCATCTATCTGATCCAGGTGATCTTTGGCTTAGTGGACTTCCCGGCCAAGTTCCTGGCTCTGGTGATGCTCAGCATGCTGGGGAGAAGGGTCACTCAGGCGTCTTGTCTGTTCATGTCTGCAGCGGTCATCTTCGCCAACATCTTGGTGCCCAGAGGTCAGCTCCCTGTTACTGCAGGCTTGTTAAAGTACTACTGCACAGGCATTTTGGACATTTTAGGGTTGGTCTTTCATGGTGTTTAACTAACTCCAAAGTATGTCCTGAGTAACTTTTATGATGGTGGCTATGGGCAGAGTTGGGAGTCTGCTAACACTTGGAACTTACCAGTTTAACACTATAGGCCTTTTTCACACTGCCGCATGGCTAGTTCCAGTTCTCTAAAAAATGACTGACTTCTTGGCCTATTCATTTTCTAATAAGATTTAGCCAAGTTATGCTAAAATAAATCAATATTTAAATATCAGGCAGCGGACAGCAAGTGACGGCTCTTTCAGTGCCAAAGTTGCAGACATGCGACTAATTTATTTCCAGGTAATTGAATGAATTATCAATTTAATGCTTGGTGCATAAATTCTTTTTTGTTTGAACTTCTGCTATGAAATGTTAATATTACTAATACATCTCTGCCGTTGGAGACCTTATAAAAGTCATCACTTCCATTGCATAATTTTCAGGAGTGAAATGCAAAAATGTCTGGAAGAAGCACACGTGTTGACTGACTGGTCAGACTCTGATTCTGAGGGAGATCTAGACTTTATCCTAACGGCTAATTTGTGTGAATGTGAATGAATCCAACCTCTCTGTCCTCTTTGGACATTATACAGGTTTAACCATAGTCTGCACCACATGCAGTATTCAGCTCAACATGCATGTCAATGAAAGACAAACATACAAAGATTACAAGATTACTCCTGACCAAGGCAGGACAGATCACGACACTAGAGCTGATGTTGAAGTCCATTAAACAGTGTGTAATGCCGTGAACAATTCACCAGGCATTTGAGACAATGATTCATTATTTATTTTGATATTTATTGCAAGACTGGATTCATTGTAGTATTTATTTAGCTTTTTCAGGTGGTGGTGGTGGTGGGTCTTCCCTGGGGCCTCCTCCCGGTGGGACATTCCCAGAACACCTCCCTAGGGAGTCGTCCAGGAGGCATCCTGAACAGATGCCTGAGTCACCTCACCTGGTTCCTCTCGACGTGTAGGAGCAGCAGCTCTACTCTGAGCTCCTCCCGTGTGACAGAGCTCCTCACCCTATCCTTAAAGGTGCGCCCGGCCACCCTATGGAGGAAACCCATTTCGGCCGCTTGTATCCACGATCTTGTCCTGTCATTACCCAGAGCTCATGATCACAGGTGAGGGTAGGAATGTAGATTGACCGGTAAATCGAGAGCTTCGCCTTTGGGCTCAGCTCCATTAACACAACGGACTGATACAGCGACCGCATCACTGCAGATGCTGCACTGATCCACCTGTCAATCTCACGCTCCATTATTCCCTCACTCGTGAACAAGGCTAGGGGAGGGCAAGCCACCTTTTTCCGGTAGAGAACCATGGCCTCGGATTTGGAGGAGCTGAGTCTCATCCCAGCCGCTACACACTCGGCTGCAAACTGACACAGTGCCTTCTGCTGGTTCTGGCTCAATGAAGCCATCAGGACAACATCATCTGCAAACAGCAGAGATGAAATCCTGTGGTTCCCAAACCAGACCCCCTCCAGCCCTTGGTTGCGCCTAGAAATTCTGTCCATAAATATAATGAACAGAACCGGTGACAAAGGACAGCCCCGGCGTAGTCCAACATGCACCAAGAACAGGTCTGACTTACTGCAGGCAATGTGAACACAGCTCCTGCTCTGGTCATACAGGGACCGGACAGCCCTTGGCAAAGAGCCCCGGACCCCATACTCCAGTCGTGGAACACTGAACCAGTGTTGCCGCAGGCCAGTTGGCAACTCATGTAGGCCTTGGGGGGACTCATGTAGGCCTTGGGGGTGACATAGGGCCCGCGGGCATCATGTTGGTGACCCCTGCAAGGCTTTGGCAGTGTAATGTCCAGAAACAAATTTGAAATAACTCTCTAAGTGACACTAGGTGAGCCGGGGCACAGTAGTCCGTCCAATAATAGAAATAATTATTTCCAGATTTGCAACAGGTTACGGTTCACTCAAGAGGTTTTCTATAGATGAGCTGATAACATAACAATGACATAAACCAGATCAATGCCACTATAGTGTCTACTGTATGCTTTGAATATGTTTTGAGGTGGTCCGTTAATAGGGCACAATACACAGATAATGCCAGCAACATCAGTGTAACCCATGATGTTGTCCATGAACTCATTGCATCTTTCACTCGTAAAGGGGATAAGAGTTACATGAATATGGGACTATACCTCATCCACCATTGCAAATTAATTGGCTGATATGGAAAGTGAATTGTGTGGGACAATGAGAAGTACAAGACCAACTGCTTTGCATTTTATAAAAGGAAACAATTATTAAGTTTTTATAAGGAAGGGCAAATTATTGGCTTGCGTATGGCATGACACTAAAATGATCACAATGTTGTCCACTCTTCCTGGAAATGCATGTGTTCAGAAAAGAGTAAGACACCTGAGACAGTTTCACACAATAAGGAAACCAATGTGTGTCAACAGTGACTCAATGGTTTAAGCACAGCAGTGATGCCTAAGGTTCTACAAGCTACCCAAGACCTTCAGGAACCCTCAAAATGTACAATAGTCCATCCCATGAATTAGTTATCTTTTCTGAGTAAGACTGAGCCAAGGCCACTGGTAAAGGCCCCTGGAGTTCCAGTGACCTCCAGGGCCCCATCCTGTCTGGAGTAATCCTAGCCAGGGTCGCTCTGGCATGCTAGAGACGTTGGGCCTGTGATTGTAGGCTGGCTTATGCAAAAGTAAGAGGAGAATAGGTCTAGGCATTTCTCTCGCCTTCCACACAAAAATCATTTCATTTATTAATTTGCTCATGACCATATGCATGATATGAACATATCAATTCATGACAAAACTTCAAATAGGCACCAAGTTTACAAATTATTTTCTTTTTTTCAGCTTGAAGCAATAACACAAATTGATATTTTAATGGGAGAGAAAAGACACTGTGTCACTCAGGTTTAAGTTGAAAGTAGCAGTTTTTTCACCCTCTTCTCTAAAAGTAGCTGCAGCATCTAGTGTAGTCCTTTTTCAGATTCTAAAACAAATATTCATGCTTGTAGCTCATCAATTTGTTGTTGATAGTTCCAACAGCATTCATCAGAAATTTTGTAAAAAAAAATTTAAATCATTTAAAAGTCTTTGTTTACTTAAAACTAAAGAATAACTAAACAAATTTTCCAGCACCTTAGACCGACGTGAGACAGGTTAGTTTTATCTTACTGATTATGTGTTGTTGCAATAGTAATCCTGCTCAGTACGAAGGAACCGCTGGTTCAGACATTCGGTGCATGTGCTTGGCTGAGGAGCCAATGGGGCGACGTTACCATCTGTGGGATTATGACTGAACGCCTCTAAGTCAGATGATGATGGAACATGATGATACTGTAGCGCTGTGGATCTTTGAGTGGTCAAGGATAGCCGGCCCGGGGGGGTCGGTGAGCACAGCCATTCGTGACAGGGCTGGGGCGCGGCCCCTCTCCTGTCTCGCACCTTGTGTTTGTGTTTGTGGAGCACCTGGCGCTAAATCACTTACAGACAACCTGACGACCAGCAAGGTTTGCGTTTGCCCTCTTTGGGAGCAGGAAGCAAGTATTTCATAAATATTGATTGATTTTAGCATGACTAACTAAAACTAAAACATGAAAAGGGTCTATTATTATACTTGAATTATTCTACCTTGTGCCCGGCATAAATATGGTCTTTAATTGTTTTCTTTATTTTGTATAATGTAAGATGTTTGAACCTTTCAGAGATGCAGACGCTGAGGACGACTCTGGCCTGTTTAGGAAAAGGCTTCACATCGGCCTCCTTCACCACAGTGTATCTGTTCACAGTAGAGCTTTACCCCACCGTCATCAGGTACAGCCTCTCACCTGCAGGGGGTGCACAAAGTAATAAAAACCCACAGTGGTCATCAGAAACACTTCCACAAAAACAATTATATTGGTAGCATAAAACGGAAAAACAGAGTAGTGTGGCAGTGGAGTGTCCGTCTTCTGATCTTAAGACTGGCAGTTTCAATCCAAGCTTCGTTGTGTCAAAGACCCACCTCGTCCTGTGTCTGTATACACTGGTGTTTAAGTATGTGTTTCCGTCTGATTTTATTTGACCGGTGGCCTGTTCTCTTTCACAGGCAGACAGGCACAGGGCTGATGTCCACCATATCCCGGGTGGGGAGTATGGCTGCTCCGACGATGCTCGTCCTGGGTGAGGTGAGGCTATGAAGGCTCCTTCTTGTCTCTGAGGAGCTCTGATTATCTGAGACTTCCTGCATGTCTCTGATATCTGCTGTGTACCTGCAGATTTTCTCCACCCTGCCCTTCCTTCTCTATGGAGGATTCACAGTCATTGCTTGTGGATTTGCCTTATTTCTCCCAGAGACACTGAATATTCATCTGACGGCCACCATTGCTGAAGTCGAGGAGAAATGGTGCGGTACCTCCATCACACTGCACCACACTGTACCACACTGCAAAGCACAATATCACACTGTACCACACTGTACCACACTGCAAAGCACAATATCACACTGTACCACACTGTACCACACTGCACCACACTGCAAAGCACAATATCACACTGTACCCCACTGTACCACACTGTACCACACTGCAAAGCACAATATCACACTGTACCCCACTGTACCACACTGCAAAGCACAATATCACACTGTACCACACTGTACCACACTGCAAAGCACAATATCACACTGTACTCCACTGTACCACACTGTACCACACTGCAAAGCACAATATCACACTGTACCACACTGTACCACATTGCACCGCACTGTATCACACTGTACAATATTGCACCGCATTGTGCCACACTGTACCACACTGTACGATACTGCACGATATTGTACCACACTGCACCACATTACACCACACTGTCTCACACAATACCACACTGTATTATACTGCACAATATTGTACCACACTGTACCATATTGCACCATGTTGTATCACACTGCACCACACTGTACCACATTGTACCACACTGTACCACATTGACCCACACTGTACCACATTGAACCACACTGTACCACATTGTACCACACTGTATCACATTGACCCACACTGTACCACACTGTATCACACTGTACCACATTGTACCACACTGTACCACATTGACCCACACTGTACCACATTGACCCACACTGTACCACATTGTACCACACTGTACTACATTGACCCACACTGTACCACACTGTACCACATTGACCCACACTGTACCACATTGTACCACATTGTACCACATTGACCCACACTGTACCACACTGTACCACACTGTACCACACTGTACCACACTGAACCACACTGTACCACACTGTATCACACTGCAATACTCTGTACCATACTGCCCCTCAGTGTACCATACTGTGCCACATTACCACATTTTACAATACTGCCCCACTCTGTACCACACTGGACTAAACTGAACCATACTGTACCGTACTGTACTGCAGCTGCTGCTGTACAGTATGGTACAGTATTGATAGGCAAATTCTTGATTTAACAGTTGATCTACCTTCACCTATGGTTATTAGCTTTGGGTAATGACCAAAGGACAAGGACGCGGTTACACAGTCAAAATTAGTTTCCACCGCTGGGTAGCTGGGCGCTCCTGTAGAGATAGGGTGAGGAGCTCAATCACACGGGAGGGGCTCAGAGTAGTGCTTCTGGGAACCTCCCTGAGGAGGTGCTCCGGGCACGACCCACCAGAAGGAGGCCCTGGGGAAGACCCAGGACACACGGGAAGGACTATGGTCCCGTAATGCCTTTGGATCCCCCTGAATGAGCTTAAGGAAGTATCTGCCCAGGAGAAGCGAAAGAAAATGGATGGATGGTTGTGCACGAAAAATGCATCCTTAAAGTGAGTGGGCTTGCTCTTCACAAACCCAACTCTTATTTGGCCTGGAGGTGGGTTTCTTAGATTCAAAATTTACCAAGTGCAGTGTAATGTTTGGCTGGCAATTCTAGAAGGATATTTCTGTATTATTTATACTGGTTGATGTCAGTGACCAGACCAGACATGCACTTCTCTCTTTTGCCCACATCTCTCACTCCTAAGTATAAGTACAACAACCCATTTAGAACATTTGTAGTAGTTTGAGATTTTGTGCTAATTTTCAGTATATTTATAACATATTGATAGCAGGCCTCTGCAATTTCCAGTGCTTCAGTCAGTCAATATCACTTAATTTGTCCCTTAATTTTTCCACCCTTATCACTTTCAGATAATACTTACTTTTTACATTTTAAACATCATGGATTAATCACTTTGTATAAAGTTGGTTCTGTGTCTGCCCATGCAGCAGTAACAATGCCCCACACTTTGAGTTGAGTTCTTTCACCATGAATGGTTCAAACTTATCTCCAGTAGTGTACTCAAAAGGATGGGCTAGAGTTATTCTTTCTGCTGGAAGATCACTCTTGATTTGCAAATCTTTGCCCTGACACAGCTGTCACCTCGTTTTGCATGCCTCCGGCCCTTGATGACTCACTCTTTCTGTGATCAGTTTATTGATCCAGGCAGTTGGTGCTCTCTTTCCCGCTTGCTGAGCATTTTGTCTTTACTGACATATAGTTACTGGTGGTAATAGTAGTTAAGGACTTTCACTGGAGCAGGTCCACACTGGCCAGTCTTCCACTGATAGCTTTAGGAAATCAGGTCCATGGTGCCAAGTGGAAACTTATTTTAAGTCCCTTGCCGAACTACCTCTTGTGATGATATCAGCCATGATCAGATCGCCAGGAAACCACCACCTATCACTGGTGCAGCCTTCTTGATTTCTCCAACAAGGTTTGCTAACCATAGCTGTCTTTTTGAACAGCTCCCATTGGTTAAAGCATCTGGTGAAGCTAGTTAGCAACAGAATGCTCAGAGTATCAGTCATTATAGACTATATCACGTTTTGTGTTCCTACAATAACTTATAGGACATTTCCTCCAGACTTTGGATCAGATCCCACATTAGAAATTGGTTTGAAAGGGGGTAAATAAGGATTGGATCTCACTGAAAATAATACTAAACAAATACAAAATGACATTACAGAGGCTAAACTTACACTCCTGATCAAAATTTTAAGACCAGTTGAAAAATTACAAAAATTTACATTTTGCTTCAAAATGCAAAAAGAAGAAATGGGAGTGAGAAATAAATTGATTAAGCAATTTATTGCAACTGAACTGCAACTGAAATTGGCTGTTAATCAGTTGATGAAAAGTTGAAGATCGCATCTCAAAAAAAAAACAACCAAAAAAATAAAACTGAAATAGACTGGACTCAGTAAAGAGTAGCTGCACCATTCTTATTAATCAACTCAAAAATTAGCTTTCACATGCTTGGAACTAGTGTTTCCAGGAGGCTAGTGGGAATGTTGCTCCAAGTGGTGAAGATGGCTTCATAGAGGCCATCCACTGTCTGGAACTGATCTTCTTAAAACCCTTCTCTCACAGATGCTGTCTAATGGTTATGGGACAGCAGTTGGCAACAGTCACAAGCTAATTTAAGCCAAGGACCATCCCGTATCTTGACGGACAGCCAATTGGATTCTCTGGTTCAGGGCCGGTGAATTTTTTTGGGTCTACTACTTGACTTTTTTCCCCTTAAGATCTTTTAAGAAGTTTAAAATGACTGTCTTACTGTGTCCAACCTCAGCAGCAATGGCAGGCTGCGAGAGGCCTTGTTGATGCAGCTCAACAATCCGACCACGTTCAAAGAGAGAAAGCTTTTTTGCCTTTACCATCAGGAGGTCGTGACAGTGTGGATACCTGACAGAAAATGACACTGAATCCACATTTTTGAGAAGGTTTGGGCTTTTAAACGCTGTTGTCTAAACCTTTTGATCAGCTGATGAACGGCCTATTTCAGTTTAATGCTTGATTGTAGTAAATTGCTTACTCAGTTTTTTTTTGTCTCACTCCCATTTCTTCTTTTTGCATTTTGAATCATTACTTAGAACCTTCTTAAGATCCAACAATGCAAAATGTGAATTCTTGAAATGTTTCAACTTTTGATCAGTAGTAATTATAGAAGGAGCGAATAGAACTGAAGTTTTCTAATATGAACACGACACAGGACAATAAAGACACTTGCAGGACAGAATGTAAAAAATGACTGTTTCACAATCAAAGATCCCCAAACCTGCTCACAATTTGACACCATTGACATCTCAGCTGCCTGTGATGACATTCTTAATGCTCTGCCATCTGATCCACAAACATCTCATCCCTTCATAGAGGAAGATATTTGGCAGGAGTTAAGTAGGTACAAAGTAGGCAAGGCTATGGGCCGGATGGCATCACTGCCAAGGTGCTTGTGTGTTGTCCTGTCCTCCATTATGCAGGAGAGTCTGGAGAACATTTATCATATCTTTACCCCCCCAAAAAACACATTTCACAGGATCTAACCACTACCCAACTGTTGTGCTCATACCCATCGTGTGTAAATGGTTTGAGCAACTCATCCTACGTTCCATCTTGCCAACTGTGGATACACAACTGGATAAAAGAGGAAGAGGACATTGCGCCTTGCCTCCTCCACCCTCTCCTTCAACATGTGGAAACACTTGGCAACTTTGCAGATGTTCTTTTTGTCGATTTGAGCTCAATATCTCCTTTCATGTTATTGATCTAATCCATAGCTTTTGAGCAACTGCTGCTCCACACCAGTCTTAAAGGAGTTGTAACAGAGTGAGGATTTGGGACAATCAGATCACCCACATACCAGACAGGGCCTTTCCGACCAGTTTTCATCTGTAAGCTTTACACCTTCAAGTCCATTCACCTTTTCATGAACTGGGCTTTCCATTCCAGCTCTCTACCTGGTTATCTTTCTGTTCTTGGCTTGTACTACATCTTTGTTGGAAACAAAGCAGGATCTTGTGTCTGGTGATACTTTGCATCCCTCCGTGAAGTGTTAACGTGAGCATCTTAATTCTTCTGTATTCTGCATGCACCAAGCCTTTTCAGTATGACTTTCCTTTCATGCAGGACACTGGTGTGAGAGTTCCTCTGGACCCCAGTCCACCGTACATCTCCATCTCAAAGCCACTATCCACTCCTTTGAAGACAGTGAAGTTCAGATCGTAAGGGCTGTTTGTCTTTAGGGTAGTTTCAGCTGAAACTGAAAACAATAGCTGTTTACAGTTTAAGTGTACTTAGCCCCTCCCCTCAGATAGATATAAGGCAGTGGCCACCAGCAATCTGACCAGAACTGAAGAAGCAGCTTGGATGAGCAGCGAACTCATCTTCACTCTTACAACGATTTTTCCAGTTGACAGATTTAAACTTCGTCTTTTGCTATGGATCAGACCTGGACGACTGAGGGGGCACAGGGGGGCAAAATGGCATCTTGAAAATAAGCAATTACAGATTGCTTAACCATATATTAATCACTCTTAAATACAACTTTGGGTGAGTAAATGGTGAGGGTAAACAACTATAACATGGTTAAAGCTCTGTAAAGACGATTTTGGGAAACAGGATAAACAGTACAGGAGAACAGGCTGGATGATACTGGTGTATAATGTGAAAAGATCTGGTGAAATATGAATTTAATGCTCAGTGTATGTGCATCAAAGCTGAGTTTATTATGAATTATGAGTTCAAGATATTTGAATTTTCAGCAGTGTTCAGTATTGTCAATGGTAGAGTCATCTTCTGTGGTGCCAAAGGTCATTTCTTGGGGTTTCTTGAAATTGAGTTGAAGCTGGTTCCCTTTAAACGATTTGATAAAGTGTAGTATGAAGACTTGATATTGTCTGAGCAAATGTACCATCCAAATAAAGTCCCAGTATGGCAGTGGCACCCTTCTGACACTCCGATGTTGTGAGTGGACCTGTCGTTGCCATGTTGACTAACTGCTGTCGGTTGGTCTGTTTCAAGAAGAGTCCTTTCTTCAACCACAGGGGGGAGCCATTTTAACTTTTACTCATCTCTAACCTTGAATGAATCTCTATGCATGCTACTATACTATTTAATCAGGTTTTGTTTCAGTTTAATTGTGGTTAAATTCTAAAAAACAGAACAAGTTCATTTCAGTCAGCCAATGCTCCAGTATTGCTCCGAATTTAGTTTTTATTGTAGTTTATTTATTTGCAGGTCCTATGAGATGTATAGTTTAAATGAAGTTGGTATGAAAGGCCACACATGGAAATATAAGCAGGATTAACTGAATCCCATTGAAATAAATGGAAAGTGACACACAAATAATATAAGGAACTTCAACATCACTTATTGCTCATTCAAAAATGTCACATTTTTCAAAAACAGCACCTACACTACTTTTCGACCACTTCCAACCTCTAATTCACCAAATAGATTGATTTCAGTTCAGTTATGTAGTTATTTCATTGTTACACATACATAAGAATGAGGCAAATTTTCATTATTAGGATAATTTTCAGTAATATCTAGTTTACCCAAATACCAAGTAAGATATCAGAAATCCCCTCTGTGAATTTCTGTAATATGTCAGCAAAAGACTATTAAACCTGGGTCATCTGTTTTTCAGATTCAGATGTCCCAAATATGGTGCATATTGGCAGTTTTTACACTTTTTTTTTATATGAAAACATTAAAAGAAGTTTCAACCTGCAGTAGCTCCCCTTAATTATCGCTAACCAAAAAGTTAGCAAAGAAATGTGAGAAGAAGGTACATCTCAGTGCAGTCCTTAGAGTGTAGGCTGCAGATGTATACTGCCGGCTCCAACCGTCTACAAGAGCACACTGGACTCAAAGGTTAAACATCTGTAGTGAGAGTACGCTTCCCCGCCGTGTCCCAGTCCCTCCACATCTAAAACACTAAATGGAATATTATAACAATAACATGAGCCATGGACATGACAGATGTTGTTGATTCCCGTGTTTCTTCAGAGCCTCGACTCGGAGCTGCCACAGACTCAGGGGTAACTCACCTGTGCTCCGGCCTTTAGGAGGGGTCAATCAGTGACAGAGCCTGTGTTTGTGCCTGCTGTCTGAGGATGCTTAACAGCTTTTCAGCACACACTGACCCCTCACCCCCCCTCGGGCCCCCAGACCCCCTCCCGCTGGGTAACATTTAACTTGGGCCAACGACAACAGCACACGGTCCAGAGTCACTGTCCTGTGCACTGCTTCATCTGCACGGCACTCAGCTCTATCCTGGTGAGTTTGCATGTTTTCATCTTATTGGGAAATTGGGTGTCCATTAATAACTACACCTAATTATCCTTAGTAAAACATGAGGGAATTCTGAATTCATAATGAACAAATTCTTTAATTTGAATCATTCAGGCTTTGTAACTACTTAGTGAACAGAATGTCACTTTCTGGTGGACATAGAAGGTTAAAACCATACTTCGGAACATTCTCCATGGAGATAGTGGAGTTTTATGCTATACTTTGGAATTTTCTATGGTACTGAACATTTGTGCTCAAGTAAAAGTACAGTTAATTGGCTACTAACAAGACGTACATGTAACAAGCACTGCTGCCAAAATTGTACTTATGTAAAAAGTATGCATAAAAAATACTACTCAAAGTACTTGTTACTGGTTACTTTTTAACACAATTTTAGAAGTATGTTTATACAAAACTTGATCATTCTGAAAAATGTAATGTTTTTGTAAACAACAATCTATTGTCTGAAGTCTGTCCAGTCAGAACAGAGCTGCAGTGCTGTTATTGTGTTTGTGGGTACAGAAAGGAGCAGAGACAGAAGTGGATTGGGACTTGACAGTACTCAATAACTTCTATGATAAAATGTAACTAATTACAATTACATGGCTGGAATTATACTCAAGTACCAGTACAAAGTCTACTCAGTCACAGTAATGTGAGTATTTGTAATTAGTTACTTTCCACCTCTGGGAATATTATAGCCAAAGGAACAACATTTCCATGGAAACAAGCAGGAGGAGGCCAAGTAATGGTCGATGAAATGATGCTTGAAAAAAATGCTTTTTTTTCTAGTATATTTTCTGACAAAAAAAAAGTACCATACTGTGTCTTTAATAGATACCTTGACTCCCAACCCCTTAATGAATTAGTTACTAAACCTGAATTATAATTAAATATTTGTTTATTATGAATTAAATGTGTAATTACTATAAAGTATTACTGTAAATTGAAATTGTAATTTTGTTTTTCTCTGGTTTAGGATAATCTTCTCTGTCCATTCACCAGTTCATTGCATGTTTTCTTTCTAACATTCCAGTTATGTGCGGCTCAGTTTAATCCTGTAATGCGTCTTACAGTCAGAATGAGGTCTGAAAGCGCGATGAGAATATGCAAGTTTGGATCATTTTGAAACTGTGAAAACGTTTGGAGAATATATATTTGCATGTTGAGTTAGCATTAATTATTTTTTTGTTCTGTATAAAGAATTGTCAAAATTTGTTGCATGGGCAATTGCTGATTCTTTGTCTTTGACCATTTGATTTCAGACAGTACCACATTTTTACCACTGGACTGCGAACCTGACCCAAACCAACCTAAACCAACACAACTTAAACCAGCGCTAAAAGTTATTCAACAGCTGTGAAGATGGGCTTTTCTGAACTGCTGGAGGAGGTAATGTGTAATGAGGAGGTGTAATAATCATCCACTCCAGATACAGTTTTCATAACAAGTAAACCTCAGATCAAGACTCAGATTACCGACATCCTGACGTCAAAACAAACATTGGAGAAAATGTTGGCTCTGGTTATTGGTTATCCAGGTTGTGTTTTGTGTTGTAATGAGACAAGGCAAGATAGTCAGGTTTGTTTTGAATGGGCTGTACTATAACTATCTGTGTAAACCCTCAGTCACCCAGGTCTGATCTAGAGCAAAAGACGAAGTTTAAATCTGTCAACTGGACAAATTGTTAAGGTAGTGTCCAGCAGCAATCTGACCAGAACTGAAGAAGAAGCTTGGATGAGCAGCGAAATGTCTTCACTCTTACAATTTGTCCAGTTAACAGATTTAAACTTTGTCTTTTGCTATACTATAGCTAGCTCGTTGTGTCTCAAAGATAATTCTGACTTTAATTAAAATAAACAACAAGCAAATAATGGAGTTATTTTAATATTTTTTGTGCCTCAAAATTAGCATTAGTATTAATATTGAGACACAAAGACTTGATTCTAAACACAAAAGTGTCTTTGGGTGAAGTATTCACCTCATTTTTAAAGTCTGTAACGCCCACCGGTAATTTGCCATCTACCACCTGATCTTTAAGTATTTATTTGTTCTAGTATGAAAAGAAATCCCTTAATATAATACATATACTTGGACAGGAAGTCAATCATGTGGGGGAAATGCAGTTTTGCAGTGCTGTTCTCATATGAGAATAAAGCTTTTAATCTTCTGGACATTGTCCATTTTGAATTTTTTTTTTTATCAATTGGCCCACACCTTGGCCCACAACTTCAATGGCCCACTTGGAGCACTCACATAAAAAGGACCTCAAGGACAAATGGAGATTTTAGTCCTTAACTGTAAAAATGATCCATTTCACTTCACTAAAGATTAGCACTGCAGTGTGGATCTGTTCTTTTTTTTCACTGTTTGTCTTTGAACCTAGCATGCAGTTGGAGCATTTTATCTGATGTGCATGTCTCTACCTTCCAGTACTCAAAAAAGAGCATACATGGAAATTTTCATTATTTATTTAAAAGATTTAAAAATAAAGATAATTTTCAGAAGCCTCTATTAGAATCAATAGGATGCCTCAGAACAGATTTTAAACTGATGCTTTTAGACATTGAAGCTTTCTAGGACACATGTAAAATGTCCAACTGGCAATTAAGGGGTTAAAATTGTTATAGTTTTTATAAACTTGATATTTTTGTTTAGTGCAGGGATAGATCTTTAGATTTAGTTGAAAAAAAAGTATGAAAAAATGGTAATCTATGATAATTTTACAGCTGTTTTTTAAAGATGTTTTTGTAATTTAAATATTGTTCATTTATGAATTAAGTCATTAAGTCACATTTTAGTGTGTGACCTAATTTCAACAAATCTTTAGCTAAGTGACTTTTTCACTCTTCGTGTACTGCAGTGTTCATTTTGTCAGCAAAAATGTTTCATCATGGTTTTATTTATAATAAAAGTATTTATAACATAGACTGTATATTATAAATGGACATAGCTAACGTGCTAGCCTCTGTGTTCAAAATAGGAACTGAGCATTGGCATGTAGTGGTTCCTTCACGCTCTGACTGCAATTCACTTTTTACTGAAGAACCGTCGCCCCTCTATCTGTAACTGCTG
Organism: Periophthalmus magnuspinnatus; assembly: GCF_009829125.3. Taxonomy (NCBI): domain Eukaryota; kingdom Metazoa; phylum Chordata; class Actinopteri; order Gobiiformes; family Gobiidae; genus Periophthalmus; species Periophthalmus magnuspinnatus. The sequence goes on from NC_047141.1 coordinate 5,778,956, forward strand.
AAACAAGCCTCATCATTTTGGTCTTAAAACGTTTGTATTAATCTGCCCTACATGATCCTGGTGTTTTTATTTTGCTCTGCTGACAATAAATCAAGGCAAGAACATTAATAACAGTGTAATCTGGTGCTTGCTTTCCTCAACACTGCTCCCATTAGCGTTAGCAACAGGCTGATTGACAGCCTCATTGCTGAACACCAATCCTCTGCCAAACCAATGGTGCAAGTGGGAACTCCAACCACCTCAGTCCTGATTGGCTTTTTGGATTTTCACTCAGATTATGGTCTCTGGTTGCAAATTAGGCGCTATAACTGCTGGCCTAGCGAATGCCATGGAGTCGCACTGCTTTAGTCCACTTCTATAATACAGTTTATGATATATAATGACTGAAAGTATGATGACTTAAATTACATACATTTGCACTGACTAAATGTATGACTTTTATATTTTCATCATCTAAAAATACTGATATGTGTGTGTGTGTCTGTGTGTGTGTCCAGGTGGGAGGCTTTGGCCGGTACCAGTGGATCCATGTGACTCTGCTCAGTCTGCCGGGGCTGTTCATGGCTAGTCAGAACCTCATCAACAACTTTGTGTCAGGCATTCCTGAGCACCACTGCAGCCTCCCTGCCAACTTAAGCCTGCAGAACATCTCACAGGTAGGACTAATCTACAGGTAGGATTACAAAAGGCTCATGTAGGACTATAGAGCAGCTCATAGGGAGTACTAGTCCTTAGAACCTATCACCGGTAAGACTGCAGAACACTTCATGGGTAATAAGAATATAGCTAGACTATAGCCATTATTAACTCACTCCACACTCTGTAGTGGTAGGAATGCATCAATCCAGCTTTTTCAGTACTGATACTGCTTTGATACTGTAGCTTTAAGTATCTGCCAGTACCTGATATTGACCGATACCAGTGCAGAGACTGAAAACAGCATTTATTTCCTTAGAAAAAAATAAAATAAGACTGAACTGATCGAAATGGCTTATGTAGCTGTCATTTACCTCTCAAGCAATTACAGAACGACTTGTATAAACTGTATAAATAAAAATTCTATAATTATGAGTGAATTTTGGGGTCACATAGGAGCATTGAGTAAGATGGTCGCCTAATTGAGAACTGCCAATCAAGGCTCCCAATTTTATCTGAATTCCCCATCTAAGTTCAGCTTCTTCTTAACAAACTATTAGTAGTTAGTGGCCATAAGTGTTTTACTGCTGGATTTGTGATTATTTTGTAGTAATGACGACCAGAACCGCGTCTACCAAGCAAGGTGCTGCTGTTGTAGCTAGCGGGGCTAATCCCAAACCAGCTAGCCAACCCACAAAACTAAGTGTGTAAGTTGAAATGCAGCAATCTTCACAATCTCTTTACAAAAAGCCACGGAAGAAATGGGAAAGGTTGGGCAGTTTTTGACGAGCTTGCAAGTAGAGGTGAATGAAGTGAACGAAGCTAACAAGGGGAAACGGAGCGATGTTGACCAGGTCATGATACGGCTGCATGAAGCAGAGCGCCGTATTTTTCAGTTACAGGATGAAAACCGGTGGCTACGTAAGTCTGAAGAACACCAAGAAATGTGAGGAGCTTCACCAGACCAAAGAAGATGCAGCTAATAGAGTCTAGAAACAAAATGTGCGTTTGATCGGTCTGAAAGATAGGATGGAAAATGGCAAAGTGGAAGACGGATAATTGCAGATGCACTTGAGCTTGACCAGGCCGGTGCTGGAAAACAACAAACCACCCAGGCCAATTATTATGTGATTCCTGAGCTACTTGGAACGAGAGCAAGTGTTGGACGCTAGAGCAAAATATAAAAGGAAGGAGATCATCGTTTGGAGGCACTGCAGATTGTCTTTTTTCTCTGACATGACGAGACGAGGAGGAACGAAAAAAGTTTACCGATGCCAGACAGAGGCTTTATGAGCTGGATGTGCGTTTTGCCCTGGCGTGTCCAGCAGAGGTGTGCTTCACATGGAGGGGTAAACGGATGAAGCTTACCGATCATCGTCAAGCTCTGGCATTTCTAAAAAACAGTGATCGTGAAGAAGAGGATCCCCAGGAATAATGTGGCCGTTGGACTAAGTTGACAGACAATAGTGATTACAACTTTTCTTGGTACTGCTGACTCTTTTTAGTAACTCCAGAAAAGTATTAGGACAATATGATGCCACTGATTCAGAAAAGTAAGGCTTTAAGAAAATGTGAACTCTATTAATATTAATATTGATATTTATTTTTACTGACCATTACCACTGATGTTGTTTAGAGGAAACATCGAGGGGGATGGGGGTATCAAGGGGCGATCACTCGTGTGTCTCATGGGCCGTGTTTATGGGAGGTGTTTCTCTAAAGTCAGATGTAGGGGGAGGGTTGGATTTTTCATGTTCAGGGGTTAATTTCAGCTTGTTCCTAATGTGAGTTCTATGTTAGTTTTTTTTTTTTTGCTTTTTGTAACAGTATGACAATGGCACATTTGTTTTCTCTGCCAGCGGATTTTTTTTTTAAGTTACAAATGTAGTAATGATGGCTGATTGTATAAGAATAATATCTTGGAATGTGAATGGATACAATACCTGCAATTAAGGATGAGTCAGGAGTGCCCACACAGGGGATATTAACATGGTTTGCTTAACATTTTAAAACAAACTTTATGAGTCACAGGCTAAACATGATGTGCAGGAATGTGACAATTTCTTTTCCAAATTTGATTTGCCAAAGGTAACAATGGACCAGCAACATTTGAGGAGGTGAAAATGGCATTTTCCCTCATGAAAGTTGGAAAAGTACCAGGATTAGGCAGGTTTCCATCAGAGTATTATTTTAAAAAAAAATGCAGATACATTTTATGACTGAGGTATTTAAAGAATCATTTGCTTTGGGAAAGATGCCAGTGACCTTTAATGAAGCTCTAATTTCATTAATCATTAAAAAAGATAAGGATCCTACAGATCCAGGTAGTTATAGACATGTGAGCCTAATCAAAGCAAAATCCTGACAAAAGAATGAGAACACTCTACTGGTCTGGCAGTGAATATGTAAACTGCATCACTGTATTGTAAGAAGCTTCTAACTAATGAAGGTGCAATATATGAAGGTTGGCAAAAGATTTAAACATGAAGATAAATGAAGATGTGTAGGGTAGGGTTGTTTCAAATGTAGGTTGTGCTATAAGAGATGCTAGAAGTGAACTTATCCATTATAAAATTATTCATCGATTTTATTTTACTCAATCAAAGCTGTACAAAATGTGCTTATTGCTGTGCTGAAAATGTAAAACTGATAGTGGTACATATTTGCATGTTTTGTGGGAATGTCCCACGGTGTCTTCATTTTTGGACTGATGTTATTACCTATAGCAGGGGTGTCCAAACTTTTCGCATTAAGGGCCACATATACAAACACAGATAAAGCTGACGGCCGATTTAGGGCCATAGACTGGTCACCAATACAGTGAATACTTCAAATCTGCATTATTATTACAAGTTAAACTGAACCACTAGACCTTTATTCATGCTCACATCCTCAATGGGACACATTAAATATTTGATATGGGCTTGTTAAAGTAGATTTTCAGAAATGTACAGTAAAAAGTACTGTTTAAGGTGATATGGGCCTGTTCACCTGGAAGCTTGAGGGCCAAGAAAAATTGGTCTGAGGGCCGCATTTGGTCACAGTTTGGGCATGTCTGACCTACAGCATCATCACAGATGTGTCTTCTTGTGCCCCCTGGATTCACATTGGAAATGTACGGGTTTGCGGTGGCTGGATTTATTGTGCCTGCCAGACTAATTGTGAGAGTCTGGGAAAGTTCCCACAGGCCACAAATTGAGGACTGGTTTAGACTAATGACTGAGACTGCTGCATTTTAGAGACTGATCTCTAAAGTGCACAACACCCAGGACAAAACTATCAGGATATAAAACTCAATTTTTGTTATTTGTAGGGAGTAATAATTCTGCTGAATTGGCTGTATTTTAACAGATTGTGAAATTGCAAAGACTGCTTTATTAATGTGGTTGTTTGTCATGATATTTGTTTTATTTTTTTTCTTAAAATGAAAATTAGTTAAAAAAAAAAAACAACAACTTATATGTCCAATGGGCTTCCAAATATCAGTTCAGCTGTTATCCAATCGAGCAAATCTTTCAGTATCTGCGCCGATATCCAATGATGCATTGCTATGGGTAAACTACTATTGTACAACAACTTGGTCACCATCTTTCAATCACTGAGCCACTGTCGCTCTTATAAAAACCCACAGGTAGAACTACAGAGCAGCTCACAGGTAGGATTACTGAACACCTCACATCTAGAACTACAGAATGACTAATTCTGTAGTTTTAGCTGTGAGGTGTTTAGTATCTGGCAACATAGTAATAAAATGTAGCCTCTGTGTAGTTTCACTTCACACTCCCCAGTCTCCAGCAGGTTAGACTACTGTAACGGCCTGTTCACTGGCCTCCCCAAACGAGCCTTAAGACAACTGCAGTACATCCAGAACGCTGCTGCTCAAGTCCTGACTAGAACCAGGAAGTACTTCATACATGCGTCCTGCGCTCAGGTCTCTGCACTGGCTCCTGTGGCTCAGAGAATAAACTTTAAAGCAGCTCTGCTTGTGAACAGTCTCTGTCCTAGCACTAAAGTACATCTCCACATGTTAGTGCCGTATGAACCATCTCACACTCTGAGAACTTCAGGGAATGGCCTCCTACTGGTGTCAGTCTTCCTGAAGATATGAGACAGGCCTCTACTTTGACAATGTTTAAATCCAGGCTCAAAACGATGCTGTTTAGCTGTGCATATGACTGAAAGGTTTATATTCTGCACTCTTCTTTTTTAATGTTCATTTTATGATTATTTATGTTTTGATTTGTTCTATTATTTTAAAACTTTCTTATTCTGTAAACCAGTTTGAATTACTTTGTGTACAAATTGTGCTATATGATTAAACTTGCCTTGCCTTGCCTCCCTTAGGTGTACCCTGAGAACTGGCTGAAGGCCTTTATCCCTCCAGATCCTTCTGGAGAGAGGCTTGAGCGGTGCTGGAGGTACTCAGCTCTTCTTCACCTCTTGTGGGTGCCCATACCTGTGTTTATGCCCCGGTCTGGTACTTTTTTTGCAGGTATGTTGTCCCTCAGTGGCACCTGCTGACAACCAACACCTCCCTGAACTCCAGTGAGGCAGAGACGGAGGGCTGTGTGGAGGGATGGACTTTCCAGCGCTCTGAGTTCATAGCCACGACCGTCTCTGAGGTGAGGCCCCGCAGAGCACAGAGGCCCCTGTACAGCAGAGCAGGAAGTATGAAAAATGGTAATAATAATGCATTTTTGGACACTCAAGGACACTTTATTGTATTATTCATTCACCCCACATCTGGTGATGGTATGTTATTATTGTAGCCACTGCAGCCCAGGGGCATTTTGTTGGATCTTTATTTTGTTGGTGCATTAGTGCATTTTAGAGACCATGCTTACTGCACTTCAAGGCCCTTCATAATACACTCACATTTGAATTTTCAGAATTAAGGCAACTGGAGTTAAAGTGAAGACCATACGGTGGCTTGCAAACGTATTCATCCTCTTGGAACTTTTTCAAGTGTGAAGTGGAAGGAAATATTTTACCAGATTTCCACTTTTTTTTTTTTTAAACTTAAAAGTGCAGCATGCAAAAGTATTCAGCCCCCTTTTTCTTGAATGTAACCAATTGCTTTTAGAAGTTGCCTGATGATTTTGGAAAGATTGAATGTTGACCTAATGACTAAAAAGAGTCCACCTGTGTATAATCTTGTCTCAGTATAAATGCAGCTGTGCAGTGAAGGCCACAGGAGTTTATTAAGAGAGTGTTGGGGAGCAAACCACAAAATAAAGTCAAATGAGCAAACCGAACAGGTCAGAGAAAAAGTTGTGGTTAAGTTTAAAGCGGAGCTTGGATCTAAAAAGATTTCCCAATCGTTGAACATCTCAAGGAGCACTGTTCAATCCATCATCCAGAAATGGAAAGAGTATGGCACAACTGCAGACCTACCCAGACCTGGCCATCCACCAAAACTTACAGAACAAACAAGAATAGCACTCAACAGAGATGCAGCCTGGAAGCCCATTGAAAACCATAAGAAGTCTCATTTACAGTTCACTATAAGTCATTTGGAGGACACAGCAAACATGTGGCAGAAGACACTCTGGTCTGATGAGACCAAATTCGAACTTTTTGGTCTAAAAGCAAAATGCTACGTGTGGAGAAAAACTAACACTGCACATCACTCTGAACACACCATCCCCACAGTCCAACACAGTGGTGGCAGCATCATGCTGTGGGGGTGTTTGATGGGAAGATGGATGGAGCTAAATACAGGGCAAACTTGGAAGAAAACCTGTTGGAGTCTGCAAAAGACTTGAGACTGGGGCAGAGGTTCACCTTCCAGTAACCAACGATTCCAATGATCCTAAACATAAAGCCAAAGTGACAATGGAATGGTTTAAAGCAAAACATATTCATGTGTTGGAATGGCCCGACAATGTCCGGACCTAAATCCAATTGAGAATCTGTAGCAAGATCTGAAACCTTCAGTTCACAAACGTTCTCCATCAAATGTGACAGAGCTTGAACTATTTTGCCAGGAAGAATGGGCAAAAATTTCAGTGTGTAGCTGTGTAAAGGTGGTGGAGACGTACCCCAAAAGACTTGCAGCTGTAATTGCAGCAAAAGGCAGTGCCACAAAGTATTGACTTAAGGGGGCTGAATACTTTTGCACGCTGTACTTTTCAGTTTTGTATTTTTGATGATGTATAATTTTCTTTCTACATCACACTTATGTACCATTCTGTGTTACTTATTCACATTAATGCAAATTAAAAAATATTTAAATTTGCGGTCGTGACTTGACAAAATTTGAAAAAGTTCCAGGGGGATGAATAGTTTTGCAAGCCACTGTATACACGTTGAGAGGAACCAGCTGAGGTGGCTCGGGCATCTGCTCAGGATGCCTCCTGGACGCCTCCCTAGGGAGGTGTTCTGGGCATGTCCCACCGGGAGGAGGCCCCGGGGAAGACCCAGGACACGCTGGAGGGACTATGTCTCTCGGCTGGCCTGGGAACGCCTTGGGGTCCCACCGGAGGAGCTGGAGGACGTGTCCGGGGTGAGGGAAGTCTGGGAGTCCCTGCTTAGACTGCTGCCCCCGCGACCCGGCCCAGGATAAGCGGAAGAAAATGGATGGATGGATGTATATATTTCAATAACCAACTGATACCTGATCAAAATGTTAGGTATTGAACAACTCTATAAACTTTTAAACTTCAGGTTAATCTTAGGGTTTAAGTTAAGGTAATTATGTTTAAGGGTTTTATCAGTCTCCAGGGAATGAGTGTAAATGTAATGTCCCCACAAAGCATGGAAGGATAATGTGTGTGTGTGTGTGTGAATAAGCGCATGTCTTGTGTGTGTGTTCATGAAAATGCAGTCTCCAGAGCAAATAAAACAATGAAACACAGACTGGTTGTTGTTTTAAACTGTTGTAGTGGGGCCTGGTCTGCTCCTGGAAGCCGCTCAGGCAGATGATCCAGACCATCTACATGGGAGGGGTCCTCACAGGGGCCATCGTCTTTGGAGGGCTCTCAGACAAGTGAGTACAAGGGCTATATTCAGGTCGTCTTTTCTTCCCAAGACCCCGCTGACAGAGGGCTCTGATAGATTTTCCAACAGATCCTCACAGTATGCTAGAGTTTGTCAGGTCTGTCCAGCTTCCTTCCCCACCAGCAAATCCAACTCTGGTGGTCAGTGAACAGCACTGCCCTTCTCTTCACCCAAATGTCCAAGACACACGGCCGAAGGTGACTAGCACAGAAGTCCAATAACAGAACACCGCTTGGGTTCAGATCAAGGAGGCTGTTCTTCCCGATCTGCCCTCTCCAGGTAACACTGTTGTTGCCCATGTGGGTGTTGACGTCCCCCTGTAGAACAATGGAGTCCAAGGCTCTCTCCACCAGAGAAGTCAAGAGCCCAAATCCCTCAAGGAGTTGGGTTCCAGAACACAAGCTGTGCATGGAGGTGAGGCTGACTTTACCTTGCTCAACTTCCTGCACAAGCTCAGGCTCCTTCTTCCCCAGCGAGGTGCCATTCCATGTCCCCATAGCCAGTTTCCATGTCTGAAGAGGTGATCATCAAGGCCCCGCATTCAGCTGCCACCAAATCCCTCTGCACCTTACGGATCCTACTGTAGGTGGTGGGTCCATGGGAGGACAGTCCCATGTCACTCCTTGTGCCTGGCCGGGCCTAGTGGGCCACCAGACGCTCGCTGACAAATACCCACCCTAGGCCTGGCTCCCATGTGGGCCCCAATGGAGCCAATCAGGGTGATGTAACTGGCTTTGATATTTCGCTAACATGTAAAATACATAGTGTCCAAAACTACAGTTTAAAAGGTCCTAATGATACATATCCTAATATAGATCAAACTGTTAACAAGGTTTTGTGTCATCTAGGTTTGGGCGCCGGTCTGTCCTAATATGGTCATACCTGCAGTTGGGTGTGTTGGGCTGTAGTTCCGCCCTGTCTCCTTCTTACACCACCTATTGCATCTTCCGCTTCCTCAGTGGCATGGCCGTGTCTGGAATTATCCTCAACGGAGTCTCACTCAGTAAGGACATAATGCTATGAGAGGATTCTAAAAGGAAGAACTCTAAAATCTCTTCCATACAGCAAAGTTATTTGAAATAAACTGGTTAACCATCCTGGACACCCCTGTTGAACTAGTGAAAGTTGTAAAAGTCTGGTTTCTGTCTCATGTCCTGCCAGAGGTGGAGTGGATCCCTACAAAGCAGCGCACTTTGGTGGGGACTCTTTCATCCTTCTTCTTCACCATCGGTCAGCTGGTGCTGGCGGGGCTGGCCTTCTGGCTCAGGGACTGGAGGAAGCTGCAGGTGGTCGTCTGTTTGCCAGCGTTCCTTTTCTTCGCCTACAGCTGGTTGGTTGTCCTCAGTCTTGATGTTCTGTCCCTGATTCTTCCGCTGAAGGTGTGCTCCATGTGTATTCAGGTGGTACAGTGAGTCAGCACGCTGGCTGATGCTTAACGGCCGCTCTGAAGATGCTTTGAAGTCACTGCAGCGCGTAGCAAGAACCAACGGCAAAAAGGACATCGCTGAGAAACTCACAGTCCAGGTACTGGAGTTAGACCAGGGATGTGTGAACAACAGGACTTCACAAAAGAATCACAATCAAAAGCACAATTTTAATGGTCATAATAAAACACAGAGGCCTCAATTCATTTTGGTTACGATTATGCAGAGAATCAAAATACCCTGTCTCCATAGGGACTTATAATGTATAAAAGCTTGTAGTCCAGACTACCTCCCCCTGTCAGACTAACATGACCTCTGAGCTGGTGTCTTTGATGCAGATGTTAGAGGATCACATGAAGAAGGAGCTGGAATCCCGAAAGTCCACGTACACAGCTGTGGACCTGATCCGGACCAGAGCCGTCCGGCAGATCTCAGTCTGCCTGATGGTGGTCTGGTGAGAGCTGCACCTCAGAGTAGGCTGTCAGTAGGCCTACAGTACTGACCACACTTATGTCCGGCAGGTTCGCCACATCGTTCGCTTACTACGGCATCGCCATGGACCTGCAGAAGTTTGGGGTGAGACTAGAGATGGACCAGTATTATATGACATACACTTAACACTGTGTCCCTCTCCTCCACAGGTTAGCATCTATCTGATCCAGGTGATCTTTGGCTCAGTGGACTTCCCGGCCAAGTTCCTGGCTCTGGGGATGCTCAGCATGCTGGGGAGGAGGGTCACTCAGGCGTCTTGTCTGTTCATGTCTGCAGCGGTCATCTTCGCCAACATCTTGGTGCCCAGAGGTCAGCTCCCTGTTACTGCAGGCTTGTCAGTGTGGCTTATGTGTTACTCGGAGAGATGATAAAACTACTTGTGTTGTTCTGACTAAAACTACTTTCGGACATTTTAGGTTTGGCCTTTCATGGTGTTGAAAGTAACTGAGTAATTGTTATGGTGGGGACGATGGGTAGAGTTGGGCGTCCAGTACCACTTTACTTGGAAGTCAAATACTTAACACTATAGGCCCCTTTCACGCTGCTGCATGGGTTGTTCCAGTTCTTTCAAAAGTTAGCTGAGTGGTGTTAAAATAAGTCAATATTTATATATCAGACAGCAGACAGCGGATGGATAATCACAGTCTCAAGCTTGTGTCCCAAAGCCGATGCTAATTGAAACAAAAAATTATTTATATTTACTATTAAGTTTTGAATGTTCTATTTTGAGATTAGATTATCTACATTTAGATTATGTTAACATTTGTTTCAAGACACAAATATCTACTTATAAACAGACCTTTCCTCTGGTGAAGTATTCACATTGTAGCAAATGTACTAACATCCTGTTTGTGATTATCCGTAACTAAAGCCTCCGTAACTAAAGCCTCTTTTCCATTGGAATGGTTCATTTGGGGCCACTTTGGCATGGGTCTGTTTAGTGTGACTCCCTACAGCTGAGATGCATGTCCATGCTCCTGGTACGGCTCCAGGTCGAGAACTCTGCTATGTGAGATCCCGATGTCACCAAAATATAACTCATGTCTTCTTAATAAATAAAATTAAAATCTTTCTTGAATTTTTTAATCATCAGGCCAATCTCAGCGTCACAAAAAGACCTTTAGTAATGTTTGCGGTGCTATGAGACGCAGCTAAAGCTAGTGTAAACACTAAACTACTGGTTTATTGTCAGCTTTTTCTACATTTATTTGACATCTCTGCACTTCTATGCCGCGTTTTAACCTCCTTATGTATTGCAGTGGGTTGGGTGCATGTTAGATGTATTATGCACTGGAAATATGATATTTTTGATCTTGATGCAAGTGGCATGCATCGGTAAACGGGAAATAGCTAGTTTGTTTTGGGCAGCATTTCGGCTCACATCACAGAAAATTACGGGTGTCAAAATAAATCAATTCTAAAACAACAGTGTTTCCACCACTGTAAAATGCTCCCCTTAAAATTCACCTTAAACATCGCCTCTGTGGAGTTTACTCGTTTGTCTTCATCACTAAACTGGGAATAATCCTGTGCATTGTATTAAATGCACTTAAAAACACGTGTTGTGCCACAACTTCATTAAAAAACAGCTATTTTAGTGGTTTTTAAGTCATCGTTCACCTCTGAGCTCTCTCTACTGCTCCACGCACCGGGGCGAGGAGGAGGGGGGTTGTCTTTGAGTGCACAGATACACACACCGGGACAGTCCCAGCTTTGAGCCCTGTGTCTCCTGTCTTTGCAGATTTATCCAACACAAATCATTTAATATCTTGTCATTTGTTTCGCTAAAATACAGAACACATTGCTTGGAAATGAGCATAAGGAAAAAAAAGTCCCTCAGATTATATACTGACCCACAAGTTAGTCGAGAATGGACAGTGTTAAATGCTCTTTTCATAATTTTATTTAGACCTGTACCAACCATCTCAGGCAATTTTGAAAATCTGGTCACCCTAGACACACACAGACCATGCGTACACACAGAGCAGGTGACTTATGTGAGAATGCACTGAGACAGAGGAGAAATTAATGGGACATTATCGCTACTTTGAATCACTTTTGCTCTCTGCACTGCAGTATGGAATTAACTGGGCCTAGATATTGATTGAACAGATCTATTATTTTTATTGAATTATGAACTTAAAAAATACTAAATACAATTTCAGGTATCTTCTCTCTGATTCTTGCCTGATCTAAGAACAATTATATTTTGTATGGATGTACAATTTACACAAAAGATTGTTACAACAGGGAGCTTGAAGTCAAAATGTATAAAATAAATGTTTTTCAATGAAAAATAGCCTCAGAATTGAATTTAGAATCAGGACCCCAATAAACCGAATCGTATTGAATCACTAGGGACTTAAAGATTCACACTCCTACAGGCAGTGGTTTATCACAAGATCAAGTCGTTTGGTGAGAAATTATTATTTTCTCTTTACATATATGTTTTTGCCATCCTGATGATGATTGTTTGTCCAAGAAATGTACACTTTAGCTTGCTGGTTCTCCAATGTGTATCCAGTCCCGCCTCTCTTGAGCTGGGCCTAAACCTGCTAGATCCCCTTGGGATGTAGTATCTTCAGTGGTCTGCTTGGGACCCCTCAAATGGGTCTACACAGATCACTTTACACTGTGTAAACACTCAGGGTCCACACTCTTCTGCCCCTTAAAGCCCTTATGAAAACAAGGCTTTACTGTCTGCTGTCTGATATTTAAACATTGATTTAAACATTGACTAATTTCTCATGGAGAATGAATGGAGCAGAAAATATGAATATGTATTTTTGCGGAAACCGGAGCTAACCAGGCGGGGTTTTTTTGTTTTGTATAATATAAGATGTTTGAACCTTTCAGAGATGCAGACACTGAGGACGACTCTGGCCTGTTTAGGAAAAGCCTTCACGTCGGCCTCCTTCACCACAGTGTACCTGTACACAGGAGAGCTTTACCCCACCGTCATCAGGTACAGCCTCTCACCTGCAGGGGGTGCACAAAGTAATAAAAACCCACAGTGGTCATCAGAAACACCTCCACAACAATAATTACATCAGTAGTATAAAATGGAAAAATAGAACAACGGTGCTGTCTCAGAACTCAGTCGGCATATGCCATTTTTTTGTTGACTAATTTCTTTTTGGCACCAACTTTTTACTGTTGCCATAAAGGTACAGTTTAACAGACATCTGTCTTCCTGTTTTATAGGGCTAATAGTAGGGCAGATATTTTTTCCATCTAATTTAAACGTATTTGACCGGTGGCCTGTTCTCTTTCACAGGCAGACAGGCATGGGGCTGGTGTCCACCATGGCCCGGGTGGGGAGTATGGCTGCTCCGGCGGTGCTCATCCTGGATGAGGTGAGGCTATGAAGGCTCCTGCTTGTCTCTGATTATCTGAGGGCCCCTGCATGTCTGATATGTGCTCTGTACCTATAGGTTTTTCCGTCCCTGCCCAGTATGGTCTATGGAGGAGCTGCAATCATTGCTTGTGGATTTGCCTTATTTCTCCCTGAGACACTGAACCAGCACCTGCCGGAAACCATCGCTGACGTCGAGGAGAAGTGGTGTGGTCCCTGTACCACACTGTACCTCACTGCCCCACACCGCTCCACACCGCCACACACCGCACCAAAGTGCACAACACCACCACACTGTACCACTCCATTGCACCGCACCACCACACTGCAAAACACCATTGCACTGTTCCACACTGTATCACATTGAGAAGAACAATATCAAATTGTACCACACTGTATCACACTGCAGCACACTATACCACACCACCGCACTGTACCACACTGTATCACACTGCACTGTATCATATTACACCACACTGCATCAGACTATACCACACTGTACAACACTGCACCACACTGTACCACACTGTATAATATTACACCACACTGCACCACACTGTACCACACTGTATCATATTACACTACACTGTACCACACTGTATCATATTACACCACACTGTACCACACTGTATATTACATCACACTGTACCACACTGTATAATATTACACCACACTGTACCACACTGTATAATATTACACCACACTGTACCACACTGTATAATATTACATCACACTGTACCACACTGTATAATATTACACCACACTGTACCACACTGTATAATATTACACCACACTGTATCATATTACATCATACTGTACCACACTGTATAATATTACACCACACTGCACCACACTGTATCATATTACACCACACTGTATCATATTACACCACACTGTACCACACTGTATAATATTATACCACACTGTACCACACTGTACCACACTGTATCAGCTTTGTGGAGCATATTTTCCACTCAGATCCCACATCACTCAAATGGGGGAGTATCCTTCATTTCACTGTCAGCAGTAAAAACAGTACCACACTACACCACACATCAGCAGACGTCTGGAGTCCAGGGCATGTGTCAATAGTATGATTTGGAACGAGAGAGACATGAGGAGGATGTGCAGTCACTGGAGCAGAGCAGCCCGTACAGTCTGTAGAGAGCATTGCCTCTTAAAGTCACCTCCACTCTGGCTCGGCTCGGCCACACAGTGCTATCAACTCCTCTGTCTATTGGGAGTCTCCGCTTAGACTAAGACAATGACCCAGCCTCGAATAAGCAGAAAATGAAGAATTAACTCACAAATAGAGGTCAGCTAGAGTAGCGCTACAGTAGCACAATAAAAGCTTACCACGGCCAACTATAATAACCAACATACATAATTTTAGACTGAGAAAAGGTCTTGGTTATGCCTATTTTGTGTATAAAATGTGAAATGTAAAAAGGAAACGTACTTGCCATAATATATTTTTGTCTGTTGTTCACAGGTCTGGACTACGGTCTGGCCGAGACCCCGCCCTAAACCACCCAAAAGAAGGCGTGCCTCTCAATGACATCACACAGGTGGTGGGCGTGTCCAAGGAGCTGCTGCCTTTGAAGGAGATGAAGGATGTGGAGAAGACGGGCCTTAATGCACTCTGACTGTAAAGCACTGCCCAAAACTAGCCATTTTACAGTGTCTAATACAAATGTGCTGTAATACATTTTATAACATGAAGGATACATTTTTATTCTGAAGTAAATTAAAGTTGTGCTAAATTGTACTTGCTTCTTATATCTGGGTAAAGCAATAACATCTCCATGGACACGAACAGTTGGCAGACAGACTCAAGTTGCACCTTTTATTTGTGACAGAAGTAAATTTTATTCTATTTAACTTGATAAAAGGTGTGGAATTAGAGACATAATTGAAGCACTGAGATAATGAATTTAGTGTTTTCCTGATCAAGTCCAGACCAAAGGGTGAGCTCTGAATTGCTGGGTTTTGAAAAATATCAAAACATTATGTAGATTAATCATATTTAAAGTCACTGTAGTATGTAACATTTTAGCCCAAAAATAGACCAAAATAAAAGCATGTTTTGTTTTGTTTTGTCATTTTGGTTTGCATTTATTACACTGAAAAACACAGAAAAAACATGTGCTCTTACTCTGAGCGGGCTTGCAGCTCCACAAACCTGACTCATATTTGGTCTGGGCCTCCTCCTGCCTATTTCCTTGGAAATGTTCCTTTGGTTATAACATTCCACAGTATAACATAAAATGTATCCATCTCTGTGGAGAATGTTCCAAAGTATGGCTTTAATGTTACACTTTCATGGAATCATGCAGGTGACGTCAGCTTCAGAAAGCTACATACTGTACTTTTATCAGCTACAATGAAGATTTTTGTTGTTATATACAGTTCTGTAAAGAATAGAAAGGATCAGGTTCATCATTTACCTTTTGGACATTTCACAGGAAGGTACAGCATAATGTAATCAATAATAAAACTGGCAGTATGATAAAATCACATTAAAAAACACCAATAAAGGCATTTTATTCAAAGAGGTACATGAACATTCTTTGGCACAGGAGTAATGAGAAGTCTGACACGAGTGAATCATCACATCCGCACAGCCTCGTTTCCATTGGTTTGCTTTGGAGCAGATCGGTACGGCTCGCAAGTATCTCCACTGTCTAAAGTGAATTGTACTGCCCAATTTCAAGGATCCAAAGCAACTCTGGAGGGTACTAGCACGGTCTGGGTCCAGGATAACTTTTGCTGCACAAGGGAAAAAGATGATTGGACAAGAAAATCATACTATCTCACCAAATGCTGACTTGATCTTATGATTAACTGTTGCATTTCCAGTGATATGATTTATATGTAGAGCCGACATGTTAGCAAAACAAAGCTAGCACGTTAGCGACAGCCATTTCCTGTTAACCAACCACTCACATTAAGATCAAATAGTATTATATTTCTAGTGTATAATGCATCGAATCAAACCCAGTGCACAGCATAAAGAGATGCTAAAGCACGACACAGAGGAGCAGAGTGAAAGTGAAATCAGTGCAGAAACTCTGATGATAAACCGGAGCCGTGCCCAGAGCATGGAGACACTACTTGGTTTGAGGAAGCCACACCAAACTGACCTGCACCAAGCACCCCAAGCAAACTATGCCCTTCGAAAAGAGGCTCAGTTGTTCGTGTGCCCTCCTTTTTAGTGCACACCGCTCTTTTGTTCAATCCCTTCTCTGGTGCACGGCCCCCTCGTGTGCACGGCCCCCTCGTGTGCACGGCCCCCTCGTGTGCACGGCCCTCTCGTGTGCACGCCCGTGTCACATGTGTGGCCCTGGTCCTTGCTCTTCTTGCCCTTGTGCACAGACTTGCCGGTAGAAGTCCTGCAGCAGGCTGAGCTGGTTGGACCGGAGGATGACGTGTGGACGCAGGGCCCGGAGACGCTCACAAGCCTCATCTGGGGTCACGCAGTACACCTGACACACACACACAGACACACACACAGATTATGTCATCAACTACAACAGAGCAGAAGGAGCGGGTGGAAGTTATTGCGAAATGAAAAATTCAGTTCACACATTTTAAATATATGTCCAGGAGAAAATCTGAGTAGTACGACGGAGTATAGGGGTCACTTAGATAAAATCAATTATGCGGGTGCTACAAGAATAAAGTCGTAATATTACGAGAATAAAGTCATAATATTATGAGAATAAATTTGTAATTTTACGAGAATAAAGTTGTAATTTTATGAGAATAAAGTCGAAGCCTGAAAAAGTCATAATTTTATGAGAATAAAGTCACAGTACTACGAGAAAAAAGTCGTAATATTAGGAGAATAAAGTCGTATTTCTATGAGAGTATAGGCTGCTGTGTGTGAATGAGTGACCAGTGCGTTGTGTGTTATGGAGAATTTGGAGCATTTTGTTCAGATAAACTTTCAACTGGGGTTTACGCACGATGAAATACTGTGTATTTTAACCCACCATCACCACACTATCATCAGTATAAGTACTTTGAAGGGACACTGCAAGCATTTGAGTTTGTTTAGTCGAAGGAACTATACAGATTTAGAAGAAATTGCTATATCTGAACAAAATGCTCAAAATTTTTCATAACGCACTGGTCACTCATTCACGCACAGCAGCCTGTATTCTCATAAAAATATGACTTTATTCTCGTAAAATTACAACTTTATTCTCGTAATATTACGACTTTATTCTCGTAAAATTATGACTATTCTCATAATATTACGACTTTATTCTCGTAAAATTATGACTATTCTCATAATATTACGACTTTATTCTCGTAGTACTCACATAATTTATTTTATTTAAGTGACCCTTATACTCTGTCGTAGAGTAGAGTCGTAGAGTATGTTTTCAGAGGTCTAAACTATAGGGTCATCAGTTTATAATAATGTTGGGTGACCTTTTCTTAGACATTATGTTTTTTTGAGACCCAAACAGAAGGGACTTTCTAAATGAACTCAACTCTGCTGGCAGCTTTGTGTGGGGCACTTTTCTTACATTTGACAGTTGATTGTCCTTTGAGAGGACCCCGGACTGCCTGACACCAATAATGCCATATGTTCATGTTAAAAAGAATTAAGAATTAAGAATTATAAAGAATGTTATGCCAAGTGCAAACATTTCCCTGTCTTTTTTGTTCTCCTTAAATTTCATCTATAAAAATATGGCATTTTGTTTGTAGAAGACATCCTACCTAAATAAATAAAGCCTTTGCCGTTTCATCATAACAATTCAATTAAATGTTGTTAAAGTATACCTTACCTTAGAAACTACTTTTGTTAGAAACTGCTACTAACTACTACTGTAAGACATATCCCATGCACTTCAGAACATGTTTGTAGAGGTCTAAACTACAGGGTTAAGAGCTTTTATACAGAATGAGACCCCATCGAAAAACACAAAGGGCATTTCACACACACAGATATTTGATTCTCACACAGATGATGTGTTGAATGTTGCACTCACCCGTATGAGGTAGGCGGCTGCCATCGTCGCACTGCGGCAGCGCCCAGCTTTACAGTGCACGTACACCGTGTTGCCCTGGTCCCGGTGCCTCACAGCAAACTCCACCCCCCGATGGAGATGCTCCAGAGAGGGTACTCCCAGCAGGTCCACTGTGCTGAGGCGCAGCTGCTCCACCCCCGCCTCTTGCCACTCCTGATTCACAGGTAAACAGGTCACATGTCTTGTGGACAGTATTAGAATTCATCCAGGTTATAAGTGATTCAGTTTATAATTTTGTTTTCTTCTCAAAAACACACCTGGAGTTGTGTTTTGTTACATTCACACATGTTGAACACACAAATCATGCATAGTTTTTCTCTCAAACTGAAAACCCTCCTCCACCTTGTGATGCCATGTGGTAATACAGGAAGTGTTTTTAAAATCCATACACCTTCCCTAGAATCATAGGATAATTTCAGCTCTGTAATTGCCAATCTCTACAGAACTAAAGGTAAAAGGAGCTGTTAACTTGGAAATTACCAATTGATGACACCATACGTTTGAACAGAGCATTTTGAGCTCTGGAGGCCTAGACAGACTAATAATAAAGGGTGACTCAAATATGTGTGAGAAAAATAACAAAATTGAATGTTTTTCAGGAAGTAACAGCATTAAAACATGGCTTAAAGCTCACAGCTGACAATTAGAAAGAATCAAGGGTCAAGACTGGACTTTTTGATGAGCGGCATGTTTCAGGGCAACTGGAAAACAACCAGACAACAGAGACAAGTTTACAACATTAGCAATAAAAGGTCCAGTAGAATCAAAAACATCCTTGAATAATAATAATAATAATATCTAGTGGACACAAGGAAGGATTTAGCTGTAGAACATTATTTTCCAAATCCGAGAGAGACCCTGGCTCAAAATACTCCAAGACTGAATTACAGACTGTAGGAGCTACAAGGTCCACAACAGAGTGACAGTCTAAGGCCCCAAACACACTGCACGCCTGGGCGTTTACGTGCGTCAATGTGAGGACGGGTTCCTTCAAACGATATAACGGATGCTTTCTATGTCATGTGATGAGAATACACGCCACGTGCCAAAATGTAGGTTGGATTTTATTTGTGCACCTAGAGCAGAAGGCCGTCCCCTTTCACTGATAATTCATTATAAAAAATATGCATCCAACACAAGCCTAATTCAGAATACACGTGCAGTTTGTGGCAGTTTGTTGACATCAGGTTAGACGTAAACTACATTTGGCAGCTTTAACTACTCTCTGATATTAAACAGGACTGTCTCTGGAGACGGTCTTTTGTTCATTTCCTGTGTTTTTATGTGCGTCTCACACGTCTGTGCTATGGGCTTTGTGCACTTTAGCATGAGTGAAGTAGGCTTGTGGACTGAGCATTGCAAAGAATCTTACACCTAACCTAAGAAAGGTGAGAGATTGCAAAGTTACTGAAACATGGATCGATGAGACATCCAAAACCTCTTCAGGGGTGTTTTTGATGAGGGAACATCATTACAACAACAAAAAATTGATTTTGCATAACACCCTCTTTAAATGAGGGATGCTATCTTGATTTTAGAAGATGAAGTAGATTCTGGGTAAATATACAGAGGAGTAAAGCTGCTGTCTGGAGGGGTGATCTGGTTGACAGTAGAATGAGCATTTGTTAGGTCTTTCCCTTTTCAAATCTGAAGCCTAAAGTCTAGATATAAAAGTCCTATTAACTCAAATCCAGCAGAGAACAGTGCCAGTGTGTGGCCTCTCACCTGAGTCGAGTTACACAGTAGCTGGGTCTCATACTCCTCGTTCATGGTGATGACTCCGCCCACGTGCTCCTCCTCCACCAGCTGCACACACACACGTGCACGCACACGTGCACACACACAGTTGTCACAGTGGGCTACAGGCTTTGTTTATGGGCCTCATATCTCTGTCTGAACACACTGGCCAGCACAATAAGACTTTTGTGATTCTGCAGATTTCTATTGATACTTTGCAGCTGATGTCATCAACATTCCCTGGGGGTGAATCTAACTGGAGGCACTGCTCTGTCTGAAGCTCTGATACTCAATTTAGTCTTTGATGATCTGTAATATTGTAAAGCTGGATACATTTTGCTCACTGAGTTGCAAGATGCAATATGTAACTTTTCGATGAAAGTTCCTTAATCATTTCCACAAAGATAATTAAGTGCCACCACCAGGTCAATTTACAGGTCAGATCTGGGATGGGGCAAGCCGTTTCACAGTAATAATATATGTTTTTGTAGGTGTTTCTTTTAGCAATAAAAAAGACCTCAGACTGAATAAAAGCCATAGAGAAGTAACAGTGCACCATTAAAGTGTGTGAATAACACTCATTTCTATATTTGACTGCACTGAAACAACACAAAAGATCACAGTCTGTTTAGTGCGATATATAAGGATCCTACGAGTTCTGTTGCCTTGGGTATTTCTCAAAGCCTTGGTCTATTAAGGGCCGTGGCAAGACATCCAAAGGCATGTGTCGTCCGTTTGGTTAGCATTTTAACAAGGATATGTAAGTATATCCTCCGCTACCTTGGTCAGGCAAATTTGCCCATAATGTAAATTGTATTTCTGAAGGAAAAATAGAACATTGCAGACCTGGGGCTCTAATGCAACAAAAACAAACACTATGCTTAATACCTACCAACCTTAAAAAGTTAATATGAGGGGATTGCTATGGGATGGGACTCTCCTTGTCCCCTCAGCTGAAGAACCATAGACTCTATATAAAAATGGACATAGCCAACGCACTAGCCACCATGTTCCAAATAGGAGTTCACTTCTGGCTCCATCGACTATGGCTCCAATTCACTTTATATTGAAAAACTGTCATGGCTCCCTCTATAATTGCTGTAGTGAGGCTTGTCATTTTGGTCTTACAATGTTCGTATTAACACGTTCTACCTGATCCCTGGGTTTTGCTATTTTGCTATTTTCCTATCTTCAACAGCCTCGCTCCGGATTGGCTCTTTGGTTGCTATGATAAGCGCGATTGAAATTCCAAATGTGGAATTCGGCTCTAATTTTGCCCTCATAACGGCTAACCTTGATGAGCTTCATTTGACTGGAGCCAAACGCTATGGGTGATGTCGCACACACTTATTCCACTTCTTTATACAGTCTATGTGAACAACCCTTTCTTTGCTGACATGTATGATAGGCAACAACGCCCCCTAGTGGTGGTGAGGTACCTGTTTGGTCATGGACTTGAAGGGCAGAGCTCCCAGGATGAGGTTTGGGTCCACTCTGTCGAACCAGCGCCGACTGCTCCACCTCTCCATCAGAAGATTATAAGCCAGTGTGGGGTAGAAGAGCAGACGGGCAGTGAGCCACGCCATGGCTCCAGACAACCAGGACAACCAGGAGAACGAAGGAGGACCAGGAGGACGAAGGAGGACCAGGAGGACGAAGGAGGACCAGGAGAACGAAGGAGGACCAGGAGAACGACGGAGGACCAGGAGGACGAAGGAGGACCAGGAGAACGAGGCAGGACTGAATGGACAAGAGACCATGAACAAATGTAGAAGAAGCTGAGATTTAAACTCTGAAATATAAACATGTGAGTCTAAAGGGCTTTTTTATGTCTCATTTTATTCATATCACAAAATACTGTAGGTAGGGTTAGTACAAGGCCTCATGCCACAAGATCCCGTGAAGTTAAATTGCCAAATGATTGTGCACACATGAGAAATATTATCTCATGAGATTTTTTTTAGCAAAGATTTTTTTTTTTTTGCCTGGGTTTACATTTGGCTTTCACAAAAAAAGGGTTAGGCATTAATGAGTTATACCTATTTGAGAAGCTATAGTTAAAAAATGGTATCATGTCAAACCAAAATATAAATAAAATAAATACAAAATTGTTAGATAAAAAATATGAACTGGGTTGGACAATTCTACAAGTCTACAAGCGCCTTGAGCTTTATTTTGACAATATGAAAAGATTGGAACATTTGTGTTTCTTGTGTCGCTCCTTCTATAAACTGTAATTTAGTTTTTAATCTAATTTTTGTGTCTATCTTGACCTGATTTTGTCCATTATTCAATGTTTTGCCCTTCAAATTACAATAACTTCAAATTATAAATCCCATTACATCCTGAGAGTTACTCTTTAAGTTACTCTTACCAGTACTTTTCCCAAATGCTTTTTTACTCTTACTCGAGTAATTTATGTGACTTGTACTTCTACTTTGTATTGAGTAATAGTACTTTGAAGTAAGGCGCTCTCACACACACACTCACACACACAGAGACACACAGACACACACACAGACATAAACACACACATAGACACACACAGACACACACCGACTCTCACACACACACTCACACACTCAGAGACACACACAGAGACACACACAGACGCACAGACGCACACACACACCTGGATGAGTCTCAGGGGCCGTGGAGGTGGAGCTCTCTTAGTGAGGGGGCGGGGTCACACAGGCTGAGCGCCCCGGGACCGTGCGCTCCAGTCCGCCTCTGATGTGCCGCTTCACCGGGGATCAGGAAAATAACCCCACGGAGCAATCTGGATGTCAAATACCCAAATACCCTCCACGATCACATGTCAACACACCGCGTCCATGTTTACTCTTCTTCACACAATGAGAGCTGTGCAATGCGCCCTCATGTGGACAGGAGGACAGATGACGCTGCCACACACCATAAACACCTGTAATACACTCCATAATTGTAGTAGGACAAACAAAGACAGAGGGTAAAAGAGAAATTCAATTCTGTCAACTGGACATAAAGTCGGTGTGTCATCTGTTGTGTCTAAAACGCTTCAGAGGATTTTCAGACAGCATGAAATCCTGGTCAATTTTAAACCTATAACCACTTTAAGACAGAAACTGGTTCACCCAAAGGACAAAAGGAGTGACGTCTGCAGTGATCTTTATATGTGCCAACACCAGTCTGCTGTACATCTCCATCTCAAA
Source organism: Periophthalmus magnuspinnatus (assembly GCF_009829125.3). NCBI lineage: Eukaryota > Metazoa > Chordata > Actinopteri > Gobiiformes > Gobiidae > Periophthalmus > Periophthalmus magnuspinnatus. Next base: position 5,801,835 of record NC_047141.1, read on the forward strand.
GACACTAAGCATTTCTTTGGCTAAGAGCTGTACCTCATGATCTTCAAAGAAAAGAAACAATTTGAGGGGAGTTAGAGGTGATTTTTGTTAGGAAATACAATCCTTTGAATAGACTTGGTGTGGCTCAATAGACCGAGCCAACGAGCTGAAACTGCTTTTTCTTTTACTATGGCTCATACCTGGACAACTGAGGGATTGCAGACTAGCTATAAAACGATAAAATCTAAAGCTGCAAGAACAAAATGACATTGTTTTATTCTCACAGCTCCTGTTCTGCACCTCTACAGCTACAGGTGTAAGAATAAAGTTCTTACTGCTTATTAAGTATATACTGACCTTAAACAAAGCATTAAGTACATTGGTATGGGGGAAAAAAAAGCAAGGGCTAATTAATATTGATTAGATTTTTTTTAAAAAGCATTTAGTATTTTATGAACATTAACACACAAAATGATCAGATTTTTTCCTCGAAAGTCTGTCTGCTCCAAACCACGATTCTACTGAAAAAAAAATCCAACCACATCACTGACAATCAGATTCACGATCTCTCAACCTCTCGATCCTTCGTCCAGCCCTGTTTCCATTATACAAAACTGCATCCCCATCTGATCTGATGAATGAATGGATGTGCATCAGTCCGGGACAGCCTGTTCGCCCTGGCTTAGTTGTGGCTTAATCGTGGCTTAGTCCTGGTTTAGTGAATGGATGTATTTAAATTTAAGATCTGAAAAGACTCTTCAAAAACAACAGAAAACACCCAAACCCCAGCAAGCCCATTTTTGTCTCTTTTATTTTTATGTACAGATACAACAAGTAGAACGATTAAATTAACATTGGTTTTGGGTGGGGCTTGTTACTTGGGCTCCTCCCCCTTGGGTAGAGAGAGCGTGGTCTTGTCTCTGTGGGCGGGGAACACCTCCCAGGGCGTGTTTAAGTCAAACTTCCTGAACTCCTGCGCCAGCTCCACGGGCTCGGCCACCACGCGCTTCAGCTCGTCGTCGTACCGCACCTGTACACACCACAGGGACGGGGCTCAGGATATAACACACACAATGCACTACGCTTATGCCAACTCATGTTTTTACTGCAGGGCCGGTATTCAAAGGGTCTATATTTATGTCAGAGATGTATGGCACTTGCAAATGTATTATTGTGACAGGCCTGGTCCCTCATAGTATGATTCACAATACCAACATGTTAACGATTAGTGATGGGAAAAATTAAGCAATGCCCATGTCATATTGTTTTGAAAATTCTATACTCACCAACGCATTAAAGAGGGGGTGATGCAAAATCAATGTTTTGAGCTTTCTACCATGTTGTAACATTGTTCTCTCATTAAAAACATGTCTGTTTAGATGTTATCCATGCATGTTTGAGTCTAGCGATCGCTCCTGGGCCGTATTAGAAGATTCTGTGCAGCAATTAGCCCACAAGCTTACGTCCTCTGTGCTCCTACACGACAATTCTAAATAAACATGTTAAACATGATACAAAATTGTACACAGCAACTTCACAAATCTGATGCAATGTGCAGTAGTTTCATTACCAAGATGCACACTGATTGTATTGTGATAGCACTGAGGGGTGGAGTGACTTAGGACAGAGAGAAAAGAAGCGTCAAAAACAAAAGTGAAACATAAATGTAATGTAATATATTGTTTTCGGCAAATCTAGCATTTTCAAAACAATATAAGGTAACATTGTGATCTAAATATGTGTTAGCAGTTAATGCCCAATAGAAATACAATACCACCTATTTAACAAGTTTCATTTTAAGTTTAAGTTTTGTTTTTGACCCTCTGGATACCTCCCCATTCAGAGCACTATTAAAAAAAAAAAAATCAGCATGCAATTCGCCAATGAAACTACTGCACATCGAGCATGAGTGAGGCTTATGGGCGGACCATTGCACAGAATCATACTGCTAACTGTAAGAAGCTTTAGAATAATAAACTACAATATTTGCTAATCTGTAACTATTTTGTGAATATGATTCTCAATTCTGTTAAAAGCTGCTAAGTGCGACCATTCAAACTGAGGCAGAGTGCTGTACCTCCACATATCCAGAGAGGGGGAAGTCCTTTCTGAAAGGGTGTCCCTCGAAGCCGTAGTCTGTGAGGATGCGCCTCAGGTCGGGGTGGTTGGAGAAGAAGACGCCGTACATGTCCCACACCTGCACACAGTCACAGCTCAGCTCACATTTGATTTTCTGATTAAATCTGAGCTGAAAACACCTGGTTCCACATATGTTACTTTGACAACTGTATCTCCTATAACTTTGAAATAAACCGGAAGTCTTCTAAATTTAGTCTTCCCCACAGTCTAGAATACTTATAGTTGAAACTGAGCAGGAGGAGGGCATGTCAGAATTCAAATTTTACTTCTGACATGCACTGAAATGCAAAGTCCTGGGCTGTGTCCGAATGTCCATGCTATCCCCTAACCCGGGGATGGGCAAACTTTTTGACACACAGGCCACAACGGGTTTCAAAAATTTGACAGAGGGGCTGGGCCAGAAAATAAATAAAGTATAATATAATATAAATATATATAACATTAGAGATTTGGCCTGTAACATGTAGCAAAGCATGACTATGCAAGGCTCATTGTACAAACTGTTTTCCAAATGCATGAATTAAATTCATAATTAATTTATTAAATTTCAGTTAAATAAACACAGCAGAAAAACTCTAAACAAGGTTTACCCTTACCTATTTTAATATAATTTGGTCACGTTTGTCGGGCCGGATTAATAAGACCAAAGGACCGTGTGTGTTCCCCGGGCCATAGTTTGCCCATGTCTGCCCTAACACCTCATTCACTACATAGACATGCACTCTTCAGCGGACTCAATATTGCACTCATTCACAGAGAGATTCAGACACACAGCCTGCTACATTCGGGTCACATGATCCTGGTGTCTGGGAGAAAAAACAACTTGATTTTTGTCATAAATAATTGTCAGATTGGACCTGCATACACGTGTTTATGAAATAATAACCATACACATTTTTATCAAGCTGGAACGCAAACGGATTGGATTATTTGATTTTTGTCTGAGATGTGTAAATTATGGCTCTTAACAGCTCAAGCTAAAGCGGCTCACAGCAGCAACTTTACACCATAACGGCTTATTTATAAGTGGTTTATTCAGGGTCAACAGTGCGATGAACTTCTGCTCAGTCGTGTCGTGTGCTATTGTTTTTTAGACTCTCCCAATGCATTGTGGTCTATATTGTTTGGTCTAGTGACCAGTGCTGGACACTACTTTTCAAGGTACATTGCACCAGATATGCAGACACCATTAAAAATGGTGAGACCCCTGAATTGAATCATGCTTGTCGCGGGCAAATAAAGTGATATTGATTATTATTGCAAAGGAAGCGGACACACTTTTTGGGTGTTTAAGATGGGTAGCAGAACTACAGGAATAAAAAATTGACAAAGGAATTAGTGAAACATTTTCATTGTGAGGTAATGTTATATTTGCTTAAGTACAAATCCCATGCCCCTGAGGCTGTTTCTCACCTCGCGCTCATACCAGTTGGCAGCTTTGTGCACGGGCACAGCAGAGTCCACAGGAGTCAGCTCGTCTGTGTATGTCTTCACTCGGATACGGGAGTTGAAGCGTAGTGACAGCAGGTTGTAGACAATCTGAAACAACAGTTTATCAAGGGTGTCGTCAGGTTAACATCATGTTGTCTGGGCAACAGTGTGAGGAATGCTTTAGGCCCCATCATGAATAAATATTGTTTATTTTGTTCTCAAATGGTTTAAGATTATGGCTTATACTTTTTGTCTTATACTATGATGCAAGAGAAAGTTGCAGGTGCAGGGCATCCAACTAGATTTTACTATTGACCGTCTTGCACCCAAACTTAAACAGTTGTGAATAGCGTAAGGTAACAGCCCTATTGGAGCATAGTGGTGTAGCTGTATGGTGACTGCATGGTGGTTCACCTCGAAGCGGTTGGCCCTTGAGGGGATGTCCACAGCGGTCAGGTCAATCATGTTCCTGTACTGGGCGTTGGTGTGGTCCCTCAGGAAGGTGAGCACAGGGACAACCCCGTCTGGGTGGATCATCAGCTCCAGCTCATTGTAACAGGTCACCTACAGACAGGTACAACACAGCTTTGGTCAGCAGAATGTTGGGGGCATTTACTTAAAGGGCTATGGCATTTCATATTTTAGAACTTAAAATAACGCCCATCTACAGACAAGAGACACCATGTTCCTGCAGGTGCAATCCTTATGCTGAATTCTTGGATCAGCACTCCATCTACTGGGAGCGGGAGGAATTACTATTGCAAAACCGAACAATAGCTGGGGTTAGCAACCTTAGCAAAGGACGTATAAACAGCGCCCAAAACCACTGGACAGTCACTGGTGACGTAACAATACTGGGAAACTGGAGACAGAGTCTTGTGAGTGTTCAGAGGAACAGGACTTGAAAAACAAGATTCATGAAACAAACATGAATGAAGTTAAATACAAATCCAGGTATGTGTTAATGTGGAGACAATTGTATAACATGTTTTAAAAGCTCAAAAAAGTAAATTTTACATAATATGTGTTCTTTAAGTGGTACTTTGCAGAAAACAAATGTCTCCACTGGGTTTTATCAATAACCAGAAGACCCTCAACTATCTTGATAATCAATATAATCTTGATTCTACTTTACACTGCATTGCCATCTGTGGAGAGAGCAGAGGTCTCAGCGCTAGTTTGTATTATCTGCACCAGGAGGAGGGTTTGGGGGAGCAGACGGGGGAGCAGACGGGGGAGCAGACGGGAACCTGACCTGGACTTGTTGGATGAACTTAGGCATGATCTCAGCCACATATTCTCCAAAGGCAGTCAGCTCATTGTGCACCAAAGAGTCTGCCGGACGGACCGTGGCTGGGGACGGATAAAAAGTTAGCAACTGCAGTACAGGCCAAATAAAAATTCCTATCAGTGAAAACAAAATATGTGAAATAAAACGTTAATACAAGAAATACCATAAATATACTGTTTAATCTCCATAAAAGGTTTTTATAGAAATAACTGTGCTCATCTGCATTTGAAAAAGCCACACTAACTGGCAGAGATCCCTGAAGAGCAGAGCATGAAGTGGCGTCAAAGAGCTGCAGTCTCTGAGGTCAGAATTAGTTGGTAATTAGTTCCAGTATAATAATTGGAGGAGCAGAACCATGACAGTCACTGCATTATCCAGGACTGTCAGAGCTAGTGTTACCCACCAAGAAAGCACTGCTCTGTTACAACAGCCAGGAAGTAGAGCCATGCGCAATCAACTGAATTTTAATCAAAATTTAATCATTTGTAATCATCAAGGATCTAGTGTCTTAATTGAAAGGTCCCAGAGCCCATCATCTGTCAGTAAAAACATGTGGTTTGGAGCAGACGGCAGACTTTGGAGGAAGAAATTAATATGACAGTACAGCTCTGAATTGCACTGACACTACAGGCAAGGAGTGGATTAAAATTTGCATATGAAGATCCAAAGTCAGGTCACACCTCCCCTGAAGTCAGGCAGAAGGTTTGTACTTCTTGTGGAATCAATAGCAATAGGAATTTGCTTTTAGTAAGATAAAATATATTCAAATTATTGTTAAGATATAGTAACATTCTGTGACATTCTGCAATTTGGGCAATTCTCACAGTATTTGGTCTTGTGTGACGTTTTGCTCGGCTTGGCAACCACACTGAGATGGAAAACATCAGCCAGCAGCCCATAAGAAAGCATGGCACAACTGGAGTAAATGCAGAAATACTGAAGTCTAGACAAAGTAAAACAACTGCTGTGTGGTGGAGTGTGAATATAAAAGACACAGTAACTCCTACTGAAGTTAGACTTATCGTAAATGTGTGACAACAGAGCCACAAGACTGAGAAAAAGACTTGGCAAAGCTCCCCAAGTAAGGCTGCCAGTGTGTATTCTCACAGCAACTCCTCACAGGTAACTTAAATGGTAGTGTTCCTCTACTGCTGGTATAAGAATAAACTTTTTTGCAAACTCATTTGTACACTAAACTAATCAGAGTCAAGCAACTTGAAACCCCACCATAATTCCCATGGATGGGCTCCCACAGCCAAATGATACTTTGCAGCTGATGTCATCAACATTCACTGGGGGTGTGACGATAACTGTAGCAACTTAAGTTTTAGTTTTTAAGAGTATCTTAAACCTTTAGTAGCAGCATTTACTGATGTGTGCATGGTGTCTCAATGGTAACTCCTGAACATTCTACCATAGAGATACATGCAGAACAGCCCCAGTGTGATGTCACTGCAAAGTATCAATTGGAGGGAAAAAGACACTCTGATCATATAATACAATAAGAAAACTTCAGGAGAGAGAAATACATCCTTGTACAAGGACCATGTTACTCATTCTGAGCCTCGCAGTGGTTCCTGGTGTTTTTATTTATTGTAATGTGTCATGGATGAGTTGAGTGAAGTTGCTCTTTACTTTCCATTGCAGTTTTCCCCTTCATAAATATGGCCCCTTTTGCTAAGGAGGTCACCTGTCCAAAAACGTCACGCCCACCATGACAATCTCATGTTTTAGTGATTGTTTGATGCAGCTGTGAAGAAAACCTACGTTTGTTTTCAGAGCTCTGGTTCCGGGCCTGAGTCTGGACAAGACACGGTGCCTGTCTGATACCTGCAACAAACCACAGGAGGGTGAGAGGTAAGTCATTTCACACACTGACACACATTTACTGACCATCACATTTCACAGAACATAGAACGGTCACATGGAATAGGAAAGACATGTAAAAATGTAACTAATTACAGTTACATGGCTATAATTATACTCAAGTACAAGTCCCAAATACCCCAATTCACATCTGTCATTGCTCCTAAACCTACAAACACACATAACAGCATTACTTGCTCTGATTGGACAGACCTCAAAGAATGTGCAGATTGTGCTTTAAAAATGACTAAACGTAGTGCGACCCTTTTTGATTGATCATTTTCTAAAAGTGTGATCTATAATGCTTCTAAAATTATGTCAATTAGCAGTAGTTGTAACTGAGTACATCATTAGCCATGCAACTATACTTTTACTTGAGTACATGTTTTCAGTACTTCTTCCACTACTCTCTTCTAATAATGAGTGGAAAACTTGGTAGGCCTAATGATTTAGTTTATATTTTGACAAGTGGTTAGTGAATTGCATTTAAAGGACCCCTATTACGTCATTTTCTGCTCTATGTTATAATGTTGTTTTCCTGCAAATACACTTGGAGTTGTGATTTGTTTCATTCACACATGTTTAACACACAACCCTGCATATTTAGACTGAGTTCTTCTCTCAGACAGAAAACACTCTCTTCCACCTTGTGATGTCATGTGGTAATAATGTGCAATTAACCTCCGTACACCTCACTAGAATAATTTGGATAATTTCAGCCCTGGAGTTGCCTATCACTACTGAATTAAGGGTAAAAGGTAGCTGTTAACTTTAAAACTACCATGTACAAACATCATAAAGGTGAATCAGAGCATTTTGAGCTTTGGAGGTTAAGACAGACCAATAATAAAGGATTACTCAAACATGTGTGAATGAAATAACTGATGGCTGCTGTCGTGGAGGATATCGGATAAATGGAGGATGTCTAAATGAGTTTATGTCTGTGTAATCCCTCAGTCGTCCAGGTCTGATTCATAGCGACAGACGAAGTTTAAATCACTCAACTGGACAAATCGTAGGAGTGAAACAACGATTTGTCCAGTTGACAGATTTAAATTTAGTATTTTGCTATGAATTAATTCATGTTTTTATATCTCACACACAAGCCTTGGTGCGTATTTGATCCACGGTTCTCCCTCAGATGACCAGAGAGCCGTTTTATTTTGCTTGTCCATCTCCCTCACATACACAGCCCGTGTAGCTAGCATCACATTAGCATTAGCCGAAGGTCACCATGTCGCTCCCCTGACCCTGTCCAACGCGCCCGGGTCTGGACCCCGTGAGTCCCGTCAGGGACACAGGAGCATCAGTCCCGGGAGCCCACACCGCTGACACCGCACACAGTCCGCCGTACTCACCGTGTAACGTGCGGCCCACTCCTCCGCGGAGACACCGCAGCAGTGAAGCCGCCATCTTAGATCTGCCAAAGCTTCTGCGGACACAGCCACACAGAGAGTAGCGCCCTCTAGCAGCGCGGAGAAGACACAGCTCTGAAGACACCGGCACAGGATTTATGATCACGAATAAGTAAGGCAAAGCTTCTATAAAATCCCATGTAAGATACATACAGTAAAACAAGGCGTTTGTTATTAACCTTTTTACCAAAAGGTTCAGGTTAGCCTAGCCCTACTTTCAATGGGTTAAGCTCCAAAAGGACACCAATTTTGAGCAACCTGTCCCTCTTTGGCTGACACTAGAAGGGTTTAAGCCTATGTAAGAGGAGATCTGAGGAAGGAAATATTTTTATAGTGTATGATTTAAAAATGTTTATTTAAGAAGCCACACATTACTAATCAGAAACTCATAAAGTTGTCATAGTCTGTGGTTGGTGTCTTCTTCTTGGGGCCTTTGGTTTGCTAGTTCCTCTTCCCATCCATTTGGATCAGTGCTCACTCAGTAAATATAGTGTACTGTAGGCCTAGAGAGCTAAATGTGATATGTTATATCATGTGAAAGGGTCAGATCTATAAAAATGTAAAAAAAAAAAAAAGAAAAAAAGAAAAAGAATAAACCATTTACACAGTAAGTTGATAAATTTGTGTGCCCGTGGTCCATAGCACTGCTGAACTCCCACGTTCATACTTTTTGAGGTGACAACCCAGTAATAATAACTAGGCTACATAAGAGAGTGGAGTGTGAAGTGAAAGTGTGACCATGTGCTGGTGTGTGTTTGACTGAAACAACTTTAGTTTTCAGGGGTGATCAGACATCTCTACTTATTTACTCTGGACAGTCTCAGTTTTGGCCCTGTGTCCCATGTCCCTGTAGATTTGTCCAAAACCATTGATTTGTCTTAGTTTTTTACAAAGCATGTCACCAACCAACACTAAAGAGGGGGATATAGCCTATTGTCATGTGTTCTTGAGGATTACCAAAACATGAAAACGTGGCACATAGTTGCACTGACAAAAATGTCTCTGTGAGTCGGTAAAAAGGTGTGAATGACACATGAATTGACCATGTGCATAATAATGTTCTTAATTATGTGTTCTTTTCATTATGGTATTATTACCCCCCACCCCAACTCAAGTGTGCCCCAGGTTTACATTTTTGAAAATCTGGTCACCCTATCCCAGTCCAGTAACTGTGGAGGGGGACACGGTTTCCAGTTAAATGCTGACAGTGACAGCCACAGTGGTGCACAGTGCAGGGACATGCTCTCAGAAGCTGCAGTGTCATCATCATATTGATACTTTGCAGCTGATGTCATCAAAATTCCCTCAGGATGTGATGCTAAATGAAGGCACTGCTGTATCTGAAGCTCTGTTTCTCCAGTTAGACTTTAATCTGAGCTTTGTTTTTACACAATCTGATCATAAAGAACTGACTTAGCTGGAACTACATTGGTGAGCTGATTTTGTCCTAAAACTGTGTTGTCTAAACCCATTTTGTCTTGAGTTTTCAGACTTAAAACGTATCTGGCTGATATGTTCATCGTGCCATGCTAACTGCTGAACATTCCACCATAGACATACATGCAGTCTCCCCCAGCTCACTGCAAAGTATCAATAGTCTCCACCAGTGTTTGTATCAGTGAGAAGAACAGGCCTGCATCTCATTTCACAGTTCACATTTTATTAGTCACATTTGGAGGACATGTTTTTGTGCATGCAGCAGATTTCACATGGGACACAAACACCACACACTGGACACACACACACATGCTGGACACAGGGGCAGTCATTGGTTAGAGCTGTCCCGTGCTGCAACGTGTGGTCAGTGAGGAGAGCGGAGGACAGGAGGACACACACACGCACGCACGGATTCACAGTTTGTACCATGTCCTGCCTTTACAGATGTCTCGTGTTTCCCTGATGTGCTCTTATCATTTTGGTTCTAAAGTTTTAAAATGCATGTGACAGGTTTTCACGTTTTCTAATTCTGACTTGGTTTGGTGGGATAGCGCCTGTGGTCAATATGTATCATAGTTTTACGTCAGGTAAGTGTTAAGTGTTTGTGGAAAAAAGTATAGTATAGTATAGTATAAAAATAACAAGAGGTAGCAGTGAGTTCTCTATTTAACCTCCTGAGACCTGGTGTCCTCAGAAGAACAGCAACAAGAACATGTTCAATTTTGATTATTTTTAAGAGTTTAGAATATTTATTTTTATTTTAATGTATTTTTATTTTATTTTTTATTTTATTTATTATTTTATTATTATTTTTTTAATTTAATTTTTATTTTTAATTTAATTTAATTTTTATTTTTTATTTAAAGGCATATGTCTTCCTGCACCTGTCAATAGCACTTCAAATGAGACACATTGTTCCTAGAGGCACAATTGTTTCTCATTTCGTTTTTTTTACACTCAGAAAAAATGGCACTTAATAGATTTTGCAAATAAAGTCTTGCGAAAGCTCGGGTCTCAGGAGGTTAAGAAAATAAAGGTCCTATATATTGATTAGTAGAAACATAAATAGTGTTATCATTATGGTTGCTAGGTAACCATATGGAATCCAACTGGGAAGTAAACTCATAAGCTTCACCAAGATTAAAAAGCTAGAAAAAACTATGATTTTTAGTCAGATCTTATAGCAGACATATTGTGCTTGTGTCTGCTACATAGTTATAATCAATGACACCTGTGGCTTATGTTATAATTTGGACATTTTCAACCAATTGGGAAACTACGGAGCCCAATGGGAGCTGACGTCATCGTAACGTCATCACATCTATTTGTCACATGCTGTCGGCCCCTCCCGTGGATAGCTGCACGTCAAACTAGCGGGCCATGCATTTTTTTTTTTTTTACATCTGTACCAAAATGGCTACACATGACAATACCGAATTCTACGTGTATCGCAGATTAAATAAATAAAATTAGAGAGGGATATCAGTACGTCAAAGTGGGCAGTGAAAACAGGGGTTGATCTACAAAATGGCGTCTTGAACATAAACGATTAGAGATTGCTCAAACACGCACGAATCACTCCAAATATAACTTTGTGGGTGAGTAAATGTTGAGGGGAAACTCTGAAAAGTCCATCTTACAGAATAGGTCTGCTTTAACGTCGATGATGTTTACTCTGTTTAGTGAAAAGGGTCGTTTAACCTGTCATATGCACTTTAAACATCCGATACAGCTACCGTTGTGGGGGTTGTCATAAAATAAAAACATGCTTGCGTGTTGTGCTCTTTATGATAACTCTGAATGGTGAAAGTTAATGTGCATTTATGAATTCTATTAAGAGACACATTTTAATAGGTTGTGCTGACATTATAGAGAATGTGATGTCTTCTCATTTCAGATGGAGGGCAGGGGGCGATATGGGTGAATCAAAAAATAGGCTACAATGTCCTGGTGGTACATATTCTGCGTTTCAGTTTTCCTCTGAGTCTGGCTTATGCGTTCATACTGGAGCACCCTTCCAATTCAGAATTTCTACTTGGAAACTTATTTATGATTTCAGAGTCAAAAGCTGGATCCAAGTTAGAAATCCCTTATCTGGCAAATCCAAAATGATATCTTTCTGCCTCGAGCCAGTTTATTTCAGTGACGCAAGGAGATTCTCATTGATTCTGCTGGAATCCGCAGTGTTTTTCCAGTCCCCTGTGATATTTTGTTCCTCTTTTTGTTCCTCGTAAGCAGCCATATTTGTTTTGATACAGATGGACCATGTGTGTCCCTGATTCGCTAATCCACCTGTCAATCACGTCCATCTAAAGTCAGGGAGATTCAACATAACTGGACTCATACCTTCATAAAGTATTAGAGAAGTGTGTATTCTGGTTCCCTGACATACTGGAACACCCTTCCAACTTGGAAATTCCTACTTGGAAGCTCATTTCAGAATTCCAAGCTGGATTCAAATTGGATAACAAGTTTGAGAAGCACAGGACTTCTTTTGTTTCACGTGCATAGACCCAGTAATCATAAACAAACCCATTTTGACAGTTACCATCCTATTCCGCCATAGAAGTCTGACCTGTCCTCCAGCTCAATCTGTTTCTTTATAAAGTACTTATTGTTATGTCAGTGGAGCAGGTAGAGTGAGTTGGTTGCAGTCCAGTCCATTGATTTGTATGTTTCTTCAAATGAACCAACACACTTCTGTTTTCCAGACTTGGATTTGGTTTATACAGTCTGGAACAGGAGCTTAAAGGCTGCACCTGATTTTTCTTCCACGTATTTGAGCAAATTGTGTCTTGCCCCAGTACAGATATATTGTATAGGCTCCTCTTTGGTCTCTGAGAGTTGTGAGAAGGGCTTATAAACTCATCCTGGTGAATAATTAAGATGCTTAGAATGCATAAGGTAAGTGAGGAGTAATTTTACAAACTGTTTAAAATGAAATAGTTCTGTTTTTCACATTTTTAAGATGGTAAAAATCAGGTACAGTGTCTTTAAGTCACCTGTGTTACCTATGTTCCCACAGCCCTGTTCCCATATTTGCAGAAACTGTAGAAACATATGCTGTGGAAAGCTCCATCAGGGCCTGTGCTACACCAGTCTGTCCAGCTGGACCTGAGGCGTGTGCATGGTGCTGTCTGTTGTGCTTGGACCGTGCTGCTGTTGTCACTCTCTGATTGGTCATCCACAGAGCCAAGACTCAAGGGAAGGAGCTGGGACTGGAGGGAAGGAGCTGGGACGCATCACATTGATCTGAAGAGCTGTACGTTTACTGTGGGCTTTCTGTTCACATGCAGGTCAGAAAGTCCAATACTGAGGAGGACGCAGCGCTATGAGGGGTTTAGGTTCGTCATGAGGTTTAGTATTTAGCATACAAAATCATTCTACTTTGCACTCCTTTACTGTTAGAGTTAGGGGCTCAGGAGATCAGAGTAGAGCTGCTGCTCCTCCACGTCGAGAGGAGCCAGCTGATGGATCAGGCATCTGTTTTGGAAGCCTCCTGTACACGTCGCTGGAGAGACGTTATGGGCATATCCCCCAACGCCAGCAGGAGATCCAGCCAGGACATGCTGACCTGGGAATACTTTGGGATCCCTCAGTGGAGATGGAAGCCTGGGCATCCCTTCGTAGACTATTGCCCCATGACCTGGCCCAGAATAAAGAAGATGGAAGGCTACTTGCCTCTCTAAACGCTAATAGTCCATTGTGGAGGAGTTTTGTTGTGAAGGGATCATAATTTGTGTCTTTGCTGGTCTAAAATGTGCAAGTAAGCTTCTAAACATTGGTATTATTTTCCAGCAGTCTGTTTTTTGTCAAGTGCAGTAATCTTGTGCAGTAAGGTGTTCACATGCAGTAGTACTCCTTGTGTAACCTTAACCGCCATTATCTGAGTTTACACAATATACTCCTGTTATCATTGCAATATGCAGTTATTGGACTTTCTGGCCAGTGTGTAGATGAGAGACAATGAGCTGAAGCAAAGCCCTGGCCCTGCTCTGCTCTACCCTGTGCCCCTGTGCCTTTGAGCCAAACACCTCAGCCTCAGCACACCCTGCAGGACTCGTACATTCAGAGGTCACGTTGATGAGTGGAAGATTCAGATTCATGGTTACAGTGTGCACAGTTTAGGAGACAGCGATTTACTCAAGTTAAGGGTCCTTCAGTCATTTCCTCATTTCTCTTTTCTCTTATGACACATTCCTTCTTCTCAGGGTCGGGCTGTGTCCGAACGTCCACACTATTCCCTACTAAGGGCACTATTTAGGGGTCATGCCATTTTTACTCGTGTCCGAATGTCCAGGGAGTGAAAAAATAGTGCACTCACAATTTCCCAATGCGCAATGCACCTTGAAAAGAAGTGGGCATCGGTGATCACTAGACCGGTCAATATAGACCACAATGCATTGGGACAGTCACAAAAACACCAGCGGACAAGCACAGGTCTTTAACTGGACACAACACGACTGAATGAAGCAGATGAAGCGCTGGTTTATTGCACTGTTGATCCCTGATTATGAATACATCACTTAAATAAACCGTTGCTGTGTTGTTAGCGTTAGCAGCTTTAGCTTGAGGTGTTAAATAATTGATCATTTCTTCATCTCAGACAATCCAGTCCATTTATGTGAGATCCAGCTTGACAAAAACTGGTAAGGTTATTAATCCATAAATACTTAGGTTAATTGTAAATAAAATAATCCGGTTATATTGGAGTTTTGACTTTTTTTCATGTAGTGAATGATGGGTCAGGGGCAAGGGTGGACATTCGGACACAGCTATGGAGAATTTTTCTGTGCTGAGATGTTGAGAGCTGATAAGACTAACGCCTCCTGTTGGCTGGGTCGGGGTACACCAGGAAGCCGCTGAAGTTGATGTACTTGGCGTGGTTACTGTACGCTCCGAAGCCCTGGCTCTGGTGCGAGTACAGCCACACACTGTCTCCGCGTCGCAGTGACAGCATGAGGCTCTGACTCTGCAGCGCCCTCTGCCCGCGGCTGTCGTCATAGATCATGGTCTGCACCTCCATCTGGTTCTTCATCAGCTTCACCGACAGCCTTTTCTCCGGCAGCTTGCCCGCGTTAAAGGAGAAGTAGTAAACGCCTGGCACGCGGCACAGGAACACACCGGACGTAATGTTAAAGTCCCCGCCTATGTTCACGAATTCAGAGTCGAAGCTGATTGGACGGTGGTGTGGAAGACCCGCCCTGGTTACTCCTACGATGCTCTGGGTGCGTCCTACAGAGAAGGCGCTGCGGGGGTCTTCCTCTGGCTCCTCCTCCTCTGAGCTCTTGAGGCTGTGCTCTGTGCTCTCTCTGCTCTCTGCTGCCCTCTGTCTGTGTGCATCTGTCAGGGAAAGAAACAGCACCAGAAGGAGTCAGGATTAGGATTGGACTAAAGCCTGGTGTCCACTGCACGATTTATACTTATTAATACTTAAATAGGGGGTATTATGCAAAATATCAAGCTCATGACTGTAAGGTAAGGTCAGGCCACTCAAGACTGCAATGATGACTGAACAGTGCCATACAAACTCACCCTGACTGTCCCCTGTCCTCCCTGTCCTCTCAGTGTCCTCTGTCCTCTGAGTGTCTTCTGTCCTCAGGGTGGGGCTAGGGTCCAGCTCATTGGCCTGTGGAGTGTCATAGTCAGTTGACAGCCCCGGGTACAGGCTGGGGTAAATCAGGTACCTGCAGGGACAAGGTGGGTAGTTAGAGGGGCGGAGCTTGTCCTCCTGTGGACCATGTCACAGACTGTATGAGGAGTACCCGCTGAAGGTGGTGTAGTGCGCTGTGTTACTGTACAGTGCGTAACGTGGGTCGCCATGGAGACGCAGCCAAACTGTGTCTCCGAAGTCAAGCTGCAACATCACACTCTGGCTCTGCATCTGAAACAGTTCAAAGAGTCCAACATGTCCTCATTTATACACACAGAGTCCAACATGTCCTCATTTATACACAAAGAGTCCAACGTGTCCTCATTTATACACACAGAGTCCAACATGTCCTCATTTATACACACAGAGTCCAACATGTCCTCATTTATACACACAGAGTCCAACATGTCCTCATTTATACACAACATGTCCTCATTTATACACAGAGTCCAACATGTCCTCATTTATACACACACAGAGTCCAATGTGTCTTCATTTATACACACAGAGTCCAACATGTCCTCATTTATACACAAAGAGTCCAACGTGTCCTCATTTATACACACAGAGTCCAACGTGTCCTCATTTATACACACAGAGTCCAACGTGTCCTCATTTATACACACAGAGTCCAACATGTCCTCATTTATACACACACAGAATCCAATATGTCCTCCTTTATACACACTCATAGTCCAACATGTCCTCATTTATACACACAGAGTCCAACATGTCCTCATTTATACGCACACAGAGTCCAACATGTCCTCATTTATACGCACACAGAGTCCAACATGTCCTCATTTATATACACAATTCAACATGTCCTCATTTATACACACGCAAGGTCCAACATGTCCTCATTTATACACACAATTCAACATGTCCTCCTTTATACACACACATAGTCCAACATGTCCTCATTTATACACACACAGAGTCCAACGTGTCCTCATTTATACAGACAGAGTCCAACATGTCCTCATTTATACACACATAGAATCCAATACGTCCTCCTTTATACACACACATAATCCAGCGTGTCCTCATTTATACAGAGTCCAACATGTTTTCATTTATACACACACAGAGTACAACGTGTCCTCATTTATACACACAATTCAACATGTCCTCATTTATACACACACATAATCCAGCGTGTCCTCATTTATACACAGAGTCCAACATGTCCTCATTTATACACACACAGAGTCCAACATGTCCTCATTTATACACACACAGAGTCCAACATATCCTCATTTATACACACAATTCAACATGTCCTCATTTATACACACACAGAGTCCAACATGTCCTTATTTATACACACACAGAGTCCAACATGTCCTCATTTATATACACAATTCAACATGTCCTCATTTATACACACACAGGGTCCAACGTGTCCTTATTTATACACACAAAGAGTCCAACATAGCGTTCGGCTCCAGTCAAATGAAGCTCATCGAGGCTAGAGCAGTTATAGGGGTGCATTTGGAGCCATGTTCCATATTAGGAATTCCAATCAGAAGTATCATAGGAACCAAAAAGCCGGATAGCAACGCTGTCAGTCAAACCTGTTGCTAACACTAGCGCAAGCGACCTCGGGGAAAGAAGGCGCCTGATTTGTCTGTTAGTAATGTTCATATCTTGAGTTACGGACACAATAACAAGATACCGGGGTCGTGTAGGGTGGGTCTGTACTAACATTTTAAGACCAAACGACAAGCTTGCCAACAGCATTTACAAAGAGAGTTTTCCAATGTTTTCCGATGTAAAGTGAATAGGAGTGCCCCCATGCTCACTTCCTATTTGGAACACGGCAGCTAGCAGGTTAGTTATGTCCATTTATATATACAGTCTATGGTCCGCACCACGCCGACACCGAGCCCTGAGTGTCCATATTACAGGTTCACACACACCCACAGTCCAACACAGTAGACTCAACGTCCACAAAGAGTCCACTATGTCCACACCACATAGTCATGTCAGCTCCGAAGTCCACAAAGAGCCCAGAATATCCACACCCATGTCCCCACTATTCAATAAGTGCACCCTAATGTCCCAGGTGTGAAGAACGTCCACATTACAAGTCCACACACATTACAAGTCCACACACTCAGTTCAACACAACAGTCAATGTCAACATGGAGTCCACTATGTCCACACCACAGAGTCCAAAAAGTCCACACTCATGTCCACAAAGAGTTGATACTCAATACTGATTCCAATTCCACAATGATAAAAACAACAAAACCCAAAACATTCTTTGTTAAACAATAATCGTAATACTGTAACCCTTCAGTCGTCTAGGTTGGTTCTGTTGTGGTGGATCAGTGTGTACTAGTCTATGTGGTCTTATATTTGTTCTGATAAAGCTCAAGATCAGTCTAAAGATGTTCAGGAAAGGTTCACTTCAGTCCCGTGAATGTGACTTTTTTAGAATTGATACCAGCTCAAATGAGAATCTTGTTTTGATACTAGTTTTAGTAACAATTATCAGTATCTGATACTTTTGACAACCCTAGTCCAGACTCATCTTCACAAAGAGTCCTGAATGTTCACTGTCCAAAGTCCAGTGTCCCTGAGGTCTTGAGGACAGATACCTTGCGCTCGTCTGTGTTGTCTTCGTCGTACACGATGGTCTGCACCTCATTTCGGTTCTTCATCAACATAACGGAGAGCTCCTTGTGAGGGAACTTGCCCACAGTGAAGCTGAAGTAGTAGGCTCCTGGGACCCTGCAGGTGAACAGGCCCGTGTCCTTCTGGAAGTCTCCACCCACGTCCACAGTCACCTGTAACGGGATAAGCAAAAGTCTGAGTGAGCTGATGGACAAGCCAGAGGGGATTGTGAAAAATACAGGCCTGAGAATCCAAAAAGATGGGACACACTCTCTCATTCAGTATCTTTTTTCTTCATGTTTACTACATTTTAGATACATACGCTGATGCACAATATATGGAATTATGTAGAAAAGTTTAAAAAAGTAAATAACACAACTACATTTTTTAAAAATATATTTTATATTCAAATCCACACTTTGCTTTGTTGACAGCAAACCCTTGGCCTTCTCTCAATGAGCTTCATGATGAAGTCTCCTGAAATAGTTTTCACTTCACAGCTGTGCCCCTGTGAAGTCAAGAAATAGCAGAAGTGTAAACCAGGGTTCAAAGCAAATGTGAAGTCTCAAGTCTTGAGTTATTTTAAGTTTATTTTGTTTTTACTACATTTCATATGTATCATCCATAGTTTTGATGCCTTCAGTGAAAATCTACAATGTAAATAAACATGAAAATGAAAAAGAAACATACATGAAATCGTGCATTCAACCTTTGATTGATAGTGTAACTGGTAACACCGGCTTGTCTCTTATCTCTTTCCAGTTAAAGCATTAACATCTCCATGGAGACCAGAAAGGTTACATAGTGCATCATTAAAGGTCTCTACCTTTACATGGTGTCATGTTTCGGATCTCCCAGATCTCAATAACACATCTGGAGAAGCCGATATGTACTTGGATCCCCTCTTCATGTAACAGCACAATCCAGTTACATTGGGAAGAGACTAGGAGAGGCATTCAACTGCACTAAGTAATATTAGACATGTTTAGATGTTTACTCACTCATTTTAGATCAGCAGTGATAACAAACTACAGCATCTCCATGTGTTGTTTTGTTTTCATCCACTATGTTAAAGTGGAAGTAAAAGTGAAAAAAAAAAAAAAAAGTGTTTATTTGTTTGGACCAAATAACTTGTGGGTAACACAGTTTATGGCAGGTCTGAAAACCAAAATTCAACATAAATGAGATGTGGCTTATTTATTTTCTGATGTGGTTATATGTATAATAGCCATTTTATTAACAATTATAGCTAACAGTAGCTGATGTGTGAGAGAGTGGTGGTCTGGAAGTTCATTAGTGAACTTTTGCAAAACCAACTTTTCAGAGCTTTTGACCATGTTATAGTTGTTTCCTTCTCATTTACCCTCTGAAGTTGTATTTGGAGTGATTTCTGCATGTATGAGCAATCTTTAATTTTTAATTTTTTTAACCATTTTGCCAACCAACCCCCACTACACTGCTCTGTACTAAATTAATTCTCCAATTTTATTTTCTCAGTTGGTAATAATGCATAGGTTTTGGTACATTTGGTTCATTTTGGTACAAATAGTGTGATGTGCAGCTATCCCTAGGTGATGCCAACAACTTCACGGCTCTTTGTTGTGATGACGTTTATGGCAACGTCAGCTCCCATTGGGCACTGCAGTTTTCTAATGCAGAAGTCAGCTGACATTTTAGATCAATATTGCGATTTAAAATGTGCAAATTATAACATACTGATCTATGGGTGTCATAAATTATAACTGTATAGCAGACACAAGTGCAGTATATCTTCTTGAATTCATGTAAACAGTGGCCCTTGGATTCTCAGCCCTGTGTGTGTCCTGGCAGGTGGACAGGAGATGTGGTGGACCTGGTCAAAGGTGACGGCCAGGTGCTCCCCTCCTCCCTCCATGGAGCTGGAGCGGACAGCAGAGAAGGCAGACCGCAGACTCAGGTCTGAACACAGTCTGGAGAAGCCCCATGCCGCGGGGAGGGGCCACAACAGCAGCAGACCAATCATCACGCAGCAGGGCTGGGTGAGTCGACCAATCATCATCCTGTGTGACGCTGACATCATCACTGCAGACACAGACACACAAGTGGAGACTTTGAGAATGTAGGAACAAAAATGTGCAAGGATCAACTTGTGCTGTAAGAAAGCAGGCAACAATACCTTTAAAGAGGAGGTACTTTACTTCTATGGAGTATGAACTGCTAACACATAACATATTTAAATTATGTTACATTTTATTGTTACGAAAAATGCTGTATTATTTCAACGCTCAGAGCGTTTTTGACGCTCTGAGCCCGCCCTTCCTTTGCTCACCGTGTTAAGTCACTCCCCCTTCAGAGCGCTATAAGAACATAATCCGCAGACATCCTACTAATGAAACTACATCATGTTTTTGAAGTTTTTGTGTACAG
The DNA here is from genome assembly GCF_009829125.3 of Periophthalmus magnuspinnatus. Lineage (NCBI taxonomy): Eukaryota > Metazoa > Chordata > Actinopteri > Gobiiformes > Gobiidae > Periophthalmus > Periophthalmus magnuspinnatus. The sequence goes on from NC_047141.1 coordinate 5,822,074, forward strand.
TTTTGTGCCATGCTTTTGTATATTTATGGAGAATTGTCGTGTTGTGTGCGAGCATGGATTTTGTACCGCCCACAAGCGGAGCATTGTACAGAATCTTACGGCTAACTGTAAAGACAGTTTGAATAGGGTGGGAGAGATTACTCATACAGGCATGGACGACATCTAAAACCTCTTCAGGCACGTTGTTGATGAGGGAACAATGTTTTAACATGGATCCAAAAAGTTGAGTCTGCATAATACCCCCTCTTTTATTCAGGCAAAACAATAACATTGCATAAAGACAAGCAGGTGCAGTGCAGCTCTAAAGGAAACAATGACTTTAGCAAACAGCTAAATTGACGTTTCAGAGCTTTAAACCATGCCCACTGCTCGCTAGTGTGATGTGCAGCTATACATAGGAGGGGTCGACAACTACTCGGTTCTCTGTTGTGATGACATTTACTTCGACACACACAAGGGGCAGACCTCATGGTGCAATTTGCCAAACTGGAAGTCAGCTGTCTTTTGTTTCATTAAGCTGTTTTAGATCAATATTGAAATTCAAAATATAACATAATGATCTGCTGGTGTCATAGATTATAACTATAGAGCAGACACAAGCACAATATGTCTTCCTTAAATTAAAGTAGTATCCGTAACAGGACAGAAAATGGCTGCGTGTCCTCAGTGTGTTAAACAGACCGTGACAGAACCCAGAGCTGCAGAGCCACAGCCCCATGGAGAGGGTCTGAGCTCCTTCCATCTGCCCACAGGAGAGAGCCCACGCATGGGAAGCAGAGGAGGACCTACCCCTCTGTTCTTAACAATTTCTCTTTCTCATATCACTGTTGAAAGACTGAAAAAGGCTCTCTTGTCTTATTAGGCTAAAAATCGTAATATTGGGAAGTGCAGAGATGGGTTTGGTGACAGCGTGTGGAGAATCACAAGGAGCTCTTTTGATTTATCAATGAAAGCGTTTGAGCTGGAGAGGGACATCTAAAAATAAGGCTTAGTTGTATGTAGCGCTTTCCAGTTGGGCTGTGTGGTGTTTTGATAATTGTAATCGTTATCTGGACTGCATGGACTCTAAAACACATTTGAAAAGACCTTTCATAAAGACAGTGGCATTATAATACACTTTGTAAACGTTCTCCATCCAGAAGCCATATTTCAGCCTTTATTAGGTTGATAATGTACGTAAAAAATCTCACTGTACAACTGAAATAACCATTTGACCTGTCAACTAATTAACAACGTAATCGCCAACCACTCGACCACTGAAATAAGTCCTGGGTTAGACCTGGTTTAGTCCTGGTCAGACCTGGTTTAGTCCTGGGTCTGATCTGGTTTAGTCCTGGGTTAGACCTGGTTTAGTCCTGGTTTAGACCTGGTTTAGTCCTGGGTCTGATCTGGTTTAGTCCTGGGTCTGATCTGGTTTAGTCCTGGGTTAGACCTGGTTTAGTCCTGGGTTAGACCTGGTTTAGTCCTGGATTAGACCTGGTTTAGTCCTGGGTCTGATCTGGTTTAGTCCTGGGTTAGACCTGGTTTAGTCCTGGGTCTGATCTGGTTTAGTCCTGGTTTAGTCCTGGGTCTGATCTGGTTTAGTCCTGGGTTAGACCTGGTTAAATGCTGGGCTAGTGGTAAAGTTGCACTCTATAACTTTTCATTCAATCAATCACTTGTTTTTCACCGAGGGGCAATTGAAGCACATTGGCCAGTAACATACGATAATAATAGAAAGCTCAAACAAAAGTCTCAGAGCAGCTGAGGGGACATCAGATCCTGTGTCATAACAGTTTGAGGACAAAAGTGTCCCTCCTCTGTGTCCTCTGTGTTCTCTATATTTTGCATCTCGGGCTGGAGAAGGACATCTAATAATAATAATGCATAGTCATATATAGCGCTTTCCAGTTACGTCGCTATTTCATGTAGTATTCATTCACTCCAGAAACTGGTGGTGATAAGCTACTAGTACTACTGTAGCCACAGCTGCCCCGGGGTAGACTGATGGAAGTGTGGCTACCAATCTGTGCTGTCATCGCCACAAATTCAATCAGGCAATGTGAGTGTTTTAGGACACAATGACAGTGCTTAGCCTCTGAGATACAACATCAGTCATGGCCTAAATCTGTGTAGTACTCAGTGTAGTACTCAGACATGTGATTTGAAGAAACACTTCAACTAAGTTTGTGATGAGGACTCGTAACATGATTAACATGACGCAGCATTCAGCACTGATCCTGTGTTTTGTGGTTCCCACCTTCTCTTCTCCTCACAGTCCTGACATCCCTGGAGGAGACCCCCTCCCTTATACCCTCCATTGCATCCCATCGCTGAAGGTCTGAGGGTTTCTATGGCAACCATTCTGAAAGCAGCCCATATATTCTCTATGCTAAAATTTTATATTTTATACCTGCGAGGTGTTGTTTCCTCATAATAAACATTTGAGTTTGAGTAATCCTCCATGTTCAGTCCTTCATAACGCTCAGTTTCACCTGCTGATGTCATGAGGGGATGATCTCTGCCTTGACTTCAGTGACCTCTGCAATTGTGGCCCAGTGGCTCAGTAGTTGATGACATCACACAGAACTGCCCTGATTAGAGCCAGATGTTTCTGATTATAAATGCCTGGCTGCAGGGGCGGAGTTTGAAGTTTGCTAGCTGTTAGACCAATCACATTATTGTTTATACCTCCAGACCCAGCCCCTCGTCCCCCCTTACTCTCCCCTTTAATCCTCCAGGTACTGCCCAGTTTAGAAGTTCTATTTGTGATGTGGTGGAGAGCAGAGTTTAGGTGTTTAGTCCCACTTTAAGAGTCTGATCATTCAATGCTCTATTGCCTTCATATGAAGTAGGTCTTCCTAATTGCTAGCTGCTAATGTTTTGCCCTATTTAAACTCCTTTGTACCCCCTGTAAGGCCAAACAGGAGGTTTGAACGTCTTTTGGATCATGTGTAGTGTGTGGTCACAAGATAAAAGGATGGGTCTCTTTTTGTATTGCTGCTTGTTTTTCAGTTCATATAATTCAAATAATGGTGACTTTCCTGACATGTGTTTCTTCTCTTCATCATTCCCATACCAACACATGTGTGTGATAATCAGATCTGCATCTACAACTGATTGTTGAGACTGGCCACTCCCGTACATCAGTTACAACAGCACTTTGTCCAGTCGTGTGAGTGAACACAATAGTGCAGCACACGAGTGTTGTCTTACACAGAGCCACTATCAGCCCTTCCACCACTATTTTTAGACCTGCACCAATGTGCTGGAACTGGGACAAGACTCAAAGAGAACCTGTCTCAACACCTCACTGTACACCTGAATGTACCACAGAGTCAGTCTGAACACCTGCATGTACCACAGAGTCAGTCTGAACACCTGCATGTACCACAGAGTCAGTCTGTACCACAGAGTCAGTCTGAACACCTGCATGTACCACAGAGTCAGTCTGTACCACAGAGTCAGTCTGAACACCTGCATGTACCACAGTCAGTCTGAACACCTGCATGTACCACAGTCAGTCTGAACACCTGCATGTACCACAGAGTCAGTCTGAACACTTGCATGTACCACAGAGTCAGTCTGAACACCTGCATGTACCACAGAATCAGTCTGAACACCTGAATGTACCACAGAGTCAGTCTGAACACCTGCATGTACCACAGAGTCAGTCTGTACACCTGCATGTACCACAGTCAGTCTGTACACCTGCATGTACCACAGTCAGTCTGAATACCTGCATGTACCACAGTCAGTCTGAATACCTGCATGTACCACAGTCAGTCTGAACACCTGCATGTACCACAGAGTCAGTCTGGACACCTGCATGTACCACAGAGTCAGTCTGAACACCTGCATGTACCACAGAGTCAGTCTGAACACCTGCATGTACTACCAGTCTATTTTTGTTTTTGTTTTCTTTGTTTACTATTTTCTACATTTTAAATACTTGTTGAAGTATCAAATATATGAAGTAAGATATGTGGAATTATGTAGCAAAGGAAAAAAGTGACATAGCAATATTTTTTTTTATATTTTAGATTCAAATTCCTCACGGTTTCAGTCATGCCCTATGGAATAGCGAGACAGGTGACTGTTCCAAACCCACTTGTCTTGAAGGTTCTGCCAAAGCGTGTGGTTCTGGCTGCTCAGGTAATCTTTGTATCCTAATGTATTCAAATCCTAATTTGTCCTCTGCATTGACCCATCCTTTAATGAAATTGGGGCAACCTGACAAGAGCAGTGGGACCCATCTCCAGATCTTGGTCAGGACTACTTTAGCTGAAGGATTTGACCTATAGAAATCCTTCTCTTTATGTAAAAAAAACAAAGTCGGTTGTTTTGTGCAGTGGGACAAACTAAACGCAGCTTTAGCACCTCCCCGTCTGCTCCTGCTTTAAAAATAAAAACTGAACCCCTAATTCACTCACTACAAAAGTAGCCCTTCTTCTAACGTACCACAGAATCAGTCTGAACACCTGCATGTACCACAGTCAGTCTGTGGTACATGCAGGCCCTTATTACACTATTTTCTGATCTATGTTATAATGTTGTTTCCTCATCATTTTTTCCTCTTCATTCACACATGTTTAACACACAAACCCTGCATATTTAGGCTGAGTTTTTCTCTCAAACAGAAAACACTCACATACTGTTCTACCTTGTGATGTCATGTGGTAATACAGGAAGTGTGTGTGTTTTTAAACTCCACTCTCCTTCACTATAATCATTCGGGCGACTTCAGCTCTGGAATTGCCCATTTCTACTGAACTAAAGATAAAAGGAGCTGTTAACTTGAAAACTACTATTTCATGACATCACATTCAATTTTTGTAACATAGGACTTTGGGAGAAGTATTTCACATTTTATAACAAAAGTCTGCATTTGTAAGATATACTTTAAAAACTACACCCCTGTTTCCATAGAAGTATTTAGGCTTTGGAGCTCCCCCTGCTGTCAGCAAGAGGAATAAGAAATAGGAAAGTAAACAATTGAAGTTATTCCCCTATGAATGCTATACTAATAGAGACATGTATTTGTTGTAAAAACGTTCCTGTTTTTGTAAATGAAGAAGAAGAAGAAGTCTGGAGTTTTACCTATGACATCACAATTCGGGCCAAATGCAAATGGAGCATTTTTGAGGCTCCGAGAAAATGACTTTCAATGAATGGTTTAAAGAGGGCTATTATGCAAAATTAACTTCTTGCAGCTTTTTACCATGTTATAACATTCCCTCCTGAAAAATATACCTGGAAAGGTTTTAGATATTATCCATGCATGTTTGAGTAATCTAGTGATCTGTCCTGGGCCCTTTTGGAACCCTCCCTATGGTTGGCTGTAAGATTTGTCCAATGTTCTGCCCATGCTCCCACATCAGTACGTTTAAAGTAACCTCCTTGTCTTCATGCAATAAAATAAAATCTGTTTTATCCCTGAACAGATATATTGTAAAAGCAGACAGGAGCAGACAGGAGCAGACAGGAACAGACAGGAGCAGGTTGTAGATGCTTCTGGGTTTGATTGGTGTGTAATCTCTGCATCTGTCTCAGGCAAAACAGATGGAGCAGCAAACACACCAAAATAAATATGTTCGTTTCCATTGATGAAGAGGTGAAAATTATTTCTCACAGTGCAGACTTGAAATGACTGCTAACCACTCTGCCACTCACTCCAGAGGACACATGACTGCTAACCACTCTGCCACTCACTCCAGCAGAGGACACATGACTGCTAACCACTCTGCCACTCACTCCAGAGGACACAAGACTGCTAACCACTCTGCCACTCACTCAAGCAGAGGACACATGACTGCTAACCACTCTGCCACTCACTCCAGCAGAGGACACATGACTGCTAACCACTCTGCCACTCACTCCAGAGGACACAAGACTGCTAACCACTCTGCCACTCACTCAAGCAGAGGACACATGACTGCTAACCACTCTGCCACTCACTCAAGCAGAGGACACATGACTGCTAACCACTCTGCCACTCACTCCAGCAGAGGACACATGACTGCTAACCACTCTGCCACTCACTCCAGAGGACACATGACTGCTAACCACTCTGCCACTCACTCCAGCAGAGGACACATGACTGCTAACCACTCTGCCACTCACTCAAGCAGAGGACACATGACTGCTAACCACTCTGCCACTCACTCCAGAGGACACATGACTGCTAACCACTCTGCCACTCACTCCAGAGGACACATGACTGCTAACCACTCTGCCACTCACTCCAGAGGACACATGACTGCTAACCACTCTGCCGCTGTGTTTTGGAGCTCATTTTGAAAACGTCTCTGTTTTTGGCGCGGCAGATGGCACGAGACACATGGGAAGGACACAAACAAGGACACACCTGTTCAGCCACCAGCTCTGCAGCATCTACACTACACAAGGAGACAAGGGGACAAGGAGACAAGGGGACAAGGAGACAAGAAGGCTAGAAGACAGTGGGGAGGGAAGGAGGTAGGAGGCAGTGAGACTTACCTGCTGCTGTTGTGTGTGTCCTCTGCACTGATCAGATCGCTGTGTGCTGATATGAGCCTGTTATCAGAGCTCCGGATACCCCCTCCCTCTCTCTTTCTCACTCTCCTTTCGTCTCTCTCTCTCTCATTTTCTCCGTCCTTCAATCTCTTCTCTCTATTTCTCTCTCTCTCTCTCTCTCTCTCTCACATTCTCTTGAACTCTCCTTCTCTCTCTCTCTCTCACCCTCCCTCTCCCCCTCTCTTTCCCCCCATTTCTATTTCTCCCTCCCTTCCTCTCACCCTCTCCCACTTTCTTCCCCTTTCTCCCTTTTCTGTTTTTCTCTCTCTGTCTCTTTCTCTCTCTCTGCCTATCTCTCCCTTTTTCTCTCTTTCTCCCCCATCTCTCCCTCCACCACCCCCAACCTCTTTCCCCATCTCTCTCCCTGTCTCTCTCCCTCTATCTCACTCTCTCTTTCAAATACTCCCCCACACTCCCCCCCTCTGCCTCTCTCTCCCTCCTACTCTCTTTCTCCCCATCTCCCCCTGCAGCACCCCCACCTTCTCTCACATCTCTCTCTCTACTTATTCCCTCTCCCTCTCTCTTCTTCCTCCAATCTTTCTCTCCCTCTCTCCCTCCTTTTCTCTTTCTCCCCCTGCACCACCCCATCCTCTCTCACTCTTTCTCGCCCTCTTACCTCCCTGTCTCTCAAGTTCTCTCTCCCTCTCTGTTTCTTCCTCCCTCTCCCTCTCTCTTCCTCCTCTCTCTCTCTTCCTCTCTCTCTTTTCCTCCTCCTCTCTCTCCCCCTGCACCACCCCACCCTCTCTCTCCCCCTCTATTTCTCTCCCTCCTTCTCTTTTTCTTCCCCATCTCTCCCTACAGCACCCCCACCCTCTCTCCGCTATTCCTCTGTCCTCTGTTCTTTTCCTCTCTCCCTGCCCCTCTCTACCTTCAGCACCCCCCCTCCCTCTCTCCTCCCTCTCTCCTCCCTCTTCCTCTCCCTTTCCTTTACACCCTCGTTGCAGATCTACATCTTTGTGATCTGCTCCGTGTGTCCTGCTCTCTCTGAACAGTCCACTCTCCCACTGGGACTTGAGTGGACATCTTAAATATTTTTTCGTTAGTCTAATATAAAGCTAATACTGACCCACCTATTATTTAGCGTTTATGATAATAAAAGAGACAGGAGGACGTGAATACTAACATCCTCTATGGTAACTGTTTCCATGGTAACGCAAAGACCCTTCTCCTCCGTGGTCGTGACAACCGTTGCTAAGAGACAGACAACCCATGCTCATTTCAAAGGAGGAATAGGGACAGCATTGATTTGTTGTAGTTGCAGCGCTGGACTCGAGGGAACGGCTTTGAATGTTCCACCATTAAACCCTGAGAGCAGTGAAAGAGTGGAACAAACAGCACACATCCATCTCAATCTGCTCCATCTCCTACTCAGAACATCTCACTCTGCTCCATCTCCTACTCAGAACATCTCACTCTGCTCCATCTCCTCCTCAGAACATCTCACTCTCCTCAGAACATCTGACTCTGCTTCATCTCCTACTCAGAACATCTGACTCTGCTCCATCTCCTCCTCAGAACATCTGACTCTGCTCCATCTCCTCAGAACATCTCACTCTGCTCCATCTCCTCAGAACATCTCACTCTGCTCCATCTCCTCCTCAGAACATCTCACTCTGTACGGTGGTGCTACAGAGGCCTTCTGGGTGACACTTGTGTGCAGGTGTATGGGAGAAGCAGCTTTTGCAAATCCTCACGTGTTTGCTTTACGTAGTTTATAGAAGTTGACTGAATAAGTCCTATTTTTCCCTCATCAAAACGGTGCCTCCACATACAGGATACATGATGTAGGTGAACATGTTTTGTTTCTCAGAAGTAGTCAGTATCAAGAGTAGAATCATGAAAAGCCAGTAGTGAAAGACCTCGAGGGCTCATACAACTGCAGCTACATGAGGCAACCAATATTTATACTACACACGGCTTTTTCCTGTTCTTGGATCATTGCAGTTTCCCCATTGTGGAAGAAATCAGCTCTTCTCTCATGAACATGCGAACACTGTGGGATCTGCATCAATAGTGGTGAAAGTCTTTTATACTGTGGCCTAATCAATAATCCTGCAGTTTGCAGAGCAACTCTCCACGTTTAAGCTTAGCTCCCAAAATCCTCAGAGTCTACACATGGTGGGTGGATCTTGTGACTGTCCCTCAGGAACATGTTTCCAGTGCTCTGGCCCCAGTGGGGTGGAGTGAAAGGAGCAAAAAAACACTTTTTCACAGCCTTTTCTTATTGCCCTGCGTTCTGAATATTGAATTTTAATAGTTTGACACACTTCATTCAAAAGTGACATTTTCAAAACAGCTCACACAGAATGACTCTTCTTTGAATGATTTTAGCTCAACAGAATTCAACAGATGAATCACCAAACTCTGGTCATGTCTTTTCTGTGCTCGTTCATTCACTGGACAGTACAGCTCACAAACATTAAATACAGTTTTTTCAATCAGAATATTTTTTGAAATTTGATTTAGTTTGATCATTTGAATCAAACATGTGTCTGACTAGGACATTTGGAGCAGTTGTCATCAGCTCACACAGTCCTTAGGCTCTTTCTCAGAACACTGGACACAGCTCTCATTCACAAACACACATGATCATAGAACTCCATAGATTTCTATACTGCAGGTCTGTTCACACGTGCTTAAGGACTTTAGCCCAAACTCTGTCAGTTTTAATGTAGAAACTCAAACATAATAGTAAAAAGCAACTATTTGTGAGCACTCAAAATTTATCAACAAAGGATTTCACACATGAGTCAGTACCACGACAGTGTGACATCCTACGGTGGCCTACAGAGCCATATGTCCAATGTACTGTTGGTGTAAATGTTTTTGATTTTCCATAACACATACACATTATGTATGACAAATTGTTGATGTATTTGATGATCCAACATCTCTCAGTTTTCTTCAGCATAAGCATTTGGATAAAATATTATAAAACCATGTGCAGATCAGAAATATGTACATTTATTTTGATTCATTTTTTTCCAACAATGTTTGACTATATCAACATAAGACAGCTCTTCCAGCCCCAAATGCTTGTGTAAAGTGTGAACCCCAAAGGCAGGCTACACTACAGCCGTGCTTCTCTGTGCTCACTGTGAGCAGGACTAAAGCTTCTGAGCTGCTCTGTCAAACGAATGAAAGAGCACAGACACATGACCACAGTCTGACAGTTTAGATGGGAAAACTTTAGGGGACAATCTATCAGTTTGAATGAAAAACTGTATTTTGCTGCAATTAAATGGTGTTTAGGAAATCTTAACATAGTAGGGGATTCTACATGAGCTATGTGTCAAAGTGGGGGGAAAAACTGTAACTTCTCCTCATGTTGTGATTCCTGCATGTTCAGTTTTGTGCAGTGTTTAGATACAGACTATAGCACTTGCATAGTGCAATGGTAATCTGTGTTTAAGTAGTTAATCCTCGTGATTCTGCAGAAAGTATTTTTGTAGTTTTGATGTGAGAATTAATCCTTGACGATGGATATAAGTTTGTGCCAACATGAACCGAGTCTTTACTCCTTGAGTGGCAAGTTTGGAATTTGTGCAGAAATGTTTTACTTTAAAAACTGTAGTCCATCCATTGGTATTTAAATTTGTTTTTTTCAGTCGCTTTGACACATTGAAAACTGAAAATATCGCACAGAAAATCCTAAATAGTGTTACAGTTTTCATAAAGAAAATTTGATCTCAGCAAAATACAGTTTTAGAAAACTGAACAATCATCCTCCAAAACCATTTTCACCATGAAAACTCAGACTGTGGTCATGTGTCTGTGCTCTTTCATTCATTTGACAGAGCAACTCAAAAGCTTTAGTCCTGCTCTCAGTGACCACAGAGAGGTGGTGGTGTAGTACAGACACTCATGTTCACTCTTTACACACATGAATCTGGGGCTGGAAAAGCCTTCTTTTTTGTCTATATTTTATTATATGAAATATTTCATTTAAATGTATACTTTAACAACCGAAGACCAGGTTTTGTAGTATTTGATCAAAAATATTTATTCTGAAGAAAATTGAAATATGATGGAAAAGCAAATACATTAATAGTACTTTTGCAATATGTGATGTGTTCAGACACTTACACATCTCACATACCCTGCGTCAAGTCTCTTTTCATATTGTCTCTGCTGAAACTGTTTTCCCTGTTTGACTTGTGCGTGAAATCCTTTTTTGATTTTGGACTTGCAGCTGTTCTATCCATCTATCCATTTTCTTCCGCTTATCGGGGGCCGGGTCGCGGGGACAATAGTCTAAGCAGGGACTCCCAGACTTCCCTCACCCCAGACATGCCCTCCAGATCCTCCAGTGGGACCCCAAGGTGTTCCCAGGCCAGCCAAAAGACATAGTCCCTCCAGTGTGTCCTGGGTCTTCCCCGGGGCCTCCTTCTGGTGGGACATGCCCTAGGGAGGCGTCCTGAACAGATGATCAAGCCACCTCAGCTGGCTCCTCTCGACGTGGAGGAGCAGAGGCTCTACTCTGAGCTCCTCCTGTGTGACTGCGCTCCTCACCCTATCTCTAAGTGAGCGCCCACCCGCCCTGCAGAGGAAACCCATTTCGGCCGCTCGTCTTGTCCTTTCGGTCATTACCCAGAGCTCATGACCACAGGTGAGCGTGGGAACATAGAGTGACTGGTAAATCGAGAGTTTTACCTTTCGACTCAGCTCCTTCTTCACCACAATGGCTGCATCACTGCAGACGCTGCACTGATCCGCCTGTCAGTCTCACCCTCTCTCCGTCCCTCACTCGTGAGGATGAGGGACAGATGGAGGGACGCTGTTTTATGCGTTTATGTTAAGTGTCTATATTGAAAATGACAGAGTTTGGGCCAAAGTCTGACCAGACCTGTGGTATTGGAAAGAAACAAGTTGAGTTCTATGATCATGTGTGTTTGTGAATGAGAGCTGTGTCCAGTGTTCTGAGAAAGAGCCTGAGGACTGTGTGAGCTGATGACAACTGCTCCAAATGATGTGACCTGTGTCTAAGTCAGGCACATGTTTGATTCAAATGATCAAACTATATCAAAATATGCTAAAATGATTTAAATAAAAATGTAATGTTTTAAATCAATGATGTGGCGCCACCACGAGGAGCCTCGTTGTCAGCGCAGTGTATCTTGCAGTTCTCTCATAAATCCAGCAGGGGTCAGACAGTGCGCAACTAACGGACCTCAGAGGCGCCGCTACTTAAGTCTGTAAACGGGACCAGAGGCAATTCAACTGAAAGCTCTTTTACTGTTTACTACGTGTACTATGCTCTATGGTTTAGAGTAGAGGTGCCCAACCTTTTTTTTTATTTTTTTTATTTTTAATTTTTTTTATTGAGGGCCACATCTTAAAACATATTCCAGTGATCAATGTAGTGCAATGCTATAAACACATCTTTGACACAGCTGCTGTATATTAATACGGCTTAAAACACATTTTAGGTGTGTATCACACTGCAATGTGATGTGTGAGGTTATAGTGTTAGAAATTGTTTAATTTGCTGTTAAAAGTACTGCTTATGATCAATTGGGCCGGTTCAGCAGGAGGCCTGAGGGCCGCATTTGGCCCCCAGGCCATAGTTTGGACACCCCTGGTTTAGAGGAACACTCGCTCTTAACATTGTTAGTCGGTACTCCAGTAAACACGCATGCGCACTGCGCTCTGCTGTGCACCCGCCTGAACAGCAGGGGCAGTCTACTCCTCTCGGGTTCGTCCCGGACGCTCAGTGCGCAGACTCCGAGCGCGAGCACGTGTGAGTAGTTTGTGTTCTGTGCGCGCAGCTGGTCAGAGGCACGCGCAGGAGGAGAATCGCGCTTTAAACTTGTCACAATAACAACATGAGGCCAGGTAAGTGCAGACATATTGAGTTATATGTTCGTTATGTTATTTTTGTTTCAGGAGTGGGTCTAAGTGCGTGATGTCCATGAACCGCACAAAAGACCGCGTCATGGGAAACCATAGCTCCTCCAAACACGTGTCTCGTCTCTGAGTATTCTCTTGGTTTGCCTTGAAAATGTTCATCAGAACCACACATATTGTAACAATTTGTGGGATGCATGTCAAATTGAGCACGTTATAGTAGAGTTTGGGTCAGAAATGATGGACCTGTGTCGGGGACGCGGAGTCTGAGTGATTTTTGAGTGCGCACGTTCGTGTGCACAGTCACTATCAAACACTTTCGAAAACTTCTCACAAATTAAATGAAAAGATCTTACAAACGTCAGTATATTGATTCTGCTGTACAAGATGCATTATGTCGCACTGTTCAAGGCAAAACTTTGCTTCTTTTTTCAAGACAAATACTCCCAACAACTGCTCCTGAAGAGCCTAGATTCAAACTACGGACCGTGGTGGTTTTAGTTCGATTTAGGTTGGGTTAAGTTGAGTTAAGTGAAGCGGTTATTTGTCCAGCAGGGGCAGGAGTGAGCAGTGTGTGTGTTGCAGGGTTCAGTCCTCGTGGTGGAGGCAGAGGAGGCGGACGCGGAGGGTTTGGAGACAGAGGCGGCTTTGGGGACAGAGGCCGCGGCGGCTTCAGAGGAGGCCGAGGTAAGTGTCCCTCACCAGGCATCACTGGGGTAGTGATGCAGCACAAGCACAGTAGGCCTACTCATCTGGGTGTATTGGGCACAGTACAATACTAAAATCTTATGATTAAGGAGTCATTAGATTGTAGTGAACTTCATGTTGCTGTGTATTACACGGGTGTCTGTTGTACACACATACTTCAGCCATGGTTGATGTTGTAAAGTATGTTATTGCTCATCACATGTGTTCACACAAGTGGAGAGGCCATTGTAACGCAGGCTGTGTTGTGTAGGAGGAGGATTCAAGTCTCCAGACGGTGGAGGATTCCGGGGCCGTGGAGGAGGCAGAGGGACCCCCAGGGGCCGTGGTGGAGGCAGAGGTGGCCGAGGGGGCAGGGGAGGCTTTGGCGGAGGCAGGAAGGTCCTGGTGGAACCCCACAGACATGAAGGTACCAGTACTTACAGCATGCATGTGAAATAATCCCAAAGGGACTTCTCTGCAGTGGGGAGCAAGTATGTTATTTCATAGCATTTTACACACACACACACTACATTTTCTCACTTTTATGTACATTTGAGTAAACAATATTTGAACCTGTTCTTTAATTTACATGATGGATTCATGAGTTATCTTGATGTAAAGATGTGTTTATGATGCCAACAGAATAGTCTGTTGTTTACCTCAATAATTTTCTTTCTGATCAGAAATGTGAGTGCAACTGTCATAATGAAGCAGCTGCTGCAGATCTACAAAACGTTAACCAAAACTTAATCTTTAACATAGACTGTGCCTTTAACATTTTCTACTGAGCAGGCATTTCCTAACTATGGCCTGGGGGTCAGACCATTTTTTGACCCTCAGACCTAGCACAGAACTGGCCAAACTGATCATAGGCAGATATTTTACAGCAAATTAAATTAATTTTATCACCATAACCTTAATAACGTCACATTGAATGATACTGACCTAATATCAACTTATCAAAGCTATGAGGGCTCTGTCAAAACTATGTTATATGCACCCATATTAGCCACAGATCTTTGGCACTTTGGCTTTGAATATGTTTCAAGATGTGGCCCTCTTGGAAAAAATGTTTTTTACACTCCTGCTGTACAAACTGTATATACTGTTTGAACCTGCCATGTTGTAAAAAGTGTGTGTGTGTGTGTGTAGGTGTGTTCATCTGCAGAGGCAAAGAGGATGCTCTTGTCACAAAGAACATGGTGGTAGGAGAGTCTGTATATGGGGAGAAGAGGATCAGTGTGGAGGTAACTCACCTTGTACAAGTCTTTGAAATACTTTGAATCCCCCAAACATCTTTATGAAATGTGTTTTATATAATCAGTTGTTCTTGTTCATCTATAGGAAGGAGAAACAAAGATTGAATACAGAGCCTGGAACCCGTTCCGCTCAAAGCTGGCAGCAGCCATCTTGGGAGGAGTGGATCAGATCCATATTAAACCAGGGGCCAAAGTCATGTACCTGGGGGCCGCCTCGGGAACCACAGTGTCCCATGTGTCAGACATCGTTGGCCCAGTGAGCAGGACTACTCTATATTACTCTCATCATACAGGCTAAGAATCATCTCTGTGTTAGCTGTTTGCTTCAAATTAAGATGGTGCTAGATATTTTGCTCTGGAAGGATGAGGCAAACTATCTTAAGCCCTATTCCTAACCTTAACTATTCTCCTAACCTTAAATCCTCACTATCATACTATCCAATCAAAGCTTTGTTCCTAAACTTCATTTGTACGAATGACCAATCACATACAGCAGCCTTATCCACCTTTATCTTGATCTATCTGGGAACCCAATGAGAGCACTTGGGCTCTTTTTCATGGGTGCCCTGTTCAAAATACAATACACATAAAAAACAAACATCGCCAACAAAGTCCAAATACCTTCTGAAAGAGGCATTCATTGTTCTATATAAAACAAGTTTGGCAGCACCAGGATTAAATGTATTTTTGGTCTGATGCCTGCAGGAAGGGCTGGTATACGCAGTGGAATTCTCTCACCGATCAGGCAGAGACCTCCTCAACGTGGCGAAGAAGCGCACCAACATCATCCCCATCATTGAAGACGCCCGCCACCCGCACAAGTACCGCATGTTAGTGGGTATGTACTAGTCTTGTCGCGACAACATTTTAAACTCAATTTCTATACTAAGGCATAAACTTGATACCAGTTTCAACAATAATTTAAACACTTTCTTTAGACAATAGAATGTGATGTTCCACATCAAATGGTAATTCTTTCTTTCATATTCCCATGTGGCCTTACATCTGTAATTAGGTAGATTCCATAGTGGTCCATGGGTATATATTAGTATATGTAGCCTTATACTTGTTGTTATTCAGCTCAAGATCATTCTATAGCTAGTCAACAAAGGTTAATTTCTGTCCCTTGAATGTGACTTTTCAACACTAATTTTAGTCAAGATTAGCATCTGATTTGTGATACTTCTGACAGCCCTCGTACACGGCAGCCACCCGCACAAGTAGTGCATGCTAGGGGGTATGTATCATTCCCTCTGGAGGCACATGCCATCCTGGCCTGAAATATTTTATCTTCTGTTATATTGATTTTGGGTACACAACACAAAAAAGGTTCGGAATTGTTGGCAACAAAGTTTTGTCTCACACTTCTTAACTCAAGCACTAGACAAATCTGTTCACTTTAGTAATAGCTATATTGTCAGTTATATTTTGTCCTTTCTGCCACTGTGACATTGCACCATGACACAGAAACAGCTGTCTGGGGTAGTGTCATGGTTGTTTCCTTATAGTTCTCAAATCATCAACTGTTTACTTTGTCACTCTTGAAAATGCACCATGACAGAGAATCAAGTGTCTAGGATAGTGTCAGGCAGTTGGTTTACCATGATTCTTATTAACAATGTGCCTGATTGGATGAAAAAAGTGACCCTGTCAGTAGCTTTTGTATTACCTGACAAAATGCTTTGCAAAATTAATAGATGAATTAATTTAATTACTTTAGTCAAAAAAAAATTCTTATCTAGCAGCTTGTTCCACTCAGTGCAATGAATGACGTAAAGAGCATGTATATTGACAAGAATACATTAAAACCAGGTACAGTCCCTTTAATACTTTTGATGCCTCAAATCCAGCAAAACAATCTTGATGCAAAATTTTCTACAAAGAACATTTATGAAATTTAAAATCTGAAGCCATTTCAAGTGCCCCTGCTAAGTCTCTGCATACACCCAGAAACACTGCTCTCAAAGTAGTTCACATTAGTGTTGCAATGAAACTAACATTTCAAACAATTTCAATATTAAGGAATACAATTAATGAGAATAAAACACAATTTCTTTAGACAATATAATGATTTTCATTATTAGATCATGGTTCTTTCATATTCCCATGTGTCCTTATATCTGTGTAATCCCTCAGTGGTCCAGGTATGTTCCATAGTGGTCCATGGGTGTATACTAGTCTATGTGATCTTGTACTTGTCTGATGCAGCTCAATATCATTCTAAAGCTATTCAGGAAATTTTCCTTTCTGTCCTGTGAATGATTCTGATTTCCGATACCCTACCTCATATTGTATTGTCCAGCCTGCTAGTAGATACAATAGTTAATTGTTTACATTGCCAGTAACAAAAACAAATTCATCTTATCCTCCGCAGGTATGGTGGATGTCATTTTTGCAGACGTAGCGCAGCCTGACCAGACCAGAATTGTAGCTCTGAATGCTCACAACTTTCTTAGAAATGGTGGACACTTTGTCATTTCCATAAAGGTAAGCTGCTGCCAAATGGGAAGCTCTTTACTATAGATGTTTTTGGTTTATACTAGCCCCAGTTTGCTTCAGCCTGAAGCAAAACTACAATGATGGGTACTGTCCATCACTTACTGGTATCTTCCACTTTTTTTGCTTATTCAGAATCATAATTACTTTTATTCATCCCCAAGGCAATATTCTTTTTGTTACAGGCATAGAGCTGACCAGCAGTAGAAATGTCTAATCGAAATGCAGTTAAAATAAAAATGATAAAAATTTCATATTTTTACTGTGTATCTATCAACCAAATTCAAATACTTCAAATAAAATGAACTTGCATTATAACCCATATAAATATAGTACCCTCCCAAAAGTACATGTGCATGTACAATTTTATACTGAGATATTGTGATAATGAACTGAATATTGTAAAAGGACTGTACAAAGAGAATTTGACAGTAGCGGTGTGGCATAAGTCTTGCTGAGCGAGCTCTTGCACTAACCAGCACACTAAACCCATTGATACTTGGCACCTGTGAATGAAATAACATTTGAAGTTATGGAGGAAAGCTACATGACCCATCTTCTGTCTCTACTTCCAGGCCAACTGTATAGACTCAACGGCAGCCCCTGAGGCAGTCTTTGCCTCTGAGGTGAAAAAGATGAGCTCTGAGAACATGAAGCCCCAGGAGCAGCTCACTCTAGAGCCCTATGAGAGGGACCATGCTGTGGTGGTAGGCATCTACAGGTGTGTACTACTCACCCAATTTGACCTCTCCTTCAGGATCACAACATGTCCACCTGCCCAAATCAGCAAAGTCTCCTGTAGAGACTGGGCTAAAAAGCTATGTGATAACAAAATACACATCTGTTTCTGAAACTTTATAAAAGGTATTACAACATTTTTCTGAATCTTGGATTTTAAACGTGCTTTTTGGACTGAAAATAACTGTCATGGATATTGGTTAGCACGTAGCTGGTTAGCCTCCACGGCGCTTTTGAACTTAAATATAATATTTTAATATTTTCTATGGGAAAAATACATGGAAAATTTACTTCTGGAACCAGAGCCGACTTCGAAGTTGGCGGGACTGTTGAGCTCCATGAGAGACACCCCTGGATTAAATAAAAGTTGAATAGTAAAATTCAGCAGCAGTACCCAAACCATAGACCTCTGTCCATCAAAAGTAAAATACATCTAATGATTCCTAATTGAGCTGGAGGTCCAGCACATTGAGCTTCTGTTCAGGTGCGCCCCCTAGTGTCCACTGTAGGACACTGTTCAGCCTCTAAATGTGGAAATGGTGGAGCATAATCACATGTTTTAATCCACTTTTAGATTTTGCTTTTGTGGATTTAATTGTGTAATCATTGTTTCATTTATGCTCAATTTCTGCCAAGCTATAGGCAGCCTATTTTAAAGGCACTATACCTGATTTTTACAGTCTTTAAAACTTGGAAGAACATAACTAATTCATTTTAAGTAGTTTGCAGTGGTACGCATTTATTAGCTAACAACTAGCATGCCAACATAGACATCTTGAAAATCTGACAATAAAATTCAAATTATTTCTAAATGGACATGGACTGCATTCAGTAGACTTTTTTGACCTCAGGAGTAGTTTATACAATCTATCTGTACTGGGGTAAGACGAATTTTGCTCAAACACATGGGGAAAAAACGTGTACAGGGCCTTTAAGTGTGAGCAAATGGATTGGGTCTTTAAAATAAGCCTATATGAGATTCAAAATGAAAGTGAGGGGTAAAGATGAGTTTACCTAACGTGTTTCTCTTGTTTCTCTAGACCTCCTCCAAAGCAGAAGAAGTGATGTGGATGGAGTGGGATCTTCTGTCATTGTGATCTGTTGAAGCATTTTCAGTTAAAGCAGAGAGTAGTTTGTATTTTTAATTATGACATGTATATTGCTTTTATTGTTTTTGTATTTTTTTCCCGATATTTCTGGTCAAGAAGTCCTTTTCAGTACATTTAATATGGCTGTTTTGTGAACTGCTCTGGATTTTGTAGCTAAATGGACAAATGAAATGTACAGACTTTATTAAAAACTATTGGAGCTGCCATAATTTGTTGTGTGTACTTTTGGTAGAGGATATTAGAAAAACCTTTGCATTAAGTGTGATTCTAGTGTGCAAAGGAAAAGCTGGTGGACACAGTAGCCTACCTGGAGAATATCATCTGTAGGATGGGATGGGTCTTTTGGGTTTGGACTGGAGTAAGTCTATGTCAAGAGTTAATCACCTTGTCTCTGTGCCTCTATTCAGTCATAGTCTGCTGCTAGAGCTTCAGCAGACACACTTTTTGCCTGATGACTGGTACTGCCTTGTGCCTTACATTTGCAGTAGATGCCCAGTGAACATAGTGTAACTGTTGCTCGAGGGGGCTTTATATTCAAAGAAACCTGCATTTTTGTGGCACGTCTAAATTTAAGTTGTCAAAGAAGGGTCAGACGTGTGTGCTATAATCCCCGACCATGTAGCTGCAAGCAAAGCTCATAAAACGTGTACTGCTTGCGGCCACAGAACAAATGTGGACCCAAACCTAACTTTAGCAGCACTTTGCTCTGTGCTGGGATCTGGCAGCCATTTTGTGGGAACCGTCTGTGGAGCGCGCTGGGCCGTGCTCGCCTGGCGTCGGGAGTGCGCTCAGTGCAGCCCCTCTACTGTGACCGATGTTACCACCACAGAGGGGCTGCCCGGTTAGCCTTAGCGATAACATTGGCTTTTATTGTCCGTTCTCGCCGTTTTCCGAGCTCTAACAGCCGGCTTCACCTCCGAGCAGACTGCACTGAGCGGACAGTCTTCCTCTGTTTCAATGGCAGCGTTTTTATGGACCGTTAGCATGCTAGCTAACAGCTAGCTAGTTCCGTTAATTATTATTTATATAAATATTAGTAATGCTGGTGGGTTAGTTTTTCTTGGACCGACTGCTGCTGTTGTGGCTTCAGTAAAGGTGTACGTCGATAAGCGGAGGGCTGAGCAGGAGCGGTCAGTTGGAGCTGTCAGTGGCCGCTCACAGCTAAAGTTGAGCCGGTGACAGGAGTCCGTCTCCGGCGGCACCTTGGTGCCACACGCACCGCGCTTTGGCAAAGGCACCATCGGATTTATCGGCCCTTGTATTGGAAGACACCGTGGGGATTTGGACACTGGTGGGAGAAGGACTACTGACCCGACGGGGTTGGTTCGTGTGGACAGGTAGAGCTGGTTCCGATCATGGCTGCTACACGGCACTGGCACCGACACACCGCCTGAGGTAAGTGTGAGCATTGTGCTGTATTGTCCGGTAAAAGCCGGTACTGCTTTGGGCGTTCTCTAGTGCTAATGCAGCGCGGGCTCGTGGTATGAGGCCGGTACCGGTGACTCAGGCGGGCCCGTTCCTCTGTGTCCTCCCTCCGACCCTACCCGTTCCATCAGCAAATGCACATTGTGACAAAGATGTGGTCAAAGGCTCATTAGTAACGTTAGTTATCTGAGTGGTAAACCACCCCGAGTGTTTTGGAGACAGCACCAGCTGCTGCTCGCCCCGTCAGTACCAGGCTTGAGCATCCTGTGGACAGCCCAGTGAACGGCCGCTTCGTGTGAGGAGTAGCCATGTCATCTGTGCTGGAGGCACACGCCACAGAACACCAATCAGAACCAGGGAGCCGGGCAGCACATTGCCTTGATACTGGTTTGTGCAGATGCACTGGGCCAGGCTCCTTATGAAACTGCGCTCATCTACCGTTCTAGTTGTCGCATATAGGCTATGTCCAGTGATCCACTTGTGCACATTTTAGACGGCCTTTTGTTGTGCCTTTACCTGCTTATGCAGCTAGTGCGTTTTTGCAACCTTTCTGTGTCTCTACCCATATCTACCGCATGAGCCCCAGCCCCTACCCTGCCCCCGAGTGGAGCACGTCTCTCTGATGATCCAGGATTAACAAAAATCACCAGCATCACACCTGCACTGTGCTCCTTTTCACACAGGCTGCTCCGACCCACATGTGCCCTGCAAAGCTTTTGTTCACATTATATCTATACAGTCATCTTGCCATCAAGTCACCTGCGCATGGGTCTCATTGTAGAAATCACATGCAAGCTGGATTGCACTCGATCTGTAAAGCAGGACCAGAACAGTCCAGTAACTGCTACATAGTGGATCAAACTTTTAGCGAGCACAACAAAACTCAAACTAGCCTAGTTAAGAAGCCTACTTGACCTGCTAATTGGGACTAACCGCTTGTTTCTTTTAGGCCTGCTCATAAATAGTTTAGTTCTACACTTTAGGTGACATGCTAAAAGATGCCATTTGTAGTCTGCCCCTACAATTCATCTGTGGGCTTGGCCTTCATCGATTCTATTGCTTCATAATTGGCTTCCTGTTTGCATTTTCCTTAAGCAGTGCATCCCTGTCACCATGCTGATTAGTTAAATAAATAACCAAATGGCAGAAGTGGCTTTAGATTTTTTATAATAAGGGTTATTCTTGGTCCACTCATTTGGATTAAACTAGACTTAACTGGAGAGTAGCTGTGCACATTTTGCACGAAACCTGGTACAGTCTTCAGCTGAAAATTCACCTTAGTCGATGCACATTGTTATATTTATATTGTCATGTCATGGGTAAATTGTGTTCAATTCTATTAAATAACCAAAATATTGTTCCTTGAGGGGCCACTTACCACAAGGAAGTGCTGCCAGAGATGGACATCAATAAGAAAGTGATGGAGAGCAACAGCTGAGGCAGAGCGCTCTGAAATCCTGACCTGCAGACCAGGTCCTGGTCAGTCCTCAGTAGCCCGTCCAGGGGGCAGGGCAGGAGCAGCAGCCTCTGTGTGAAACCAGAACCATAAATTGCATGGCAGATTTGCACTAGCAACCTGCAGCATAGCACGATCTTCAATTTTACAAAGCAGATATCCTCTCAAGAGCATGCACTGCTCAGCTCTGAACATAACAGCTCCCAAGTTTGTAAGTACCACTGGGGATCGTTTACAGGTTAGGTACTACCAGTAACAAAAGAATTAGCCTTTTTAGTTTCTTTTGACAAGTTGACTGGTGGGTCATGGGAGTGCTCTATCCATGGGTCGGAAAAAATGTGCACCATTGCCAAAGCAATGAACAATTAAAAACATATCTTTGGAGTTATAAAAAAAGTCCTCAAAATGTCTGCTACAAGGAGCTGAAACCCATAAATAGAAAGAAAAGAATAAAAACAAAAACTGAAATGTACCCAGCCCTGGTGGTGCTATAGAATTTGTCATTGTTCCATATGAATTTGCTATAAATTAATGAAGAGTACAAAACATTTTCTTGCTCTCACATAAGTAGGATCTGTGGCAAAAGTAGCTAGTAGTAGTCACTTCTGTACTTGCTCAGTATTCATAAAAATACCAAAAAATATGATAAATGCTAATAAATATAAACTGAATATGAATTTCTGTTATGGGCAGAGGGGCTCTGCTGAGTGGCCAGATCTGTGATCAGGGGCCACTAGAGTGGACAGTGGCTGTAGTTGTCAGAATGGCCTGCAGAGTGGACTGGTAGTAGTGGTCACAGGGCCTGACAGAGTGGACAGTGGCTGTAGTGGTCAGAGTCCTGGTAGTGTTTTACATCCGTGAGTTGTTCTTTCATGTCACTAGGCTTTATCCTGACATTTTTACTGAGCGTCTACAGTTGTGATTGCTGTAGGCTGAAACAACTCTACACGTATGACTGTAGTAGTCCATAACAACTCTACTTGTGTGACTGCAGTAGGCTGAAACAATTTTACAGGTGTGACTGTAGTAGTCATATACAACTGTGCCGGTGTGACTGCAGTAGTCCGTAACAACTCTACAGGTGTGAAAGCAGTAGGCTGAAACAACTCTACAGGTGTGACTGTAGTAGTCCGTAACAACTCTGCAGTCGTGACTGCAGTAGACTGAAACAGCTCTACAGGCGTAACAACAGTAGACCAAAACAACTCTACAGGCGTGACTGCAGTAGGCCGAAACAGCTCTACAAGTGTGACTGCAGTAGACTGAAACAACTCTGCAGGCGTGACTGCAGTAGACTGAAACAACTCTGCAGGCGTGGCTTAAACAACTCTACATATAGTGTATAATAACGCGTGACTTTTATAAAACTGAAGTGATGTTAGGGCATTGTTGTGTGTTTGACCCATTCGTCTGTGGGTGTTGGGGTACTGGTTGTGCTGATTAATCATGTGATAGGGGCAGTCCTATGTGTTAAGCTGAAACTATTATTTTTATAATAATAGCTACCTGTAACCTGGTTTGGTTTAGGACTGAACAATGAACAACTCATGCACAGAACAATTCTCCATAAATATACAAAAGCATGATACAAAACTGTACACAACAACTTCACAAATCTGATGGGATGTCCAGTAGCTTCATTAGCAGGAAGTACGCAGATTGTGTTGTGATAGTGCTCTGAAGGGGGAATGACTTAACACGGAGAGCAAAGGGAGGGGCAGACTCCAAGTGTCAAAAACGAAAGTGAAACATGTTAAAATGTTATTTTTGGAGGATATAGCATTTTCAAAATGATAAAAAAAACCACAGTGATCTAAATACATTATCTGTTAGCAATTAATACCCCATACAAGTAAAATACCCCTTCTTTAAAAACTTAACATGTGAAAGAAGACTGAAGTATAAACATTCAAGCTAATACAAGAATCCCATTCTCTTCAAAACTGTTTTTATATTGATACAATTCAGAATATTTTGTTTGCGGTGGAAATTGTGTTTTTAAATTTGGTCTTTCTGTTTTCTTCTTACCACCATTCAAATTGTGATTTTGATTGGATTATGATCAATATTGCAGTGTTATTTCAGGTCTTTTTTAAGGAGTTAGGTGAATTTGAGATGTGAAAAAGTTGATGTCATTATGTGAGTTTATTTTGTTCTGTGGTGTTTGGCTTGAAAAGCTATGCAATATTATCATAACGCTGCCAACTACTATGCACTTGACACCAAACTACAGTGGTATTACACGATCCAAATATAGTCGAGGTCCACACAAAATAGGTCATTCACCAATGCAACATGTAGGCTCACCTGCTTAGAATTATAGCCTGTCAATGAATGAACAACACAGACAAATTGAACCAACTACTACTAGATTAAGTGGTAAAGAGTTCTCGTCTACTGCCAGCTCCAGTCCATTCCCTAAAGAAAACCTCACACACTTTGTTTTGTTTTGTATCATAATTATGGCAGAATATTACATTTAAGTTTTACAATAATTGTAAGAATCATCAAAATTGACACCATGACCAACCAACAGTGAATATTATTTTACAATATTGTTTAAAAGATGATTATTCTGCAAGTATGTCACTTACAGCTTTCTGAAACTTTCTATGATAAAGTAAAGTGACATCAGATACTGAAGCCCTGAACATTTAGGTCTAGAATTTAGATTGATTTAACTTGCTAGTAAAATTCTTACGATTGTCACCTTGTGTTTGGAAGTACATATAAATATGTATATGTACCAAAAATATATATGTGAATGATGATATATTGATATATGCAGTACTTAATCATGCTTTAGTGTATACAGCAACCTGCACAGTGAGAGAATGAGACACTTCTTTAAGTAGTGATAAATAAATGCACAACAAACAGCACTACAAGTATAAAGCTATTTTAATCCTATGTCATGTTTATTTTACTATAATCATGAATTTCAATGTAAAAGTATTCTAAGCATTCAAAATCTTATAATGTAACAGAATACCTTAGCAAAATGCCATTTCTCTCACCTTAGATAAACAATTTAGAGTTTTGCTCATTGATTCTGTAGAAATCCACATTTTTCAGTCTTCTATGATATTTTTTTCCCTTTCCTTTTTCCTTACTACCAGCCATATTTGTTTTGATACAAGTGGACGATATGTGTCCCTGGTTCGCAAATACATCCTGTCAGTCATGCCCATTTGAACTCTGAGATTCAGCTACTCATGTCTTTGTAAAGTATTGAAGAAATGTGAATTCTAGCAAAGGATGAGCAGGATAATCTGGAGATGACTGTTTTTTGAACAATCCATCACTAAGGCTGGGTATCGATACTCGGTCCCAAGTAGGAACAGACTGAAAAGCTTCAGTAAGTGCTGGTTCTTTCCATGCCAACTTTCTGCATGTAGGCCTACATGTGTCCATACAAATGGAGGGTGTCACCTTCCCGGTAAAACAAAAAAAGTATTCAAAAACACATCAAGTCTCCAGTGTGGGGCCTTTAAAGTATCTCAAAGTCAAAATGTAGTAATAGTAAATCCACATCCAGTCAGTCTGCAGTGCACGTGTAAAGTTGAAGCTAAACAGATTATATGAACCAAACTGCTTGTCTGTGTAAATATTTATCATCATCTTCTGCTTAGGTAACCGCATAGTAAAAGCATTAACAAAAAACACATGCTTGGTGCAGTAAATGAATAAAATGAAAGTGAAACTTCGTGTGAGTCCAGATCCGGATCAGCTCTGTGCTTTGATTCAAATATGAAGAGTTCAAACACATCACAGAGGCTGAGCAGCTACCTGCTAACCAATATACATAACATGGTTGTTTTAAGTCCAAAAAGCACATTATGCACAAAAGCACAAAATGCTTTATTTTATAAAGTTTCAGAAAGAGATTTTAATACAATTAGAGGTGGTCATTAGTTACCACAGAGCTGATAAGCCCTGAGCAAGCTTCCAAACTTTCAATATTTTTTTTTTTTGCCAAGTCTATGAGAAAAATGAATGGAAAATGTACTTCCGGTACCAGGGGCGGACAAACATTGTTGAGCTCCATATCAGATTTGTACAAAATTTTCTCGCGCACAAAATGGGACTATGGGACTGCGGGGCACTGGTGGCAGCATTTTAGTCATGAATACAAAGACAACCCCTTTAGCTCCAGTGTGAACTGGATTGTTATTGCAGAGGTGCTGTATTAGGCCAGTAAATATTTTTTTGTATAGCCCATAATTACTCGATATCATTACACTTTCTTTGGAAAGTCCCCTCTTATTGGGTGGAATTGAGCATCGGCAGATACCGATATTAGAAGGATAAAAGATGGAAATATATCCTTGCGATATTTGTTCTGCCCTTGAAACTGCAGTGCACTGTGAAAGAGCATAGAAGAAGAACTGATATCCAGGTAGCAACAGAACAGCTACAGGTCAGACTGGTGCCCAAGTCTGTGTGGAGCTTTGTGCACAGCGCTTCAACTGGGACCTTGAAATGGAAAAGAGAGCCTCATCAGTCACAATGACATCATTTTTTACTCTAAACTGTTGCATAGTTCTATTGTTGAAAAGGAAAGATATATCTATTGATTCCTGCACTGGTTGGTTTCGGCTGTTGAAAATCCCAAATAATGGAAACAGGACAATGACTAACAGAATGTGGTCTTTTGGATGTGTGGACCTGCTGAAAAATGGGGGCAAATGTCCATCACATAAAATTTTTTTTTTTTGTGAATAGACAGTAAAGTCTTTTACTGTATGTTAAAATATTTTTTCCTGTCTCGTAAAGAAATAAATAATGATTGATGCTGCAGCTCATTTGCTAATTCTGCTGCCCCATGTGCACTTTCTGGGACTTGGACTCCCCTGGAAAAGAGAATCCAAATCTCAGTTGCACTATCCTGGTTAAATTAGGATGAATAAATAAATACACTTCTTCTCCACTCTTCTCCTCTCCATATCTCTGCCTAACCTTCTTTGGGGGGGTTTAAGATTTTTCTTTTTCATAAAATTTAAACCCAAGTGGTGAGTCTAACAGTAGTGTCAGCCTGATACAACCCTTGGATGCACAATCTGCACTGCATCTTTAAAGGAATATGACCTCTACTGTTTTGAATATGGTACTGCGTACTCAGGTCCAAACTTTGGTCCTTCTGTCCCATGAACAGAGCAGTCAGGGGCCCTTCAGCTTTTGTTCACCCACTGACGACTCCTAGGATTGTTTCATTCTTCTGGAAGTATCAGCGGCAAAACTTACATAGCAAAGGAAGCTATAGGCTAAATGACTCACATTACAAGTGTCAACAGTCACTCAAATATAGTAAGTGAAAACTGTAAAAATCCACAGCATCTTACTTTAAAATTGCACTGTGTCACTTTTCCGGTGGTGCTTCTTTCTTGTTTGTCTCCATAGAGTTGTTAATGCTTTACTACGAGGAATCACTGTAAGAATGAATGTTTTTCATGCCATGGTCTTTTTGAGTAATACAAAAATGCTAAATGCAATAAATGTGAGAGAGATTTAATGCCATACTGTGGAATACTTCTGGCAAAACATTTACATTTTCCTGGAGCCAAGCAGGTAGTGGACCCTTCGTGCCACCGTAGTTACATATTGTGCCTTTAACAACATCAAATACATCATTTATCCAAGATGTAAAAAGTTGTGACTGTGCGAGTGTCACTTCAGTTGACTATCTGAGTGCAGTCTGTGTACTGAAGATCTCTGCTTTGGCAAAATGGCACACACTGTCAACACTGCTTACTTTGTTTACTTATACAAATTAGCCATGTGCTCCATGCTTTTAGTTCATATGCCATAGGTACTTCTATCAGACCTGCTAAACCTCAAGACAATTTCCAGTAGGTATAACTGCACATGACTAAAGTGACAACATTAGAATTGGTTGGATATGACACAGTGCAGTGACCCTGGACACTCATACACATTTGATATAATGCATTTGAACTGAACACTAAGGCTTGATTGTGAGGCGTTTCCCCACATGTGTCTGTATAGCATACATGTACAGGTTTGGTTCAAGACGCTCAGCAGCCTGGCCTCCATAGCGCACCTCTATTTCCTCTTCGGCTTATCATATGGCCGAGCCTGCTTGTTTTTATCTCTCTGGCACCGCCAAGTGCTGAGACAGAGAAGGGGCTGTGGAGTGGAGAGAGCCCCGCTCGTTTGCTGACAGCACCCTGCAGTAGCAGCATGGTAATTCTGCTCTATCTTTCTTCTGCATCATGTTTACCTAGCAACAAGCATCATCCGCAACTGGCTATCCCATTGGTCATTTGAAAACGCACCGGGGACCAATGGCAGAGCTGTTACTATGGTGCGGCGTGTAGTTGCCGGGTGGAATTTTGCTGCAAGGCACGTGAGACTCCGGGTTTGCTTTCCTCCTCACTCTGGCTTTGTAATCTCCATTGTCTGGTTGTTAGCACAGCTCCACGCGCTTTAGAAGCAGCTAGTTACTAAGTGTGCTATGGATATGTTTACATGAACATTCACTCATGTGCTCATCATTCCTTCAAATGTCAGCAACAACAGCTGCAGTTGAAAGCATGCTGAAAATGAATACCTACTAAAGATGTTCTTGTGTTAAACAGACGTTTTATGCAGTGGCTCAAATGCTCACAATTATCAGATATTATCATAAAATTATTTTATTAATATGTTGGCCATCAAAATGAATGGTCTATTTTTGGTCTAACGATTAAATCTTGTAATAACATTAAAGTAGTCCATGAACAAGTCTGTGCGCTCCCTGGTAGTACTTGATCCTGCTGCTTTGAGCATGGAGCAGGTGATGTATATGTTGCAGTAGATTTTGGACGTGGTTGACCCCTATTCTGTGCAGTGTTGTATTACGGAGGGACTACTTTTAACTAAAGGAGCTGTCAGAGGAGTGCACTTTTGACGCGTTTGGCTGTTCCCAGGCAGCATTGTGCCTGATTTAGCTGGTATGCTTGGATAGCAACAGCAACAACTTTTAGCCTTGAAAGGTTTGTGAGGGGAAGTGGCACATCTGAGCTGTGAGCATGTGGACCCCCCTCCTGTGCGTGTCTCCACCCCCAGCCTGTCTGCCTGCCTCCCCCCGCAGTCTTTTTTACCTGACATCTTCAAACTATTTCCGCGTCATTCCTGCCTCGCTCTGTTGGAGGAGACGCTGGGAAACTAAGCTCATGGCCCCTCCCACCGACCCACTCGCGAGCCAATTAGATCCCAGAGCAGGGCTTTATGCAGCCAATCGCGTGGCGGCTGCCGTGGCGTTGGGTAGCAACAGAGAGGGTGCATGCTGACGGACTACAGGCGCTTTTCTCCAGTAACACAAGTTTCTGTCTGATCTGAAGACTCATGCCAACTGTTAGCTGCGTCATATTCATACTGATTTATTGTGCTAGCTTAATACACAATGTCACAGGCTGCAAATGGACTATATTCTTAGTTTAAGAAGAGTTACACCAATTATTACTAGACTATAGTACACTTTGTGCTCTGTTTGCATTGACAGTTTAGCAGGTTCTCAGCCACAGGTGTTTCTTCTTGTTATATTTGTAATAGGAGATATAAAGCGGAGCTTAGAGAATATGTATGGCTACATATAAAGTTCCAGTATATATATCCTGCTGTTACTATAAATGGACAGGACCAGAGAGGTCCGCTTGGAGCGACAACAGCTGCACTTGGTGGGGTTGTGACACAATGCTTTGTGGGTTTAAATTTAAAATCATTACTCGTTCGAGAAGCTAGAACACGATTTGTGTGTTAATACACGTTAAAACTCTAAATGATCTGTTTACTTTTCCTGTTGTTTGTGTGACTGCGCCGCGCTGTGGCTGGTGACGCGCGCGCCCCCCCGCACACGGACATGGTACGGTCCTCTGGGTGGGGAGCCGTTTGGGAGAGCGGCGGCGTTTTCGTTTAGAGACGAGTCCGAAAAAGGGAACGCAAGAAAAACATGATTTCGTCACGTCATTGGAGAAAGTTTGATCCCGAATGGACAGCCAAATATTTGGATTAAGTACTGAATCAGAAAGACGGTGATTGCAAGCTACTGTAGCGGAAGGAGAGGTACGTCAGATCGTATACAGCCGGCGTCTCCCGTCAAGCTCAGGAACGAGTACGGATTGTTTAGTGTTTCCTCTCCAAGGGTCGGAATACTAGCACTACTCGCCTTGTGTTTCTTTTCTTTTTTGTTATCTGGGACTAGTTTTAAAGTGGACTCTACAGTGAGTCGTGCTTGACCAGATCCAAGTGGAGTGGACTTCGGAGGATGCAAGCAGTTTGGAGTGAGGGGGTCTTCAGCGAAGGAGTTCTCTTTCCCTTTGCTTAAAAGCCTTGGATTTACGCGGTGTTTTGTTGTGGAACAGTAACGTTGAGCTGCCACAGCGCAGCTCTACTGTGGATATAGTTGAAGGAATATTCTGTGAAAGCCCCGTTTGAAGTCGACGCCGTGCATCAGGACAGTTTACTGACAGCTTATCAGTGTGTGGAAATTCTCTATAACCATGTGGGAGTGCGCTTTTATCCGAGCTGTTTGGAGGAAGAAGATATATTAATTAAAATAGACTAGACCTAAAAATGAATCATTGCGTGTAGTAATTTAAGTCCTAACCCAGCTGTACTGTCGCCAGTGCAGTGTTCCCCAGAAAGTATCCGTAATTGGAACTATTTTTAGTGAGAGGCATGGGGTAAAGGCAGGCAGATGGAACCCTATCTCCCGGTTACTTCCTCTGTTTTATCCCTTCCATCACTCCTGGCTCTGCCCAATAGGCAGTATGCAGGCTGAGGCTGGCTCCCCCTCACCTCTGGTAGGGTTGTGGAAACCATGATTAACAATAAGTCTTAGAGAGCAACATAAGCTATTTGAGTAACTTGAAATGTTTGAAGTTGTTATACCTATTTTAAGACTAAACAAGTAAGCAAATACAATGTGACTACAAAGTAGTCTGCTTTGATACAATTTGTAGGAAACACTTTAGACTACCTAGAAAATACACCAGCAAGCTTGAGGTGAGCACACGACCTCAGCAAGAAAAGGATGCATCAAAGATGAGAGACGATGCACAGGTCTTACCAAATGTTATTTTGTCCCCTACACCCACAGAGATCCCCTGTATTTATGTAGTATGAAAAATCTCTATATCTATGTAGTGCGCTATAGAGTTTACATCCTTTATATTTTTACATCAGAGACTCAAGCTGCCTGTACACCAGTTGTTTGCCTTAGAAACCACAGTAATGACAAGCTACGAGCCAGAGTAGATGGTGCCTTTGCAAAATAAGTTGAGTTGGATGTACATTTTTGAACTCTGGGAAGAAACACCTGATGAGGGTTACGTAACACTCTCAAAGTTTTGAGCACAGGACTTTTAGTATTTCCCAACTGGATTGATTAGTTTCCAAGCGTTTCCATGGTGATCACATCATCTGTGGAAGACAAGACTGTGCCCCCCTGCAGGATGGTCCAACCGGACCCTTGGATGACCTCTGGCCTTCTCCGGAAGAACAAGAGTTAGTACACACTCACACAAACCTGCTGACCACACTGTCCAAACCGTGGACCGCCATGTCCACATTGGGCCTCTCTACACATGACTTTTGTTTAACTCAGGGCTTCCCAAAGTTTTCAGGCTGGGACCCTCAAGATATTCAGGCCATCAACCAGAGCAACCCATTGCAACATTAATTTGTTGCTTGTTATAACTTGACCTACTTTCACTAACATACCTCTATAAATGGATAATAATACACAGTATTATAATTTAAAAACTTTATCTGGAAATCATCTTACAACCCTCAGTGCCTCACAACACCCACTGATTTGTACTACACACTTTTATGACTGGATTTAGCAAATTATAAATCAAACATCAAATAATTGATTGAGCATAATCCACCAAAGGAATTTCAGGTGTAGTTTGACTCTAGTGTGTTTGTCATGATTCAGTAGCCTATCTCTTAAAGAGCAGATTAGACTAAGTGGCGCCGGAATGTCGTACCATTTATATTCGTATACTGTATTATTTCATATTCAAAACACACAACAGAACAGTAACATGAATTGGGAGCATACAGTGTTTGTATGTTTGGGAACTCCAAAAGTATTGAACAAGGCGATGTGCTCTGGTGTCCAACGCTTGGTAGCCCACACCTCCGTCGCACAAAAGTGTTTCTTTTAGTATTTACTCTCCACAAAGATGTCAGACAAGAGTTCCTGTTTCAGCTGTGCTCTTTGATTCTTAATGATGTTTGGTGATGTTCAGCTTAGGGTTGTCAAAAATATAAAAAAATCGGATACTAATTGATAACAAAACTGATATCGAAACTAGATACACATTTGAACAAGTGTCGATACAAAAATAGAAACCAGTTTTAGTCTTAGTCTATCATCTTCAAAACTAGTACAAGACCACATGGTAATTCTTAGTTTGTGTTGAAAATTACATTCTATTGTCTTAAAAAAAATATATATATATTGCGGTATCAAAATGGGCATTTTCCAGACCATCAACATTTAATATTGTGGCAACACTAGTTCAGCTGTAGTCTGTTCATATGTAATCTGTGGTGCTCAGCTGTAGTTTGTTCTGATGTAGTCTGTGGTGTTCAGCTGTAGTTTGTTCTGATGTAGTCTGTGGTGTTCAGGTGTAGTCTGCTGTTCAGCTGCTGTCTGTTTAGATGTAGTCTGTGGTGCTCAGCTGTAGTCTGTGGTGTTCAGATGTACTCTGTTCAGCTGTAGTCTGGTGTTCAGCTGCAGTCTGTTTAGATGTAGTCTGTGGTGTTTAGATGTAGTCTGTGGTGTTTAGATGTAGTCTGTGGTGTTCAGATGTAGCCTGTGGTGTTCAGATGTGGTCTGTGGTGTTCAGATGTAGTCTGTGGTGTTTAGATGTAGTCTGTGGCGTTCAGATGTAGTCTGTGGTGTTAAGATGTAGTCTGTGGTGTTCAGATGTAGTCTGTGGTGTTCAGATGTAGTCTGTTCAGCTGTAGTCTGGTGTTCAGCTGCAGTCTGTTCAGATGTAGTCTGTGGTGTTTAGATGTAGTCTGTGGTGTTCAGATGTAGTCTGTGGTGTTCAGATGTGGTCTGTAGTGTTCAGATGTGGTCTGTGGTGTTCAGATGTGGTCTGTGGTGTTCAGATGTGGTCTGTGGTGTTCAGATGTAGTCTGTGGTGTTCAGATGTAGTCTGTGGTGTTCAGATGTAGTCTGTGGTGTTCAAATGTAGTCTGTGGTGTTCAAATGTAGTCTGCGGTGTTCAGATGTAGTCTGCGGTGTTCAGATGTGATCTGCGGTGTTCAGATGTAGTCTGCGGTGTTCAGATGTAGTCTGCGGTGTTCAAATGTAGTCTGTGGTGTTCAGATGTAGTCTGCGGTGTTCAGATGTGATCTGCGGTGTTCAGATGTAGTCTGCGGTGTTCAGATGTGGTCTGCGGTGTTCAGATGTGGTCTGCGGTGTTCAGATGTGGTCTGCGGTGTTCAGATGTGGTCTGCGGTGTTCAGATGTGGTCTGTGGTAGGGCTTTCAAAAATACTACAAAACTAAAAAGCTAAAACGATTAAAACTAGATACAAATGTGATATTAGATGTTAATATCTAGGCCAGCCAATGGTCCATACACACTACTAATGGAATGGACGAAACAATAAAATAGGGTCTGATTTAGGAGTTGACAGAGCGAGTTGTGCTGCTTATAAAGAGACACTCACATCTGGGTAAGAGAAACTTCTTCAGGATAAGGAGCAGCTTCGTAGTAAAGTCCTCTAGTTCCAAAAACTGGTGCTTACTTGGCACTAGTTAACAGCTATGACAGAATCGACAACCAGCTCTGACTAAACATACCAGTTAGTTACATGATAGAAAAGTTTTCTTTTTTTCTTTGGTCCGCTCTTGGACAAATGAGGGATGACAGCCACTTAAATTACAATAGTTAAAACTTAATAAAAGTAAGTCATGGAGAAGGCAAAACAATGTCATTGCAGAGCTTCAAACTTTTGGTTGCATATGCGACTGAAAAAGAAAAGAAAAATTAGAAGCACACAATGACAGAAAATAATTTTAAATTTCATTGTGCAATCTTTCAGAGAGACTACAGACACCAATGTAACCAAACACAATATGAGAGACACCACACAAGCAGAATAAGGCCTATTGTCCCTCACCTTAAAGGAACAGTGTCCTAATGTCTTTTGACCCAAATCATGTACCACAAAAACCATTAGTACTAACGCTACTTGGGCATCCTCAGCTGTTTTCTGCTAACACTATAGCTCACAACTCTGTCACTAAAACCTAAGCAATTACATATAATTGTCAGACTTGTTTCTTTTATTAAGTCGTTTCACATTAATGGTGTGATTTAAATGTCAAAATTATAACATACTCCACAGGGGTCATAGATTATAACTATATCGCAGACAGAGGCACAATAACCCCATGCAGTGACACTGAACGATAACACCTATGCATTCTAAATGGCATTTTGTTGAGTGATAACGCCATAGAATTGATACTTTGCAGCTGATATCATCAGCATTCCCTGGGGGTGTGAAGTTAACTGAAATCACTTCTCTGTCTGAAGCTCTGTTACTCAAGTGAGACTTAATCTGAGCTTTATTTTAACACAATCTGACCATAAAGAGCTGATTTAGTTGGAACTACAACAGGTGAGATAATAAGTGTGTTTAAACAAGTCTCTCACTCAAAAATTAGTCACAAGCTAGCTAGCATTAGCCAACAGTTTTTCAGTTAGTCACTCTCCCTTTTTTGTTGGAAATCAAATACCTAAACAGGACCATGAATGCTCGTATTGATCACAGGTTCCTAAAAATGTGTGTAAGTCCATTTTGTATTTTTTTTCTTGAGTTTTTAGACTAGATTTTTGTCTGTGTTGCATTGTGTCACCTTGGTAACTGCTGAACATTCCTCAAATAGAGATGCATGTAGAACACCCCCAGCATGAGGTCAACTGCAAAGTATCAGTAAATGCTAGACACTATTTTTGTCCAATCAAGAGTGAGTGTTTGTAATGTTAGTCTCTTCTCTCCTTTTGAACAAAGTGGGTGTAGTTTTGATGAGAACTGTGTGGAAACAACTGTCTGTGACTATCCCAGACATGTGAGTGATATCAGCATAATCACTTATCATCATTATTCAGGCTATGACAAGTAAAAATATGAATCAATTGTTGAATCCCACTAACTTTACTTTCAACTTTCTAACTTTCTGAATAAGTGAAGATAAGGCTGCAAGATTAATTAAAGTCAAATCGAAATTGCTTTTTGAATGGACACAGTTGGCAAATCACTAAAAAGTATTTTAATTTCCTCCATAAACAACAAAATCGCCTGTTTTATTCTGCACAAAAACAGCTAACCCAGTGCTATAAATATGTACACATGTTTTTAAGCACATGCTATATTAGTCACTTTGCATTTCAGTTTTTGTAATTTTATTGCAGTGTGAACTTTGAACTTGATGAGATATTTTCCCCAAATCGTTGAGGTCTTGGTCACATAGAGTAATGAGGATCTATTAGTTGTTGTAGAAATAGCCGACGTAGACAAAGATGTGCCTGGTGAAGAGAAGCAGGAGACTCAGTACAGGACCCAGAGGCATTGTGGGAATATTGTCCATCCAAGTCTCTAAGAGTATTCTAACCTGATGACATAGGACGAAGAAATGTGAAAAAGCATGGAGGTGTCCTTGACACTGATTGAAAGATTTCACTGTTGTATGGACATAGATAGGGATAGCCCTTTTCTTTCTTTATTCTGCAAAACACATAATTAGCATTAGACTTGCATGCATATATATCCTCATAATCATGGCTGCAAATAACGTTTATTTTGGTAATTGATGAATAGAGCAGTAGAAGTCCATTCCTTTGAGTCTGGCTCTGTGCTGTGGCTCCGTGCATTACAACATGCTTTGCTCATTTAACCTCAAGGAACAGTGACAAAACAACATGACTTAATTTGATTGTTATTGACACAAAATCATGGCTTGTACTCTAATGAATGACACCAGACGGCAGTCTGTTCACCTCTTTGGCAGGATGTCAAAGAGGTAAACTTGGACAGCAGTTAACATTCAAGGTACAGTAACAAAGGAACTACAATCACACCTGAACCTCTGTGTCCAGTGCGTCAACCTGCAGATAGAGGACACATACAAGTTTGACTCATCCTCAGTTTATGGACAGGCCTCAAGTGAAAGCTCAGAACCTTCAGAATTCACTCACTGAGCTGCAGAGGCTGCACTAGCACTGATTCATGATTGGCTGCAGGTGCTGGAGTTTAGGTAGTGACTATTCAGATCAGAGAGAGGCATTTTAGGTTTAAACCAACTGGAGTTTAGCATTGAAGCAACACAAATGACAGACTCATGTGAGGCTCATTCTGCTTTCTGATTGGATAATCGTGTTAAGAACCAAAACAACAACTTGGCCAAATGTTTTTGAATCAATCAGCATTACAATTGTTATTAGTAAAAACTATATCTGAGCTTATGTGTATCTCTCCCTGTACAAATTGAATATGACTCACAAATTATTTTGAAGTATTACTTTGTGATGATAGTACCTGTGGCAGCAGCGTACTCAAAATATCCACACAGCAACATGCCATACAGGTATGCTTATTGTGACTTTTGAGTGATGTGCCTTTATGGGATATACATTGTATCAGCAATTAAATCAACTCTTAAATAGCACTGTAGGATTAATTTCAATCCAATAAAAGTTGATAGTTGAAAGGTTGTTAATATTGCAATTGTTTGAGTAACATAATTTCTTTTGCAATAAACAAAATGTGTGATTCTTGGATTGTAAATCCAGATTTCAATCCTCTCTCAAGTGCTAATGCTCCTGGGTGTGTTTAAAATCTGACCGGTAAACAGAATCCTACTCTTAAAACATATCCAAATGCAATTCAGACCAGCTACTCTCAAACTCTTTTAGTTTAGTTAATTTTAGCAGTTCAGACTCTATAGACTCTTTAGAGCTGTGCACAGAGCCTGGCACAGATATTAACATTCTATCTCATTCACTTTAATCGGACACCAACATAAAAATCTTCATTTTCATGGTTGTTGTTTAAATGTAACAGTTGGCAATGAGTAAAAACAGTTACTGTCTAACTTTCAGCTCCAGTTGCTAAAGTTCACTAGTGTTTGCAGGATTTGTGGAGCATGATGAAATAAAAGTAATATTAATATTAATGAATATTAGTAATATTGTCATATTGGTGTTTTATTGTCAAGCATAATGTTAGATTTCACAAGTGTTTATTACGTGGTTGTTAGCATGTATGCTAATAATCACAAAACAATGCTAGTCGTGGTAATGTTTTCTATCGAGGCTCTTGTGTTACTCCTGTGTAATCGAGTGGTTGTCGCTAACGCTAACTCTTCCATTGAAAATGCGTTGGAGCTCATGTGTGGACCAGTGCCAGGCTTTACAGGTTCTGTTTACAAACACTGAAAGGGTCTATTCAAAAGATGTCATATTTTTCAGCTGCTTCATACTGTGAGAGGCCAGACTTAGCTGCAAAGGTACCATGCTAATGCTAACCCCATTCACACAGTACTTATGGTGCTTTGTACAATCCTTCACAACTCTTTGAATATGTTATGCTGTGATTGTTCTCTTTTTATTCCAACATGAAAACTCAGTGGTATAAAGCTATGGAACATGTCATCACATGACATTATATATGCTATAAAGAACAGACCACATGGTCCAGCAGAGTCGTGATGCTTGTGATAAAGCAAAAAGTGAATAGATTTTATAATGGCTGAGGGAGGCCAGTATTGACAACACAGACCTTTTATGGGCTAAAATGTGTAGATGACAAGCAAGCATCTTTTTGAAGCTTTGTTTCATTATTTTGGTCTTCCACGTTTAGACCAAGCTAGTTCTCAGCAGAGCATTGCTACACAGTCAGGTTTGTGGAGATGCTCGCACAATTTTTGGTTAAAAGTTACATATTGTGGTTTAAAGGTCCTGTATTGCACACAGTGGACTCTTGTGAGCTTTAACCCATGTTACAGTGTGGTCAGCCCCTCAAAAACACACCTGGAGTTGTGTTTTTTTCACATATGTTTGAGTAATCCTTTATTATTAGTCTGTCTACATCTCCAAAGCTCAAAATGCTTTGATCCACCTTTGATGTCATGTTGTGGTAGTTTTTCAAGTTTTCAGTTCCCTTTTTACTTTTAGTTCAGTAGAGATGGGCAATTCCAGGGCTGAAATCCTCCAAATGAATGTAGGGAAAGTGTATGGAGTTGGAAAACACAGTGGAGCACTTCCTCCACCACAAGATGTAAAAGAGTGTTTACCAGAGTACCTAAATATGCAGGGTTTGTGTGTTAAACATGTGTGAATGAAACAAAACTCAACTCCAGGTATGCTTTCGATGAGGAAACAACATTATAACATAAATCAAAAATCACGTCTCTTGGCACCCTTTCGCACATGTTTGACTTGCTGTAGATGGGACAAGAGGGGTGTGAGCATTTTTTGCCGAACCCAGACAAAACTGTGATCCAGAGTGAAGTGTGTGCATGTAAACGGAGTGAGGAATTCTTGTAGTTGAATTTGAGGAGTTGTTACTGCTGCCACCGTGAGCAGATGGACTGAATGCTCCCAGTGTGCTCCTCTGGTGTCTCTCTCTGGTCTTTTACACAGAATAACACCTCATGGAGACACAGGGGGGGCATCTGGAACACAGGGGCATTTCAGAACATGTTTGTAGAGGTCTAAACTACAGGGTTAGCAGCTTTTTACACACAATAAGGCTCCATAGAGACACAGGGAGAGCATCTGTCATGCAGGGGCATTTCTTATTTGTATTCATTAATTTATTTGAATAGGATAGTGCCTGTTAATCATTATGTTAGCACGCAGATTCAACATAATGCAGGAATTGGCACTAGGGTTGTCAAAATCGGATACTAATTGATACTAAAACTAATATCAAAACTAGATTCTCATTTGAGCAGGTATCCATAATAAAAAAAAGTCCCATTCACAAGACAGAAATGAACCTTTCCTGAATATCTTTAGAATGATTTTGTGCTTTATCTTTCACAAGTATAAGACACATAGACTAGTATACACCCATGGACCACTATGAACCTACTGGACACAGGGATTACACACATAAGGACACGTGGGGATAGAAAAGTCAAGTAACAGATAGGTTGTCAAGTAACCTATCTGTACCAGTTTTTGTTTCATGTGGATAGGCACAGTAATCACAGCAATATTGATCATAAACCAGGTCATTTTAAAATCCTTATGGAGTTTTTAGGTGTGATGTCACTTCCGGGTCCATCAGCTGATTGAAAACAATGAACATGTTTCACGCTAAAAAAGAGATTGCAGTTGTTTAAAGCCAACAAGGTCATAAGCATTGATCCACAGTCTTAACTGTGACAGAAAGTGTATGAGGGAGGTGGAGATACGAAGCTAGGCTAGGCTAAGCTAGCTTTAGTGTTGACCGGCAGTTGGTGAGATATACACACTGGCAATCCTGTTATGATACATTATTATTGCATTATTTACATGTCTGATACAGTTTGTGGTTAAACATACATTTTTGAAAGGAAATGTCTCTTTTTTGATGAATAAGGAAAATAAAAATAAATCTAAAATCAGTTGTGAAGTTTTTGGTTGGACCTAGAAGTGACATCAATAACACTTAACAACTCTATTGATACTTTGCAGTGACATCGTGCTGGGGGGTTCTTCATTTATGTCT
Organism: Periophthalmus magnuspinnatus; assembly: GCF_009829125.3. NCBI lineage: Eukaryota > Metazoa > Chordata > Actinopteri > Gobiiformes > Gobiidae > Periophthalmus > Periophthalmus magnuspinnatus. Next base: position 5,861,375 of record NC_047141.1, read on the forward strand.
ATAGCAGAATGTTAAGCTATAACCATGGTGGCAGTGCATACATTAACAAACAGCCTGATAAGCTTCAAGATTGTCTAAAAACGTGACAAAAAATACAAAATAGAAACAACACATTTCCAGGAGCCTGTGATCAGTATCAATAATATATTTAGTTTCTTTGATTTTCAACAAAAAATATGAGGAAAAAACAGTGAGATATCCATCCATCCATCCATCCATCCATTTTCTTCCGCTTATCCGGGGCTGGGTCGCGGGGGCAGCAGTCTAAGCAGGGACTCCCAGACTTCCCTCACCCCGGACACGTCCTCCAGCTCCTCCGGTGGGACCCCAAGGCGTTCCCAGGCCAGCCGAGAGACATAGTCCCTCCAGCGTGTCCTGGGTCTTCCCCGGGGCCTCCTCCCGGTGGGACATGCCCAGAACACCTCCCTAGGGAGGCGTCCAGGAGGCATCCTGAGCAGATGCCCGAGCCACCTCAGCTGGTTCCTCTCAACGTGTAGGAGCAGCGGCTCTACTCCGAGCTCCTCCCGTGTGACCGAGCTCCTCACCCTATCCCTAAGGGTGCGCCCGGCCACTCTGCGGAGGAAACCCATTTCAGCCGCTTGTATCCGCGATCTTGTCCTTTCGGTCATTACCCAAAGCTCATGACCATAGGTGAGGGTAGGAACGTAGATTGACCGGTAAATCGAGAGCTTCGCCTTCCGGCTCAGCTCCTTCTTTACCACAACGGACCGATACAGCGACCGCATCACTGCAGACGCTGCACCGATCCGCCTGTCAATCTCACGCTCCATCCTTCCCTCACTCGATTCCACGTCCCCAGAGCTAGTCTCCATGTCCGGAGATCCGGTCGTCGAGGTCCCCGCCTTCGACTGCTGCCCGGATCTCTCCGCACCCGCCCCTCATGGCTCCTCCCGCAGGTGGTGGGTCCACGGGAGGACGGCCCCACGTCGTTTCTTCGGGCTGGGCCCGACCGGGCCCCGTGGGGAAAGGCCCGGCCACCAGGCGCTCGCTGCCGAGCACCCACCCCAGGCCTGGCTCCAGGGTGGGGCCCCGGTAACGCCAGTCCGGGCGACGTAACCGGCCTTGATCTTTGACTTTGAGATAATGCTCACTAATTTGTGACTGTAATGTTACTTGTTTAACTGTACAAATTAGCTGTTTAAGCTCCAGCTAAGTCAGTTCTTCATGGTACGATTGTGTTAAAACAAAGTCCAGATAAAGTCTAACTTGAGTAACAGAGCTTCTGACAGAGCAGTGTCTCTAGTTAGCTTCCCCCATTCCCCACATGACATAATTTGAAAGGTATTAATAGTTATTTAGATTTGACTGACAGATTGCAGATGTGTTGACCTGGTTTGTGGTTAATATCTCTGTATTTACTGGGCTTATCCACATGCAACATAAACTGGCATAATGCTGTTTTTAATAATAGCTTCAGAAAACTGCCATTTCTCCACCTGCCATCCATCTAAAATTATATCGTCCAAAGAATGAGGGATGAATGTTTTCTTACTCAATATTTATCATGGGTACCTATTTTGCAAAGCAATACTTTCTTATCATTTTTTTTTTTTTTTTTTTTTTTTTGGTAGGATGTTAACATTTAAACGGTGTCTTTGTGCTATATTTGTCTCTGGACATTGAGCTGGGGGTCATGCAATGAGTCAAATATCACAGTAAAAGTCCGTAAACTGTAGAAAAGTGTAGAAAGTTTTGACAATATACATATAATGAAGGTTTGAATGTTTATTGTGATTATTCTGAATGTGCTAGTGTTAAAATCAGGAGTAGCTACTAGCTAGCATAACGTGTCTGTCCATCACTGTTGTTGAGTTGTTTGGCCTGTGGTGTGTTTTCATGTACATGCTTGAAGCCCTTCTGTCCCATGCTCTGTCTAAACACCTCTCTCTGAAGGATGTGATCCATCAGGCTGCTGCTAACCAGAAGAGCACCACTTTGTGCTGCCTCTTATAATGAGGCTTTAGCTAATTGCAGTATAGTCCTTATGCAGGAAGTGAAGGACCCAGAGCTGATAGAGCTCAGGGGCCCCAAAGGTGCAGAAGCCTGTTGGTGCTCATTGGTGCCCGCTGGTGTCTGCTGGAGCCCGCTGGAGCCTGCTGGAACCCGCTGGAACCCGCTGGGTGGTGGGGTTGCTAGGGAAGACTTAGTCAGAGAGCTGCGATTGGAAGCTTGTAGCTGAGCAGGAGCGCGGCAGAAGAGAGAGACGAGCAACAAATGACTACTGTGGGCTGGTGCTGAGACAGCACTGCGTTTATTTATAGAGCGCTCGCCAGCCAACCCTTAGATACCAGCAGCCAATCAGCTCCTAGTGAGGAAGGAGGGGCAGCCAATCGCAGAGCCAGAAAGATTATGCCAGAGTAAGGAAGTGCTGGGATAGTCCAAGAGGCTCTTAAAGGGACAGTATTCATTTCTGTCACACTAACTGAAGTATACAGACCTCCTCCTGTATGTCCTCCTCCTGTGTGTGTCCTCCTCCTGTGTGTGTCCTCCTCCTGTGTGTGTCCTCCTCTTGTGTGTGTCCTCCTCCTGTATGTGTCCACCTCCTGTATGTGTCCACCTCCTGTATGTGTCCACCTCCTGTATGTGTCCACCTCCTGTATGTGTCCACCTCCTGTATGTGTCCACCTCCTGTGTGTGTGTCCTCCTCCTGTGTGTGTCCTTCTCTTGTATATGTCCTCCTCCTCTATGTGTCTTCTCTTGTATATCTCCTCCTGTATGTGTCTTCTCTTGTATGCGTCCTTCTTTTGTATGTGTCCTCCTCCTGTATGTGTCCTCCTGTATATCTCATTCTCCTGTATATGTCCTCCTCTTGTATGTATCTATTTTTTTTCCCCCTCACACTTAGCTCAACACCACATTGTGCTCCTCCTCAGAAACGCAAACTTGTATGAAAAAATCAAATACTCTTATTTGAGAAAGTTTTTGGGAGTCCATGTTTTGCTTTTTGCTGTTCATTGGTGTCTGTATTGCTACTCTTGTCCTCTGAAAATGAGATCATTTCAGGTTGTCTGCATCTAATAAAGCATCTTTGTAGGAACCAGGAAGTAAGGCTGGTGTGCTGTTAGCATGCTAGCAGATGGATGTGCTGCCATCTCTGTCCTTTGGCATTATGTGACTGTACATTTGTGTTAAATAAATCAATTAAATTAAATGAGTTTTGCTAGCATGACGGCGGTGTAGCATTTCTGTAGCTAACAAAACTGAAATTAAGAAAAGAAGCATTTCTTTTAATTCTGAGTGATTGTCTATATACAGTTCAGCATGGTGACAACATTCAGGTGTACTACAGTGTACTACAGTGTCACCGAGGCAAACGGCAATCTCCACAATCTCCACTCCAAAAATATCAACTCTGCTCCACATACTAAGACATTAGTATGGCATTTCAGGCCAAACATCTTCATGGAGACAAGCAACTACCCTTGAGAATAGTTACATAGTGCCCTTTTATTTGAGCCTATTCAATTTTTTAATCAAATTTAGATTGTTGCGTAATCTTAAACACTTCTAATAGAGATGTCAGTCAGTATATTAAAGGTGCTGTGTTGAGTCTCAGGTGTGGGTGTATTAAAGGTGCGGTGTTGAGTCTCAGGTGTGGGTGTATTAAAGGTGCGGTGTTGAGTCTCAGGTGTGGGTGTATTAAAGGTGCGGTGTTGAGTCTCAGGTGTGGGTGTATTAAAGGTGCGGTGTTGAGTCTCAGGTGTGGGTGTATTAAAGGTGATGTGTTGAGTCTCAGGTGTGGGTGTATTAAAGGAGCGGTGTTGAGTCTCAGGTGTGGGTGTATTAAAGGTGCGGTGTTGAATCTCAGGTGTGGGTGTATTAAAGGTGATGTGTTGAGTCTCAGGTGTGGGTGCATTAAAGGTGATGTGTTGAGTCTCAGGTGTGGGTGCATTAAAGGTGATGTGTTGAGTTTCAGGTGTGGGTGTATTAAAGGTGCAGTGTTGAATAAGTTACAAGCATTCTTAGTATTACAGAATTATTTAGCAGTCAAGTGATATTTATTTTGTAGAAGCTGTTTTTACAATAAGAAAAAAAACAAGACTTAAGAATTATAAAGTGTTGTTGCAAACACAGTAGGAGCCCTGGTCATGGCTGTAATTAGCATGTCCTTTTGTCCATGCTTGTATTAAGTTTTTACCAGCTGTTTCTCTGTCTGACAAAACATACAGATGATGGTGATGATGATGATGATGATAAACGACAGCCCCTTTGAATGTTGCTCCGTTGTGTTGCAGGTGCAAGCAGCTCAGGATGTCCTGCCACCTCCTCTTCGTCCTCCTCCTCTTCCTCCTCCTCCTCCTCCTCCACTGCCCAGGGATTCTCCCTCGCTGAGCCAGCCATGACCAGCCAGCACACACACCCACACCCCTCCTTCAGCTCCATCCACTCCATGGCCGAGCAGCAGCAGGTGAGGACAGAGCCCTACAAACACATGATGGCTGGAGGTAGGACAATACATAGGGAAGAGCTCGTTCCACAAGAAAACACAAGACAAAATGGCCACATGATTGTGCACACATGAGAGAAATAAGTTTATGTGAATGCCTTTACATTTGGATTGGACAAAAAGAAAGAGTTAAGCACTCATGAGTTACATCTCCTTGAGAAGCTGTATTTCCAAGACACAGTGATATTATGACACTATTAAATAAAATACTACAGATGGACGATATATCGATTCCAATATTGGTGTTGGCTCATACCTATAAAATACATCAATATTGTGATCTGGATTTCAAAGTTTGTTTATTACAAATAATGTTAGATGTTATCTCATCTTGTCTCGTGGGAATTGTGCCTCGCCCCATCCCTAATAGCACAGCAGGCCTGGATGATATGGCCAAAAAATAAACTATATATTTCTTTGCACACGCTGGACCATTATGATTTTAATGGATTTAATCAAAGTCAAAGTTCTAACAGAGGGACGGTCTTTACATCTTCATTCTTATTAGATCCTGTTATTGTAGGATGTTGTAAAATGCCAGTTACATCTGTATAGAAATATAATCTGATTTTAAAAGTTTAAATTTGAATGAGATTTTTTCACAGTGCCAATTATTTAATTGCACAATAACACTTATTTCACACTTTTGCAAGTGTGAAATAACAATAGTCCTCGATTGCAGAGTTTTGCAATTTTTCAATATCTCGATTATTGAAAATCAAGTCACAAATTAATCATTTAATTAACTAATTGATAATGATTGACTGTCCAGCCCTACAACATAGTGTAGTGTATCACAATATTTGTTCCTCACATTGATCAATCATGATCTTTGGTTTAATTTGACTTTGTCCTATTAAAAACCAAATACAAAAGATTTATTTACTTAACAAATAATACAGACTTTCATTGCCATTTAACACTAAAATTAGTCTAATGTCTTCCTCTGTCTCTGTCAGTAAAAACATGTGGAGCGGAACAGACGAAGGATTGGCTGTGGATGTCTCCATTAAAGAGCAGATCACTGACCATTAGACATGAATCTAAATCTATATTAAATAATAATAATTGCACAGGCCTATTTATTAAATACACAGAGCTGTGTACACAGTCTGAGAGATTACCAGGTTAAAAGAGTCAGTCCTTTAATTATACACAAAAGTCTTTTACAAAAGAAACATGTCATATGTCTCAAGTGTAGTGGTCCTATACCAATGTATCATTGGACAGTCTAGTCCACTAGAGAAGTGTCTTAAAGAGTAAGGCTACGACTTTGAGTCAGAATCATGACTAACTGACTACAAAAATAACTGCTGATGTATTAGTTATGTATTTGAGACTCAATCTGTTTTGCTCCATTACAGATATATTATTAAAGCAACTCTTGAAAAATAATAATAATCTGATTAGAAATTAGAAAGCATTTTTATCGTCCGTGAAACAGGTATTAAAGCTGGTGCACTGTTAGCAGGATAGTTGTTGTTAGTAAAGAAAAAGTGATGGTAAAACTCCACTCTGGCCCTGACAGTTAGGGGAAAAAAATGAGAATTCGGATGCTCAGAATGCATAAAAAAGAGAACTACTTCTGTTTTTCCACATTTTTAAGATGGTAAAAATTGACTACTTTGACTTACCTTTTTACTGTCTTTAATGTTCATGATTAATTGTTAATTAATAGTTATAAAACTATAAAACAGTAATTAGGGATGGGCGATATATTGGTTCTGTATCAGCCAATATCGATACAATTCTTCAGTATTGGTACTGGCCGATATCTGTGTGCCCTTTTTGAACAGACTAATGAGCCCAAATGGAAATAGAAGAGCGTTTTATGACTGTATGATTACACAAACTTGTGAGATTGTTTTGTATCACAGATAAATACATTTTGTTATTATCGTATTTTTACAAATGTGAAAAGTTAAAGTAACTTAAAATAAATTTGTGGGCCTTGCTATGGAGTTTAAAAGCTATATATTGGTATTGACAAATAACAGCTATCGGCCACAGAAGCAGGCCATATATGAGATATTGCTATCAGCTCAAAGTAAATAAAAAAAATAAAATAAAATGCATGTCAGCCCATTCCTACCTGTAATATTGTACTGCTGTGTAAATAGAAGATAGATGTGCAGGGCCTTGTGAGAGCCTGCACATTTGTTTAATATGCTTCTTATAAATCTAAATATAGCTGGTTTGAATGGTATCTATCAAAGGTGTTCTCTGGACCATGTGTTTTGGCTCAGGACCTAAAGTCATTCTCAGCTGTGAAAGTGCTGGTCTGGGGAGCTGCTTTAAATGTAACACACTGAGGTCAGAGTGGTGCTTGGTAAGGAATATTGTTTCAAAGCACCAACAATGAATCCAGCAAATATAGAAAATGTACTGAATGCAACTCTATAGAACAACTGTCCTATCACAATTTTGTCAAGTTACTCTTCCTCAGATGTTTTTGATATGCTGCTAATGTATAATGTAAACATCATATTGTCAAGCCAATCTGTTTACATACAGTACAAAGTAATGCCTCAGAAAATATGATTTGGTACCACCAGATCCAAAGCAGGTCTACTATGGCACTGGACTACGTCTAAAGTAGGACTAAAGCAGGACTAAATGGCCACTAGAGGGAGCCTGCACACCAGTAGAACAGCTGATCTAACCTCTCTGTTGTCCTTGTGCAGTTCTGTTGAGTTTTTCACTTGTTATTTAATGAAAAGCTCCAATCAGAAACATTGACTAATGCACAGCTCCCGGTCAGCTCCTTCCTTTATGCTGCTGGTTCCTGACACTGTGAGGAGACTACCATCTGTTGCTAACTTGCTAATACCAGCTACAGGGCGTCATTGGCATACCCATTTGGGGGATGTCATTCCCTTTCTTTTGATTTGTATTCAGTCCAAAAGGGCTCTGACTGATGTATGAGCTACACTGAGCTGTGAGCTACATAGTAGATCAAATTCTGTATCTGTATTAAAGTGCACTAAACATAACAGGCTGCTGTTCTGTAGACATGTGAGTTGCATGTGTAACAGACAGACAGGATGATACATGTGCGCTGCATTCATGACTTCAGCTGATTGTACAGCTGTGAATACACAGAGTACCACATATAGCACTTGTATCTAACTTGTTGCTGTGCACAGGTGCTGTCTGATATGACCATACTGCAGCGGAGGATACCCCCTAGTTTCAGAGACCCTGCCAGTGCGCCCCTACGCAAACTGTCTGTGGACCTCATCAAGACCTACAAGCACATAAATGAGGTAGGCCCCTTCTGGCACACCCTCTACTTAGCCTATGTACACTACACACACTCTACACACACCCTAACCATGCCCTACACACCACCTACATGTCCTGCACTCCCTACATGGCTTACACACAAACTACACCCACCCTAAACACACCCTGCACATGCCCTACACACGACCTACACACACTGCACTCCCTACATGGCCTACACACAAACTACACCCGCCCTAAACACACCCTACACATGTCGTACACACGGTCTACATGTCCTGCCCTCTTTACACAGCCTACACACAAATTACACCTGCCCTACACACAACCTACACACCCTAAACATGCCTTACATACCCTACACGCACCATACCAACCCTACACACCCTACACCACTCTGTGTGCCCTAAACACAACCTACACACTCTACATACACCCTAACTACCATACACATGACCTACACATGCCCTACACATCCTACAACCACCTTACACACCCTGCACACACCCGACGCAAACCTTACCCACACTACACACACACCCTACACACACCTTACCCACACTACAGGCACCTTACATGTCCTGCACACTCTACACACACATTACACACACCCTACATACACCCTACACACACCCTACACACACCCTACATACACTTTACACACACCCTACATACACCCTAACTACCATACACATGACCTACACATGCCCTACACATCCTACAACCACCTTACACACCCTACACACACGACGCACACCTTACCCACACTACAGGCACCTTACACACACCCTACATACACTTTACACACACCCTACATACACTTTACACACACCCTACATACACCCTACACATACCTTACCCACACTACAGGCACCTTACATGTCCTGCACACTCTAAACAAACATTACATACACCTTACACCCCCCCCCCCCACCCCCATATATATATATATATATATATATATATATATATATATATATATATATATATATATATATATATATATATATATATATATATATTTGGCCTGAATATGTGATTTGAGAATATGATATTTTTGCATGAATATGCAAGACTTGTACAAATTGTTTTCGAAATGCATTAATTAAATTTATTAAATTTCAGTTAAGTAAACACAACCGAAAAACTATGAACAAGGTTTACCTTTACCTATTTTAATATAATTTGGTCGCGTTTGGCGGGCGGGATTAATAAACCCAAAGAGTCATGTGTGGCCCCTGGGCTGTAGTTTGTCCATGTCTGCCTTACACGCTCTCACTATCTCCCTCCACAGGTGTACTATACTAAGAAGAAGAGGCGGGCTCAGCAGGTCCCCCCGGAGGACAGCAGCACCAAGAAGGAGAGGAAAGTCTACAACGACGGTTACGATGACGACAACTACGACTACATCGTGAAGAACGGAGAGAAGTGGCTGGACCGCTACGAGATCGACTCTCTCATCGGGAAGGGCTCTTTTGGACAGGTGAGGACTGTGCTCGGGACCTGCCAGTATTCAAGTATGATTAAAGTGCATTTGACATTACCATTCTGTAATTTATACTTTATTGTGTGGGATAATACGTATTGTAAATATAAGCACCAATCAAAAAGCAATTTGTGTTAAAAAGTTAAAAAATATGTTTAAAATTACAGAAAGTAGAGAGTTCAGTTCACACCTGTCATAGGGACTTTAAAGGGTTCAGGGTTCAAGGTTACCATATTGGTACCAACAAGTAAATTTTGATTAACAGTGAGTCATCTCATTCATTCACATATGCACATTTGCATCTAGAAAAGTGACAACAGTGCATAGTGCAGCATAAAAGTCAATCTGCCAATCGATTAGTCGACGAAAAAGGGGGCGTGGCAACAGCTCTCAAAATTATTATTTATCTCTATGTATCTGACCCAAACTCCACTCACAAGACTACAGCTTCATGCAAAGTTCATACAAAAAACTATTTATACAGGAAAAAGTACTTGGAAACAAATTATTTATATAAAGACATCATAAACTTTAGAGTTTAATCTGCCTTTTTACTTGTAAATGCCAAAAAATACCAAAGCTTCAGCTAACTCACTCACTCACTCACTCACTAACCTCTCTTTCTGCTGTTGTCCCAGATAAATCCTTATCATTGAAATAAGTTAAATATAAGTCGACTAATACACTTTTTGGTTGACTAAGACTCCATCAACTGAATAATGGACTAAAGGGCTAAAGGCCTACAGCCCTGTCTCCAGTAATGTGTGCACACTGGTCAAACTTGAACTTGAGTGGTTGTGTGTATCAAACTTTTGACTGTTTCATTGTTTGATTTAAAAATCTACATGACCAAAGACAAAGAAAATGGAGTATCGGGTGTGTCCCTCCAGCCTGAGTTGCACAGCCATCCCCAGCAGAGGGAGTGGACGGAGTTCTGAGTGTGACCAAACGTGTGTGTTGCAGGTGGTGAAGGCCTATGACCACCACGAGCAGGAGTGGGTCGCCATCAAGATTATCAAGAACAAAAAGGCTTTTCTAAACCAGGCACAGATAGAGCTGCGGCTGCTGGAGCTCATGAACAAGCATGACACGGAGATGAAATATTACATAGGTAAGTGACTGACAAAATTGGTTGTTTTCACTTTATATAATGTGATGAAGTCCTTCATGTGGGGCATCTGTTTTCTCTATTAATTACATTGTACTTCGTCATGAAATATCCAAAAGGGAAATTCACAAATGTTGAACCTGGTCATTTTTATTAGTGACTAGACCCAAGAACTCACTGTATTACAGGTTAAATCTTTAATATTAATTTTAGCTGCGCTCATCTGTATTAAATATTATAGAGCTCAACAGTGACAGCCTGCTCAGGTTCAGAAGTACATTTTCTATTCATGTTTTCCATGGATTTTTTCACTATGAGAGAAATAAATGGGAAATAAAATAGGATTTATGGATGATCAGGTTAAATCAAATGTGATGATCAGGTTAAATCAAATGTGGTAGGTTTTAAGTCTGTGAAAGATGTGTTAATGCACCCGGGATCGTTGTTGTTTATGTAATAAGTTGCGTTCACATTCTAATGCAGTCTCATAGCTGCAGGTTCATGTATTTCAATGGACACAAATATACAAACGGTAAAATAGACACACTTGCCATTAACCTGAAACCTGAAAACAGTTGTTTTATGTTAAGTTACTTTGCAGCTGATATCATCAAGATTTCCTTTTGGTGTAATGCTAACTGAAGGCACTGCTCTGTCTGAAGCTCTGTTACTTACTAAGTTATGCTTCTTCTTTTTTGTTGTTGCCGTATGTCTGTTCAGTAGTTACCATGGTGATACAATGCACACATTACTAAACACTGCCAAGTAAGTTGCAAGATAGTCTGAAAACTCAAGAAATTGATTTAAAGACATTTTCAGGAGCCTGTGATAAATATAAGTGTTCATAAATCATAGTCCCATTTAGATTTTGAACATTAGATGATATGACTAACTGAAAAAACTGTTGGCTAATGCTAGCTAGTTTGTGACTGTTGTTGAGAGGGACTTATTCCATCCATCCATCCATTTTCTTCCGCTTATCCGGGGCCGGGTCGCGGGGGCAGCAGTCTAAGCAGGGACTCCCAGACTTCCCTCACCCCAGACACGTCCTCCAGCTCCTCCGGTGGGACCCCAAGGCGTTCCCAGGCCAGCCGAGAGACATAGTCCCTCCAGGGTGTCCTGGGTCTTCCCCGGGGCCTCCTCCCGGTGGGACATGCCCAGAACACCTCCCTAGGGAGGCGTCCAGGAGGCATCCTGAGCAGATGCCCGAGCCACCTCAACTGATTCCTCTCAACGTGTAGGAGCAGCGGCTCTACTCCGAGCTCCTCCCGTGTGACCGAGCTCCTCACCCTATCCCTAAGGGTGCGCCCGGCCACTCTGCAGAGGAAACCCATTTCGGCCGCTTGTATCCACGACCTTGTCCTTTCGGTCATTACCCAGAGCTCATGACCATAGGTGAGGGTAGGAACGTAGATTGACCGGTAAATCGAGAGCTTCGCCTTTGGGCTCAGCTCCTTCTTTACCACAACGGACTGATACAGCGACCGCATCACTGCAGACGCTGCACCGATCCGCCTGTCAATCTCACGCTCCATCCTTCCCTCACTCGTGAACAAGACCTCGAGATACTTGAACTCCTCCACTTGGGGCAGAGACTCACCACCCACCCGGAGAGAGCAAACCACCTTTTTCCGGTCGAGAACCATGGCCTCGGATTTGTTCGGACTTATTTAAAGATACAAATAAATTCACTTGTTGTAGTTCCAGTTAAGTCAGTTCTTTATGGTTACATTGTGTTAAAACAAAGCTCAGATTAAAGTAACTTGAGTAACAGCTTCAGACAGACCAGTGCCTCTAGTTAGCTGCTCCCCCAAGGAATGTTGATGACATCAGCTGCAAAGTATGAATAAAACTGGTAGTTTAAAAATAAATTGCATTACTGCTAAACTATCATATTGCACAGTAGCCCTATTATAATTGCAGTTAAATGTTTCTTTAGAATATGGTTCATTAATTATGCAGTTGTTTTGAATAATGTTTTGACTCTCTCTCCCTCCCTCTCGCTCTCTGTTTCCCCTCTGTCTGCAGTCCACCTGAAGCGTCACTTTATGTTTAGGAATCATTTGTGTTTGGTTTTTGAGCTGTTGAGCTACAACTTGTATGATTTGTTACGGAACACCAACTTCAGAGGAGTGTCCCTGAACCTCACCCGGAAGTTTGCACAGCAGCTCTGCACAGGTGAGCCACCAGCCACTCACGGCACCCGATTCAAACACTTAAAGAGGGGTATTACACATAACAGTTATCTCAACATGTCTCATCTCAACATCTCAACATTACCTCAACATCAAAGATATTTGATCATTTTTTAAATGCTATAATCGTGGAAAACAATGTATCATATAAAATGTTAAATAGGTTTCAGTTTTGTTTTTGATCCTCTTGATAATCAGAAGTGTGTATTAGAATGCTAGTTGTAGTTAGCTGAAAAGTACTTGTAAACTAATGAATGATTAGGATGCCTGGATAAACTAAGTGCGCACAGTTTTCTATGAACTACTTCTGTTTATTCACGATTATGAGGCAAGATAAAAAACAAAAAATGGTACAGTGTCTTTTAATAGTGAAAGTGGCCCCAAAATATGTTTGCAGGCCACAGTAATTCATGATATCACCACAGTAAATACGTGTGTGGGTGAGTGTCTCAGAGTACTCCTGTTTTGCCACAATGTGAAATAAGCAACAACTGAAACCTCCAGCTAAGTACTCTAGAGCCAGATCCTGTCACAGACTGGAAGAAGAGTCTTCACTGCCCTCTGTTTGGCATTGGAAGATGGGTCAAATCATGCTACCTACAGTCACATTCAAGTCTACAGTCACTTTATGTAGTATTTATTGTGATTGATTGATTGTGTATGTGTTATCAGAGGTTGTTTTATATTAATGTGGGTGTAAACACCTAATTCTTCTTACAATCACATTTCAAATAGAGCCGCTAACCTGGGAGTGAGGGGGCGGGGTCTGGGGTGATAAGAACAGTGTGATTGTAATCAGAAACACCTTGCTTTCATCAGCAGTGTGATGTCACATAGTACTTGAAATTGCAGTGGCCTCTGGAGGTAGCACATACTTATACCAGAAAGCTGTAAATATACCTAGTTTTTACTAAAATAGAAAAAAGAAACTAGGAACTAGTCAATGCTATTAAAAGACCATATACACAGTTTAGTAAGATAAAAGTTCATTTAGTGTTTAGTTCCACTTTAAAGAACAGGTTTTCTCTTCTTTTCCAGCTTTGTTATTCTTAGCCACGCCTGAGCTGTCAATCATTCACTGCGACCTGAAACCAGAGAACATCCTGCTGTGTAATCCCAAGAGATCCGCCATCAAGATCGTAGACTTTGGCTCATCGTGCCAGCTGGGACAGAGGGTGAGCCCTCTAACCCCTAAACCTCTGCACCCTAACCCCTAAACCCCCAAAGCTCTGCACCCTAACCCCTAACCACTAAACCCTGCACCCTACTAGCCCAAACCTCTGTACCCTAACCTCTAAACCCCTAAACCTCTAAACCTCTTCACCCTATTATCCCAAAGCTCTGCACTCTAACCCCTAAACCTCTTGATGTACTATGGCATGACCCTGACGTTCCTGGCCTCGTGGCTTTCTCGGAGCTGTAGCCTCCCTGTGTTCACGTGCCCTCCTCTGCCCTCAGATTTACCAGTACATTCAGAGCCGCTTCTACCGCTCTCCTGAGGTGCTGCTAGGCATGCCGTACGACCTGGCTATCGACATGTGGTCCCTGGGCTGCATCCTGGTGGAGATGCACACAGGAGAGCCTCTCTTCAGCGGCTCCAATGAGGTAAATCTATAACCTATCTATAACCATATGAGGCCCACCCAGGGCCACAAAGCTGCAGTGTACAGTCTGTGAGCTCCCATTGACACTAGCAGATGAGGGGCTAGTTTCCTGCTCGCTCACTGATGCCCATGCTCTGTGCAGGTGGACCAGATGAACAAGATTGTGGAGGTGCTGGGGGTTCCTCCCAGCCACATGCTCGATGCAGCACCCAAAGCCAGGAAGTATTTTGACAAGCTGTCGGATGGTCTGTGGACTGTGAAGAAGAACAAAGACATAAAAAAGGTACAGCTGCTGAGTGACGTGTGTGTGTGTGAGAGAGAGAGAGAGAACCAGACCCTACAGCTCTGTGTGTATTCCAGGAGTACAAACCTCCTGCCACGCGACGCCTTCATGAGATTTTAGGCGTAGAGACTGGGGGCCCTGGGGGCCGCAGGGCAGGAGAGCCTGGCCACGCCCCATGTGACTATCTCAAGTTCAAAGGTAAGATCATGTTTACATCATAATGTCCCTCTGACATCATATTATGCATGTTTCTGTTTGACGCCGTAATGTTTTCCTGTGCAGATCTGATCCTGCGTATGCTCGACTACGACCCCAAAAGCCGCATCACACCATTCTATGCTCTCCAACACAACTTCTTCAAGAAGACCACAGACGAGGGAACCAACACGAGCTCCTCCACCTCCACTTCTCCTGCCATGGACCACTCCCACTCCACCTCCACCACCAGCTCCGTGTCCAGCTCCGGTACAGCCCTCACTCAGGCTGCACGCAGAGCCACTGCACTGCAGAGGCTGTCACACTTTCAAATCATGCAAAGTAATAATAGTCATGAGAGGAGCTCAGGCCTCAAGAGCATTCCGTTGAGTGTCTATTTTCCCCAGATGCTGCAGCAGTCCACAGGCTTTTTCGTATGTAAATGGTTAGTTATGGTGTGTACACTTGGTCATGCAAGTGCAGAGGCTATGATCACAACAGCAAAGCAGATCTCTACTGCTCCAATAGAGCAGTCGCAGTATCTCGATGTGCAGTCTGACGTGTTAGTTTTATTTCTTTAACAGTGTACAGCTTTAGGGTTAGGGCTAACATAATGCTCGAGGGCAGAGATGCTAGTACCAGAATCTAGCTTAAAAAGCTCATTTTCATTTGCAGGTCATGTGCATTTTAGTCTGGGGGACTCCAGAATTATTAAATGCATTTATAAAGAGTGCCTCCTGTCAAATGAGAACCCAGTCTGATCCCAACACTTAACAGTGCAAGAAATCACAGTGAGGACCTCTCACACACTATGCAACACAGCACTGCACCTGCTGTGGTCCAGACTGTGGCTCATTTTCTCCATGTTTCAGGTGGCTCCAGTGGTTCTTCCAATGACAACCGCAACTACCGCTACAGTAACCGCTACTACAACTCTGCTGTGACGCACTCGGACTACGAGATGACCAGCCCTCAGGTAGATGTCCACTATACCCTGTCCACTCTACCTCCTGCCCTCTCTACCTCCTGTCCTTTTTGTCATCCCTTTCTCATGCTACTCTGTCCCCTACACCCTGTCCCCTCTGCCTCCTTTCTCCTGTATCCCCCCTTTCTCATTTTCTACTGTCCCCTACACCCTGTCCCCTCCGCCTCCTGCCCCATCTGTCCCGTCTGCCTCCTCTGACCGCTGTGTCTCTTGCCTCCTCTGTCTCATCTGCCTCCTCTGTCCCCCCTGCTTTCTGCTCCTCTATCCCCTACACCCTGTCCACTCTGTTCCCTGCCTCCTCTTTCTCGTCTGCCTCCTCTGTCCTATCTGCCTCCTGCCCCCTCTGTCACTTACACCCTGTTTCCCTTTCCCCCACTCTGACGTGTTACCCTATGTATGTGTGTTGCAGGCCCCCTCTCAGACCCAGATGAGGATGTGGCCGGGCAGTGACAGTGGGGTTGGGGGTCAGGACGCAGCCTACACGCAGCTGCTCCTACATAAACCCGCCGCATCCCAGCAGCACCAGCGCCACTTCCTGGACGCTCCGCACCACCCCCACCCCTCTTACCCGCACCACAGTAACGGCGGCCGGGGTCCCCGACAGAGCGGCCAGGGCGGAGGGGGGCCGGGCTCCCCGCAGATGAGCGACAGCATGGATGTGGGCGTGTCTCTGGGGCTGCACCACCTGGGGGCGGTGTCTTCAGTGGACGCCTCTCAGTTTGGCTCGGCCTCTCTGCCACTGGGTCTGCCCATCGGACTGTCCGCCTTCCGGACTCGGACGGCCCCCAACGCCCCTGGGCCTCAAGCCCCACCCCCCGAGGACTACTACCCCGCCTCCAACAACAATAACCCCGCGGCGCCTGGGGGGGGCAGGGCCAGGCCGGACTCAGACGAGGGGCCCGCCAACTCCTGATAAACCCTGAACCATGCCCTAAAGCCATACCCCCACATCCCGCCCAGTTCAGAGACACTTTGCTTTGTGCTGACCCCGTGGTGTGCATGAGAGGAGGAGCAGGAGCTTTTGTTGTGATTGTACTCAAAGGAATGGCTGTGACCAGTTAGTTTCCTTCATATTCTTGTTGTTGACTCTGAGTTGATTTCTGTGTTTGAGGAGTTGTGTGTTCTCATTGGTTGATGCCTGGAGAGGAGGCGGAGAGAGAAGTGTCCATGCCGAGTGCAGCTCATGGCTTCTTTCCTTTTGTCGCCTTGACCTTGTTTCACATCTTTCTTATGTTCACTTCAACTGGTGCACTCCATTCTGACTTCTGTTAATCATGCTCAGTGTGACTACTGTACATTATTTATTACTCACAATCAGAGACCTCAGTGATCTCTCAGTGACCCTTCAGTGACCCCCAAAGACACTGTAGTGGTTCCTATAGTGATCACTGTGGTGGACATGGTAGTGGACACTGTGGTGGTCCCTATAGTGCTCACTGTGGTGGACACTGTGGTGGTCCCTATAGTGCTCACTGCGGTGGTCCCTATAGTGCTCACTATGGTGGACACTGGTGGACACTGCGGTGGTCCCTATAGTGGTCCCTATAGTGATCACTATGGTGGACACTAGCTGTCCCTGTAGTGGACACTGGTGGAGCCATGCGTGCGTGCATTGGGCAGTGTGGCCGGGAACCCGCTCTTCTCGTCTCCTCCTCCTGCTGTCCTCCTCCAGACAGCTCCTCCTCTCTGTGCTGCTAATCACCATGACGACTGGTCCGGATTGCTGCTAACGACACAACACAGATCAATAAAGATACTAGAAAAGAGATGGAGTGCTACAGAACTCTTGAACCTTTCCGCTTGAGAGAAAAGGAGACGTAAGAACCACTGCATCTCAATGTATTTATTACTATTTAACAAGAACAAGTCAAAGTAACCCTTTTTTCTGCTCTTCTATGTTTGGTTGCCTTCTTTCAGCAGGTGAGCTCTGATTGGCTATTGTAATAGTGACAGTTACTGGTGACAGGGGAATGCCACTGGTTTGGGGTGGGCCGAGGGATGGGGTGGGCTCAAATAAAAGTTGGATATATAATAAGAATAAGAATAAAGAGTATACTTTTGCACACCAAAGTAAACCAACATCTGTGTTTCATGCATTCTCTATCTGCATGGGGTTCTGAGGGGAGGCCTGCCCCCTCCTGGTACAACTGAGACACAACACATTTACACAAAGTTCAGGCACCTTTGAATTGTGACAGTCCACAGGTTTATATATAAGACTATGGTGGCACAAGTAATTCTTATTTGAATAAGTACAATGAATACAACTTTTTGGGATGAATGTGTCTCTTATTGCTTTTACAAATAACAAGGACTGATTAAAGATCAAAGGAACTGTATGTAAGATTTAGATTTTAAATTCCATACACATGAACTAACTGTGTCCCCAGATATGAGGTAATCATGTTCAAATCAAATATAGCTTTTAATGATAACAAAGGCAATGCTGATTTTTTTCTTGATTACAAAAACATTGGTGTTTTGGTTCCCAAGACGATTATCAAATCAGAAAGCAAAATGAACCTCACATGAGTCTGTCATTTGTGTTGCCATTTTCAATGCTGAAATCCAGTTGGTGTAAACCTAAAAACAACTCTCTCTGATCTGAAGGGTCACTACCTAAATTCCAGCACTTGCAGATAATCATGAATGCACCTTTATAACAACTAAGACCACAGGCTACATACAGTTCCTTTAATAAAAATTTTCATTTATAATAATACAACAAGTAAAAAGTATCATTCTTAATACCGTTTTTTTTTTTTTTTTTTTTTTTTCTTTCCAGCTTGTTTGACTATGGGGCCCAAACATTTTACCATGAAGGACACCATAGTCTTCTCCATTTAAGGCAAACACTGTATTTTCTTTTATAAAGTTGAATCTAGATATTTTATAAATTGTTTGGATGAACTGTGCATAAATCTCCATTTTCTTGATAGTATAGAGCAGGGGTGTCCAAAACTTTTAAAATCAAGGGACACATCAGGGCCGGTCTGGGCCATAGACTGATGGTTTATAACAGGTTAGAATGAGCCACCAGAGCTTTAGTTGTGTTTAGATCCTCAGTTGATACTTTGCTCTTATGCTGTCAACATTCGCTTGGAGTCCGCTAACTGTAGGCATTGCTCTGTTCGAAACTTTAGAGACTTAGTTTGAGCTTTATTTGAACACAATCTGAACCAAGGGCTGTTCGTTTGTGCTGTTAAATCTTGTTTTGGCGAATTTTAGGAGTTAGATTTTCAACAACACTGTTGGCTAATGCTGGCAATTTTGTGACTGTAATGGTATTTGAGAGGGACTTGTTTTTTGGTCAGACTGTGTAAAAATAAAGCTTAGATTAAGGTCTAAAAAAGCCTCAGACAGAGCAGTGCTTACAATTAGCATCCCCCCTTCCAGAGAATTTTGATTATATCAGCTGCAAAATATCAGTAGAGGAAGGATTCTTTGTCATTATGATCTTTCACAAATTTCTAAAGCTAGTCTGGACCTAGTCTGGTCCCTGGTTTAGATTCTGGTCTGGATTCTGGGTTGGTCTTGTGTTAATCCTTTTCCAGCTGTTACATAGGTATGTTGTGTGGTCCTGAGTATAAACATGTTTGGACTTGACTGTTGTATACAAGTGAAAGATGTCACCAAATGTAGTCCTTAGGTCGTAGAGGGTCCAACAGAGGCCCGGTGTAAGGGACTTTTCAGCAGAGGCAACGTTTATACTGGAGTTACATTTTTCAATTAAAAGCCCCATTTTACACTATTTGCAGATGTATGTCATAATGTTGTTTCTTCCATCAAAAACACACTTGGAGTTGTGTTTTGTTTCATTCACACATGTAATGCACAAATCCTGCATATTTAGCCCGTGTTCTTCTCTCAGACATGTAATACTCTGTTCCACCTTGTGATGTCATGTGGTAATACAGAAAGTGCTCCACTGTGTTTTTAAACTCCATACACTTTTACTAGAATAATTTGGATAATTTCAGTCTTGGAACTGGCAATCTCTACTGAACAAAAGGTAAAAGGAGCTGTTAAATTGCAAACTACCACTACATGACATCACAAGGTGGAACAGAGCGTTTTGAGCTCAGGAGAGTTGACAGACCCATAAAGAGTTACTCAAACATGTGTGACTGTAACAAAACCCAACTCCAGGTATGTTTTTGATGACGTAACAACATTATAACATGTCTTTAGGCTCACAAGACTGGATTTATGCGTAATATAAGACCTTTAAGTAGCAAAATGCACCATTGTACTGCTCTGTTGCAGATGATGTCACAGTATTCTATAGGCCAATAATATTTTTTACAGGTGTGGGCTGCTAAAATTAATATAGTTTAAATATTGTTATTGTTTACAGATTTGTGTTGTGTTGGGTCTAGTCACTGATGGAAATTATCAGGTTCAGCATTTGAGCATTTACCTTTTGGATATTTGATAAAGTTGAGTGTAGTCAATAGGAAACACTGTCTCTTGCCCCCCATCTGTGAGTATCATCACATTCTACTGTCTGAAAATGATCAATTGAAATAATTTCAAAGCAATTTTACACTATTCTTAGCTCTGACTCCCATGCACATATTGCCTTTTGCTTTGTAGAAATTACGATTCAACTATTCAATTTTGATGGTAAGTAAAGATTTTATTTTAAATTTAAAACTCAACTCTAACCTAAAATGTCTCTTACGCCCTACACCTGTTTGGATGTAAGCCCTCTGTTTCCTAAAAAACACATTTAGAGGAGGGAGTTTCTGTTTTTATCCTGTTTTGGTCAATCCAGGAAGTGTCTGACCGTCTTTCTACATCAGGTCATCAAGGTAAGTCTGTTAGCCTCAGAGCTAGGGCAGAGGTCAATGCACAAAATGATGTATTATTAGACTAGTTAAACAAAATAAAAACATACAAAGTTACTTAAAGGAACTGTATGTAGCCTGCACTATTACTATTTTAAAAAGGCACAACAATCACATCTGAACCTGTGTGTCTAGAGCCTTAACCTGCAGATAGAGACACACAAGTTTTTCTTATTCTCAGTTTATGAACAGGTCTCACGTGAAAGCTCAGAACCTCCAGAATTCACTCATTGAGCTGCAGAGGCTGCACTAGCACTGATTCATGATTGTCTGCAGGTGCTGGGGTTTAGGTAGTGACCATTCAGATCAGAGAGAGGCATTTTAGGTTTAAACCAACTGGATTTCAGAAATGGAAGTGGAAACACAAATGAGAGACTCATTCTAATTTGAGGTTTGGTTCTCAAAATGATTTTTTACTTTTATTTTTATTAAGAATATCTGGGGAAACAAATAGGTTGTGTTTATGGAATTAAAAATCAAAATCTTACATAAGTTTCCTTTAATTAAGGATAATTATTTAATTAAGGATTATTAGGCCTATTCAGCTTGCAGCCCAGCCACCTTCCAAATATTACAATATTTTCACTTGTTTTCTTTCTTTCTTTCTTTCTTTCTTTCTTTATTCTTTATTTGACAGGGACCATGTACAAATTCATTAATCTGACAAAGAAAAGATGATTTGCACCAGATTTAGCTACTGCTACTTTCCATCTGCAGTCCCTGAGCAGGTGAACACACATTAAAAAACACATATCAATTGACAATTACAATATACGACTACCGATCTGCCATACATATGTCCCCCCAGTCCAAACTAATATAAAAATCATTATGTGCAGGTTTATACAGTGAGCACAGAGCAGCACCAACTAACTAGACTGATGTGGACACGTTTGATTATTTAAAATGAACTTTTTCAAATTTCTAGTAAAACTATTAAAATCCACAGACAATTTCAGACTGTCTGGAAGCTGATTCCACTGCCTAATGGTTTGATAAGAAAAAGCCGATTGAGCAAAGTCCGAGGATCTTTTTGGAACTATGCAATTTCGGTTTACGGAGGAACGAGTGAATCGGGTAGTTTGTTCACTGGTTTAGTTTAATTCTGAGTTAGTCCTGGTTCAGACCCTGTTGATACTGGTTTAACCCTTCTTTAATTCTGGTTCAGTACTGGATTGGCAATTTTGTAAAGCAATGGTAGTGAAGCCTTTTATATTTTATTTGTCACAAAAATCTAATATATTGTGATATTACTATTGAAACAGATTAAGTGTTTTGTGTGACCCCAAAAAGTGATGGCACGTTGCACACCTCCAGCTCAGAGGCCATGGCCCTCCGAGAAATCTGGTGTATCCTCCAAGTTGATCTGCAAGGTTTTTATTTGGGGGACGTCATTCCTCAATCTCTCCTCTAGGTGGCAGTGTGCTCATTTGGTATCCCTTTTCCCGACCCTAAAAATTAAAGCGAAAGATTTACAATTTATTATTCATTTAGCCTTTTTAAAAATTTAAAATCACTTTTATTCTTTAAATCTACCCTCTTCAATTTAATTCGTTGTAGTTTTAGTTTATATCCATACATGTTTTTTTCGACAGGCACTTCCGCGTTTATGTGCGCATGCGCGATCTTTGGCTGTTACGCATCTGGTCCATGCTCGCTCTTGACAGGAGCTCTGTGGACCTAGTGAAGTGCGGGGAACTCTCGTGTGCTGCTCCTGTTCTGTTGGACATGTGTAAGGACCAGGGTTAAGAGACGAGGGCCGCGGGGAGGGCAGCAGGGACAGGACGTGCGGAGTGGACTATGGGCTGTGCCACTTCGGCTCTTCTTGGCAGAGGGCTCCGGTTTTTGCGACGCTTTTGGAAATCATTTTTTAAAGTGTTGCATTTTGCTTTGTGATAATCTTGTATTGTATTCCTCTTCGCCCTAAAACAGCATTCTGAAGCATGGAAGTCCGTGCACCTGCTCTTGTCCTTGGTGGAAAACAGACGGACCAGGACTGTCTCTGCCCAAGTCTCTGAGTCCTGTCCCGGAGAAAACACTGAGGGTCAGGAGAAGTCTGAACTGTAAGCTTTTACTTTTGAAACCTAGATTACCCTACTGTTGTATGTATTGTATGTCACAGTACAACCTGCCAAACTAGTCCAATGGTCTAATATGTGTGTAATAGTGCTGCTGTTAAACGGTTTGTGGGTGTCTGTGAGGGACGGCAGTTTAATCTGATGGAGCAGACACAGCCTCCAGGGAGTGCCCGGCACACCCAGCAGCAAGGCTCACTCAACACCCACAACACCCACCCAACCCACCCAACACACAGAGCATCCGCGCCACCCACACTACCCACACTGTACTGAGTGCACCCACACAACATGCGTACTGAACCCATACTGCCCCACAATACACAGCACCTGCTGCACCACAGACTCTGCATCCAGAGAGTGCCCACAGGGTGCCCAGTGTACCCACACTACATCCACACCATGTTGAAGTAAACCACAAAGAGGGAATTGGCAGGGGAAGTGTGCGTGTGTGTGCGTGTGTGTGCGTGTGTGTGTGTGTGCGGGTGTGTGCGGGTGTGTGCAAGTGTGTGCAAGTGTGTGCAAGTGTGTGCAAGTGTGTGCAAGTGTGTGCAAGTGTGTGCAAGTGTGTGCAAGTGTGTGCAAGTGTGTGCAAGTGTGTGCAAGTGAGTAACAGTCTAGCAGGTATGTGTCTCCTCAGCACAGTCCCAGCTGATGTGGGTGTTCCCCTTGTGACCCCATGAGGAGTGTGGCAGTTCTGGGAGGGGGCATCGGGGGCCTGGCTGCAGCCTATTACCTCAGCAGGTGTACGCGGGCTAAGGTAAAGCTGCTCTTTAGTGTCCTTTTGGTTACAAGTCTCAGTGCTCTGTGTCAAAAGTAGCAGAAACCAGATATGACTTGGTATTAAAACTAGTATCAAAACTGACAACACTACTACGGTAACCTAGTACTGCGGTGACCTGGTGTGACCTGGTGTGACCTGGTGTGACCTGGTGTGACCTGGTGTGACCTGGTGTGACCTTCGGCAGTGCCCTCACACTGTGGTGTGTTGCAGGTGCTTGTATTGGAGGGGAGCAGCCGCTTTGGGGGGTGGCTCTGGTCCTGTAGGAGGTCTGATGGAGCCGTGTTTGAGCTGGGGCCCAGAGGAGTGCGGCCAGTGGGGGCAGTGGGACGAAACACCCTCAACCTGGTGAGTGGGACCTGCTCTGCGCCTGTTTGCAGGTTGCAGACAGAGAAAAAGCATACCTTAAAGTGCGTATGACAGGTTTTGAAGATTCTCTACTTTCTGTTAAATTTGTTGAAGTAATACCCGCTGTAAATATAAGTTATACTTTTACACCAGTCAAGGAGCAATTTTAAAACATGGAGGAGAAAAGTTTAAAAACATGTTGAAAATTACAGGAAGTAGAGAGCTCCATTTTAGAGACTTCTATGTTGATGACATCACAGTGGGAGAATTCTATCCAAATGCTCGTCACAATTTACACGTAAGAAACACTTTTTTCTTCAACAAAAATGCTTTCTTTTAATTTATTTTATTTGTCAAATTATATTTTTGTGTAAATTAGAGAAAATTAGATTGCTAGTTAACAGTTATGGGATTCCTTTGGGCGATGTCATGATTTGCAACCAGGAAGCAGTTTAAAACCTTAAAAATGGCTAAACTGGACACTTTTTATTTTTGTAAAACCTGAAACATAATGATCTTAACTGTGTTTTAGTAAAATGAGTAGTCCAACCTGTCAAAGGCACTTTAAAGTCAGATTGGTACACATTTTTGACAATGAGATTATAGACTAGCAAAATGAACAGTATGTCTGTGGAGGAGCTAGCTGCCTCTGTAGAACAGTGGGCTCTCTGTCCTCTTGTTCGCTCATCTGTCTGTGTTCAAATGTCTGTCACTCCCCGGATTTGGTTTGTCACTGGCTTTTCACATTCGCTCTACACACAACCTGACCACAGTCCGACCAAGACCCAACTTATTTTTTCTACACCATAGGACCAACTGTTTTGTCCGGTCCATGGTCCAGTTGTGAATGCACCTGTGGACCATGGTACGGGCTATACAATCGGCCCTTTGGTGTGGAAAAAAGAGGTGGCTCTTGGTCTGGGAAAAACAGGAAATTCCAAAAGCCCAAACTCTCTCTTCTTTTTTTTTTAAATTGTGGTGATTTGATGGTGGCATAAAGGCGATAGTGAGGTGATGTAATGGCGGGGTAATGGTTTGGTAATGGTGAGGTCATAGTGGGGTAATGGTGATGGTGAGGTGATTGGCAGGTAATGGGGTGATGGTAGGGTTACTGTGGGGTAATCGTGGGCTTATGGTCGGGTAATGGTGATGGTCATGTAATGTCTGTGTAAACCTTTAATCGTCCAGGTCTGATCCATAGAAAAAGACAAAGTTTAAATCTGTCAACTGGACAAATCGTTGTAAGAGTGAAGACATTTCGCTGCTCATCCAAACCGCTTCTTCAGTTCTGGTCAGATTTCCGGTGGCCACTGCCTTTATATCTATCTGAAGGGGAGGGGCTAAGTGTAAACAATAAATATTTACAGTTTCAGTGTAGTTAGCCCCTCGATTTGTCCAGTTGGCAGATTTAAACTTCGTCTTTTGCTATGGTCTGGTAATGGTAATGGTGGGGTGATGGTGAGCTTATGGTGGAGTAATGGTGATAGTGGGCTAATGGTGAGGTGATGGTAGAGTAATGGCGATAGTGAGATGGTGTGATGGTGGGGTAATGGTGGTGCAACCCTGTGCTGTGCTGTGCAGGTGGAGGAGCTGGGTCTGGAGCCCGAGATTCTCCCGGTGACCTACAGCCATGTGGCGTCTCAGAACCGCTTCCTGTTTGTGCGGGGCCAGCTGTGGAAGATGCCTGGGGGTTTGGGGTAAGGAATTTGAATAAGTGCAGGAAGGGGGATTAACTTTAAAGTGGAATTAAAGACTAACTCAACTTTATTTTGTTATTAAACTCTGTATATGGTGTATTAATAGTATTGTCTGCTGTTCCTAGTCCTTTTTGGCAATTTTAGGGCAAACTAAGTGTGACTGCTGGACTTCTGCTTGTTGTGTTGTTTGGTGAGGCCTGTGCATCAAGGAGCCACATGACACATCGGGAACTTTTGGAGGCAGTGTCTGTTTAATCTGGTTCACAATAATAGAAAATAAGATCAGCATGTCCCCAGACCAAACTGTAGGAGAGAAGATAAAGGGCAAAGTTAGCATCTCTCCACGCATCTTTACATGAATAAATTTAAACAACAGAGCAGCATCAGAGCTTAATATGAACTTAAATACAATATAATGACGGCGGTAATTAAAGGCAAAAAAATAACAAGAAGAAGAAAACAAAATTCAGGAGAAGTGACTGGACAACCAAGGCTGCATAGTAAATCAAACAAAAGGACAGTTTTTGTAATTATACAGTTATTATATGAACTAGTTACATATGTACATTTGCAGCTTTGTGTTCAAAAACAGTCCACGGGCATCTGCATTTTCAAGTACTATGTGATATCACATTTGACTGCCCTGATTACAGCCAGATGTTTCTGATTACAAACACCTGACTGCAGGGGCGGAGTTTGTGGATACTTGTCAGACCAATCACACTGTTCCTTTTATCTCCATCCCCCCTCCTCCTCCCCCTCATTCTATTGTTAGTCCTCCAGTCACTGCCCAGTTTAGCAGCTGTGGAATGTGGTTGTGGGTGGAGTTTAGTTGTTTAGTCCAATTTTTAATGTTGAATTTGGCAGCACAGAAGTTTATATTATCTGATGTGAACTTGACCATATTGTCCCCTGTGCTCTGTGCTCGCAGCGGCCTCCTGAGGACCACCCCCCCATTCTCACGGCCCCTTCTGCCTTGGCTACTCAGAGAGGTGTTTGTGGCCAGAGGGAAAGCGGAGGATGAGAGCCTGCACTCGTTTGTCAGCCGAAGGTTCAGCTCTGAGGTACGAGCTGGAGACTAAGGACACGAACAATAGAACAAGTTTAAATCAAGCATAAGACCAGCATCATTCTCAGAACTAGCCATTAGAACTCTGTGGCATCACGTCTGATATATAGACATTAACATGTTACATTTCAAAATAATTAGTATAGCAAAAGCTGAAGACTTGAGTTAATTACATTACAAATGTACAGATTTGTATAAACATATTTGTGGAAGTGTGTAGCCTGCAGTCTTTATGTTATTACAGTCACAACCGAACCTGTGTCCAGAGCCTTAACCTGCAGATAGAGGACACATACAAGTTTGTCTCATACTCAGTTTATGGACAGGGCCTCACTGAGCTGCAGAGGCTGCACTAGCTCTGATTCATGATTGGCTGCAGGTGCTGGAGTTTAGGTAGTGACTATTCACACCAGAGAGAGGCATTTTAGGTTTAAACCAACTGGATTTCAGTTTTGAAATGAGACACTTATGCGGCTTTCTGCATTTGATAATTGTCTATAGAACCAAAACACCAAATTATAAAACAAAAATATAGGACTCAATATCCCAAGAACAAATCATCATTATAATAGTTAAGAGATAAACATGTTCAAATCAAATATAGGGTTTACTATTAAGTGGGAACAGAAATAGGTCAAGTTTATTAAATTTAAAATCAAACTCTTACATACAGCTCCTTTAAGCCCCATTTCCACTCAGTCCTCCTCTCCCCACGGCCCCACTGGGTAAGGTACTGGTGAATATGGGCAATTTAAACCCTCAAAACAGGGGTAGACCAAGTAGAACAGATCAGTAGGGCCAGTGACATGGGATTTTATTGTCCTCCCTTCCCTGTGCAGCTGGCGGACATCGCGGTGGACAGTCTGTGCCGGGGCGTTTTTGCCGGAGACTGTCGTAAACTGAGTGTACGCGCCTGTTTCCCCCGATCTGCACCGGGCCGAGCGCAGCCGGGGCTCTGTGCTGCTGGGCATGCTCTTTGGTTCAGGTCTGTGCCACTCTGTAGACCCTACTGCCCTTACCGCACTCTGCTCATGTACCGCCCTACTGCTCTATTCTCATATAGGCTTCTACCACACTCTCCTCATGTAGGGCCCTACTGCACTCTCCTCATGTAGGCTCTCTCCTCATGTAGGCTCTACAGTACTCTACTGCACTCTCCTCATGTAGGCTCTACGGTACTCTACTGCACTCTCCTCATGTAGGCTCTACGGTACTCTACTGCACTCTCCTCATGTAGGCTCTATGGTACTCTACTGCACTCTCCTCATGTAGGCTCTATGGTACTCTACTGCACTCTCCTCATGTAGGCTCTATGGTACTCTACCGCACTCTCCTCACCTGTGTCACTACTGCAGGATCCAAACGTGACGTGTCCCCGGGGCCCCTGGCACAGAGGGCCCAGAGGGAGCGCTGGGCTCAGTGGTCTCTACGCAGAGGGGTGGAGGCCCTCCCTGAGGCCCTGGTGCACCATCTGGAGCAGAGCAGCACTGTGGAGCTGCACACACAGGCTCCTGCCAGGGGCCTGGAGCGGACCCACTCCGGCTGGACAGTGAGTGACCTGTCCCTGTCTGTCTCTATCTGTCTCTTGTAGGAGTAGGACATAGTCTTGTCTCTCTGTCTAATGCAGATCCACACTGAGGGAGGGGAATTGTCTGCAGACCACGTAGTCTCAGCTCTTCCAGCTAAAGGTAAGTTTACACAACCCCTGCTCTGTGTCCCACACTGGGCTCATGTGTCCTTGTTGTGTCCTCAGCTTTGGGGGAGCTCCTGCCCTCCTCCTGTGGGCCTCTGGTCAGTCTGCTGCAGCAGCTGCCCTACGCCACTGTGGCAGTGGTCAACCTGGAGTATCTGGGCTCTGTGCTGCCCGTACAGGTACCCTCCCTCCCTCTGTTCCACTCTGTCTTCCCCTCTGTCTGCCTCTCTGTCTTCATCTCTGATTTCCTCTGTCCTCCTCTCTGCTCCTCTGTCCTCCTCTCTTCCCCTCTGTCCTGCTCTCTCCCTTTCCTCTGCTCTTCTCTCCTCCTCTCTGCTCCTCCATCCTCTTCTCTCCTCTCTGTTCCTCTGTCCTCTCTCTCCCCTTGTCCTCCTCTCTGCTCTTCTGTCCTCCTCCCTGCTCCTCTGTCCTCTCTGCTCTTCTCTCCTCCTCTCTGCTCCTCTGTCCTCCTCTCTGCTCCTCTGTCCTCCTCCCTGCTCCTCTGTCCTCCTCATTGGCTAATGTCTGTTGTGTCTCAGGGCTTTGGGCACTTGCTGCCCTCCTCAGAGGACCCTGGGCTCCTGGGCGTGGTCTATGACTCAGTGTTCTTCCCTCAACACAACAGTCCTGACAGAGAGAGTACCCGGCTCACCGTGAGTACCCAGAGCACCTGCTGCCCTCATGTAAACCACCAGTAAAAAGTTTGGACACACATTTTGTTTATTTTTCTTCTTTATTTCCATGATTATTAACATTGTAGATTCTCTCTGAAGGCATCAAAACTATGAATGATGCAAATAGAATGTTATAAACAAAAAACAAACTGAAACTCAAAACATGAGTAAACTTGCCTTTACCCTTTACATTGAACCTTGGTTTGCACTTTTGATGTTTCTGGACCCTGATACAGCACAGCTGTGAAGTGCAAACCATTTCAGGAGACTTCACCTTTGGATTTCTGTCATTGAGAGAAGCCCAAAGGTTTGCACAGACAAAACAAAGATATGAGAGTGGATACTTTGAGGAATTGAATGTAAAATATACAAACATTTTGTATTGAGTTGTTTAACTTATTTTCTTAACTTCTTTCTTAACTATTTTCTTTTTACGTAATTCCATATATCTTCCCTCATATATTTAATGTACAGTGGTCCCTCGTTTATCATAAGGGTTACGTTCTAAAAATAACCTGCAATAGGCGAAATCCCCGTATCAGCTTTATTTTGGACAATTATTCTAAATGTTTTGCAGCTGTAAAACCCCTCACCACACATTTTATACACTTTTCACAGACAGGCATTAACATTTTCTCACAGTTCCTCTGATCGTACCTCTTCGTCCTGGCGCCGCTCTGCTGTAGTGTCGATCCAACATTTATGTAAATTTGGCTGAACACATTCTGTACTGTGCAGGAGACACGACACGGAGGAGACTGATTAACAATGGCCTACAGTTCCTTAGCCAATCAGGACGCAGAACACAATGCGCCTTCACACACTGTAAAAAAGCCTGCAAAGTTGCACACAAAAAAATCTGCGAGACCGTGAAAGATGAACCATGATATAGTGAGGGACAACTGTATTTGGTATTTTTCCAAAATGTAGAAAGTATTAAACATGAAGAAAAAAACCTTGAATGAAAGGGTGTGTCCAAACTTTTCCCTGGGTGCACATGTCTACTCAATAGTACTGTGTGTCGTAGGTGATGATGGGCGGGGCCTGGTTCCAGGAGGTTTTTGGGGACCCAGATCAAGTGAGTCCAGACCTTCTTCTGTCCAGAGCTGAGTCTGCTGTCAGTCGACACCTGGGCATCAGACAGAGCCCCGTGTGGAGCAATGTGGCACTGCACCGGGTACTCACAGTAACAAGACTACACAAGCACACGGAATACTACTCATGTACTGTAATATGAAATCCCCAACGAAAAGTCACACTGATTTTGAGTTAATACACTCTCCTCATGTAGGCTTATATAACATTAGATTAGACACATTTGTTGTGGACTCGTTTCAATAATCTTGCAACCTCACATTCATTCTCATATAGTAGCACATTAGTTTTTCTGTTTTGGTGGCGATGAGTCAAACACCTCAGTCTTCTCCAGGTTAAGGTCTGAGTTCAGCCTAATCTACAGCAGGTTCTGCACCCATGTGACTACGTTTGGCAGGGACGACATATTGGCAGTGGTGAATTAGCTGTAATGAATGGCATTAAGTTGCTTTTTTGGAATTTTTATTATTATATTTTTTTGTCTTTTAATGAAATAGTAGACATTGATTTATCTTTAAAACTAAGATTAAACACGAATGACCCTTACCTGGCACGGGCGTGATTTTGTGAGTATAGATCACATAAATTTCACCTTAACTCCGTGATATCTGGACATGCGGTTTACTTTTCACCTTCTTATATCAAAAAGGGCTCCTGGCGATATATGTGAAAAATATAATTTATTATAAAGCCCTGTACTTGTAACGTTTACTGACAATGACATTTTAAATTATGTGAAATTGATGAAAAGCAAGAACACAGTGTGCTCTCACTAATGTGCAGATGTTGTAGTCTGTTAGCAGCTGATTCAGTTATGTCAATGTAATAAACACAAGAAAAAATTGGTTTAACTTTAATTTGTGTTTTATTTTTAATTAATTACTGTCTGGCTTGATTAGCTGCAGAAATCCACTTCTGGAGCTGTGTAAAGCTGTTTAAATGCTCAGACTTTCTTCTACACTCGACAATGTGAACATCCTGGTGCACAACATTAATCCGCAATCTCTGAAACTCCCATAAACTTATAACATTGTGGCCGATGTGGTTATTTTTTTGTATGGGAATTCTCAGCTCCGACCGTCGCCAGTATGAGGTTTGGAGGTGCATTCAGGAGCGCTATACAACAACTTTCACACACATTTCTAATTACAAGTCATAGGCCTACATTCTGTGTAAAGATTGTGATTTTCATTATGAAGTAAATCATCCTGAGTGAATAAATCCAGGTGGGGCTGTTTTGTAGTACAGTTAGTGCAATAAATGATTGTTGTGTTCTCTTCACAGGACTGCATCCCTCAGTACCTCCTTGGACATGCACAGAGAGTGGGTAGGTCCTCTGTTATTTTTACTACCACTCCTCCTCACCTCCTCCCTCTCTTCCCATCTCCAAACCCCCTCTCCAGACCTCCCCCTCTCCCCCCCCTCTCATCTGGACCTCCTTTCCCTCTCCTCCATACCACCCCTCCCTCTCTTCCTGACCGCCTCCCCCTTCTCTCCCCATCCTCAGGCCTCCTCCCTTTCTCTTCTGCCTCTCCTCATTCTCCTCCCCCCTTCCTCACTCGTGTGCATGTGACGTTACAGAGCAGATGCGCGGGTTCATAAGCGACGCCCGGCTGCCCCTGTCCCTGGTCGGTTCCTCCTACGATGGCGTCTCAGTGAATGATGTCATCTTTAGTGGACGCATCGCTGTGGAGAAGCTGCTTGAAGCTCAAAAGTGAAAAATGACACACACACACTGCACTGTGCCTTCTGTAAAGAGAAGCATTTTTGTAAAGTTTATTTCAGTTGAAGTGTAAAAAGTTATGGCAGTACTGGTGTAAAATTATAGAGCCATGTATAATTTTAATAAAGAGAAACTGTCAAAAGATGGAAATTATTTTTATATTTATGTATCCACTTAGCTCCACTGTACAGCCTCTTTTGTTTTATGAGCTTATTTGAAGAGGGAGTATTATGCAGAATCAACCTTTTGAACCTTCTTATCATGTTATAACATCGTTCCCTCAACAAAAACCTGCTCGAAGACATTGTAGACGTCATCCATGCTGGTTTGAGTAATGTAGCAATCTCTCCTGGGCCCTATTTGAACCCTCCTTACAGTTAGCAGTACAAGCCTGCATTTTCTATTGGAGAACTGGGAAATAATTTAATGCCAGAGTTGCCAAGATGAAAATAACCTTGTGAACTTGTACCTAGGTGGACAGGGGTGATTGAAGAAAACAAAACTGAGACATTTTCAAGAGACAGTGTTCCCTATTGACTACACTGTACTTATAATACTTGTAATATCCAAAAGGTAAATGCTCAAATGCTGAACCTGATCATTTCCATCAGTGACTAGACCCAAGAAGTCACTGTTTTACAACACAAATCTGCATTTAAACAATATTCCTTTTAGCAGCCCACACCTGTATAAAATATTATTGGCCTATAGAATACTGTGACGTCATCTGCAACATGGCAATACAGTTGTGCGTTTTGCTACTTAAAGGTCATATATTACACAAAATTGACACTTGTGAGCTTTAAGCCATGTTATAACGTTATTTCCTCCTCAAAAACATACCTGGAGTTATGTTTTGTTTCATTCACACATTTGAGTAGTCCTGCATTATTGGGCTGTCTACATTTCCAAAGCTCAAAAAGCTCTGTTCCACCTTGTGATGTCATGAAGTGATAGTTTGAGTTAACAGCTACCTTTTACCTTCAGTAATTTGAAATTGCCCAGATGATTCTAGTGGTGTATGGAGTTTAAATACTGTATTTTCTGATTTATGTTGTTTCCTCATCACAAACCTACCCAGAGTTTAGTTTAGTTTCTTTTACACACATTTAACACCAGTTCTGCATATTTAGGCTCTTTCAATCAGTAATACAGGAAGTGCTTCACTTTGTTTTAAAACTTAAAACACATTCATACACCTTCACTAGAATCATTTGGCAATTCCAGGGCTGAAATCATCCAATCTCTACTGAACAAAAGGTAAAA
Source organism: Periophthalmus magnuspinnatus (assembly GCF_009829125.3). Lineage (NCBI taxonomy): Eukaryota > Metazoa > Chordata > Actinopteri > Gobiiformes > Gobiidae > Periophthalmus > Periophthalmus magnuspinnatus. The sequence goes on from NC_047141.1 coordinate 5,894,216, forward strand.
GGAGCTGTTAACTTAAACTACCACTTTGTGACATCAAAAGGTAAAACAGAGCATTTTGAGCTTCGGAGATGTGGACAGACTAATAAGTGTTATTCAAACGTGTGAATGAAACAACACAACTCCAGGCATGTTTTTGAGACGGTAATAACATCGCTTAAGGTTTACAAGAATCCACTTTGCATAATATAGGACCTTTAAGTCATCGAGAATAAAAACAGGATTCATTTTGACCTTTTATTAACTAAAAGCATTTACAGAATCACATCTCTGAACAAAACTAAACTCATGTGAGCAGACATCACCGCAGCCCCAGTTTTTTCTTCTCCTTCTGCTTCTTGCGGACCACTTCAATGTTTCGATCCTTCCACATACTTTTCCGCAGTTTGATGGGACGGCTGCCCACGTACTTCCCTGTGGGGCAGAGGAGCAGAACAGGAGTCAGGGCGGGAATAGGACAGGGGGATGTCACGGGTCAGGGCAGCGGGGTGACAGGGAAAGGGGAGCGAGGGTCATGGCAGGAGTCAGGACAAGAGGGTGGCAGGGGCAGAGGAGCATGTCAGGAGTCAGGGCAGAAGTGTGGCAGGGGCAGGTTAGGAGAATGTGCAGGGGGTGACAGGTGTAACAGGGCCAGTTTTAGTTAATGGGCAATGGGCAGGTTAAGTGAATGAGCAGGGCTGTGATGGAGGCAGGATAGTTGAATGGGTAGGTGGTGTAACAGGTGCAGGGTTTGACAGGGATAGGTTAGGCAGGCAGAGGGTGTGACAAAGGCAAGTGTGGAGGGCAGGGGTGTTTGGCAAGGGCAGTTTAGGAAGGCCAGGAGTGTGACAGGTTAGGTTGCCAGGGGCTATGGCAGGGGCTGTGATTGGTGCAAGTGTGGCACTGTTGATGAGAACAGATGGACACACTCACCGTTCATCTCACGCATGGCTCTCACGTAGTCGTTCGGGTCTTTAAAGCTCACAAAACCATAGCCCTTGGTCTTTCCGGTCCGTTTGTCTCGGACCACCTGAAAACAAACAAATATGCTGTGATACGTGTGTGTGTGACAATGAGAACATGATGAGGGAAACAAGGATGGACATGTGGTCCTGAGGTGCTCCCAGCGAGAAGTTGTCATATAATTGATCTGTTTTCTCGGTTGTTTTTTTTTTTTATTTACTGGAGCTACTCTGAGTTTTGCTGTTAAGGCCTGGGCCATAAGGGCGATTCACAAGTTTAATTAGATTTTTTTTCTTATTAAAAATAAATAAATGCTCCCAATATTAATTTCATGAATGAGACTTCTTGTTTAGTTGAAAATGTATACAACATTTGTTGTTTTAACCAAATTAATGTCTAGGCATATGTCATGAAATTAAAATCAAACACTAGACATATGGTTATTTATCATTTGGTTTAATTTAGTTTACTGAATGAAATTGAACACACATTTTTCTTTCTTCCTCAAGTCTTGCGTCTAAACCTCATGCTTTTACTGGCAGAGGATTGGCCGTGGACCCCTTCATTAAAAAGACCCGTGCTGCTCATTGACCATTAGACATGACATTGCATTGACATCACATTTTGAAAAGTTGTTTTTTTGTGCTTTTTGTATATTCAGCTTGTGTGAGTGTTCATATACATGTTTAAACCATGAAGACACCTTTGCTTTGAGGAAAGAGGGATATCTGCTGAACGCTCGGGCCAAGATGTCATCGTTCACCTCATTCCCCAGGTCTCCACAGAAGATCCGGAAGTCATCTGAGACACAGAGGTAAGTCAGCAACACACACACACACCAGAAGAGCATGCATATGTCCTCAACTGTACCTGAGTCCCACTCCAAGAGAGACGCGTCCTCCCAAGATGTCCCTGCTGCTGTGCGGATACACTTCTTCAACTTGTCCCCCTTTGACTTCCTCTTGTCCTCAGATACACTCTCCACCTGCACCACGAGACACGGCTCAGACAGAGAAAGAGAAGAGACACAAATGCGCCTAGACCAGTGAGACTAATGCCATTTATGTCTGAGTTATCTTGCAGTCTCTCCTGGACACTTTCCAAACCCTCCTTATGGTTAGCTGTATGAGCTTGTCCAAAGCTCAACCCACAAGCCTACATCACCCATGCCCCCGCACAGCATTTTTCCATAATTATGCAAAAACATAATACAAAACAGTACAACTTCACAAACCTGATGCCATTTGCCGTAGTTTATTAGGAGGCTTGTTGTGATAGCACTCTTAAGGGCGAGTGATCTATGGACTATTATTTGCAACATAACATATTAAGTGTAATACCCTCTGTAAAGACATAAGGGGACAGAAGCTACTTCATGCCAAATTAGTTTAAGCAGGCACACTGAGTTTTGCAGTAAAATGGTTTGTATAGCCCTGCTATATTTACGCCTAGAATTATAATGGTAAAAACAATTTCTTAATTTATGCCTCACTTTGTTTAAGCAATTTTTTGTGTATTTGAGTGAAATGTGTCTTGCCCCAGTACAAATATATTGTATAAGCAGCTCTTGAGGTCAAAATAAGTCTTCTGTGTACGGTCTCCATCTAGCCCAATTATAAAGCATT